>NC_090376.1:13520310-14145310 GCF_036365525.1 Heterodontus francisci | reverse complement strand
TGCGTCGGTGGTGGAGGGAGTGAATGTTAAAGGTGGTGGATGGGGTGTTGATCAAATGGGCACCTTTGACCTGGATGGGGGTGTTCAACTTCTTGAGTGTTGTTGGAGCTGCACTCATCCAGGCAAGTGGAGAGTATTCTATCACACTCCTGATTTGTGCCTTGTAGATGGTGGACAGGCTTTGGGGAGTTACTCGCTGCAGAATTCCCAGTCTCTGACCTGCTCTTGTAACCACAGTATTTATATAGCTGGTCCAGTTAATTTTCTGGTCAATGGTAACCCCCAGGATGGTGTTGGTGGGGGATTCAGCAATGATACTGCTGTTGAATGTCAAGGAGGAATTGTTAGATTCTTATTGGAGATGGTCATTGCCTGCCACTTGTGTGGCACTGCCCATATCATAGCTCACTTCAAGTCCCATTCACCCATTACCCCTGTGCTTGCTGACCTACATTGGCTCCCTGTCCAACAAAGCTTCAATTTTCAAATTCTCACCCTTGTTTGCAAATCTCTCCATGGTCTCGTGTCTCCTAACTCTGTCATCTCCTCCAGCCCTACAACCCTCTGACATCTCTGCACTATAAATGATTTGGAGGAAAATGTAGCTGGTCTGATTAGTAAGTTTGCGGACGACACAAAGGTTGGTGGAGTTGCGGACAGCGATAAGGATTGTCAGAGGATACAGCAGGATATAGATCGGTTGGAGACTTGGGCGGAGAAATGGCAGATGGAGTTTAATTCGGACAAATGTGAGGTAATGCATTTTGGAAGGTCTAATGCGGGTGGGAAGTATACAGTAAATGGCAGAACCCTTAGGCGTATTGACAGGCAGAGAGATCTGGGCGTACAGGTCCACAGGTCACTGAAAGTGGCAACACAGGTGGATAAGGTAGTCAAGATGGCATACGGCATGCTTGCCTTCATCGGTCGGGGCATAGAGTATAAAAATAGGCAAGTCATGCTGCAGCTGTACAGAACTTTAGTTAGGCCACACTTAGAATATTGCGTGCAATTCTGGTCGCCACACTACCAGAAGGACATGGAGGCTTTGGAGAGGGTACAGAAGAGGTTTACCAGAATGTTGCCTGGTCTGGAGGGCATTAGCTATGAGGAGAGGTTGGATAACCTCGGATTGTTTTCACTGGAACGACGGAGGTGGAGGGGCGACATGATAGAGGTTTACAAAGTTATGAGCGGCATGGACAGAGTGGATAGTCAGAAGCTTTTTCCCAGGGTGGAAGAGTCAGTTACTAGGGGACATAGGTTTAAGGTGAGAGGGGAAAAGTTTAGAGGGGATGTGCGAGGCAAGTTCTTTACACAGAGGGAGGTGAGTGCCTGGAATTTGTTGCCGGGGGAGGTGGTGGAAGCAGGTACCATAGAGACGTTTAAGAGGCATCTTGACAAATACATGAATAGGATGGGAATAGAGGGATACGGACCCCGGAAGTGCAGAAGGTTTTAGTTTAGGCAGGCATCAAGATCGGCGCAGGCTTGGAGGGCCGAATGGCCTGTTCCTGTGCTGTACTGTTCTTTGTTCTTGTTCCACCAATTCTGGCCTCTTTCACTTCCCCGATTTTAATCACTCCACCATTGGCAGCTGTGCCTTCCACCGCCTAGGTCCTGAACACTGGAATTCCCTCCCTAAACCTCTTCATCTGTCTCCTCCTCTTTTTTCCTTTAAGTTGCTCCTTAAAACCTACCTCTTTGAGCAAACTTTCGGTCTTCTGTCCTAATATTTTTTTTTGTTCATGGGATGTGGGGCATTACTGGCTGGGCCAGCATTTTATTGCCCATCCCTAATTGCCCTTTGTTTGATACAATTGAGACCACTTTAAGAGACAAACAAAGTGCTCTGAGTCTGGAGTCATGTGTAAGCCAGACTGGGTAAGGACAGCAGATTTCTTTCCCTAAATGACATTAGTGAACCAGATGGGTTTTGATAACAATCGACAATGGTTTCATGGTCACCATTAGACTAGCTGTTAATTCAAGATTTTATTAATTTGTCATGCTAGGCCCCCACCTTTCAAGAATGAGGCACATTAATTGTGTCATGAGCATTGATTTTTAACTGTTGTGGGAGTGAGGAAATGATTTGTTAAACAGATCAGCCGTGGCTGGAAAAAAACATTTACATACTAACAGACATCAAAGGTGAGGAGGTGCATCCCAGGGCCTGCGAAAGAGGATACAATCCACAAGGGCCAGGACTGGTTAGACCAGCTGGTCACATGACTACTTGGCTGTTCCAGGGTTTTCTTTTGAACTGACCACAGAGAGTTTGTACTCAGAAAGTCTGTTTGCTCCTGAACTGAGAAGATCGCTCCTGTCTGCTCCCATCTCTTTCTCACAAGCCTTGGAATCCCCTGAAGACACATGAACCCCAAGAAAGAAAAGTCTCCTACAGTGAACAAGGTTTAAGAAGAATACTGGGCCCCAACGAAAAGCAAGATCTACCTACAATCAAGGACTCTACAATGAGCTTGAACAACTGTAACAAAAATCCTTCGGATATTGCCTCAAATTTTTCCACTTTATTTTTCTTCTGCTCTTTTCTGCCTCTATTTTCATGTGTGTACCGCGTGTGCATGCTAGCATGAGTGTATCCGTAGGCATTAACCAAATTAGAGTTTAAGTTTAATAAATGTCAACTTTTCATCTTTAAACCTAAGAAAACCTGTTTGTGCTAGTTTCTTTGCCTTATAATTGGAAAGTGGTGAACAAAGATTCGCCAAGGGGAGCTACAAACACAATGTGTTTAAAAATAAAACCCTGTTATGGTAAGACCAGGTAAAGGCTGAGAGAGACGCCTAGGCACCTTTCTCACTGGGTTGTAACAAATTTAATTCAAATTTCACCATCTGTTATTGTGGAATTTGAACCCACATCCCCAGAGCATTAGCCTAGCCCTCTGGAATACTAGGCCAGTGGCATTACCAATCCGCCACTGCCTCCACAAATATTGCCTTATGAGGCTAGGTGTCAAATATTGTTTGATAATGCTCCTGTGAACACTTTAGGACATTTACCACCTTAAAGACACTATATAAATGCAAGTTTTTATTGCAGATAGTGTTCTATAAATGCAAGTTCTTTTATTAACCTGACATCTGGTGGAGACCAGTTTTCCTCGGATTTGTGCCCAAGGAATGCAACTTCTCGAAATGCAAAGGGAACAGGGGTGAAGAATAATGATGCTAAGTTTCTGCCACCTTTACATTGTCCCAAGATTTCCGGGGTTTCTCCCAAAGGTTGTATAATGTAGCTTCACCTACTCTCGATGTGGTTGAGGCCAGCTATTTAAATGAGGGGGCTGAAGAGCGTTCCCGATCCTTCTACCTCATTCCCTATTCACTTGCTGATGACGCACCCATTTCGAAGGACGCCCAGCTATGTGCGCTTCCAGGTTTCCACTGACTCCTTCTCTTGAACTCAAAGATTGAAAGCTGGTAGGCAGCAAACTGACAGGATCTAACAGTAAATCCTTTTTCTTTACCAGGTACCTTGAGCTAGTGATTGATTGCTAGAGACCTTTTGGCTGCTGTTTTTGTACAGCTTCTAAAAGACTGATAGTGGCAACCTTTACCACTTCTGTGGGTCTCTCAGATGTGCAGCAGCAAATAACTTCTCCCTCCCCCTTCATTTTCAGGCATTAGGCCCATCCAGGAGGCAGGCCTGTGCTGGAGGAGTATCAGAGATCTTTAAATAACCTTGGAGGAGGACAATTGGCTGGCTAGTGTCCATCTACATGCAGCTTTGGGAACAAAACAAAGAACAAAGAACAGTACAGCACAGGAACAGGCCATTCGGCCCTCTAAGCCTGCGCCGAATGGCCCTTTGTTCTTTAACAATTGTGATTACTTTGCAAATGTCATCATAAACCCCATTTTTGAAATTGGAAAACACTTTCATGTTCTACTGATGTTTACAATGACAAGAAGATCATTTTAGATTGGAAACTCTGAGGAATCTTTTGATCCCCAAGACCATAATATGTGAAAATGTGAACTGACTTTCTGATCATCGAGGCCTATTGAAACCGTTTCTTCACAGCCTGCTCACAGCTTTAGATCATTTCAAAGTTCTCACAGCTCTTGTCATCTCCAGTGAACTTTCTACGAGTCATCATTCTCCAGCAGAGAGAGATAATAGAACCGAATAGCCTGCAGCTTGAATAGCTTGCTGCAATCACTCCGCCCAAGAACGATGGTATTAACTATTGCTGGTTTGCGACTCTATGATTCTAGTTTTAATGCTGTGCATTTGAGAGCCAAATATTGCCCGACCCCTGACGCATGCGATGACACAGCATCTTTGAATAGAAGCAATGTTGTCATTGTGCCATGCCCATTGACACTGAGACTGCCTCATTTGCACATAGGGGTACGGTCGTGTAGTGGTTATGTTGCTGAACTAGCAAGAGGAATCTTCTCCTCTTTAAAAATTCTCAGCCGTCGGCACCATTTCTGGGTCCCGACCCCACACAGGTGACAGGCTGACAGTTGGAATCATCCAGAAAGTGGCCAGTTAAGAGGCTGCTTCCACTTTCGGCGTCTGATTAAGGATGGAGGGGCTGGCGAGGCGGGAGGCCCAATCAGAAGGCCCGCAGCACTGGACGAATGGCAGCCCCACCTGCAGAGGTGGGTGCTACTGGGGTAGGTTGGGAAGTGTGAGGGTGCTTCAAGTTGGAGACGCCCACGGAAGTCTGATTAATGTTCAAAAAGAACTATAGGCCCACAGCTCTTAGGGCCATCATAGTGGAGGGGAAACACCTCCATAGGAAGGGTCATGGCTGAGGCTGCGGCCTTTGCACTTTTGAGAGCATTCATGAGGCCAGTGACTGGAGGCTTTGATGGCCCTGCTGTCGGGATGCCGCCTCCCCCACGCTGCTGCCAGCCTCTTGAGTCAGTGGGGGGCTTGTCCACGCCAGGAAGATCCCAGTAGTGCCAGCAACTCGCCCCCAGTTGGTCCATTAATTGGTTTAATTGGCTACCTGCAAGATCGCCCAGAGGCAGAAGCACATCGCAAAGCCGACTCAGTGCACAAGTTTCAAATTTTGCCTGCAGTGCCACCTCCAACCCAACCTCCGTGGGGTCAGGAAGATTCCACCCTGAGTGTTCAAATTCCAGCGGGGTAGTACAAGTATTTGAATTCAGTTTATGAAAAGAAAAAACACAGACAATAACAAACTGGTATCGGTAAAGATGAAGCGGTTGAATTGCTGTAAAAACCCAACTGGTTTCATTAATACCCTTTTAGGAAGGAAACCTGCCATTCTTTACCCAGTCCAGCCTCTGTATAGCTTGTCTCAACCCAAAAGGTTGTACCTCTGACAGTGCAGCACTCCCTCAGAAGGGCCGGCTTGGCGATGGACTCGGGTCTCTGGTGTAAGTCTTATACCCACAACCCACTGAGACACAGCTGACAGGAATTGTCAGGAAAGTCCTTGGTTCTGCTGGTATTATTTCATTGGGTGAAACTGCCATCAAACAGGGTTTTCTGCTGCACTCCCAATGAAATAATTCTGGTGGAGCAGGTCCCAGGTACTCACTGGTTTCAATTTGATTATGATACCAGAACATATGGAAAAAAAGATATTCTGCTTTTGAAGATAATGCTGAACAGCAACAACAATAATGCATTTATGTAGTGCTTTTTAACATAGTAAAACATCCCTGGGCACTACACAATCAGACAAAAATTGGCACCGAGCAAAAGGAGACATTAGGATAAGTAACCAAGTGCTTGGTCAAAGAATAAGATTTTAAGCCGCGTCTTAAAGGAAGTAGAGGGAGAGACAGAGATAGAGACAGAAAGTTTGAGGGAGGAAATTCCAGAGTTTAGGGCCTAGGCAGCTGAACCCATGTCTGCCAATGGTGGAGCAATTAAAATCGAGGGCGCGCAACGGACCAGAATAGCAGGAGTGCAGGAAATTTCTGAGTGTTGTAGAGCTGAAGCAGGTTATAGAGATAGGGAGGGGGCAAGGCCATGGAGGGATTGGAACTTTAAAATTGAGGTGTTGATGGACTGGGAGCTGGTGTGGATCAACTCTGAAATCAACTCTGTTTAACTTTGGATTCATTATATAGCTTTTGCTTTACCAGTCAGTGAATTTGACCAGAGTTTTGACTTCAAGGAAACTGCTATGGCCAGGTGAGGAGGAGGGCTCAGGCTCCTCTCCAGTCCTTCCTCTTGTTTGACCGTAACAGGGTGTATTCCTTTGAAACAGTGATTGTGTTTACCGCCTCAGTGAGTGTTTTACCTTTTGCCTTTACTGTGATTGTGAAAGAACCAATCAGACACGTTTTCATGAGTTTAAACAAGAAAGAGGTAAGTTAATTATATTTTACGCTCTAACCCCGATTTAGAAATACTAAAAAATACGCTACGCATTCACACACACATTCACACAAGAATCACACACACACATAAATAGATTACAGAGGGAAAAATAGATTTGGTGGTTGGATTAAAGTCCAGAATAAATGGAACTTAAATGCACAGTCTGTGAAGTGGATGATCCGGTAGACCTCGGCTGAAGTTGTATTCTTGAGGTCATCGCTGGTCAAAGTGCACTTTGTGGTTGGCCTGCTTTGTTCAGGGTTTTGTTGAAGGCAGAATTGTAGTTGGCTCTCTTTCCCTGGTCACAGACTGTACCAGTCTGTAGGCTTGGAGGGTCCACAATCGCAGACAGTTTTCAAACTTGATATTTTCTCGGGAGACAGAAAGAGAGAGAAAGAAAGGGAAGCCCATAGCTTTCTCTGTTGCTGTAGTCTCACTTACTGCTTGTCTTCTCTGAGTGTAACAAAACTTTGGTTTTTTTTCAGAGATGGACAGATGGTCACATGGTTCTCTCAATCCCCTTTGTTTTAAGGAGGTCCAAAACCCAAAAGCTCTCACAGGTGGGGTTGTCAGTGTTTAACCCCTGGATGGATGTCTCCACTTATGAATGCCTCAGGGTGATTTTGTCCCACTAACGAGAATGAACTGCATAATATACTCAGTTTTTTTATTCATTCATGGGATGTGGGCATCACTGGCTAGGCCAGCATTTATTGCCCATCCCTAATTTCCCTTGAAAAGGTGGTGGTGAGCTGCCTTCTTGAACTACTGCACTCCTTGTGGGGTAGGTACACCCATAGTGCTGTTAGGAAGGGAGTTCCAGGATCTTGACCCAACGACAGTGAAGGAACGGCGATATAGTTCCAAGTCAGGACGGTGTGTGGCTTGGAGGGGAACTTGCAGGTGGTGGTGTTCCCATGCATTTGCTGCCCTTGTCCTTCGAGGTGGTAGAGGTCACGGGTTTGGAAAATGCTGTCTAAGGAGCCCTGGTGCGTTGCTGCAATGCATCTTGTAGATGGTACACACTGCTGCCACTGTGCATCGGTGGTAGAGGGAGTGAAAGTTTCTGGATGAGTGCCAATCAAGTGAGCTGCTTTATCCTGGATGGTGTTGAGCTTCTTGAGTGTTGTTGGAGCTGCACCCATCCAGGCAAGTGGAGAATATTCAATCACACTCATGACTTGTGCCTCTAGATGGTTGACAGGCTTTGGGGAGTCAGGAGGTGAGTTACTCGCTGCAGGATTCCTAGCCTCTGACCTGCTCTTATAGCCACGGTATTTATATGGCTACTGCAGTTCAGTTTCTGGTCAATGGTAACCCCCGGGATGTTGATAGTTGTGGAATCAGTGATGGGAATGCCATTGAATGTCAAGGGGAGATGGTTAGATTCTCTCTTGTTGGAGATGGTTATTGCCTGGCACTTGTGTGGCGCGAATGTTAGCCAAAGGATTGTTCTGGCTGGGATTCTTGTTCGACTTTTGTCTTCAGTTCAATCTCTTTGTATTTCAGATGCAAACAGCTACTTGTTTTATAAGTTACTGTAGGATTTTTTCCATTATAAGTCTAATGTAATTTTCCAACCGATAAAATTAATATTTCTCATTTGGCATATGGGGTTTTCTTGACAAAATGCACTTTGACTCATGGCAACAGAAACTGAAGAGACGGGATATTTCTGTGACAATCCAGTTGGGGGATTAATACCCAGCTGTGATACGGAAACCAACAACGGGAAAAGAGGATTTTTTTTCGATTTTAATTTTTACTTTGGTGAGTTTTGATTTCCAAGTTCATTAACTCGTGTAATGGTTTTTGAGGGAGGGCAGAGACCAAAAGGGAGTGAGTCAAGTCAAGGGAGTGATTTGCCATATGGTGTGGTTCTGGAGCATCTCTTAAATTGGTATCCACCTAAAAGAGATTTATGTTAAACTCAGCCTAGGACCAGCAGGGATAATAAACCTTGCACATGACCAGGACAAATGCTTGTGTCTCTCGCTGTGTATAAAGCTTGATTTAAAACTTCAAGCCAAAAGTTTCAGGATTATTTCATGAATTAATGTACAAGACTGTTTACTGGAGCACTCACAAGCCAAACAATCTTCGCACTTGTAAGTATAGCAAACTAACTGCTGCTGCTGTTTCTTATTAAATCATGGTGCACATTATCTGGTAAATAAATTTGCTCTATCACAATAGTGGATGCAGTTTTGTGCTGCTTCGGACTGGTGTATAAAAATGCATGAATAAGTGATTATCTATTTACTCAGCAAATTGTTCTATTTCACGTTCATTGTTCTTGCTGTTCTGTTAAAAGCTCAGGGCTATGGATGGGATAATCGCTCAGGTAATCTCCCAGCAATTCTTCACACAGAGTGGGAGAATAGTGGTAAAGTCACTGGACTAGTATTCTAGAGACCCAGACTAATACCTTGGGGACAAAAACAAAAAATGCTGGAAATACACAGCAGGTCAGGCAGTATCTGTGGAGAGAGAAGCAGAGTTAATGCTTCAGGTCAGTGACCTTTCATCAGAACTGGCAAAGGTCACGTTAACTCTGCTTCTCTCTCCACAGATACTGCCAGACCTCCTGGGTATTTCCATCGTTTTTTATTTTTATTTCAGATTTCCAGCATCTGCAGTATTTTGCTTTTATTTTAATGCCTTGGGGATATGGGTTCAAATCCCACAATGGCAGCTAGTGGAATTCAAATGCAATTAATTGATTTTTAAAATCTGCAATTGAAAGCTCGTCTCAGTAATGCTCACCATGCATCATTGATGTTTGTAAAAAAAACTATCTTGTTCAATAACATCTTTTCGGGAAGGAAATGTGCCATCCTTACCTGGTCTGGTCCACATACGACTCCAAACCCACAGCAATGTGGTTGACTTTTAACTGCCCTCTGAAATGGCCTAACAAGCCACTCAGTACAAAACCACGACACAAAAGTGGAAAAGGAATAAAACCAGACAGAATGCCTAGGCACCGGAAATGACAACCCAAGAGTGGCTCGGTACCACCAGAGCTGGCCAAGTCCTGAAGGACATATCTGCCAGACCGGCCTGTGGTAGGTGGTGAGGGAAAAACCTATTTGACCTTGTCCTCACCAATCTACCTGTTTCAGGTGTGTCGGTCTGTGACAGTATTGGTAGAGGTGACCACTGCACAATCCTTGTGAAAACAAAGTATCATCTTCACACTGAGGATGCCCTCCATCATGTTGTATGGCATTACCACCATGCAGATCTGGCAGCTCAAAACTGGGCATTCATGAGGCTGTGGACCATCAGGAGTAGCAGAATTGTATTCAACCATGATCTGTAATCTCATGACCCATTATCTCACTCTCCCATTACCATCAAGCCAAGGGATTAACCCTGGTTCAATAAAGAGTTCAGGAGAGCATGCCAGGAGCAGCACCAGGCATACCTCAAAATGAGGTGTCAACCTGGTGAAGCTATAACACAGGACTATTTGCATGCGATAGACAGGGATAAACAATCCCACATACAATGGATCAGAGCTAAGGTCTGTCGTCCTGCAACATCCAGTCATGAATGGTGGTGAGCAATCAAACAACTAACCGGAGGAGGAGATCCACAAATATCCCCATCCTCAACGATAGGGGAGCCTCGCACATCAGTGCAAAAGAAAAGGCTGAAGCATTTGCATCCATCTTCAGCCAGAAGTGCCGAATGAATGATCCATCTCGGCCTCTTTCTGAAGTTGCCAGCATCACAGATGCTAATCTTCAGCCAATTTGATTCACTCCGCATGATATCAAGAAACAGCTGAAGGCACTAGATACTGCAAAGGCTACGGGCCCTGGGAACATCCCGGCTGTAGTACTGAAGACCTGTGCTCCAGAACAAACCACGGCCCTAGCCAAGCTGTTCCAGTACAGCTACAATACTGGCATCTACCCGACAATGTGGAAAATTGCCCAGGTATGTCCTGTCCAAAAAAAGCAGGACAAATCCAATGCAGCCAATTACTGCCCCATCAGTCTACTCTCAATCATCAGCAAAGTGATGGAAGGTGGCATCGACAGTGCTATCAAGTGCCATTTAAACAGCAACAACCTGCTCACTGATGCTTAGTTTGGGTTACTTCGGGGCCACTTGACTCCTGACCTCATTACATCCTTGGTGCAAACATGGACAAAAGAGTTGAACTCAAGAGGTGAAGTGAGAATGATTGCCCTTGATATTAAGGCAGCATTTGACCAAGTGTGGCATCATGGAGTCCTAGCCAAATTGAAGACGTGTGGGAATCAGGGGGAAATCTCTCCACTGGTTGAAGTCATACCTAGCACAAAGGAAGATGGTTGTGGTAGTTGGAGGACAATCATCTCAACCCCAGGACGTTGTTGTAGCAGTTCCTCACGGTAGTGTCTTAGGCCCAACCATCTTCATCAATGACCTTTCCTGCACCATAAGATCAGAAGTGGGGATGTTCACTGATGATTATACGATGTTCACCTACCTTCAGGAGCGGAGAGCAGTCGGACCTGTGTACTACAGAAACACCGAGAACCGGGAGCGGATAAATCCAGCACAAGGCTCGGGGCCTTCGCTTACCTTCAGGAGTGGAGAGCAGTCGGACCTGTGTGGAAACACCAAGATCCGGGAGCAGATAAATCCAGCGCGAGGCTCGGTGCCTTCACTTACTTTCAGGAACGGAGAGCAGTCGGACCTCTTCGAGCGCGCCGCAGATTTGAAAAAAAAGCCAACAGTGACATCATAGGAAAGCTGCAAACTGATTGGTTGGTGAGTCACTGCTGTTAGGGAATAACTCGAAATAGCTGGGTAAGTAAATAAAGTAAAGGGAAAGGTCTACAGTTTTTAAAATATAGTAGGTAGTGTTTTTTTTTGAGGGAATCAAGGTCCCTAATGTAAATAATCTAATTGGTGGGTAATCTAAGGGAAAAACTAAGGGTAAGTCATGGCAGGGCAGCTCGGCAATGTGGAGTGCTCCTCCTGTGCAATGTGGGAAGTCAGGGACACTTCCAGTGTCCAGGGCGAACACGTGTGCAGGAAGTGTCTCCAGCTGCAGCTACTCGCAATCCGCGTTTCGGATCTGGAGCGACAGCTGGAGACAATGCGGAGCATCTACGAGGCTGAAATCCTCGTGGATAGCACGTACAGGGAGGTGGTCACACCGCAGGTAAAGACTGCTCAGACAGAAAGGGAATGGGTGACCGCCAGGCAGAATAGAAGAACTAGACAGGTAATGCAGGAGTCCCCTGGGTCCATCTCCCTTTCTAACAGATTTTCCACTTTGGATACTGTTGGGGGAGATAGCTTCTGAGGGGAATGCAGCTAGAGCCAAGTCTGTGGCACCACGGGTGGCTCATCTGCACAAGAGGGGAGGAGGAAAAAGAGTGGGAAAGCCATAGTGATAGGGGATTCTATCATAAGGGATAAAGACAGGCATTTATGTGGCCGCAAACGTGACTCCAGGATGGTATGTTGCCTCCCTGGTGCTAGGGTCAAGGATGTCACGGAGCGGCTACAGGACATTCTGAAGGGGGAGGGTGAACAGACAGAGGTCATGGTTCATATTGGTACCAACGACATAGGTAGAAAGAGGGATGAGGTCCTGCAGCAAGAATTTAGGGAGCGAGGTAGCAGATTAAAAAGCAGGACCTCAAAGGTTGTAATCTCAGGATTACTCCCGGTGCCAATTGCTAGTGAGTATAGGAATAGGAGGATAGAGCAGATGAATGTGTGGTTGAGGAGACGGTGCAGGAGGGAGGGCTTTAGTTTCCTGGATCACTGGGACTGTTTCTGGCAAAGGTGGGACCTGTACAAGATGGACGGGTTGCACTCGAACTGGAACAGGATCAACATCCTTGCTGGGAGGTTTGCTAGTGCTGTTGTGGGGGGGGGGAGTGGGTTTAATCTAATTTGGCAGGGGGATGGGATACAGAGTGGAGGTACAGTAAGGGGTGATGCACAGTCAAATATTGAAGAGAAACAGAGTCAGTCTGGAAGGCAGAGCAAATAGCGACCTGTTAAGGCACAAGTGAAAAATGCAAGGCTGGATTGCATCTATTTTAATGCAAGGAGTCTTACAAGTAAGGCAGATGAATTGAGGGCATTGATTAGCACATGGGATTATGATATTATTGCTATCACAGCAACATGGCTGAGGGAGGGGCAGGACTGGCAGCTCAATATTCTCGGGTATAGAATCTTCAGGCATGACAGGGAAAAGGATAAAAGGGAAAAGGTGGCATTGCACTGTTGATCAAGGAGTCAATTACTTCAGTAAGGAGGGATGATGTTTAGTTTAGTTTAGAGATACAGCACTGAAACAGGCCCTTCGGCCCACCGTGTCTGTGCCGACCATCAACCACCCATTTATACTAATCCTACACTAATTCCATATTCCTACCACATCCCCACCTGTCCCTATATTTCCCTACCACCTACCTATACTCGGGGCAATTGCTAATGGCCAACTTACCTATCAACCTGCAAGTCTTTGGCATGTGGGAGGAAACCGGAGCACCCGAAGGAAACCCACGCAGACACAGGGAGAACTTGCAAACTCCATACAGGCAGTCCTCAGAATTGAACCTGGGTCGCTGGAGCTGTGAGGCTGCGGTGCTAACCACTGCGCCACTGTGCCGCCCCAAATGAGGTCATATGGATAGAACTTAAATACAAAAAGGGGGCAATCACTTGGCTGGGAGTGTACTACAGGCCTCCGAACAGTCAGGGAGAGATAGAGGTGCAGATATCTAGGCAAATCTCAGAGAGGTGTAAAAATTATAGGGTAATAATAGTAAGAGATTTCAACTTCCCTAATATCAACTGGGATAGTCTTAGTGCAAAACCAATGGATCAGATCTAAGTTCTGCAGTTTTGCCACATCCAGCCATGAATGGTGGTGGACAATTAAACAACTAACTGGAGGAGGTGGCTCCACAAATATCCCCATCCTCAATGGTGGGGGAGCCCAGTACATCAGTGCGAAAGATAAGGCAGAAGCATTTGCAACAATCTTCAGCCAGAAGTGCAGAGTTGATGATCCATCTCGACCTCCTCCTGAAGTCCCCAGCATCAGAGATGCCAGACTTCAGCCAATTCGATTCACTCCGCTTGATATCAAGAAACGACTGAAGGCACTGGACACTGCAAAAGCTATGGGCCCTGACAATATTCCGGCGATAGTACTGAAGACCTGTGCTCCAGAACTTGCTGCGCCCCTAGCCAAGCTGTTCCAGTACAGCTACAACACTGGCATCTACCCTGCACTGTGGAAAATTGCCCAGGTACGTCCTGTACACAAAAAGCAGGACAAATCTAACCCGACCAATAACCGCCCATCAGCCTACTCTCTATCATCAGTAAAGTGATGGAAGGTGTCATCAACAGTGCCATCAAGCAGCACTTGCTTAGCAATAACCTGCTCAGTGATGCTCAGTTTGGGTTCCGCCAGGGCCACTCAGCTCCTGACCTCATTACAGCCTTGGTTCAAACATAGACAAAAGGGCTGAACTCAAGAGGTGAGGTGAGAGTGACTGCCCTTGTCATCAAGGCAGCATTTGACCGAGTATGGCATCAAGGAGCCCAAGTAAAACTGAGGTCAATGGGAATCAGTGGGAAAACCTTCTGCTGTTTGGAGTCATACCTAGCGCAAAGGAAGATGGTTGTGGTTGTTGGAGGTCAATCATCTGAGTTCCAGGACATCACTGCAGGAGTTCCTCAGGGTAGTGTCCTAGGCTCAACCATCTTCAGCTGCTTCATCAATGACCTTCCTTCAATCTTAAGGTCAGAAGTGGGAATGTTCGCTGATGATTGCACAATGTTCAGCACCATTCATGACTCCTCAGATACTGAAGCAGTCAGTGTAGAAATGCAGCAAGACCTGGACAATATCCAGGCTTGGGCTGATAAGTGGCAAATAACATTTGCGCCACACAAGTGCCAGGCAATGACCATCTCCAACAAGAGAGAATCTAACCATCTCCCCTTGATATTCAACAGCATTACCATCGCTGAGTCCCCCACTATCAACATCCTAGGGGCTACCATTGACCAGAAACTGAACTGAAGTAACCATATAAATGCCATGGCTACAAGAGCAGATCAGAGGCTAGGAATCCTGAGGCGAGTAACTCACCTCCTGACTCCCCAAAGCCTGTCCACCATCTAGAAGGCACAAGTCAGGAGTGTGATGGAATACTCTCCACTTGCCTGGATGGGTGTAGCTCCAACAACACTCAAGAAGCTCAACACCATCCAGGACAAAGCAGCCCGCTTGATTGGCATCCCATCTACAAACATTCACTCCCTCCACCACCGACGCACAGTGGCGGCAATGTGTTCCATCTACAAGATGCACTGCAGCAATGTACCAAGGCTCCTTAGACAGCACCTTCCAAACCCGCGACCTCTACCACTGAAGGACAAGGGCAGCAAATATATGGGAACATCACCACCTGCAAGTTCCCCTCCAAGTCACACACCATCCTGACTTGGAACTATATCGCCGTTCCTTCACTGTCACTAGGTCAAAATCCTGGAACTCCCTTCCTAACAGCACTGTGGGTATACCTACCCCAAATGGACTGCAGCGGTTCAAGAAGGCAGCTCACCACCACCTTCCCAAGGGCAATTAGCGATGGGCAATAAATGCTGGCCTGGCCAGCATCGCCCTCATCCCATGAATTAATAAAAAAAAAGGCTTAAAGGGGGCGGAATTCTTAAAACGCATACAGGAGAGGTTTTGAGCTAGTATGTAGAATGTCCCACAAGAGAAGGGGCAGTACTGGACTTAATCCTAGAGAATGAAGCTGGACAAGTGGTAAATGTGTCAGTGGGGGAGCATTTCAGGGATAGTGACCATAACTCTGTAAGATTTAAGGTAATTATGGAAAAGGACAAAGACGGACCGGAAATAAAGGTACTGAATTGGGGGAAGGCCGATTTCAATATGATAAAACAGGATCTGGCCAAAGTGGACTGGGAGCAGCGCCTTGTAAGAAAGTCTACATCAGACCAGTGGGAGTCATTCAAAGATGTAATAGTCAGAATTCAGAGCCAACATGTACCCGTTAAGGTGAAGGGTAGGATCAACAAGTCCAGGGAACCCTGGATGTCAAGGGTTAATGAGGATTGGATCAGGAAAAAAAAGGATACTTATGGCAGTTTCAGAGCGCTGAAAACAGCGGCGGCACTAGAGGAGTATCGAAAGTGTAGGCGGGTACTTAATAAAGTAATTAGGAAAGCGAAGAGAGGACATAAAAAAACACTGGCGGGCAAGATAAAGGAAAATCCTAAGGCATTTTATCAGTATATTAAGGGCAAGAGGATAAGCAGGGAAAGAATAGGGCCCATTAGGGACCAAAGTGGCAATCTGTGTGTGGAGCCGGAGGATATAGGTGAGGTTTTAAATGATTACTTTTCATCTGTGTTCACTATGGAGAAGGATGATGTAGGTGTAGAGATCAGGGAGGGGGATTGTGATATACTTGAATATATTAGTATTGAAAGGGAGGAAGTATTAGCTGTATTCGTGGTCTTAAAAGTGGATAAATCACCAGGCCCAGATAAGATGTATCCCAGGCTGTTATGTGAGGCAAGGGAAGAGATAGCAGGGGCTCTGACACAAATTTTCAAATTCTCAATGGTCACAGGAGAGGTACCAGAGGACTGGAGGACAGCGAATGTGATACCATTATTCAAGAAGGGTAGCAAGGATAAACAAGGTAATTACAGGCCGGTGAGACTAACATCAGTGGTTGGGAAACTATTGGAAAAAATTCTGAGGGACAAGATTAATCTCCACTTGGAGAGGCAGGGATTAATCAGGAATAGTCAGCACGGCTTTGTCAGGGGGAGATCGTGTCTAACTAACTTGATTGAATTTTTCGAGGAGGTGACTAGATGTACAGATGAGGGTAAAGCAGTTGATGTAGTCTACATGGACTTCAGTAAGGCTTTTGATAAAGTCCCGCATGGGAGATTGGTTAAGAAAGTAATAGTCCATGGGATCCAGGGCAATTTGGCAAATTGGATCCAAAATTGGCTTAGTGGCAGGTGGCGGAGAGTAACGGTCGAGGGTTGTTTCTGCGAGTGGAAGCCTGTGACCAGTGGTGTGCCGCAGGGATTGGTGCTAGGACCCTTGCTGTTTGTAGTGTACATTAATGATTTAGACGTGAATATAGGAGGTATGATCAGTAAGTTCGCAGATGACACGAAAATTGGTGGTGTTGTAAATAGTGAGGAGGAAAGCCTTAGATGACAGGATGATCTAGATGGGCTGGTAAGATGGGCGGAGCAGTGGCAAATGGAATTTAATCCTGAGAAGTGAGAGGTGATGCATTTTGGGAGGACTAACAAGGCAAGGGAATATACAATGGCTGGTAGGACCCTAAGAAGTACGGAAGGTCAGAGGGACCTTGGTGTACTAGTCCATAGAACACTGAAGGCAGCAGCACAGGTAGATAAGGTGGTTAGCAAGACATATAGGATACTTATTAGCCGAGGCATAGGAAAGAAGAGCGAGGAGGTTATGATGGAGCTGTATAAAACGTTAGTTAGGCCACAGCTGGAGTACTGTGTACAGTTCTGGGCACCACACAATCAGAAGGATGTGATTGCACTGGAGAGGGTGCAGAGGAGATTCACCAGGATGTTGCCTGGGCTGGAGCATTTTAGCTATGAAGAGAGACTGAAAAGGCTAGGGTTGTTTTCCTTGGAGCAGAGAAGGCTGAGCGAGGACATGATTGAGGTATACAAAATTATGAGGGACATTGATAGATTAGAAAGGAAGAAACTTTTTCCCTTAGCAGAAGGGTCAATAACCAGGGGGCATAGATCTAAGGTAAGGGGCAGGAGGTTTTGAGGGGATTTTAGGAAAAATGGTTTCACCCAGAGGGTGGTTGGAATCTGGAACGCACTGCCTGAAGAGGTGGTAGATGCAGGAACCATCACAACATTTAAAAAGTATTAGATGAGCACTTGAAATGCCATAGCATACAAGGCTACGGGCCAAGTGCTGGAAAATGGGATGAGAATAGTTAGGTGCTTGATGGCTGGCACAGACACAATGGGTCGAAGGGCCTGTTTCTGTGCTGTATAACTTTGTGACTCTATGACTCCATTCAGTACCATTCGCACCTTCTCGGATACAGAAACATTCCACGTCCATATGCAGCAAGACCTGGACAACATTCAAACTTGGCTGATAAGTGGCAAGTAACATTCACACCACACAAGTGCCAGGCAATGACCATTTCCAACAAGAGAGAATCTAATCATTTCCCCTTGACATTCAATGGCATTATCATCACTGACTCCCCCAGTATCAACATCTTGGGGATTACCATTGACAAGAAACTGAACTGGGGCAGCCATATAAATAATGTGGCTATAAGAGCAGGTCAGAGGCTGGGAATTCTGCAGTGAGTAACTCACCTCCTGACTCCCCAGAGCTTGTCCATGATCTACAAGGCATGAGTCAGGGGTGTGATGGAAAACTCTCCACTTGCCTGGATGGGTGCAGCTCCAACAACACTCAAGAAGCTTGACACCATTCAGGACAAAGCAGCCCTCTTGATTGGCACTTCATCCATCACCTTAAAAATCCAATCTCTCCACCACTGATACACAGAAGCAGCAGTGTATACCATCTACAACCCTCCGTGGATCGCCATCTTGACGTGGTGGAGAGGCTTGTGTGCCCTAACTATCCCTTGTGTGATGCCATCGGGAGCTCCTTGTTGCTGGTATGGGCCACCCATGGTGGCAAAGTCAGGCTGAGGTGCCAGACAAGGTGCAGTCCAAAATGTCCTCAAGTACAGAACAGGTGAAGGAAGACTATCTGTCTCACCGGCTGAAAAAATTCATATCTCAACCCACCCTGGTCAGCTAAATATTCCACTTCCCATATATGTTAAAGGCGAGACTCTGGAATATGGTGAACACTTCCCATACCTTTGCAGCCACCTCTCTCAAAAGGTCACCATTCATGAGGAGATCCAATATCGGATCAGTTGTGCCAGCTCAGCCTTCTACAAGGCAGTGAGTGTTCGCTTCAAAGACACTCTGAAGCTCTCTTTGAATTGCGGTAGCATTGACATTGATGACTGGGAGGAACTTGTTACCAATCATTCTAAATGGCGACAACTTGTCTATCAAGGTGTATCACGCTCTGAATCCAAATGCCTTAATGATGAGGCAGAGTGCTGACAGAGAAGGAAAGAAAAGGAAGTGTGCCCAAAGACCTGCAGGTCGAGAAGCGGCCTGTTCAGTCACCTGAAGACCCATGGCAGAAACCTGGGCCCTGAGTAGATGTCATTCTTGAATCGAGGGACAGCCAATGTCGATGACCATCTGCAAGATCATAAGATCATAAGAACTAGGAGCAGGAGTAGGCCGTCCGGCCCCTCGAGCCTGCTCCGCCATTCAATAAGATCATGGCTGATCTTTTCGTGGACTCAGATCCACTTACCCGCGCTCTCACGGTATCCCTTAATTCCTTTATTGTTCAAAAAGATATCTACCTTAGCTTTAAAAACGTTTACTGAAGAAGCGTCAACTACTTCACTGGGCAAGGAATTCCATAGATTAACAACCCTCTGGGTGAAGAAGTTCCTTCTTAATTCAGTCCTAAATCTGCTCCCTCTAATCTTGAGGCTATGCCCTCTTGTCCTAGCTTCACCTGCCAGTGGAAACATCCTCTCCACTTGTATCTTATCTATTCCCTTCATAATTTTATATGTTTCCATAAGATCCCCCCTCATTCTTCTGAATTCCAATGAATATAATCCCAATCTACTCAGTCTCTCCTCATAAGCCAACCCCCTCAACTCCGGAATCAACCTAGTGAACCTCCTCTGCACCCTCTCCAGTGCCAGTACATCCTTTCTCTAGTAAGGAGACCAAAACTGCACACAGTACTCCAGGTGCGGCCTCACCAGTACCTTATACAGCTGCAACATAACCTCTCTGCTTTTAAACTCAATCCCTTTAGCAATGAAGGACAAAATTCCATTTGCCTTCCAAAATACTTGCTGTACCTGCAGACCAACCTTCTGCGATTCATGCACAAGGACACCCAGGTCCCTCTGCATTGCAGCATGCTGCAACTTTTTACCATTCAAGTAATAATCCTTTTTACTGTTACTCCTGCCGAAATGAATGACTTCACATTTATTAACATCGTATTCCATCTGCCAGATCTTTGCCCACTCACTCAATGTATCTATGTTCCTCTGCAAAGTTTCACAGTCATCTGCACACTTTGCTCTACCACTCATCTTAGTGTCATCTGCAAACTTTGACACCCTACACGTGGTCCCCAACTCCAAATCATCTATATAAATTGTAAATAATTGCGGTCCCAACACCGATCCCTGAGGCACACCACTAGTGACTGATTGCCAACCAGAATAGCACTCATTTATCCCCACTCTCTGCTTCCTGTTCGTCAACCAATCCTCTATCCATGCTAATACTTTACCCCTAACGCCATGCATCCTTATCTTATGCAGCAGCCTCTTGTGCGGCACCTTGTCGAAGGCCTTTTGGAAATCTAGGTACACCACATCCACTGGGTCCCCATTGTCCACCTTGCTCGTAATGTCATCATAGAATTCCAAAAGATTTGTCAAGCATGACCTGCCCTTCATGAACCCATGCTGCGTCTGCCCAACGGGACAATTTCTATCGAGATGCCCTGCTATTTCTTCCTTGATAATAGACTCAAGCATCTTCCCCATTACAGAGGTTAAGCTAACCGGTCTATAATTCCCCATCTTTTGTCTACCTCCCTTTTTAAACAGTGGCGTCACATCTGCTGTTTTCCAATCTGCTGGGACTACCCCAGAGTCCAGCGAATTTTGGAAAATTACCGCCAGTGCACCTGCTATTTCTCCCACCATCTCTTTTAGTACCCTGGGATGCATTCCATCAGGGTCAGGAGACTTATCAATCCTTAGCTCCATTACTTGCCCAACACTACCTCTTCCATAATAATGATTGTTTCCAGGTCCTCACCTACGTTCATCTCTTTGTCAATTACTGGCATGTTATTAATGTCCTCCACTGTGAAGACCGATACAAAATACCTGTTCAATGCCTCGGCCATTTCATCATATCCCATAACTAAATTCCCCTTCTCATCCTCTAAAGGACCAACGTTTACTTTAGCCACTCTTTTTCGTTTTATATATTTATAGAAACGTTTGCTATCAGTCTTTATATTCTGTGCTAGTTTTTTCTCATGTTCTATCTTACTTTTCTTTATAGCTCTTTGTTATTGTTATGACCAGGTGAGGCAGGGGCCTGGGGCTCCCCTCTCAGCCTTTGCCTGGCTTGGCCGTGACAGGATTTAATTTTTAAAACACTGCATTTTTGTTAGCTTCCCCTCAATGAATCCTTGCTCACTGCTCTCTATTTGTACTGGCAAAGAAATCAACCAGACAGGTTTTCTTAGATTTAAACAAGAAAGGTGTAAGTTTATTCACCTTAAAACTCTAATTCAGTTAAAACTACTAGAAGTATGTGACACGACCATGCTAGCATGCATATGCCATGAACACCCGTGCAATTACAGAGCGAGGAGACAAAAGAATGGGAAAGGTTTAAAGTAATAGCTGGAGTTCAGTTGCTGGCTTTTGGGTTGATGTAAAGTCTTTGATTGCAGTTGTATTACAGTTCTCGTTGGGACCCAGTGCACACTTTCAAACTTGTTTAGCTGCAGGAGTCTTCTCTCTTGAGGTTTGAGTGGCTTCTGTGGATCCCTGGAACATTGTGAGAGAGAGAAAGAGAGAGGGAAACAGGGAGAAACCTTCCTTCCCTGTTGTCTTCAAATTGCAGTCTCTTCTCCAATTGACCTGTGAGCACAATTCAAAACTCCAAGCTGGCCAGCAGGTTAGTCATGTGACTAACCCCTTATTTGGAACATCCTCTCCTGCAGTTTGTGGATTTCAAAGCTCTTGGGGGGTGGGGTAGGTTTGGGGGGGGGGGCGGTAGTGGGGTGTCGTGCGGTCTCTTACATAGGCAAGATGTGGATCACTGTTGCCCAGACCAATCTTTGTTAATTGAATCAGTGAGCAGTTCCCATTGTCCCTTTTTTTTCAACTGTCTTTTAGAATGCAAAACAAGCAGTCATGTTTCCAGCCACTGTCCTTTTCGAATGCAAATATGTGCAGCCATGTTTTACAGCCTCTGTTGTGGTCTCTCTAAACAAGTTATTTTTAGCCCAGTAACAGTTTAAAAATTAATGTTCCATATGACGAAACAACTTATCTCACTTTGGCAGGTGTAGTTTTCATGACAAGATGCACTGCAGCAACTCCCCATCCCTCCTTCGACAGCACCTTCCAAACCCGTGATCTCTACCACCTACAAGGACAAGGGCAGCCGACACGTGGAAACACCACCACCTGCGAGTTCCCCTCCACGCCACACACCATCCTGATTGGAACTATATCGCCGTTCCTTCACTGTCGCTGGGTCAAAATCCTGGAACTCCTTCCCTTGCAGCACTGTCGGTGTACCTGCACCCAGATAGACAGCAGCAATTCAAGAAGGTGGCTCCTTCTCAATGGCAATTAGGGCTAGGCAACAAATGCAAGCCTTGCCAGTGACACCCACATCCCATGAAACAAATACATAAAACGTAGTGGAAATCTGGAACTTTCTTCCCCCAAAATTTTGGATGCTGGTACAACTGAAAATTTAAAAACTGTGATTGATTTTTCTTCATTAGGTACACGGATTAAGCGGCCGAGGCAGGTCACTGGAGAGAAGGCACAGACCAGCCACGATCTAACTGGATGGCGGAGCAGGTTCATGCAGCTAAATGGCCTCTTCCTGTTCCTATGTATGCCAGCTCACCAAAGAAACTGATGATATTGAAGCCAAGCAGTGGAGCTAACACTTGCCATTCCTGATGGGGAGCTTTACGCATTTTGGGCCGTCAAAATGGAGAGGTCTGCACTCCCACCTCATTGGCCAGAAATTCAGCCTGACCTTAGCTCAAATGTGGTGCATGTTGCTGTGTAAGAGGGTGACCCACTTGAAGGAAAGTTATAGGAAAGCCAGCTTGCACACTTCAGGTGGTAGCAAGCAGTGGAATTAATGCAGCCTGTGCTCCGACTGCCTGTTGTGCTTCTCATAGATTCCTCTGGCACAGAAGGAGGTCATTCGGCCCATCATGCCTGTGTTGACTCTTTGAAAGAGCTATTCAATTAATCCCACTCCCCTGCTCTTTCCCCATAGCCCTGCAAATCTTTCAAGTGTTTATTCAATTCCCTTTTGAAAGTTACTATTAAATCTGCTTCACCGCCCTTCCAGGCAGTGCATTCCAGATCGTAACAACCCACTGCATAAAAAATTTTCTCCTCATCCCCTGTCTGGTTCTTTTGCCAATTCCCTTAAATCTGCAACCATGCAAGATTTACATTTACGGGAAGCAATAACATGGGCCTGCCAAATAAGAGATAATTGGCCACACCGGGATGCACTCCTGCAATTTAGAAGGTGTTGCACCAACTGGATTGTCTTTCCATTGCATCAAGGTAACAGATGTCTTGCTACACATTCACTAGCCTGTTAGAAGTGATTTTTGGAAGTCAGTGTATATCTTCAACCAGGGGAATGACACAGTTACTTCAGCCCAACATCAGGACTGTCTATCTTGAGAGGTATTGGTGCATAGATACTACATGAAGTGCCAGTGAGTCAAACTATATGTGAAAACAACAAATTATCCATACAAACTTGCTGAGCCTCTTTACGGAAAATCCATTAGTTTTATGATCCCCCACAAAGTGGTTTTCACACTTGTTCATGTCTTTATCTTCTTAGGCTTTAGTTTTGTTTGGGTGTCAGTGGTTAATGTTGCAACGTTTGTTTTCCATTCTTTTCTGCTTCAAGTCTTCAGTCCACCGCCACCCTTACCTGTCAACAACAAGAAGGAGATATTAGGAGAGGTGACCAAAAAACTCGATCAAAATTATGGGTTTTAAGGAAGGTCTTAAAGGAGTGGAGACGAGGGGATTTAAAGTGGAGAATTCCAGAGCTTGGCACCTAGGTGACTGAAGGCATGGCCACCAATGGTGAGAAGAATGGAAGCAAAAGAAAGAAGGGCTTGCACTTATATCATGCCTTTTACAATCTCAGGATATTCCAATACACTTTACAGGCATTTGTCTATCTTGTGAAGTGAAGGCATTGTTATGATGTTAGAAGCAAAGCTGATAATTTGCACAAAGATCCCACAAGCAACAATAGTATAATGACCAGATCATCAAATTCAGCAATGCTGGTTGAGGGTTAAATATTGGTCATGGTTCATTGGAGAATTCCCCCCGCTCTTCGTAATACCATGTGGCATCTTTCAATTTCACCTGAGAGGGTAAATGGGACCCTGCTTTCATATCTAATCTGAAGAGGCCAAAATCAAAGAAATGGAGAGTTCTGGAAGGGAAGTTGTAAGGGTGGAGAAGGCTACAGATACAGGGAGAGGGAGGCCACAAAGAGAATTAGATACAAAGATGAGAATTCAAACTTGGAGGCGTTGTGCAACTGGGACTCAATGTAGATCAGCAAAGCTGGAGAGGGTGAACAGGTCTTGATACGTGCTAGGACACTGGCATGAGAGTTTTGGATAAGCTGAAGTTTACGTAAGATGGAGGTTAGAAGGCCGGCCAGGAAGATATGGGAATAGTGAGTGTAGAGGCTACAAAGTACAGTTGAGGGTTTCAGCAGCTGAGGCAGGGGCAGAGGCAGAAGTGAAAACTCAACGCAAGTTCAGATAGGATGGGCACCAAAGTGGAGAACAGTCTGATTCAGCCTGAGACACAGGGCTGGATTTTGTGCTAGAGGCGGGGCTCCAGGCACCGGGCCGAAAAGGTGGGGGGTCCCTACCTCTGCCTTCCCTGGAGTGATTCTCCAGTCTTTTTGATTCAAGGTTTTAGGAGGCAGGATCCCTGTCCCTTTAAAGGCCCAGTGGTGGAACCCTCAAACAGAGGTAGGTGAGGCACACCACCAGTCCGGAAGGCCCCTGTGAGCAAGGGGTCGGGGGTGGTGATTCAGTCCAGGGGAAGTGGGGGCGGGGCGGTCCAGGGGGGTAAAGGTTGTTCCTGGTGCGGGTCTTCCATGAACCACAAATTGCCAACAAAGGAGGGACACCTCCCCTCCCCCAAGCCCACAGGGAGGCACCTCATTTTACAAAGCGACCTCCCCCCCTGTAAAATTCCAATCACTGCTCTGGGAGAAGGATGGAATCATTGGTGAAAATACAGTCTTTGGGAGCTGAAGACAGTGGTTTTGAGCTTAACGATGATTAGCTGGAGGAAATTGCAGCTCATCTAAGATTGGAAGTCAAACAGGCAGTCTGACAACACAGAGGCATGGGAAAGGTAAAGCTGGATATTGTCTGCACGCAAATGGAAGCTGTGCTCATGACAACCATCATGTCATGAAGGGACAGTGTGCAAATGGGGAAGAGAGGGTGAAGGCAAGGATAGGCCCTTGGGGAACGCTGGAGGTAAACACATTGGAGTTGGAAAATAAGCTATTGCTGGAGAATGGGCACTTAGATGAAGAATGGTAGGTCAACCAGTGAACTCTATAAACTGGTGAAGATGAACTCTAAGCCAGCAAGACGCAGAGAAGACAGAATGAGGGGAGAGTATGGAAATCAAAATGGCTGACAATAGACTACTTGAAGCAACCCTGTAAAGTTATGTATGCCTTTAGTGAACAGCTGATGATTTCAATGTAGATTATCTTTGATCTCTAAATTTATACTCCTTCATTTGTGTTCACTCCAATACTTTGTCTGACTACCTCAGAATGTCCTAGTGGTTTTATGGGTTATATTAACACTGGACAAAGGGCCGACTGGCTGTATGATTTGACGTTAAACTAATAGTTCCTTTTGATTGAATTCTAATGTAATCATATAATTTGTTCAAATTTATTCGTATTTTCTTTCTTGCATGATAAAGTATACTTATACAGCAGTGAACAAGGTCTCTGCAGAAATAAAATTGGGACTGTAAAATTATTCTTTATATATTTTTTTATTTTTTATTCATTCAGGGGATGTGGGTAGCAGTGGCTATTTATTGCCCGTCCTCTAATTGCGCTTGAGATGGTGGTATTGAGCTGCCTTCTTAGACCGCGGCAGTCCATGTGGGGTAGGTACACCCACAGCGCTGTTAGGAAGGGAGTTCCAGGATTTTGACCCAGTGACAGTGAAGGAATGGCGATATAGTTCCAAGTCAGGATGGTGTGTGACCTGGAGGGGAACTTGCAGGTGTTGCTGTTCCCATGCACCTGCTGCTCTTGTCGAAGGAGCCTTGGTGAGTTATATTATCTTTGCTGAGAAAAAGATTTTCTAATTTTTCAAAATCTTTTCCCAATTTATGAAAGATTAGTTGATTCTTTGCACTTTGGTTCACAGGAGCCAACATTATGACAGGCAGTGATGAGTAGGAACGAGGTCAGAGGTGACAGAAGATGAATCCTGCAATTAGTGAGGGAGCAGAGAAATAAAGGCAGATTATAAGGGGTAGCTTTCCAACTTTTCACTCCTTGCAGGGACTGTAACCTGTTGGAAGCACACACTAGAATTATAACAGAAGATACCTTTGGTATGCCAATTTCTTCAGGATGTTATCCCATGGTGTCAGCTGGGGTTCATTGGAGAGTGTTTTTGTTTTTGGATCAGAAGATTGACTGTTCAAGTCCTGACCTAGGAACTTAAGCACAAATTCTAGTCTGACACTCTAATGCTGTACTGAAGGATCATTGGATGCCATCTTTTGGATGAGATGTTATACCAGGACAATGACCGAATTTTGTGCTCATCCCAATGGTGGGTTTCATGGCGGGGGTGCTGGAGAATCGGGGCAGAATCACCCTGACGCCGGAATTCCTGGTTCCTATTCTCCCGGGGGCGGGATAGATCGATGATGACCTTCCTGCCTAGAGGCGAATTAAGGGCCTTTTCCTGTCACCGCTGGGACGCCTTGGAAAATGAGGCAACCTTCCTCCAGGCTTGGGGAGGAGTCCCTCCTTCGTGAGCAATTTGTGGCCCACGGAGAACCCTGACCTGGAACAACTGTAACCCCAGAAACCCCCTCCCCCTTGACTGAACGCCCACCCCCACCCTACTTTGCTGGGGTCTTCTGGACTGGCCCCGACAACCCCAGCTCACCTACCTCTTCTCTGGGGTACCAGTGCTGGGCCTGGGTCGGAGGCCTCTGCAGTACCGGCAGTGGCCACCACTCCAAGTGGCGCTGTTGATACCGATGAGCTGCCGGCCCTTTGATTGGCCGGCAGTTCCTGGAGGCGAGATCCTGGTTCCTGTAATGTCTTTAAAGGGATGGGGCTACCACGTCCTTACACCTTGACCCCAAAAGACCAGAGGATCACTCCGGGGGCGGAGGGGGGGAGGTGGTTCTAAAAAAATGCAGAGGTGGCATTCCCCTGACTTTTCAGCCCTTCGCTGGGCTCCCCACCTCCTGCACAAAATCCAGCCAATGTGTGTCGACTTAAGTGGAAACAAAAATTCCATGGTACTATTCAGAGAATAAAATTGGCGTTCTCTCCTGGTGTCCTATCCCTCATCCCACATCACTATATAGCTAAAATAATAGTCTGGAAATTTACCTCATTGCTGTTTGTGCAACCCTGCTATACACAAATTAGCTGTTGTGCTTCAGAAATCATCCAATAGGGAATTCAGGAAAACATCTTTACCCAAAGAGCAGCAAGACCGTGGAACTTGCTAACATAAGCAGTGTTTGAGGCGACTAGCATGGATGCAATTAAGGGGAAGCTACATAAACACATGAGGGAGAAAGAAATTGAAAGATATGTTGATGGAGTTCGATGAAGAAGCATGGGCTAAAGCTTGTGAGGAACATAAACACCAGCACATAGCACTGGCTGGTTTCTGTGCTGTAAATTCTCTGTAATTCATTGGCTGCAAAGAATTTTGGTGCATCTTGTATTCTTTCTTTTCTTATTTAAATGGACAACTGGAAAATTATGCTCAGCTTATGTCTGAGAATGAATGGAAAGGAAAATGAAATTCCATTCGCAGTTTTAGGCTCACATCACAGTCCTGAATGGCATTGAAGCTTAACTGCCTTCAATGGTTGAGCTTTTTTCTTCACAGGTTCCCATCTGTGCTGTTAAATGGAGAGTCCCACTCAGAATCAGGGAACTTCAAACTCTGCGGCGATTGACAGTCACCGATAGGATCAGGGCTAGTGTGGCCTAGTGCATCTCCAACGATAGGTACAGCCTGTACATCACTTGCTATGATTGGCAAACATCACACAGTTGCTTTGACCACACCAGGTTCTGACGAAGGCTCACACACCTGAAATGTTGGGCAGGATTTTCCTGGCCCAGGGGTGGTGGGCTGGGAGTCGACATCGGGGGGTGGGGGAGGGGCAGGAAAATGATAGGGAGCCATGTCGGGATGGCTCTCCGTGCACTCGTGTCGCCAGGGGAGTTTCCCAGAGGTGGGACTGGCTGCCCGCCAAACGGAGGCAGGCAGCCAATTAAAAAAATTAAAGGCCCTATTAAGGGTGAATTTCCCAGGCCGCCAACATTTTGTTGGTGGACGAGTGGACCCCCCCCACCACCACGTGGGGAGGCCACCAACTTCATGGAGGCAGCCTCCCTGCAGCTGTCCAGAGGACCATTGGAGCTGGAAGCACCATGCACCAAAGAGAGCTCCTCTGATTTGGCCGGCAGCATCAGGAGACTGCCCGACGTCATTAATTGGATGATGAGTCCGGAGGTGGCCAATTAGGAGGCCACCTCCAGTAAAATCACTGAGCCGGTACTGCTGCCGGCAAGTGTAAGCTCGGGACCCCCATTTAGTCCTAACGTTGGGGTCTCAAAGCTCAAGGTAAAATTCAGCCCATGAACTCTGTTTCTCCACAGGCTGCCAGACCTGGTGGGTTGTAACACGCTTCTTATAGTTAGATCCTAGTGAATCATGTTTGTTGAGTGAAGGGTTGAGCAGTACTGTTAAAAGCAGGCGGAGGTTTATAATGGTTTGTTTGCGAATATCACAAGAGGTAATATTTTTAGTGGAGAAATGTCTATGAAGTGAAGAGCTTTCATCATAAAAATGTTGCGATATCTTGTTCACTATCAATGGCGTAGGCAGGATTTGTTTTCAGCATTTGGATATGAGCTGGCTTTGAAAGGTCATTTTTTTAAATAGGATTTTCACAGTAAATGTTCAAACAGAAATATTATTACTTCCATTAATCTAATAATTCAAATAAAACAGGTGAAAAGGGAAAAAAAATAGTCACATGAAACAACGAAGCATGAGATTTAGTTAGCTATTTCTTGCCTGTTAATAACTTCACTACAGGTGTAGCAGGTGGTGAGGGAACCAACAAGTGGGAAAAACATACTTGACCTCGTCTTCACCAAACTGCCTGCCGCAGACGCATCTGTCCATGACAGTATTGGTAGGAGTGACCACCGTACAGTCCTTGTGGAGACGAAATCCCATCTTCACATTGAGGATATCCTCCATCGTGTTGTGTGGCACTACCACCGTGCTAAATGGGATAGATTTTGAACAGATCTAGCATTGCAAAACTGGGCATCCATGAGACACTGTAGGCCATCAGCAGCAGCAGAATTGTACTCAACCACAATCTGACAATCTGCAACCTCATGGCCTGGCATATCCCCCAGTCTACTTTTACCAACAAGCTAGGAGACCAATCTTAGTTCATGAAGAGTGCAGGACGGCATGCCAGGAGCAGCACCAGGCATGGCTGTCAACCTGGTGAAGATACAACACAGAACAACTTGCGCACCAAACTGCGTAAGCAGCATGCGATCCCATAACCAACATAGATCCCATAATCTAAGCTCGACAGTCCTGCCACATCCAGCCGTGAATGGTGGTGGACAATTAAACAACTAACTGGAGGAGGTGGCTCCACAAATATCCCCATCCTCAATCAGCGAAAGATAAGGCTGAAGCATTTGCAACAACCTTCAGCCAGAAGTGCCGAGTTGATAATCCATCTCGGCCTCCTCCTGAAGTTCCCAGCATCACAGATGCCAGAATTTAGCTAATTCAATTCACTCCGCGTGATATCAAGAAACGACTGCAGGCACTGGATACTGCAAAAGCTATGGGCCCTGACAATATTCCGGCAATAGTACTGAAGACCTGTGCTCCAGAACTTGCTGCGCCCCTAGCCAATCTGTTCCAGTATAGCTGCAACACTGGCATCTACTCAGCAATGTGGAAAATTGCCCAGGTACGTTCTGTATACAAAAAGCAGGACAAGTCCAACCTGGCCATTTACCGTCCCATCAGTCTACTCTCAATCATCAGCAAAGTGATGGAAGGTGTCATCAACAGTGCTATCAAGCAGCACTTGCTTAGCAATAACCTGCTCAGTGACGCTCAGTTTGGGTTCCGCCAGGGCAACTCAGCTCCTGACCTCATTACAGCCTTGGTTCAAGCATGGACAAAAGAGCTGAACTCAAGAAGTGAGGTGAAAGTGACTGCCCTTGACATCAAGGCAGCATTTGACCGAGTATGGCATTAAGGGGTCTTAGCAAAACTGAGGTCAATGGGAATCGGGGGAAAACCTTCCGCTGGTTGGAGTCATACCGAGTGCAAAGGAAGATAATTGTGGTTGTTGAAAGTCAATCATCTCAGCTCCAGGGCATCACTGCAGGAGTTCCTCAGGGTAGACCCAAACATCTTCAGGTGCTTCATCAATGACCTTCCTTCAATCATAAGGTCAGAAGTGAGGATGTTCGCTGATGATTGCACAATGTTCAGCACCATTCGCAACTCCTCAGATACTGAAGCAGACCGTGTAGAAATGCAGTAAGACCTGGACAATATCCAGGCTTGGGCTGATAAGTGGTAAGTAACATTCATGCCACACAAGTGCCAGGCAATGACCATCTCCAACAAGAGAGAATCTAACCATCTCCCCTTGATATTCCATGGCATTACCATCGCTGAATCCCCCACTATCAACATCCTGGTGGTTACCATTAACCAGAAACTGAACTGGACTAGCCATATAAATACTGTGGCTATAAGAGCAGGTCAGAGGCTGGGAATCTTGCGGTGAGTAATTCCCCTCCTGACTCCCCAAAGCCTGTCCACCATCTACAAGGCACAAGTCAGGAGTGTGATGCAATGTTCTCCACTTGCCTGGATGGGTGCAGCTCCAATAACATTCAAGAAGCTCAACACAATCCAGGACAAAGCAACCCGCTTGATTGGCACCCCATCTACAAACATTCACTCCCTCAACCACCGGTGCACAGTGGCAGCAGTGTGGTGGAGTAGTGATAACGTCACTAAACTAGTAATCCAGAAGCCCAGGCTAATTACCTGGGGACACGGCTCCGAGGTACTGATTACGGTGTCTGATGACTTCGGGGCAGGTGCTGGCACCATATTTTAAAGCCCTGCCAGCCTTGCTTTCATTGCTGCCTTTGAGTCATTAGCTGTTTACTGCTGAAACTGGTGTTGGAGTGACTCCTGGAAACCCCCCCCCCGCCCCCCCCCCACCCACCCAGCTGACAAGGACGCTGAAGTATGGCAGAGGCAAGACATCGGGTGGCCCCACGGTTTAGTGATGCCTCCCTGGAGATTCTCCTCCAGGCTGTAAGGGAAAGACGGGAGGTCCTCATCCGCAGGAATGTCAAGAAAAGGCTCTCCCACCTGACCAAGCATGCCTGGACAGAGATCGCAGAGGTCATCGGCCATGGAGTGTGGAGAAGTTCTTCACGATTTCACTCCTGAATGGCCTAGCTCTAATTTTAATATTGTTCCCTCTTGTTCTGGATTGCCCCACCAGAGGGCATAGTTTGTTTGTGTGTACCCCACCAAATTCCTTTATTATTTTAAGCACCTCGATTAGATCACCCAGCAACCTTCTTGACAGAGGCCAAAAGGGAAAGCAATATTGGCAACTGGGCCTTCAGCCTTCTGGAATTCCCTCCTTAAACTACTTTGCCTCTCAGCCTCTCTTTCCTCTTTTAAGATACTCCTTAGCCTCTTTTACCAAGCTTTTAGTCACCTGTCCTAATATCCCATGCAACCCATGTCAAGTTTTGTTTGATAACATTGCTATGAAGTGTCTTGAGACATTTTACTACGTTTAAAGGCACTTTATAAATGCAAATCGCCGTTGTGAGTAATCACCGGTTGTGTTTAGGATGAAGCAGTTGTTGGGATATTGGGCTGCATCTAAAGAGGGTTGGACTATATTCGATCAAAATATACTGATATTGTACAGATCAATGGTTATGCCACATCTGGTAACCCTGGGGTTGATTCCCCTATTGGGTGCTCACGATGAGAAGTGTTTGCAGAGGACAGTGGGCAGGAATTGTGGGTCTAAATCCAGAATGAATGAAGACTTGGGAGCTGTAGCCTATGACTATTTGATCAGTCTTCCCTGTGGGTATCTGTGGGAAATCAACTCTCTCACATCAAAAACTGTAGAGACCCAAGAGAAAAGATTCAAAGACCAGGATGATTCCAGGTCGTAGGGAACTAAGTACTGGAAAAAAAACAATTAACGGAAGAAGTTTGTAAAGGAAATTGAAGTAAATAAATTACTTAAGTTAAACAATGTTCCTATCACGGCTTCAGATGGCGGACCTGGAATTGGCCACTGTTGCCGCTCATTTTGTGTACCGTGGGCCCACCGCAATCATGCGGCGAGTAGCCAATTATAGTAATGGAGATATTATGCGATGGGGCGGACTCCGAGGTACTGATTACGGTGTCTGATGACTTCGGGGCAGGTGCTGGCACCATATTTTAAAGCCCTGCCAGCCTTGCTTTCATTGCTGCCTTTGAGTCATTAGCTGTTTACTGCTGAAACTGGTGTTGGAGTGACTCCTGGAAACCACCCCCCCCCCCGCCCCCCCCCCACCCACCCAGCTGACAAGGACGCTGAAGTATGGCAGAGGCAAGACATCGGGTGGCCCCACGGTTTAGTGATGCCTCCCTGGAGATTCTCCTCCAGGCTGCAAGGGAAAGACGGGAGGTCCTCATCCGCAGGAATGTCAAGAAAAGGCTCTCCCACCTGACCAAGCATGCCTGGACAGAGATCGCAGAGGTCATCGGCCATGGGGGTCACTCCACCCCACCCCTGAACCTGCTGGAAGAGAGTCAATGACATCCTTCGGTCTGCCAGGGCGAGTGCTCCATACCTCTCTCCTCCTTTGGGACTGCATGTGGCTATGTGGGAGAATGCGCAACATGGCGAAGGAGGCACCACAAAGGCTCTGGCAAAGACATCACCACCACATCCTGCCAGATGCATGGCCAAACTCTGCCACAGGCATCTATCTTTCGGAGCTCATCCCCATCACCTCCCCTGAGAGCTGACGTGGGGATGAGCCATATAGGAAACCCCAGCAGAGACGAGGCGTTGCCACACCTGTCCTGTAGCTCTTCCTGTGAAGTATTACTTTCTCCCTCTTTCCACTTAGAGGACAAGCGGGCTCATAACAACAGGAAAACCTATGAACTGACTAAGGAGGTGCAGACATATGGCCTCCCTCAGCAGCTGAGAGTGAAGCACTGGAGTTAGCAGGGACTCAGGGCAGCTGCTCAAAAGTAGAGAGTGAGACTGGAGTCTCCACACAAGACAGTGAGGATTGTCTTCAATCAACATCCTACACACTTCTGTAAATCCACATCATGCATGGATATCATGACGAGATCAGCACAGTCTAACCCACCCATCAGTGTGTTCTCTCATGCAGGCTTACATCTGCAGGAGACTCCATCAGAAGGGAGACAGCAGTCAACCTCAAGGAGGAGCAGTCAGACAATGCACCATCCCATGACTCTCCTGCACCTTCCACCAGCGCAGATAATTTCACCTTGGTGGGTTTCCACTCGGCTTTAGAATCAGGATCACAAGCTGAGGAGATCACCGCGCACACGCCCGAGCAGCTAGCAGGCTGAGACAGCCGAGTCCACTCACAATTGGAGGAATGAGGGTGGCCAGGCCCATGCTGAGCACCAGGATGATGACAGCCCTCTGGTGTTGAAAGCAGAGTGCATACTGGAGTTGCAGAGAGAGGTAAGGCAACATCTGGTGGAGATGCCAGAGGCTATGTGCAATTAAGCGTGGACAATGGAGCAGCCCATCCAGGCCATGAGTGCTGTCAAGCCTCAGGCATGTGAGCGCATGGCTTCCTCTTTTGAGAGATTGGCGACCACCATGGAGAGTCGGATCCCGCAGATACATGCAGACCTGCAAACCATCACCTTGGCCATAAGCTCAATGCAGCAGTGGCAAGGCAAGAGAAGGACGAGACCCCTGGAGTCTTCTCCAGCTCCTTGTCCTTCTCTGGCCAGCAGGGAGGTCCGGGTGAGTCTTGAAAGAGAGGAGGAGAGGCTGATATCCACATCTGGGGGCTTTGTCTCAGGGCGCTCCAAATGTGGACACCAGCTCCTCAGCTCCTCTGCCAGTGAGCCCAGCTGCAGTAGCCGTGATGCCTGACGAGAGTCCTGCACCTGTCCAGGAAACCCTTCGGCAGCCGGGGCCCTCCAGGCCTTCGGCAGCGAGAGGACAGCCAGTGAAGTCATCACAGGCCAAGGGGCAGCCTGACCAACAGCCTGCCTCCATCTTAGCTCCATCGTAGAAGCACTCGAAAACATAAAGAAAAGCACAGAGACACACTTGGGGTTTCATGGGTGTTTGACGTTTACCATTTGTTTTGTCTTGTAAAGCTTTGTTGTTGATGAAGTAAACATTCACTGTGGAAAATGCTTATTCTTTCATGCCTTAAATGTGAGATGCTGACTTCACCCTTCCCCTTCAGTTGGCTGCCAATGTAGGCACAGCCCTCCTTTGGTAAGCATCTCGCATGGGCCAGAGCGCATCGATTAGCTGGGCACTGGGCACAGAACCCAAATAGAAAGCAGGCGGCAGACTGAATGCTCTTAGGTGAGTCTTTATTGCTTTCGCTCGGAAAGGCCATCGTGGTGGCTGGAAGTGGGTATGTGTGAGACTGTCTCTTGCCTCCTTGCCCCATCACTCAATCTATCTCCAGTGCAAGAGGTTCAACATCCAGTGCTGCCTACTCATCACCTTCCTCCGCATCCTCCTCATCGGTTGAGGACTAGCAATCAATCATGTCCTCGTCAGGCAAGGCCTCCTGCCTCTGCAAGGCTGGATTGTGCAGAGCACAGCAGCCCGCCATGATATACTCACTGGGGCATACTGCAGGGCTCACTGAATCAATCCAGGCACCGGAATCTCAGCTTCAACAGCCCAATGGTCTGCTCAATGGTCACTCGGATGGAGCCATGGCAAGTGTTGTATCTCCCTTCTGCTGCTGTGAGGGTTCTCACTGGCGTCAGTATCCATGTCTTCAATGGGTAGTCCTTGTCCCCGCGAATCCATCCCTGAAGGCGAGTGTGGGCCTGAAAAGCTGTAGAACCTGGGATTGTCGAAATATGTATGTGCCATGGCTGCTTCCCAGAAAACGGGCACACACCTGTAGGAAATGGTTTCAGTGGTCGCAGATCAATTGAACATTGATTGAATGAAAGCCCTTCCAGTTGATGAAGGTGGCTGGCTGTTTCGTTGGAGCCTTGATGGCCACATGCATGCAACCTATCACACCTTACACCTGGCGATGGCCCCGAATCCGATGGCCCTCTCTACTTGACTGTCAGGGTCGGTCCGGTACTGCACATAGTCATGACCCTCTTGAACTGTGCACTGGTCATCTCCTTGATACAGCAGTGAGCTACTGCCTGAGAAACTCCACACATGTCCCCAGATCCTTGGAATGATCCAGGTGCATAAAGGTTTAGTGTCACTGTGATCTTCAGAGCCAATGGCATAGGGTGACCCCCAAATCCCATAGGTCACAACTCGTCCTGTGGCAGGGCATAAGTCAATGATGGCCTCCTGGTGAGCCGGTCTTCGCTGACAATGCTACTCGGATGTACACTCCCTGATGCAGTTGGGTCTTCCTTTCCATGGCTGGCTGCTGTTACTCTTGTCATGGAACTTTGTGGGTGGGCGCAGCTGCCTCCTGGCCCTCCCTCCATCAGAGGCGCTGCATCACACCACAGGGGTGCACAAAGACAGGGTGCATGAGTCCCATGCCAGGTGATTCATAGGCCTCCAGAGCACTGTCCGTGCAGAGATGAAGTTGTGTTAACATCTTTGCCTTTGCTACTCCTATCAGCTTACACGCTGATGGTCCTTAGTGCCAATTCTTGCTGATAGCCAACCCTCTCACCCAATAGTATGGCCACCCGCTTATCTCACGCAGCAATATGGCCACCCATGCAGACCACCCGAGACCCAGCCCACTCGAGATCAAGCCCACCTGTACAGATCACCCAAGATCAAGCCCATTTAAACTGAGCACACAGCACTGCAGCCTGACAATGGCCTCTGCTCCCCCACTTCCCCTATGTAGTGCTGGTCATGGCTGCCTACCCATCGTGACAATGAGGCCTCGCCTTGGTGCCACCACTTTTCAATGGCAGGGAATCCGAAGGCAGATGAGGGCTGCCCCTCATCCACTTAATCCCAAACCACCCATTGAATCGGGATCAATTGCATGCTAATGTATTAAAAATGTTTTACAATTTAAATGCCAGTCTTGTCGTGTCGGAGTGGCGATGCTGCCTTGGTCCTTTCCCGCCACTGACTAAATCCAGAACCAACGTCATGACATCGGATTTCCAGGTGCTCACGTCCAACACTATTCTCCAGCACCCCCATGCCTCCATTCCTGCTCACGACGTTCAGTGCAGAACTAAAGGACACAGGTACAAGAAATTGAGTGTGGAACAAATGTTTCCCATGCAGTATAGTTGATACAGTGTCCTGGCTAATATTTATCCCTCAACCAACATTACATGAAAACAGATAATTTGGTCGTGATCACGTTACAGTTTGTGGGACCTTGGCTCATACATTATAACAGTGACTTTACTTTGAAAAGTTGTCATTGATTGTAAAGCCTTTAGGGTCATTCTGAGGGCATGAAAGGCGCTATATAAATGCAAGTTCTTCCTTCTTACTTTCTTGCGACCTCTCCAAAATCGTCCCCTGCCACCATTTTCTACTTTGTTCTCCATCCAAGTGATAATTCATGCCCAGGCAACACAGATCACAATTGCCCATCACAGTCACACATGAGTAGCACTGAAACCACTGAAAGTGTACCCAAGGAGCAGTCAGAATCACAAGAACAGGTGTGGAGAAAATAGGAAAATTAACACAAAAAAAAGCTTAACTTCACATGATTCACAATGGGGAATTCTGTTCTTTCACTTCATTGCTTTAGTTAATCCTGGCATTAAATTAAGACACACAAAATTCATTTTAAATTGTTTGAATTTACAACCCTAACGACTGATAATAAGCTTTTTCGAATTTACAAAGTGACACCTGCACTGGCAATAGTAAGCAATGTTTAGTTGAGTGGAACAGCTCCCAGCAAAAGCAAAGCTGTTGCCTTCAAAAAAGGAACTGGAATAATAGGTGCAGGAGCCGACCATTCAGCCCATTGAGGCCAATGCACCATTTTGGGAGCCATGGGCAGCACATGTGTAATTGGGTACAAGGCTGCAACTGAAGGGATTGGAGAAGGTCTATCAGAAAGTTGGCAAAAGCATTGAATAGTGAAAAAGGAGAAAATTGGAAGAAAGTCAATAGAAAACATTGTAGTTTGGCTCAACTACTTGAGGTAATATTTATCCACAAACCTTCCCCTTAAGAGATTAAGGGGAGATTTTCCATTCAGTTTATTGGAAAGTGTGCACTCCCTGCCCATAATTTTCAGTCCAGTGAAATGAATATCCTTTTCTCATTCATTTTCTTGTTGTTAACGTGGAAACCAAAGTGAAATGACTAAAAGGACAATGTTCTACTGAAATTGAACAACTGGGTCTCAGTAAAAGACTATAGAGAACTGACACCCGCTTTCCCAACTGACCTCACACTAGCACTAATACAGAAAAGGGGCCATGAGACTTGGGCCATTACAGCTCAGAATCAAAAAGCTTGCATTAATATAGCGCCTTTAGCAAACTCCACAAGGCATTTCAGAGGAGCATAATCAGATAAAAATTGACACTGGGTCACATAAGGAACTATTAGTTTGGTCGCAAAGGTAGGTCTTATGAGTGTCTTTAAGGAAGAGAGAGAGAGAGATCGAGCAACAGCAAAATAGCAAGGTTTAGGGAGGGAATTTCAGATCCTAGGACTGAGACAGCTGAAGGCACAGTGGGCAATGGTGGGGCAGTGAAATTAGGGATGTACAAGAGGCCCGGATTGAAGAGGTGCAGAGTCTCCAGTTGCATTAGGAGTGTAGATCTGTAGACAGGCTTACAGTCTAAAGCACGCATTCAAATTGCAAAACCAAGTCCACTTGAAAACAGTCTCATCGCAGACGAGCAAAATCACGTATCACAGCTGGCACATGTGATAGTTAAAACTTGTTCACTTTCTACAGCAGGGAGCAAGCACCTGCTTGGAATCTGGCCAGGCCGCTAAGTATTAGATACAGTGTTTGCTTTCTCCTCAGAATGACTCATAGATAAAGAGTGGTGTGAAAGCATCATTCATCACATCCACAGGAGTCTACTTGTGACCAGCAACATCTTGTAGATCAAGGCCTCCAAGTTACCTTCAGAATATAAATGCTTAACATAAATATTAGCATCTCACGCAGACAATATGAGAACATGAGAGATTTATTGCTGGCAAACAACAGCTAGCTTCCAAGCTACATAGCCCTACCCAATGTGGTGAGGTGGGGGTCAGGATCACATGACTTCATCTCCTCCGGTTTAACCCTCAACGGGTCATTTCAATTATCCTCCCAAGTGTGGATTTGACTCGCTTGAACAGAGCAAACTAATTATTTCTTTTGACTTGACTTCTTGCATCTTTGGTTTATGATTGATCCACACGCAAATAAGGACATAATACCTTCACATCCTGATGGATGACTGGTCTTCATCCAGAGGCAGAACCCAAGGTTCACTGCACATGCTGGAGGGGGATTATTACGAGGGTGGACAATCAGCAGCCCTTCGAGATGACTTCCAGAGGCCAGACTTCATTCTATGCCATCAACCAGAGTGAAGTTTCTCCTGCACTTCCCTAAAACTAAAGCTTTTTTAAATTTAATTCATTCTTAGGATATGGGCATCACTGGTATTTATTGGCCTCCCAAATTGCCCTGACTGAACGGCTTGCTACGGCAGTTAAAAGTGTCTTCTGTATGGCATGTGCACAACTGGAGTCACATATAGGCCAGACTGGATAAAAACAGCAGATTACCTCCCCTAAAGGACATTAGTGAACCAGTTGAGTTTTTATGGCCATTGTGGTCGCTTTTACTGGTGTCAGCTTTCTATTTTTAGATTTTTTTCCTAACTGAATTCAAATTCACAAACATGGTGGACTTTATCTCACATTCAGTCGATTATTAGTCCAGGCCTGTGAGTTACTAGTACAGTACCATAACCATTGCACTACAATACCCCCTGACTTCCTTACTTAAGAAAGGATATAATTACATTAGATGCAGTTCAGAGAAGGTTCACTTGACTGATTCCTGGGATGAAGATGTTATCTTATTAGGAAGGTTTGAGCAGGTTGGGTCTGTACCTATTGGAGTTTAGAAGAATGAGAGGTGACCTTATTGATACATGTAAGATCTTGCGGGGACTTGACAGGGTGGATGCTGAGAGGATATTTCCCCTTATGAGAGAGGCTAGAACCAGGGACACAGTTTAAAAATAAGGGGCCTCCCTTTTAAGATGAAGATGAGGAGAATTTTTTTCTCTCAGAGAGTTGTTAGTCTGTGGAATTCTCTTCTCCAGGTAGCAGTGGAGGTTGGGTCATTGAATATTTTTAAGGCTGAGTTAGATAAATTCTTGATTGACAAGGGAGTCAAAGGGTATAACAGGGTAAACAGGAAAGGAGAGTTGAGGCCACAGTCAGATCAGCCAGGATCTGATCAAATGACGAAGCAGGCTTGAGGGGCTGAATGGCCTACTCCTGCTCTTAATTCGTATGTTTGCATGTAAATTCACCATCAAGCACTTTAGCAACAACAACATTGCAGACAATTCAGTGCATAACACAAATGTTAGCTCTTGCATACACCCATATCCATGCCCGTCTGGTAAAACCCTACAGATGACAACATTTCAAACACTCATTCATCTTGTCTGAGCAGTTGGCAGAGCAGATTGTTCCTCTTAGTCAATCTGCTCACCATGTTGGTGAGGAGCCAATCACTCTACTGCCAAACCCCTCCAGATTATTGTTATTTAGAGCTCCTCAAGTACTCTAAAGACCTTTTGTTTGCAATTCTGGGGCCAGGCTCATTTCGAGAGTACCTTTCCATGGTGAACCCTTCAACTGAAGGGTAAATCCCAAACCATGGCAGCCTTGTCAGATCTTTTAATTTGAATAAAATTAGTTCTTCTTGTAATTCAACACATCGTAAAACCTAGATGAGACAGGATTTTTAACCCGTTTTTAATTACTGTGCATATAGAGGGAAATAAGGAAAAAATCTCTTTAGTCAGAGAGTGATTAGAATATGGAACTCGCTAGTGTTATGAGAGGCTTTTTTTTCTCAATATGTTTTTAAGGACTCCTATTTAAATGGTGGAAATGGATTCATTTGGAGGCCTGAAGAAATGCTGGGCTTTATTTTTTTCACTGGGGTCACTGAAAGGACACTTGACTGAAAACATTTACTGGAAGAATCAAGGAATGCTAAAAACAACCTGTACTGGAGATCTGAAATAAAAACAAGAATTGCTGGAACCACTCAGCAGGTCTGGCAGCATCTGTGGAAAGAGAAGAAGAGTTAACATTTCGGGTCAGTGACCCTTCTTCGGAGCTGTACTGGAGATCACCTGTCTTAAGATAAATAAACAACAGGAACCTTGGACTATGGGGAGATGTTTACAGAGAAGCCACATGTCAAGGTTTATGGAGGTCAAGAGGTTGACTTTCTGTTTGGGGTTTGGGTTGTTTTCAGTTCAGTTGAGGTGTGAACTGTTTTGAAGATAGTTGGCGGTTTGCCTGCCAAGGAAAAAGAAACCCCCAGCTCATCTTTCCTGCACCTCTCTAAGAGACCCTGAGAAGTCCAATGTGTCAGCTCCTCTTTCCTCTTGTCTTTGGAAAAATCCTGTGATTCAAGTGTGTGCTGGCTGAAACCCCTGATGCCACATTTCTCCTGGAAAAACCTGCCAGATTAATTCTCAATGCCACCTGCTAGGAGAGTTTCAATATTTTTTTGTTAAAACTTGAGAATCTATATTTTTAAAAATTGAAGAGGATTTCATGGATATTGAATCATCTGGAGATTGCTGAACTTTGTGGGTGTTTTTTTTTAAAAAAAGGTTGATCAGTAAAATAGTACTGGAAAACCTGTGATTTCAAGAAAACACAGCAGGCATTCTAACCTGAAGGGACAGATGTTTACAAGAACATGACAGACCACTATATATGGCTGTCACAGGATTGTTGCTAAACTGCTTTTAGCTTCATTTTGAACTGTTAAAAGCCAGCTGGTTTTGGACTAAAAGAGGCAGTTGGAGATCTGTATATTGAACTGCCGGGAGATCAGAAGAAAATCCAGACCGCTGTTACCCCTCTTTGAAGAATCCTTGCTCTTGAAAAACAAATCCTATATCAAGTTGTTTGTTGCCTTCTGTATTTTGAAGAAATCCAGAATGTTTGCAGAAACCTTGCATCTTTAAAAGAACTGTGCATCGAATGTGTGAGAACTGAAACCTTCATTGCTGCACACCTGCTGTAAGACATATGTGAAGCCTTCTATGTTGAATTTCTTTGAACGCCTACCCAAACAGACAATTCATCAACATTGCCTGGAAAGATTCCTAGTGGCAGCCACCTATTCGACTTTGGGACACCTCACCTAAACAAAGGACATCCATCTCTTCTCTTCAGTATAAGTTTTTTTTAAATTCCTTCTATTTCTTTGTAACAGCAAACAAAATCCTTTTTTCCCCCCCTGGTTAACCAGTTGTGTATGTGGGTGCATGTGTGAGGGCTAGGATTAAAAAAAAGGGGCTTTAATATTTCCATTCACACATATATTTACTTCATTATTGGTTAAGACTTGGTTTATAATAAATGGATAACTTTGCTGTTTTTTAAAGAAACCTGGTTGGTGTGTTTTATTCTGGAGACAAATAGAGTAAATAGAGCTGTTTCGGTAAGTGGGAAAATTTATGGATCTGTTGTGACCTGTGAAGAAATGGAACTGAATTAACAGTGCATTCCTCCCGCCTCGGTTTTAACATACCATACACCTGGACGCCAGACCTTTTTATTCCTTCAAGAATTAGCAAGTATTTGGCCAAAGTATTCTTTATTTTTTGTCTTTTTCTTGTAACAGACCTCTGCAGAGAGAATTTCTGTATTTTTTCAGTGTGTGTGTGAGTTTGTGTGTAGGGGATTTTAAAAGGGAACTTTTATATTTTAATCTCTGTGTTAATGCTTTGCTTCATTACTGGATAAGTCTTGTTTGATAATAAGCTGATAATTTTGTTGTTTATTAAAGAAACCTGGTTGGTGTAATTTACTCTGTGATAAAGAGTACAGCATATGATTGACTGCATTGGTAACTGGGTAAACATTTAAAAATATGTTGTGACCTGTGGAGAAGTGAAACTAGAAAAGACAGCGCACTCCTCCTGTCTCGGTCGTATCACTGGCACAAGAAGTAGTTGAGAAAAATAGCATAAATGCTTTTGAAAGGAAACTAGATAAGTACATGAGGGAAAAAGGAATAGAAAGATATGCTGAAAAGCTGAGATGAGGTAGGTGGAATAGGAAGAGACTCGTGTCAAGTATAAACACCAGCACAGACTAGTTTGGTTGAATGGCCTGTTTCTGTGCTGTATATTCAATGTAATTCTATGAAATTCTATATCCTTCGTCGTCAATGAAACACAGAGTTGCATATGCAGAAGCTGTGCTGGAAGTGGAAGGGCACTTAGGTGCTGGTAAATTGGGTAGACATCCCTCTAACTGTACTATCACATGCTGACTGTCAACTGTGGCTGAGTGAATAGCACGCCTATTGCGGAGGCCAGAATGGTTGTAGGTTCACGTCCCACTCAAGCAACATGAATGTAAAATGTAGCCTGACATTCCTGTGCAGTACTGAGGGAAGTTGTAGGTGGTGGGTTTATGATGAGATATGAAACCAAAGCCCTCTCTACCCTCTCAGATGAATGTAAAAGATGCCATGGGACTTTCAAAGAGATGTTCTCCCAGTGTCCTGACCAATATTTGTCCCTCTGGAAACATCAATAAAACAGATTTGCTAGTCATTTTATTTCATTGCTGTTTGTGGGAGCTTACTGTGTACAAATTGGCTGCCACGCTTCCTATGTAAACACTTCAAAAGTAATTAATTTGATGTGAACAAAGAACAAAGAACAAAGAACAAAGAAAATTACAGCACAGGAACAGGCCCTTCGGCCCTCCAAGCCTACGCCGATCCAAATCCTCTATCTAAACCTGTCGCCTATTTTCTAAGGGTCTGTATCTCTTTACTTCCTGCCCATTCATGTATCTGTCTAGATACATCTTAAAAGACGCTATCGTGCCCGCGTCTACCACCTCCGCTGGTAATGCGTTCCATGCACCCACCACCCTCTGCGTAAAGAACTTTCCACGCATATCCCCCCTAAACTTTTCCCCTTTCACTTTGAACTCGTGTCCCCTTGTAATTGAATCCCCCACTCTGGGAAAAAGCTTCTTGCTATCCACCCTGTCTATACCTCTCATGATTTTGTACACCTCAATCAGGTCCCCCCTAAACCTCCGTCTTTCTAATGAAAATAATCCTAATCTACTCAACCTCTCTTCATAGCTAGCGCCCTCCATACCAGACAACATCCTGGTGAACCTCCTCTGCACCCTCTCCAAAGCATCCACATCCTTTTGGTAATGTGGCGACCAGAACTGCACGCAGTATTCCAAATGTGGCCGAACCAAAGTCCTATACAACTGTAACATGACCTGCCAACTCTTGTACTCAATACCCCGTCCGATGAAGGAAAGCATGCCGTATGCCTTCTTGACCACTCTATTGACCTGCGTTGCCACCTTCAGGGAACAATGGACCTGAACACCCAAATCTCTCTGTACATCAATTTTCCTCAGGACTTTTCCATTTACTGTATAGTTCACTCTTGAATTGGATCTTCCAAAATGCATCACCTCGCATTTGCCCTGATTGAACTCCATCTGCCATTTCTCTGCCCAACTCTCCAGTCTATCGATATTCTGCTGTATTCTCTGACAGTCCCCTTCACTATCTGCTACTCCACCAATCTTAGTGTCATCTGCAAACTTGCTAATCAGACCACCTATACTTTCCTCCAAATCATTTATGTATATCACAAACAACAGTGGTCCCAGCACGGATCACTGTGGAACACCACTGGTCACACGTCTCCATTTTGAGAAATTCCCTTCCACTGCTACTCTCTGTCTCCTGTTGCCCAGCCAGTTCTTTGTCCATCTAGCTAGTACACCTTGGACCCCATGCGACTTCACTTTCTCCATCAGCCTACCATGGGGAAACTTATCAAACGCCTTACTGAAGTCCATGTATATGACATCTACAGCCCTTCCCTCATCAATCAACTTTGTCACTTCCTCAAAGAATTCTATTAAGTTGGTAAGACATGACCTTCCCTGTACAAAACCATGTTGCCTATCACTGATAAGCCCATTTTCTTCCAGATGGGAATAGATCCTATCCCTCAGTATCTTCTCCAGCAGCTTCCCTACCACTGACGTCAGGCTCACCGGTCTATAATTACCTGGATTTTCCCTGCTACCCTTCTTAAGCAAGGGGACAACATTAGCAATTCTCCAGTCCTCCGGGACCTCACCCGTGTTTAAGGATGTTGCAAAGATATCTGTTAAGGCCCCAACTATTTCCTCTCTCGCTTCCCACAGTAACCTGGGATAGATCCCATCCGGACCTGGGGACTTGTCCACCTTAATGCCTTTTAGAATACCCAACACTTACTCCCTCCTTATGCTGACTTGACCTAGAGTAATCAAACATCTGTCCCAAACCTCAACATCCGTCATGTCCCTCTCCTCGGTGAATACCGATGCAAAGTACTCGTTTAGAATCTCACCCATTTTCTCTGACTCCACGCATAACTTTCCTCCTTTGTCCTTGAGTGGGCCAATCCTTTCTCTCGTTACTCTCTTGCTCCTTATATATGAATAAAAGGCTTTGGGATTTTCCTTAACCCTATCTTTGCTAAAGATATTTCATGACCCCTTTTAGCCCTCTTAATTCCTCGTTTCAGATTGGGCCTACAATCCCGATATTCTTTCAAAGCTTCGTCTTTCTTCAGCCGCCTAGACCTTATGTGTGCCTCCTTTTTCCTCTTAGCTAGTCTCACAATTTCACCTGTCATCCATGGTTCCCTAATCTTGCCATTTCTACCCCTCATTTTCACAGGAACATGTCTCTCCTGCACGCTAATCAACCTCTCTTTAAAAGCCTCCCACATATCAAAAGTGGATTTACCTTCAAACAGCTGCTCCCAATCTACATTCCCCAGCTCCTGCCGAATTTTGGTATAGTTGGCCTTCCCCCAATTTAGCACTCTTCCTTTAGGACCACTCTCGTCTTTGTCCATGAGTATTCTAAAACTTATGGAATTGTGATCACTATTCCCAAAGTAGTCCCCTACTGAAACGTCAACCACCTGGCCCGGCTCATTTCCCAACACCAGGTCCAGTATGGCCCCTTCCCGAGTTGGACTATTTACATACTGCTCTAGAAAACCCTCCTGGATGCTCCTTACAAATTCTGCTCCATCTAGACCTCTAACATTAAGTGAATCCCAGTCAATGTTGGGAAAATTAAAATCTCCTATCACCACCACCCTGTTGCTCCTACAGCTTTCCAAAGTGAAGCACTTTGGGATGCCCTGAGGTCATGAAAGATGCTCTATAAATGCAAGTCTCTCTTTCATTGTATGTCATCTGTAGTACTTCCAACATGTATGTGAGCATTGTGTTAGTATGAACATCAATGTTAATGATATAGAAATCAGCATTAGTTAATTCCCTGTTATTCGTACAGGGAAGGCATTACCTGTTCAACTGGCTCCTGTGAAATATAGTTAATCAAGGTCAGACAGACTCTGTGCTAACAGGAAGTCAATGCTTAAGGTGGAACCATGTTATTCTGAACATGTGCAAAAGTGGACTTCAGTTTTGGGTTGTGACAGCTGGGTTGTTCAACTTACTTAGCCTATTGTTTATTGTTGGAAGCTTTTGCCCTGGGTTTTTGTCACTGAGATATACCAGACTGAGCAAAAATCAAGATATTGGATATGAGAATCCCACTAGGCATTCCTCTTTTTGGGAATTACTTGGAGGACAGAAGGATGGGGTAAAAAGAAGTATGTGAGGCAGTTTTGATAGAAGCAAAGGTGGATTGTCTTTACTCACCTTTACACGACTGTATCTATAGATGCAACTGTCATTGCAGCCTTTGCTTCAGCGGTAAGAGAATGATTGAGTTGTTCAGTCTGCTTGAATATGACCTGCAGACAGGGTGACATTATTAGTGGCAGTCATGATCTCCACAGCTCACCTGAATGTTTATGCCTCTTACTCATTCCAAGCTTCATCGGCAGCATATCAGTCTATAGTGTGGAGATGTATCAAGCAGGATACTGATGGGCTATTCGTTGGAGTAAACAGCTTTGATATTTTCCGCTGGCAATTCATCAGTAGATCGAGACAGTCCTATAATGTTGCCATATTGTAAGACTCTCCAAGCCAAAGACTTGCAGGTGATAGGTAAATTGGCTGTTATAAATTGCCCCTAGTGTCGGTAGGTGGTAGGGAATATGGGATTACTGTAGGGTTAGTATAAATGGGTGGTTGTTGGTCGGCACAGACTCGGTGGGCCGAAGGGCCTGTTTCAATGCTGTATCTCTAAATAAATAAATAAATATTCTCAACCTACAGGCCCTTAAACGCATTCCCAAGCCTTCAAAAACCACAAGGAGTTTCAGAAATTGCAGGGTATTTGACACACTCATAGCAGCAAGAAGCAAAGTTCACATCATCCGTGATCAGCAGCACCGAATTATGCCGGTCAATGGGGCAGTGGTAATGACCCCTTCATCTTGTCCCTGAGGTATTTGAAGAAATGGGTAGATATAAAGGATGGACCTCCCTGAGACCAAGGCATGTGACACCATTAGATTAAGCCACGTACATCAGCGGAGTAATGATACAATGAGGCCCACCGGGGTCAGTATCTATAGACATTTTGAACCAACACTTCAGGTGCTGGCACATCTGACAATCCAATCAGGGGCAAGAGCAGAGCATAACTTTAGCAATCAGCTGGAAGATATTCCTGCAGTCACTGCCAGAAAGTCCAGAGAGTTTGAGCCAATCTCTAATGTCTGCAATAAACTTCTACTTTAGATACTTGTGCTCTGATAAACTATATAATGTGGGCCCTTTAATCCCTGTCACCACCACCTGCTCACTCATGTTTTATTGTTAAATTGACTCTCTAAATCCCCATACAGGATATAACCATGCTGGTGTTTGGAGTGAATGGCATGGATTGCTTGGAGTGCTATATAGGTCAAGTAGTGGATAATGGAAGTTCTCCAATCAAAGCAGAAGAGCCATATATGTTTGCTACAAGACACCCCTTCAAACAGAGCTAAGTGTGTGTTATAGAGGTGTGCAGTAACGTGACTGAAAGAAGACTAGTATTGAGCTTCTGGGAGGCCTGTAGATCCACCCTTGCCTGTTTCCTTTATGTTCTTTAGCCCAGTGCTTCTCAAACATTTTCATCTGCTGACCATTTAGGTGGGGCAAAAGACCCCATGACCACCTTCTGGTCCAACCACACCTCTTTCAATTGCCACCACAAAGAAACCTCATCTGAATTAATGGGAAAAATGATGCTGCTTTTGGTGAGATACCAATGAGCTGATGTGTTGTTCCAAGCTGGAGAGCTTCAGTCTCATGTCAAGCTGCATCAGGTTACCACTCTTAAAAGCATCAGCGAATATTTTTAAACGCAAGGAAAAAACTTTGAGCAATTAGATTCTTTCACACAGCCCGATTGCGCTGGGTCAGGAAAGAATTGACGTTTGTGATCATGCAAATGAGTTTGTGCAGAAACTTGGACCATAACTTCACTTCAGAAAATCAGTGCAATTTTGAGCATTATTTGTGCTCAGATTGCCGATTGCACCCAAAACAGAAACCTTACCTTGCTATGGCTTATTCTGTTTTACTTCGTCTTGTGTTCTATTTCCTGGAGCCTCGTTAGTTTCCACATCAACCCCAGGAACAGAGGAACATAGGAGCAGGAGGAGGCCATTTAGCACCTCGAGCCTGTTCCGCCATTCAATGAGATAATGGATGATCTATGACATAACTCTAAATATTCGCCTTTGCCCCATACCCCTTAATACATTTGGTTGTCAAAAGCCGACCGGTCTCAGTTTTAAAATTTACAATTGATGTAGCATCAATTGCCATTTGCAGAAGAGTTCCAAACTTGTATCATACTTTGCATGTAGTCGTGTTTCCTAATTTCACTCCTGAAAACTCTGACTCTAAATTTTAGACTGTGCCCCCTCATCCTAGACTCCCAACCAGTGGAAATAGTTTCTCTTTATCTCACCTTTCTGTTGCCCATAATATCTTGAAAACTTTAATCAAATCACCCTTTAACTTTCTAAATTCAAGCGAATACAACCCTAGTTTGTGTAATCTTGGCTTGTAATTTAACCCTTGGAGTCCAGGTATCATTCTGGTAAATCAACACTGCACTCTTTCCAAGGCCAATATATGCTTCCTATGCTGTGATGCCCAGAAATGCTCACAATACTCCGGGTGTGGTCTAACCAGGGCTTCATATAGCTGAAGCATGACTGCTGCCCTCTTATATTCTAATAATTTAGGTATAAAGGTCAGCATTCCATTAGCTTTTTCAATTATTTTCAGTACCTGTTCATGATATTTTAATGATCCATATACCTGGACCCCCAAGTCTCTTTGGACCACCATTGTTTCTAACTTTGAGAATATTCCGTGTCCTCATTGACATCTTCCTCTTTGCAAAGCAAACCTTTTAAGAACAAATCACAATGGTGTCAGGGGTTAATTAGGGGTTGCGATTGAACAGCCCTGACGCTATGTGACTGGAAATTCAATGTGAAACTTGTCAATATTTATCTCTGCAAGGTTCTGTTTCTTTTTTGAGAAAGTAGGACAGCAAATACCTTTGAAGGATTTTCCTTTGTTGAAAGCAACATTAAAGCAGTGAGTTGAAGCATTAATCTGCGGAGATGTACACCCTGCATGTAACAAAATTACAGATCAATTTAATTCTTTTGCTTCTACTAGTTTCCTGAAGGTGTTACACATGATAAGGCATTTCAAACCGAGAAAGGCAGCGTTACTGTCAAAGTGATACAGACTTGCGATGAACTAAAGCAATTTTACAGCAAGCAGCTTGCGCAGTGGGGTGGTTTTATGCAGCGCCCAGTGTGTTTCACAGCTGGTCACAGTCTCTGAATCGATGATCTTGCAATGTGGCAGCAACTTGCACTCATTTAAGGCATCAGCCACGGCTTAGTGGGTAACACTCTTGCCTCTGTGTCTGAAGCTTTGCAGGTTTAAGATCCACTTCAGAAAATTAAGCACCTAGGCTGATGCTTCCAGTGCAGTACTGAGGGAGTGCTGCACTGTCATAGGTGCTAAACAGAGGCCCCAACTGGCTTCTTGGCTGAATGTAAGAAATCCCATGGCACTATTTCAAAGAACAGCTATCCCCTATGTCCTAGGCTAATATATATGCCTCAAACTACATTATCAAAACTAGATCATTCTCAATTGTGACACTATAACAGCGACAATACTTCATTGGCTGTAAAATGCTTTGGGAGGTGCCATATAAATGCAATTCTTTCTTTCTTAGGGGAGATAGCAAGGTTGAAGGCATGGTTCAGAATAGGAAAGTTCAATTGGAGGAGGGGAGGGCAAATGGGTAGTGAATTCAGAAGAGAGAGCACAAAGTGAAATATGATGCTTGAAATCAGCAAGGGTGAAGAATCACTCAGTGCAGAGGCTAAGGAGAGGAAAGTAGAGCAAATATCCCAGTGAGAAACTCGGTGGGTGTGGAGTGGGTTGCAGCAGGCAACAAGGATTTTAAAGAGATAGTGAGAGCAATGGAACAAGGTGAGGTGCTCAAAGGAGAAGTTATCAGAGGAATTGAAGGGAGAAACCAAACTGTGATTCCCTGATCAGGGTCATACCACCAAAAGGAGTAGTTTGGATGGGGCAGGTGTTAAAAGTATAGCTAGGTGGGAGGCATCAAACAGGGGCAAGGTGTGCCCCTACCCACCACAGCCTCTGTTAGACAATTTTCAGTCAAAGCCTGGATATCAATGCATGACTACTGGGGATACCAAGGGCCTTGTTGACATGTGAACAGACATTCTGGAAGGAAAAGTGGAAAGGGGAGGGGCGATCATTGTAGATCCATTGACAGAGTGGAATGGGCCAGTGGTGGATGGCGTGAGCAGACCAGTAAGGAGGTTGGCGAGATTAGTTGCCAAGAGGTGCACTGGGCAAGAAGGTTAGCGAGAGATGAATGTTTCAGATGAAGGTAGCTAAGTGTTGGAAGGTCGCCTGATCAATGGAGATGCACAAACCCCATTTGAGATCAGATTGAGATCAGTGTTGCAAAAGATTGGCAGCCGAGGGAGGTAATGATATTTTCCGGTTTGTTGTCAAGGGGACGAGTTGAGTTATAAAGAAGGCAATCAATAGCCACACAGTACGGTTCTTATACAGTTTGTAAGTCAATAACTGTAGGTTACAGTTCAAGCAATTTGATTCTCAAAAGTGTCATTTTGTGGATCAGCAATGTTTAGTGAGTAGCAGAGGAATACTGATTAGAGGACTTTATATTCAGCACAATTTGCATCTTGACTGCGCCATTTATTTAAGGTCAGACTTAAGTTATAAACACCAGCAGGATTATTCTAATTAGGCAGTAAAAATAACCCACTGAAAATGTTAGAAATGCATGGGAGGTCAGCCCGCATCTGAAAACGATTGGTAAAGGTTTCAGCTTTGATTCAGTTCATTTTATTTTTATGTCAGGCCATTTTTATAAATCCTCAGGAGCCTTAGATGTCAGCATTGCATTTTCAGAATCTGGATACGCATTGTCCCACATCAACTCATGTTTCTGTTTTGGATGCCGAGGGATCTGCTGTGTGTCCCCAGCATATAAGAAAGAAAGTATTGTATTTATATAGCACCTGCCATAACCTTAAGATGTCCCAAAGTGCTTTCGAGCCAATGAAGCACTTCCTTCAAGGAGTAGTCAGCAAATTTGTACACAGCACGCTCCCATAAGCAGTAATGAAACAATTTTAGGTGTTAGTTGAGGGATATCAAGGATACTGGAGAATTCCACTATTCTTCTTCAAATAGTACCATGGGATCTTTTACATCAACTTGAGAAGGGCAGTCAGGGCCTTGGTTTAATGTCACATCTAAAAGACAGAACCTCCAACAGTGCAGCAATTCCTTAGCAATGCACTCGGAGTACCAGTCAATATTTTGTGTTCAGGTCTGTTGAGTGGGATTGTGAACCCACACCCTTCTGACTCAAAGGTATCATGAAGACCCCACCTGCCAAGAATGAGGCATATTAATTTCGTCATATGAACATGAATTTTAAACATTTGCTTACAGAAGAAATGACTTGTTTAAAGAGATCAGCAGTGACTGGAAAACATTTGCATACTAAGAGACAGTGCCTGAAGACAATAGAATGATAGCCCTGATCCAGTTAACCCAAAATGGATTTTGATCACCAGACATTGAATGTGTAAGAAAACATACATTCCAGGGTTTCTGCTAAGATGGAAAAATACAAACACAGGAGTTTGTGAAATCAACTAGTCACATGACTAACCTGCTGACCCAGGTTTTATTTAAACTTCTCACAGCATAGTTTGGGTCAGATTGCAACTGAACTTGGAAGAAGAGAGCCTCTCTCTTGGCTAGCTCTCTCTCTCTCTCTCATGAATCTCCGGATCCACTGAAGACACTTAAACCTCAAGAGAGAAGACTTCTACATAGAAACAAGTTTGAAAGCGTCCACTCGGCCCCAACAAAACATCAAGATTTAACTGCAATCAAAGACTCTACATCGAACTCAAAGGACAGTAAATAAACCCCAGCTATTGCTTCAAACTTTTCCCCTTTATTCTTTCTATTTTTCAGTCTCTATCTGCATGTGTGTTTATCGCCTATGCATGCTAGCGTGGTCGCGTCGCGTATTCGTAGTCATTTTAACCGAATTAGAGTTTTAAGGTTAATAAAATTCCACCTTTCTTGTTTAAATCTAAGAAAACCTGTCTGGTTGATTTCTTTGCCTTAAAATTGGAGAGCAGTGAACAAGGATTCACTGAAGGGGAGCTAAAAACTCAGTGTTTTTGAAAAGTAAATTCTGTTATGGTTAAACCAGGCAAAGGTTGATAGGAACCCTTAGACCCCTTTCTCACCTGGTCTTAACAGAAATTTGGGGGCTAGCATCCGGATTTGACCCACAGACAAATGAGGAAATTGGAAGCGGGAAGCCAAATTGTTCTCAATCAAAAAGAGAAAAGATTTTAATAAATGTTTTCTTGTGGTTATGTGTGCTAGAATACGAACATATCTGTGACTGAAGTCAATAAATCCCGAAGCCAGGGTGAAGTAACTTGGGATAAGTTAAAAGCACTGTCCATGGAGGAATTGAGGAAAATGGCTGAACAGTGTGGGATCACTGTCCGTGCCAAGGCTAGAAAATCTGAATTCCTAAGACAAGTGACCAACCATTTTTCCCTTGAATCTGAAGAAGCAGAAACAGGGTTAGAAATAGACTCCGACAGGGTATTGCTAGCAAAGATACAATTGGAACAGAGGAAACTTGAATTTGAAGAAAGAGAGAGAGAGAGAGACAGGAGGAAGAAAAAAGCAAGAGAGGAGAGAGAGAAAGAAAGACAGAAGGGAGAAAGGGAGAGAGAGGAGAGAGAAAGAGAAAGAACCTTCCAGAAGGAATGTGAAGAGAGAGAGCTGAGGTGGCTTGAGTTAACTAGGGGGCCACAGAGTAACCCCAGTGAAAGCATGGCCAATATGGAGGATCGTAATTCAGGGCTGGGCACAGAATTGTTAAAACTTTCCCAATTGATTCCAAAATTCAATGAGGGAGACGTGGAAGCAATTTTTGTATCTTTTGAAAAACTGGCAAGGTAGTTAAAGCGGCTGGCTGAGGCTTGGACTCTGCTGCTACAAAGTAAGCTAACAGGAAAAGCCCATGAAGTTTATTCCCTGTTGCCAGATGAGAGTTCATCCAATTATGAACTGACAAAAAATGCTATCCTTGTGGCATATGAGTTAGTACTGGAAGCTTATCGCCAAAAGTTTAGAACCCTCAAGAAGCAAGCTAATCAAACATACCTGGAGTTTGAGAGAAATAGGCAGCTGGCTTTTGTCCAGTGGCTGAGGGCTGTTTAAGTGCAGCTCAGCTATGAAAATCTCAGAGAGGTAATTTTACTTGAGGAATTTAAAAACTCTCCCACTCTCCATAAAGACAAATGTAGAGGAACAGAAAGTTCATAGAGCCTGGCAAGCCACAGTTCTGACTGATGAGTTTGCTCTCATTTACAAGTTGATTCCCCGGGGGAAAACCTTTCTTGTTACCCCCACAAATCCAAAAAGGACAAAAGGTAGGAGTTGTGATAGGAACCCAAGCAGTCCTGGGAGAGAAGCAAAAGCAGGAGATACAGTGGGCCCTCCTACAGCAAAAAAGGAATGTGCTGTAAGTGGGAGTGAGACCCAGAGACCTGTGAGCTTCCATTGTAATAAAGCAGGGCATCTAAGAGCTGACTATTGGAAACTACGGGAAAAGTCTGTCGGGTTAATCAGGACACACCCACTCAGTGAAGGAGAAAAGAACCTGATGGAAAGCACAACTGAACAGGCTGTGGCTTTAACTGCAGTAATAGTAAGACCCAGGAAGCCTACTGCTACAAGTGCAGGAAAATTTAATAGGATTCCTGAAGGTTATCAGGATTTTGTGTCTGAAGGGAGAATAACCCCACACCCCTCGAGTGCGGCAAGCAAGCCCATAGTAATCCTTAGGGACACAGGGGCCACTAGATCCCTTTTACTGGGAAAAGGCCTGCCCTTTCCCCCAGAGAGTGCAGTGAACACCAGAATGGTGGTGAATGGTATTGGAGGGCAGCGTATGTCTGTACCTTTACATTGGGTGCACTTGGAGTGCGACCTAATTTCAGGACCGGTGACCGTAGGGATTGTCCCTCGTTTGCCTGTGGACGGGGTTGACATGCTCTGAGGTAATGATCTGGCAGGGGTGAAGGTGGTAGCTTTTCCAGTATTGAAAGAGAGATCGCAGGAGGTCAGAGACAGGGCAGTGGCAGGAGACGGTCCCCTGCAGTTTCCCTGAATGTGTAGTGAATCAGGCCGTGATCAAACCAGCTCCCCCCAGAGGAGACTGAATTGGCACTGCAGGCAGATGACCATGAGGTCTGTCTGTCTGAGACTTTCTTTGGAAAGTTAGAAGACCGAGGGAATGAATTAAATGAATCTTCCCTAGCTGAGGCTTAGTGAGCTGACCCAGTATTGAGAGAGTTAGCACAGGCTGCCCAGTCTGAAATTGAAGCAGAGGGAGTCCCTGATTGCTACTATTTAAAGAATGATGAGGAAGTGGAGTTCTCCTCACAGCCCTGAGGGCAAGGTGTGGACAGTGGTTCACCAGGTAGTGGTGCCACAGAGATACTGGAGAGAAATATTAAGAATGGCCCATGGCTGTAGATGTCAGTATATGAAAACCAAAGCCTGCATAAGACAGCAGTTTGACTGGCCAAAACACCACAAAGATGTGGTGGAGTACTGCAAGAGTTGCTACATGTGCCAGGTTGAGAGGAAACCCCAACCTACAGTGAAATCTGCACCCCTAAGTCCTGTATCTGTTTTTGGAGGACCCTCCAGCAGAGGGCTGGTGAACTGTAAGGAACACCCACTGAGAACAAAAAGGGGCAGGCAGGCAGACGGCTGGCAAAAGTTTAGAAAGGAAAGGGGTAAAAGTGAAAAAGAGGACAGGTTAAAGGAATTACTGGAGGATTGCCAAATGGAAAGATCTACCGTCTGGTCAACCAACCCCAAAATGTTTGAAAGGTTAGACCCCACATCCTGCTATGTAAATGCAGACACTAGAAGCACCCCACCAGAGTTGCTAATAGCATTTACAGGAACCTGCAGAGACAAAGAGTGTCCTCAAGAGGGCAGAGAAACTGTGAGGGAGATGCCTCACCTAGTCGAAGTGCCACAGGGCACTTAGAATCTGCAATAGAATCTGGGCAAATATCTGCAAGCAGGAGTGTCCCAAAGGACAAAGGGAAGATTAGCAAGGAGTCCTTCCCCACAGTCAGGAGAAAAGGGAGCCACCTATTATGGGCGGCACAGTGGCGCAGTGGTTAGCACCGCAGCCTCACAACTCCAGCGACCCGGGTTCAATTCCGGGAACTACCTGTGTGGAGTTTGCAAGTTCTCCCTGTGTCTGCGTGGGTTTCCTCCGGGTGCTCCGGTTTCCTCCCACATGCCAAAGACTTGCAGGTTGATAGTTAAATTGGCCTTTATAAATTGCCCCTAGTATAGGTAGGTGGTAGGGAAATATAGGGACAGGTGGGGATGCGGTAGGAATATGGAATTAGTGTAGGATTAGTATAAAATGGGTGGTTGATGGTCGGCACAGACTCGGTGGGCCGAAGGGCCTGTTTCAGTGCTGTATTTCTAAATAAAAAAAATAAATAAATAAATAATCCCCTAAGGTGAATGGCCCATGCATGATTCATCACAGCACTGAAAGAGAGTTCAGAGTGGAACCACCCACTGCCGATGCCCATGAGCAGAATTCCAACTTCAGGCTAATTAAATCTAACCCTCCCCCTGCAGACCTCAACAGGGACAAAGACACCATAGGCAGGCAAACTGAAAAACTTCCCCAAAAATCACATGTTTATTGGGATGCCAAAAAGGGCAGTTTAAAGCAGCACTGCTAACAAGAGAAGACAGGCAGTAACAATTTTTAGGATTTCTGAATGAATGAGAGAGATGCATGTGTGTTTTCCTGTACCTACTCTTCTCTCTGGTCCCTTTTAATGAAATGCTCTTTAAAAAATTGCATTTCATTCTGCTTGGTGTGGATGTGTCATGAAGACTCCACCTGCCAAGAATGAGGCATATTAATTTTGTCATATGAACATGAATTTTAAACTGCTGCTCAAAGAAGAAATGACTTGTTTAAAGAGATCAGCAGTGGCTGGAAAATATTTGCATACGAAGAGACAGTGCCTGGAGATAATAGAACAGCTCCCTGATCCAATTAACCCAAATGGATTTTGATCACCAGACATTGAATGTGCAAGAAATCACGCATTCCAGGGCGACTGCTAAGATGGAGAATCCACAAACGCAGGAGTTTGTGAAATCGGCTAGTCACATGACTAACCTGCTGGCCCAGGTTTTGTTTAAACTGCTCACAGCACAGTTTGGGTCAGATTGCAACTGAACGTGGAAGAAGAGAACCTCTCTCCTGGCTATCTCTCTCTCTCTCTCACGAATCTCCGGATTCACTGAAGACACTTAAACCTCAAGAGAGAAGACTCCTACATAGAAACAAGTTTGAAAGCGTCTACTGGGCCCCAATGAAACGTCAAGATTTAACTGCAATCAAAGACTCTACATCGAACTCAAAGGACAGTAAATAAACCCCAGCTATTGCTTCAAACTTTTCCCCTTTATTCTTTCTACTTGTCTCTTTCTGCGTGTATGTTTATCGCCTATGCATGCTCGTGTGGTCGTGTCGCGTATTTGTAGTCATTTTAACCAAATTAGAGTTTTAAGGTTAATAAACTTCCACCTTTCTTGTTTAAATCTAAGAAAACCTGTCTAGTTGATTTATTTGCCTTACAATTGGAGAACAGTGAACAAGGATTCACTTAGGGGGAGCTAAAAACACAGCATTTTCAAAAATTAAACCCTGTTACGGTTAAACCAGGCAAAGGCTGAGAGAGAACTCCTAGATCCCTTTCTCACCTGGTCGTAACAAAGGCGAGAGCACTATCAACTGAACCAGGCCTGGCATTTGATCTTTATTCAGATTTCCACCATTCCCTATTTTCTGGGGGGGGTATTGTTGCATATTGCAAGACCCTTCCACCCTCAAGCTCTTAACTAACCAATTTTGCAAGCATTTGCTTGACATTACTGTTCAACTGAGATGCTTTCAAAAGCAAACTAGATGAGCATACGAGAGAAAAGGGGATAGAAAGATTTGCTGAATGGCTGAGATGAGGCAGATGGAATGGGAGGAGAGTCATGTGGGGTATAAACACCAGCACAGATTAGCTGGGCCGAATGGTCTGTTTCAAAGATGCGTATGCTGTGTAATTCTATGTAAATTCAACTTTTCTGAGCGGCATAGATTGATCAGCAGCGTGCACTTGCTGGCCACCCATTTCAACAGCGAAGAGGCCCTCCCCAGTGACATTGTCGGCCTCTAGCCTTACTTCAATTTGGAGGCCAAGCTGCGGGCCACCTAACAGAGCTTCCAGTGAAGCTCCTGCAGCCCTAAAATCAAGCCTGTATGCCCTCTGACAAGATACATTGCGGGGGCTGAGGGGTGCAGGGTGGTGAGGGGGTATGTTTCCGTGATCATTGAGGATGGGTGGGAGTGATTGCGGAGAGGCAGCAGCCCAGATTATTATTTTGGGGGACCCACAAAACAAATTCTGCGCTGCCCTTTAAGTAACCCTTTTTGGTTCCATTTCCCTTGGCACTGGTTGGTGTTTGCACTATGCAGGCTCTGAACAGAGCTAAAATGGCAAACCTTGGTCTATTTACGTCCCAGGACTCCTATTTCCATATTTAAAAGGGGCTTAGCACCCAAAACAGGCAGACACTTTGGGCATCTGGCAGTAGGCACCTTTCCAAATGGTGCCAGCTGCATCGCTGGTGTTAACAGAGAAGTAAGGCAACAACTCCATTTTGAGATCTCATTAATGCCTGGTGATGGCAGCCAAAATCAAGCAGAGAAAGAGGTATATGGGTCTTTGTGTGGAGAATCATAAAATCATATAATGAAAGCAAAATACTGCGGATGCTGGAAATCTGAAATAAACACAAAAAATGCCGGAAATACTCAGCAGGTCTGGCAGCATCTGTGGAGAGAGAAGCAGAGTTAAGGCTTCAGGTCTTTCATCAGAGCTGGCAAAGGTTAGAAATGTAATAGGTTTTAAGCAAGTAAAGTAGGGGTGGGGGGAAAGAGAACAAAAGGGAAGTGATAGGATAGAGGACCGGAGAGATGAGCTGACAAGGAGGTCAAGGGGGCAAAGGCAAAGAGAGTGTGCTAATGGTGTGGGCGAAAGACAATGAATTAGTGCAGAGAGAGCATTAATGACAGAATAATGAACAGCCCTAGCCAAAATCACAAACATGAAAAACCCAGTTTAAGGCAGGCACATTGTAAAAAAATTATAAAACAAAATGAAATAAAATAATAATAGAAAAAGGGCCAGTCATGCTCTGAAATTATTGAACTCAATGTTCAGTTTGAAGGCTGCAGAGTGCCTAATCGGAAAATGAGGTGATGTTCCTCGAGCTTGCGTTTATGTTCACAGTGGGTTTAAAATTAAACCCTGCTACAATAAGACCAGGTGAAGATAGTAACAGACCCCTAGATACCTTTTGCACCTGGTCGTAACATTGCTTTTACCATTGTGCCAGCCAATGAATTCCACATCATACCAGATCTCTGTGTTAAAAGAAAATTCCCTCATGTTGCCCCAGTTCTTTTACAATGGCCTTAAATCTGCATCGTCTGAGCGCCAACCCTTCTGCCAATTAGTGCAGTTTTTCATTATTTACTCCATCAAAATCTTCACGATTTTGAACATCTCTATCAGCTCTCTTATCACAGCCCAAGAATAACAATCAAACTGTAAGGCGGAGTCTCCCAAACAGAACTCGGTTAATTGTAAATGAAAATCATTCCCTGATCATCATTCAATCAATGGACAATGGGCAGTCTGACAGCTTAATGCAAAAGATTGTTGGAGGCTGCAGCAATGCTGTGCAGCCGGTGGTGTCTTTTATAGAGGCAAGTGTCAAAAAATATCTTCAACCTCGGTACATAACCAGATGTATGCTTTGAGAGAAAATAAATGTTATTCCTTTTGTCAAAAATGCATGAGTTTCTTGACACTTTCACATTGTCCCACGTGCTTCTCTCAGGTGTGAAGTATAATTTCTTTTGTTGACAAAAGCATTTTTAAACATGGTACTAAATGTGCCAAGACTGCCTTGAAGCAGACAAATTGTTGCTAACTGCCTTTGTCGCTTCTGTGGTGGAAAAGTTGTCTCACTTTATCTTTGCTTCTTTATATTTTTATCTGATGTCTCTCTCTCTCGCTACACTGCCAAATCAAAAGATAAATGAGCTGTTGTGTAAAATGGAGCAGCTGAGCTATTGGCATTATCTTACAGCGTGGGGCCACGCATCATCTTTAATAAGGCTGCCACTGCCTTTAGATTGCATCTCGTAACTGTCTCTTAGTTACCGTGCGCAATCAAGGTCAGTGGCAAGGGATTTGGAGGAAGATGGATAATGACCTTGGCGTCTGTCTGGCAAGGGAGGTTGAGACATAGTTTATAGCCCCTTTGCGATGCATGTCCTTCTCGTCGACTGGAGCCAGTGAGGGGCGGGGGTTCCTTGAAATAAATCTGTAATAAATACATATAAATATATATCTTCAGCCACCGAGCAGCAATGACTAATCAGTGGTCCAATCAATATTTAAATATAGGATAGATGTGAGAAAGAAGCCATCCTGGGATTATTTTTCCATGTCAATCGATGAAAGGTTGGCACATTTAGGTTGTGCTGCTAGTCAGAGATAATATCACCTTAAATTACAATGTGTGGTTAAGGGTCGAGGTCACATCTTTCACACCTATTGATGCTGCACCTGTTTGCTGGAAGTAGGTCAGTTTATGTGCTAAGAACAGGCCATGGTGAATTTATGAGGAAATTGAGCAATGCAGCAGCTTTGTTATCAGTGCCAGGAGTGCAGGATAGAAACAATCAAGAGCAAGCACCTGACCTTCGAGCTCTGCTCTCTTCTTCCCTGTGTATCACCATCCATGCTTGGGGGCGCAGTGGAAAAAAGGAGGGCTAGTTTTCCTCCACAGCCCCCCTCACCACCTCATTTCTCAGGATACAGGAAGATTTGGGTACCAGGAGGTGCAGAACTCAATTCCTCCATGTTAGGGTGCATCACCAATGGCAGTAGCGTCACACATTTGTCACTGATGGCACAATGGCAGTATAAACCAGGAAAAGCTATCCATGACAAATTGTTGTGCTAGACTATTCCATCATTTTCTTCGCCTCCCATCTTAGGCCCAACATAAAGTGAAACTCATCCAAAACTCTGCTGCCTGTATCCTAACCCACACCAAGTCATGTTCACCCATATAAATAGCGATAGGTGATTCAATAGTCAGGGAAACAGACAGGCATTTCTGTGGCCGCAGACGTGAATCCAGGATGGTGCGTTGCCTCCCTGGTGCCAGGGTCGAGGATGTCACTGAGCGGCTGCAGAGCATCCTGAAGGAAGAGGGTGAACAGCCAGCAGTCATGGTCCACATTAGAACCAACGACATGGGTAGAAAGAGGGATGTGGTCCTGCAGTCAGAATTTAGGGATCGATGTAAGAAATTAGCAAGTAGGACCTCAAAAGTAGTAATCTCCAGATTACTCCCAGTGCCACACGCAAGTGAGTATAGAAATAGAAGGATAAGACAGATGAATGCGTGGCTGGAAAGATGGTGCAGGAGGGAGGGCTTTAGATTCCTGGGACATTGGGACCGGCTCTGAGGAAGATGGGACCTGTACAGGCCGGATAGGTTGCATCTGAACAGAGCCGGGACTGAGTTTCTTGCGGGAAGTTTTGCTGGTGCTGTTGGGAAAAGTTTAAACTAGTTTGGCAGGGGGATGGGGACCTGAGGGTAGACTCAGTTGGGACAAAATCAGAAATGAAAATCTAAGGTAGAAAATTAATGCATGTGTCTGGAAGACAGATGGAGTTTGGCAGTGCTCAAAGATATCTAATTCAATGCAAGGAGTACAGCAAATAAAGCAGGTGAGCTGAAGGCAAAGATAGACTCATAGCAGTATGATCTCATAGCTATTACAGAAACATGGCTTCAGGAGCGACAGAATGGCAGTTCAACATTCCTGGTTACAGGGTTTTCAGACATGATGGGGAGGGGAATAAGAAAGGAGGGGGAGTGGCAATTTTGGTCAAGGAAACTAATACAGCTGTGAGGAGGGATGATATGTTGGAAGGTTCATCAAATGACGACAAATGGATTGCGCTAAGGAACAAAAAGGGGGCAATCATACTGCTGGGAGTGTGTACTGTAGACTTCCAAACAATCAGAGGGAGATAGAAAAGCAGATATGTAGACAAATCTCTGAGAAGTGCAAGGACAACAGGGCAATAATAGTAGGGGATTTTAACTACCCCAATATTAACTGGGATAGTTTTAGTGTGAAAGGAATTGAGGGAGCAGAATTCTTGAGCTGCATTCAGGAGAACTTTTTTGCCCAGTATGTAGCAAGTCCAACAAGAGAGGGCACAGTTTTAGATTTAGTTTTAGGAAATGAAGATAGGCAGGTGGAAGGGGTAGCAGTGGGAGAGCATTTTGGTGGTAGTGATCATAATTCAGTCAGTTTCAACATAATTATGGAAAAGGACAGAGATAGAACAGGAGTTAGAGTTCTCAATTGGGGCAAGGCCAATTTTACTAAACTGAGGAGTGATTTAGCGAAAGTGGACTGGAAACAGCTACTTGAAGGTAAATCAGTGTCAGAACAGTGGGAGGCATTCAAAGGGGAGATTCAAGGGGTTCAGAGTAAACATAGTCCCACAAAGAAAAAGGGTGAGACGGCCAAATCTAGAGCCTGGATGTCAAGGAGCCTACAGGGTAAGATAAGGCAGAAAAGGAAAGCTTATGTCTGACACTGAGAACTCAATACAGAAAGCCAAGAGCAGTATAGAAAGTGGAGGGGTGAAATCAAAAAGGAAATTCAGAAAGCAAAGAGAGGGCATGAAAGAATATTAGCAAGCAAAATCAAGGTGAACCCAAAGATGTTTTATCAATACATTAAGAGTAAGAAGATAACTAAGGAGAGAGTAGGGCCCATAAAAGATCAAATATGTAACCTATGTGTTGAGGTGGAAGATGTTGCTATGGTTGTTCATGAATACTTTGCGTCTGTATTCAAAAAAGAGGGGGACGATGCAAATATTGGGGCAAGTTCTCCCTGTGTCTGCGTGGGTTTCCTCCGGGTGCTCCGGTTTCCTCCCACATGCCAAAGACTTGCAGGTTGATAGGTAAATTGGCCATTATAAATTGCCCCTAGTATAGGTAGGTGGTAGGGAAAATATAGGGACAGGTGGGGATGTGGTAGAAATATGGAATTAGTGTAGGATTAGTATAAATGGCTGGTTGATGGTCGGCACAGACTCGGTGGGCCGAAGGGCCTGTTTCAGTGCTGTATCTCTAAATAAAATAAAATAAAATAAATAAAATAAATATTGTGATTAAGGAGGAGGAGTGTGAAGCATTGGATATGATAAACATAGGGAAAGAGGAGGTATTAATGGGATCAGCATCCTTGAAAGTTGATAAATCACCAGGGCCAGATGAAATGGACCCTAGGCTGTTAAAAGAAGCAGGACAGGAAATAGCAGAAGGACTGACCATTATTTTCCAATGTGGTACCAGAGGATGGGAGAACTGCTAAAGTTGAACTTCTGTTTAAAAAGGGAGCAAAGGATAGACCAAATAATTACAGGTCAGTCAGTCTAACCTCAGTAGTGGGCAAATTATTGGAATCTATTCTGGGAAACAGGATGAACTGTCACTTAGAAAGGCACAGGTTAATCAAGGATAGTCAGCATGGATTTGTTAAGGGAAGATCTTGTTTGACCAACTTGATCACATTTTTTGAAGAAGTAACAAGTAAGATAGATGAGGGTAGTGCAGTTGATGTGGTCTACTTGGATTTTAGCAAGGCTTTTGACAAGGTCCCATGTGGTAGACTGGTTAAAAAATAAAATCCCATGGGATCCAGGGAAATGCAGCAAGGTGGATACAAAATTGGCTCAGTGGCAGGAAACAAAGAGTAATTGTTGACGGGTGTTTTAGCGACTGGAGGGTTGTTTCCAGTGGCATTCCGCAGGGCTCAGTACTGGGTCCCCTGCTTTTTGTGATATATAATAACGATTTGGACATAAATGTAGGGGGCATGATCAAGAAGTTTGTACACGACACAAAGACTGGCCATGTGGTAGATAGTGAGGAGGATAGCTGTAGGCTGCAGGAAGATATTGATGGTCTGGTCAGATGGGCAGAAAAATGGCAAATGGAATTCAACCTGGAGAAGTGTGAGGTGATGCATTTGGGGAGGTCAAACAAGGCAAAGGAATACACGATTAATGGGGAAATACTGAAAAGTGTAGAGGAAGTGAGGGACCTTGGAGTGAATGTCCACAGATACCTGAAGGTAGCAGGACAGGTCGATAAGGTGGTTAAGAAGGCATATGGAATCCTTTCCTTTATTAGCCGAGGTATATAATGTCAGAGCAGGGAGGTTATGCTGGAACTGTATAACTCATTGGTTAGGCCACAACTTGAGTACTGTGTGCAGTTCTGGTCACCTCATTACAGAAAGGATGTAATTGCACTCGAGAGGGTACAGAGGAGATTTACGAGGATGTTATCAGGACAGGAAAAATTCAGCTTTGGATAGGCTGGGGTTGTTCTCCTTGGGGAGATCTGCTGTAAATGTACAAAATTTTGAGGGGCCTGGATGTGCAGGGGCTATTCACCTTAGCAGAGAGGTCAATGACTAGGGGGCATAGATTTAAAGTGATTGGTAGAAAAACTAGAGGGGAGATGAGGAAATACTTTTTAACCCAGAGGGTGGTGGGGGTCTGGAACCCACTGCCTGAAAGGCTAGTTGAGGCAGAGACCCTCAACTCATTCAAAAGGATTCTGGATATGCACCTCAAGGGGAGTAATCTGCAGGGCTACGGACCAAATGTTGGAAGGTGGGGTTAGAATAGGTGGATCGTTTTTCAGTCAGCACAGACACGATGGGCCAAGTGGCCTCTTTCTATGCCTTAAACTTTCTATGATTCTATGATTCTATAAATAAAAGCAAAATACGGCAGACGCTGGAAATCTGAAATAAAAACATAAAGTGCTGGAAATATTCAACAGATCTGGCAGCATCTGTGGCGAAAGAAACAGGGTTAACGTTTTAGATCTGTGGCCTTTCATCAGAACTGGGAAAGGTTAGAAATGGAATAGGTTTTGAGCAAGTGAAAGGGTGGGGGAGGGGGAGAAGAAGAACAAAAGGGAGGTTTTGTGATAGGGCAGAGGGCAGGAGAGATTAAGTGACAAAGATGCTGCACAGGGGAGGAGTAAGAAGTGTGGGAATGCAATTGTAATAGGGGATTCAATTGTAAGGGGAATAGATAGGCATTTCTGTGGCCGCAAAAGAGACTCCAGGATAGTATCTTGCCTCCCTGGTCCTAGGGTCAAGGATGTCTCAGAGCGGTTACAGGACATTCTGAAGGGGGAGGGTGAACAGCCAGTGGTCGTGGAACACATTGGTACAAACGACATCGGTAAAAAAAAGGATGAGGTCCCAAAAGCAGAATATAGGGAGCTAGGAAGTAAGTTTAAAAGTAGGACCTCAAAGGTATTGATCTCAGGATTACTACCAGTGCCATGTGCTAGTCAGAGTAGAAATAGCAGGATATATACGATGAATACATGGCTCAAGAGATGGTGTGAGGGGGAGGGTTTTAGATTCCTGGGGCATTGCGACCGGTTTTGGGGGAGGAAGGACCAGTACAAACTGGATGGGTTACACCTGGGCAGGACCCGGAGTGATGTCCTAGGGGGAGTATTTGCTAGAGTGGTTGGGGAGGGTTTAAACTAAAATGGCAGGGAGCTGGGAACCTTGGCAAGGAGTCAGAGGAGGGGGGATCAAAGACAAGAACAAAAGACAGTAAGGGGAATAGGAAAAGTGATAGGCAGAGAAATCAAGGGCCAGGATCAAACATGGCCACAGTGAAAAATATTGGGAAGGGGACAAGTAATGTTAAAAAGACAAGCCTTAAGGCTTTGTGCCTTAACGTGCGGAGCATTCGCAATAAAGTGGATGAATTAATCGCGCAAATAGATGTCATGGGTATGATATGGTCCGGATTACGGAGACATGGCTGCAGGGTGACCAGGGATGGGAAATGAACCTCCAGGGATATTCAGTACTTAGGAAGGACAGACAAAAAGTAAAAGGCGGTAGAGTTGCATTGCTGGTTAAAGAGGAAATTAACGTAATAGTGAGGAAAGATATCAGCTCTGACGATGTGGAATCTGGATGGGTGGAGCTGAGAAACACTTAGGGGCAAAAAAAATTAGTGGGAGTTGTATGCAGACCCCCAAACTGTAGTGGTGATGTTGGGAATGGCATTAAAGAGGAAATTAGAGATGCATGTGATAAAGGAATGTCTGTAATTATGGGTGACTTTCATCTGCATATAGATTGGGCAAATCAAATTAGTCACAATACCGTAGAGGAGGAATTCTTGGAATGTATTCGGGATGGTTTTCTGGACCAAAACGTTGAGGAACCAACTAGAGTACAGGCCATCCTAGACTGGGTATTGTGTAATGAGAGAGGAATAATTGACAATCTAGTGGTGCGAGAGTCCTTGGGGATGAGCGACCATAATATGATAGAATTCTTCATCAAGATGGAGAGTGACGTAGCTGATTCTGAGACAAGGGTCCTGAATCTTAGTAAAGGAAACTACAAAGGTATGAGGCGCGAGTTGGCCATGATGAATTGGGAAACGTTACTTCAAGGGATGACGGTGGATAGGCAATGGCAAACATTTAAAGAGCGCATGAATGAACTGCAACAATTGTTTATCCCTATCTGGCGCAAAAGTAAAACGGGAAGGGTAGCCAAACCATGGCTTACAAGGGAAATTACAGACAGCATTAGATCCAAGGAAGAGGATTGGGAGCAGTTTATAATTCAGCAAAGGAGGGCCAACGGATTGATTAAGAAGGGGAAAATAGAGTACAAGAGCAAGCTTGCAGGGAACATAAAAACTGACTGTAAGAGTTTCTACAGGAACATGAAGAGAAAAAGACTGGTGAAGACAAATGTAGGTCCCTTAAACGGGGGAATTTATTATGGGGAATAAAGAAATGGCTGACCAACTAAATGCATACTTTGTTTCTGTGTTCACAAAGGAGGACACAAGTATCATACCAGAAATATTGGGGAACACAGGGCTTAGTGAGAAAGAGGAACTGAAATAAATCAGTATTAGCAGAGAAATGGTGTTGGGGAAATTGATGGGATTGGAGGCCGATAAATCCCCTGGGCCTGATGATATGCATCCCAGAGTACTTAAAGAAGTGGCCCTAGAAATAGTGGATGCATTAGTGGTCATCTTCCAAGATTCTGTGGACCCTGGAACAGTTCCTACAGATTAGGGGCAGCGGTGGCATAATGGTATTATCACTGGACTTGTAACCCAGATCGGGAGACATGGGTTTGGATCCTACCACAGCAGAAGGTGGAATTTGAATTTTATTAATAAATCTGGAATTAAAAGCTAGTCAAATGAAACCGTTGTCGATTGTTGCAAAAACCCAACTGGTTCACTAATGTCCTTTAGGGAAAGAAATCTGCTGTCCTTACCTGGTCTGGCCTACATGTGATTCCAGACCCATAGCAATGTGGGTAACTCTTACATGCCCTCTGAAATGGCCTAGCAAGCCACTCAGTTGTACCTAACCGCTACGAAGTCAATAAAAAGGAATGAAACCCGGCATTGACCTAGGCACCGGAAACGACAACGGCAAACCCAGCCCTGTAGACCCTGCAAAGTCCTCCTTATTAACATCTGGGGGCTTGTACCAAAGTTGGGAGAGCTGTCCCACAGACTAGTCAAGCAACAGCCTGACATAATCATACTCACGGAATCATACCTAACAGACAATGTCCCAGACACTGTAATCACTATCCCTGGGTATGTCCTGCCCCATTGGCAGGACAGACCCACCAGAGGTGGCGGGACAGTGATCTACAGTAGGGAGGGAGTTGCCCTGGGAGTACTCAACATTGACTCCAGACCCCAAGAAGTCTCATGGCATCAGGTCAAACATGGGCAAGGTAACCTCCTACTGATTCCCACCTACAGCCCTCCCTCAGCTAATGAGTCAGTACTCCTCCATGTTGAACACCACTTGGAGAAAGCACTGAGGGTGGCAAGGGCAGAAAATGTACTCTGGGTGGGGGACTTCAATGTCCATCACCAAGAGTGGCTTGGTAGCACCACGACTGACCGAGCTGGCCGAGTATTAAAGGACATAGCTGCTAGACTGGGTCTGCGGCAGGTGGTGGGGGAACCAACGCGAGGGAAAAACATACTTGACCTTGTCCTCACCAATCTGCCTGCCACAGATGCGTCTGTCCATGACTGTATTGGGAGGAGTGACCACCGCACAGTCCTTGTGGAGACTAAGTCCCGCCTTCACATTGAGGTTACCGTCCATCGTGTTGTGTGGCACTATCACCGTGCTAAATGGGATAGATTTCGAACAGATCTAGCAATGCAAAACTGGGCATCCATGAGGTGCCGTGGGCTATCAGTAGCAGCAGAATTGTATTCAACCACAATCTGTAACCTCATGGCCCGGCATATCCGCCACTCTACCATTACTATCAAGCCATTAGACCAGCCCTGGTTCAATGAAGAATGCGGGAGGGCTTGCCAGGAGCAGCACCAGGCATACCTCAAAATGAGGTGTCAACCTGGTGAAGCTACAACCCAGGACTACTTGCGTGCCAAACTGCATAAGCAGCATTCAATAGACAGAGCTAAGCGATCCGATAACCAATGGATCAGATCGAAGCTCTGCAGTCCTGTCACATCCAGTCGTGAATGGTGGTGGACAATTAAACAACTAACTGGAGATGGTCTTCTTCTTTTTCTTCTTTCTTTTGGGCCTCCTTATCTCGAGAGACAATGGATACGCGCCTGGAGGTGGTCAGTGGTTTGTGAAGCAGCGCCTGGAGTGGCTATAAAGGCCAATTCTGGAGTGACAGGCTCTTCCACAGGTGCTGCAGAGAAATTTGTTTGTTGGGGCTGTTGCACAGTTGGCTCTCCCCTTGCGCCTCTGTCTTTTTTCCTGCCAACTACTAAGTCTCTTCGACTCGCCACAATTCAGCCCTGTCTTTATGGCTGCCCGCCATAACTGGAGATGGTGGCTCCACAAATATCCCCATCCTCAATGATGGGGGAGCCCAGCACATCAGTGCGAAAGATAAGGCAGAAGCATTTGCATCAATCTTCAGCCAGAAGTGCCGAGTTGATGATCCATCTCGGCCTCCTCCTGAAGTTTCCAGCATCACAGATGCCAGACTTCAGGCAATTCGATTCACTCCGCGTGATATCAAGAAACGACTGAAGGCACTGGATACTGCAATGGCTATGGGTCCTGACAATATTCCAGCAATAGTACTGAAGACCTGTGCTCCAGAACTTGCCGCACCCCTAGCCAAGCTGTTCCAGTATAGCTACAACACTGGCATCTACCCTGCAATGTGGAAAATTGCCCAGGTATGTCCTGTACACAAAAAGCAGGACAAGTCCAACCCGACCAATTACCACCCCATCAGTCTATTCTCAATCATCAGTAAAGTGATGGAACGTGTCATCAACAGTGCCATCAAGCAGCACTTGCTTCGCAATAACCTGCTCAGTGATGCTCAGTTTGGGTTCTGCCAGGGCCACTCAGCTCCTGACCTCATTACAACCTTGGTTCAAACATGGATAGCTGAACTCAAGAGGTGAGGTGAGATTGACTGCCCTTGACATCAAGGCAGCATTTGACTGAGGATGGCATCAAGGAGCCCTAACAAAACTGGAGTCAATGGGAATCAGGGAGAAAACTTTCTGTTGGTTGAAGTTATACCTAGCGCAAAGGAAGATGGTAGTGGTTGTTGGAGGTCAATCATCTGAGCTCCAGGACATCACTGCAGGAGTTCCTCAGGTAGTGTCCTAGGCCCAACCATCTTCAGCTGCTTCATCAATGAACTTCCTTCAATCATAAGGTCAGAAGTGGGGATGTTCGCTGATGATTGCACAATGTTCAGCACCATTCGTGACTCCTCAAATACTGAAGCAGTCCGTGTAGAAACGCAGAAAGACCTGGACAATATCCAGACTTGGGCTGGTAAGTGGCAAGTAACATTTGCGCCACACAAGTGCCAGGCAAGGACGATCTCCAACAAGAGAGAATCTAACCATCTCCCCTTGACATTCAATGGCATTACTATCCCTGTATCCCCCACTATCAATATCCTAGGGGCTACCATTGACCAGAAACTGAACTGGAGTAGCCATATAAATACCGTGGCTACAAGAGCAGGTCAGAGGCCAGGAATCCTGAGGCGAGTAACTCAGCTCTTGACTCCCCAAAGCCAGTCCACCATCTACAAGGCACAAGTCAGGAGTGTGATGGAATACTCTCCACTTGCCTGAATGGGTGCAGCTCCAATAACACTCAAGAAGCTCGACACCATCCAGAACAAAGCAGCCCGCTTGATTGGCACACCATCCACAAACATTCACTCCCTCCACCACTGATGCACAGTGGCAGCAGTGTGTACCATCTACAAGATGCACTGCAGCAACGCACCAAGGCTCCTTAGACAGCACCTTCCAAACCCGCGACCTCTACCACCTAGAAGGACAAGGGCAGCAAATATATGGGAACATCACCACCTGCAAGTTCCCGTCCAAGTCACATACCATCCTGACTTGGAACGATATCGCCGTTCCTTCACTGTCGCTGGGTCAAAATCCTGGAACTCCCTTCCTAACAACACTGTGGGTGTACCTAACCCACATGGACTGCAGCGGTTCAAGAAGGCAGCTCACCACCACCTTCTCAAGGGCAATTAGGGATGGGCAATAAATGCTGGCATAGCCAGTGATGCCCACATCCCATGAATGAATAATTTAAAAAAAAATTGGAGGGTAGCTAATATAACCCCACTATTTAAAAAGGGAAGTAGAGAGAAAGCAGGGAATTATAGACCAGTCAGCCTGACGTCGGTAGTGGGGAAAATTCTGGAGTCCATTATCAAAGATTTTGTTGCAGAGCACTTAGAGAACAGTGGTCGAATCGGGCAGAGTCAGCATGGATTTGCGAAAGGGAAATCATGCTTGACAAATCTACTCGAATTCTTCGAGGATGTAACTGGTCGAGTTGATGAGGGGGAGCCAGTGGATGTGGTTTATTTGGACTTTCAGAGGGCTTTCCACAAAGTCCCACATAAGAGATTAACATGTAAAATTAAAGCGAATGGGATTGGGGGCAGTGTACTGCGATGGATAGAAAATTGTTTGGCGGACAGGAAACAAAGAGCAGGGATAAATGAGTCTTTTTCCGAATGGCAGACAGTGACTAGTGGGGTACCAGAGGAATCGGTGCTAGGACCCCAGCTATTCACAATATACATTAATGATTTAGATGAGGGAACTAAATGTAATATCTCCAAATTTGCAGATGACACAAAACTGGGTGGGAGGGTGAGTTGTGAGGAGGATGCAGAGAGACTTCAGGATGATTTGGACAAGTTAAGTGAGTGGGCTAATGCATGGCAGATGCAGTATAATGTGGATAAATGTGAGGTTATCCACTTTGGTAGCAAAATCAGGAAGGCAGATTATTATCTGAACGGCTATAAACTGAAAGGGGAATATGCAGCGAGACCTGGGTGTTCTCGTACACCAGTCGCTGAAGGGAAGCATGCAGGAGCAACAGGCGGTAAAAAAGGCAAATGGTATGTTGGCCTTCATAGCGAGTGGATTCGAGTACAGGAGCAGGGATGTCTTGCTGCAATTATACAGGGCCTTGGTGAGGCCACACCTGGAATATTGTGTGCAGTTTTAGTTTCCTTATCTGAGGAAGGATGTTCTTGTTATAGAGGGAGTGCAGCGAAGGTTTACCAGACTGATTCCTGGGATGGCGGGACTGACGTATGAGGAAAGGTTGAGTCGGTTAGGATTATATTCGCTGGAGTTCGGAAGAGTGAGGGGGGATCTCATAGAAACCTATAAAATTCCAGCAGGACTTGACAGGTTAGATGCAGGAAGGATGTTCCCGACGGTGGGGGAGTCCAGAATCGGGGGTCATAGTTTAGAATTTAGAATTTAGAATTTAGAATTTAGAACATTACAGCGCAGTACAGGCCCTTCGGCCCTCGATGTTGCGTCGACCTGTGAAACCATCTGACCTACACTATTCCATTTTCATCCATATGTCTATCCAATGACCACTTAAATGCCCTTAAAATTGGCGAGTCTACTACTGTTGCAGGCAGGGCGTTCCACGCCCCTACTACTCTCTGAGTAAAGAAACTACCTCTAACATCTGTCCTATATCTATCACCCCTCAACTTAAAGCTATGTCCCCTCGTGTTTGCCATCACCATCCGAGGAAAAAGACTCTCACTATCCACCCTATCTAACCCTCTGATTATCTTATATGTCTCTATTAAGTCACCTCTCCTCCTCCTTCTCTCCAACGAAAACAACCTCAAGTCCCTCAGCCTTTCCTCGTAAGACCTTCCCTCCATACCAGGCAACATCCTAGTAAATCTCCTCTGCACCCTTTCCATAGCTTCCACATCCTTCCTATAATGCGGTGACCAGAACTGCACGCAATACTCCAGGTGCAGTCTCACCAGAGTTTTGTACAGCTGCAGCATGACCTCGTGGCTCCAAAACTCGATCCCCCTACTAATAAAAGCTAACACACCATCTGCCTTCTTAACAGCCCTATTAACCTGGGTAGCAACTTTCAGGGATTTATGTACCTGGACACCAAGATCTCTCTGTTCATCTACACTACCAAGGATCTTCCCATTAGCCCAGTACTCTGCATTCCTTTTACTCCTTCCAAAGTGAATCACCTCACACTTTTCCGCATTAAACTCCATTTGCCATCTCTCAGCCCATCTCTGCAGCCTATCTATGTCCCTCTGTACCCTACAACATCCTTCGGCACTATCCACAACTCCACCGACCTTTGTGTCATCAGCAAATTTACTAACCCACCCTTCTACACCCTCTTCCAGGTCATTTATAAAAATGACAAACAGCAGTGGCCCCAAAACAGATCCTTGCGGTACACCACTAGTAACTAAACTCCAGGATGAACATTTGCCATCAACCACCACCCTCTGTCTTCTTTCAGTTCGCCAATTTCTGATCCAAAGCTCTAAATCACCTTCAACCCCATACTTCTGTATTTTCTGCAATAGCCTACCGTGGGGAACCTTATCAAATGCCTTACTGAAATCCATATACACCACATCCACTGCTTTACCCTCATCCACCTGTTTGTTCACCTTCTCGAAAAACTCAATAAGGTTTGTGAGGCACGACCTACCCTTCACAAAACCGTGCTGACTATCGCTAATGAACTTATTCTTTTCAAGATGATTATAAATCCTGTCTCTTATAACCTTTTCCAACATTTTACCCACAACCGAAGTAAGGCTTACAGGTCTATAATTACCAGGGCTGTCTCTACTCCCCTTCTTGAACAAGGGGACAACATTTGCTATCCTCCAGTCTTCCGGCACTATTCCCGTCGACAATGACGACATAAAGATCAAGGACAAAGGTTCTGCAATCTCCTCCCTGGCTTCCCAGAGAATCCTCGGATAAATCCCATCTGGCCCAGGGGACTTATCTATTTTCACCCTTTCTAAAATTGCTAATACCTCCTCCTTGTGAACCTCAATCCCATCTAGCCTAGTAGTCTGAATCTCAGTATTCTCCTCGACAACATTTTCTTTCTCGACTGTAAATACTGACGAAAAATATTCATTTAACGCTTCCCCTATCTCCTCTGATTCCACACACAACTTCCCACTACTATCCTTGATTGGCCCTAATCTAACTCTAGTCATTCTTTTATTCCTGATATACCTATAGAAAGCCTTAGGGTTTTCCTTGATCCTATCCGCCAATGACTTCTCGTGTCCTCTCCTTGCTCTTCTTCGCTCTCCCTTTAGATCCTTCCTGGCTAGCTTGTAACTCTCAAGCGCCCTAACTGAGCCTTCACGTCTCATCCCAACATAAGCCTTCTTCTTCCTCTTGACAAGCGCTTCAACTTCTTTAGTAAACCACGGCTCCCTCGCTCGACAACTTCCTCCCTGCCTGACAGGTACATACTTATCAAGGACACGCAGTAGCTGCTCCTTGAATAAGCTCCACATTTCGATTGTGCCCATCCCCTGCAGTTTCCTTCCCCATCCTACGCATCCTAAATCTTGCCTAATCGCATTATAATTTCCTTTCCCCCAGTTATAATTCTTGCCCTGCGGTATATACCTGTCCCTGCCCATCGCTAAAGTAAACCTAACCGAATTGTGATCACTATCACCAAAGTGCTCACCTACATCTAAATCTAACACCTGACCGGGTTCATTACCCAGTACCAAATCCAATGTGGCATCGCCCCTGGTTGGCCTGTCTACATACTGTGTCAGAAAACCCTCCTGCACACACTGGACAAAAACTGACCCATCTAAAGTACTCGAACTATAGTATTTCCAGTCAATATTTGGAAAGTTAAAGTTCCCCATAACAACTACCCTGTTACTCTCGCTCTGTCGAGAATCATCTTCGCTATCCTTTCCTCTACATCTCTGGAACTATTCGGAGCTCTATAGAAGACTCCCAACAGGGTGACCTCTCCTCTCCTGTTTCTAACCTCGGCCCATACTACCTCAGTAGACGAGTCCTCAAACGTCCTTTCTGCCGCCGTAATACTCTCCTTGATTAACAATGCCACACCCCCCCCTCTTTTACCATCTTCTCTGTTCTTACTGAAACATCTAAATCCCGGAACCTGCAACATCCATTCCTGCCCCTGCTCTACCCATGTCTCCGAAATGGCCACTACATCGAGATCCCAGGTACCAACGCATACTGCAAGCTCACCCACCTTATTCCGGATGCTCCTGGCGTTGAAGTAGACACACTTTAAACCAAGTTCTTGTTTGCCAGTGCCCTCTTGCGTCCTTGTAACCTTATCCCTGACCTCACTACTCTCAACATCCTGTACACTGGAACTACAATTTAGGTTCCTATTCCTCTGCTGAATTAGTTTAAACCCCCCCGAAGAGCACTAGCAAATCTCCCCCCCAGGATATTGGTACCCCTCTGGTTCAGGTGAAGACCATCCTGTTTGTAGAGGTCCCACCTACCCCAGAAAGAGCCCCAATTATCCAGGAAACCAAAACCCTCCCTCCTACACCATCCCTGCAGCCACGTGTTCAACTCCTCTCTCTCCCTATTCCTCGCTTCGCTATCACGTGGCACGGGCAACAACCCAGAGATAACAGCTCTGTTTGTTCTCGCTCTAAGCTTCCACCCTCGCTCCCTGAATTTCTGCCTTAAATCCCCATCTCTCTTCCTACCTATGTCGTTGGTGCCTATGTGGACCACGATTTGGGGCTGCTCCCCCTCCCCCTTAAGGATCCCAAAAACACGATCCGAGACATCACGAACCCTGGCACCTGGGAGGCAACACACCAACCATGAGTCTCTCTCGTTCCCACAGAACCTCCTATCTGTTCCCCTAACTATGGAGTCCCCAATGACTAATGCTCTGCTCCTCTTCCCCCTTCCCTTCTGAGCAACAGGGACAGACTCTGTGCAAGAGACCTGTACCCCATTGCTTACCCCGGTAAGTCGTCCCCCGCAACAGTATCCAAAACGGTATACCTGTTGTTGAGGGAAACGGCCACAGGGGATCCCTGTACTGCCTGCTGGTTCCCTCTCCTTCCCCGACGGTAACCCATCTACCTACTTCTTTTACCTGAGGTGTGACTACCTCCCCATAACTCCTCTCAATAACCCCCTCCGCCTCCCGAATGATCCGAAGTTCATCCAGCTCCAGCTCCAGTTCCCTAACGCGGTTCTCGAGGAGCTGGAGTTGGGTGCACTTCCCGCAGATGCAGTCAGCAGGGACACTCTTGGCGACCCTTACCTCCCACATTCTAAGTCATTCATAGTCTAAGGATACTGGGTGAACCTTTCAGGACTGAGATGAGGAGAAATTTCATCACCCAGAGAGTGGTGAGCCTTTGGAATTCGCTACCACAGAAAGCAATTGAGGCCAAAACATTCTATGTTTTCAAGAAGGAGTTAGATATAGTGCTTGGGTCTAAAGGGATCAAAGGGTATGGGGCGAAAGTCGGAACAGGCTTCTAAGTTGGATGATCAGCCATGATCAAAATGAATGGCGGAGCAGGCTCGAAGAGCCAAATGGCCTACTCCTGCTCCTACTTTCTATGTTTCTGTTTCTATGTCATGGAAAAAGGCAAAGGGAGTGCTAATAGTTGTAGTAAAGACAAAACATTAGTCCAGAGAGAGTGTTAATGTCAGAATAATGAACAGCTCTGTTCAAAAGCGCAAACATTAAAAAAGTTTAAGTCAGACATATGGTTAAAAAATGAAATAAATAAGGCAGTCATGGTCTGAAGTTGTTGAAACCAATGTTGAGTGCAGAGGCCTGTAGCGTGCCTAATCGGAAGATGAAGTTCTGTTCCTCGAACTCGAACCTCCAGGTTCACTGGAACACTGCAGCAGACCAAGGACAGAAATGTGGATGTGAGAGCAGGGTGGTGAATTAAAATGGTCTGCAACCAGAAGCTCAGGATCATGCTTGCAGACTGAACCGAGGTGTTCTGCAAAGCGGTCACCCAATCTGTGTTTGGTCTCCCCAGTGTAGACTGCATTATGAGCAGTGAATACAGTATACTAAATTGAAAGAAGTACAACTAAATTGTTGCTTCACCTGAAAGGAGCATTTGGGGCCTTGGATGATGAGGAGAGAGGAGGTAAATGGGCAGGTATTACACCTCCTACGTTTGCATGGGAAGGTGCCATGGGAAGAGAACGAGGTGTCGGGGGTGATGGAGGAGTGTACCAGGGTGTGGCGGAGGGAACGATACCTTCGGAATGCTATAAGGAGAGGAGAGGGGGAGATGTGTTTGGTCGTGGAATCATGCTGGGTGGCAGAAATGGTGGCGGATGATCCTTTGGATGTGGAGGTTGGTGGGGTGGAAAGTGCAGACAAGGGGAACCCTGTTGCGGTTCTGGGAGGGAGGGAAAGGAGTGAGGGCAGAGGTGTGGGAAATGGGTCAGACATGGTTGAGGGCCCTGTCAACCACAGTGGGGGGGCAGGGGGGAATCCTTGATTCAGAAAACGGGAAGACATATCAGAAGCGCTGCTGTGGAAGTTTGCATCATCAGAACGGATGCATTAGAGGTGGAGAAACAGGGAAAATGGAGTGAAGTCCTTACAGGAGGCCAGGTGTGAGGAAGTGTAGTCGAGGGAGCTGTGGGAGTCGGCAGGGTTATAATGAGTATTAGTGGACAGCCTATCCCCAGAGATGGAGACAGAGAAGTCGAGGAAGGGAAGTGCCGGAGACGGACCATGTGAAGGTGAGAGAAGGGTGGAAATTGAAAGCAAAGTTGATGAAATTTTCCAGTTTGGGGTAAGAGCAGGAAATGGCACCGACACAGTCATCAATGTACCAGAAAAAGAGTTGGGACAGGGTGTCTGAGCAAGACTGCAACAAGGAATGGTCGATATACAATTATTTGTGAGATCCTCTGTGTTGTGTACTGAAAAGCCCCTCCAGACCAGTCAAGGCAGCGGTAGTGCAATTTCAGCAAGCCTATGGTGTGTTCGGTGACGGCTTTGATGGATGAGTGAGCAGCATTGTACCTCTCTTCAGCAGCGCTTTGGGGATACCACAATGGTGTTATTAATTATATCCAAAGTGGGTAATCCTTGTCACCCAGGATCCAGCCGTCAACCTGGGCTGGTGCTTCAAAGATTCTTGGTAGCTGTGAGCTGCACAAAATGTATGAGTCGTGATAGCTCCCTGGGAAATGAGCACAGATCTGCATGACTTTCCATCTGTGATCACAAACAAGTCGAACAGTCAAAGGGTGAAAGCCTTTGCAATGCACAAATGCAGCAGGCTGGTCCCAGGGAGCTCCAATGGTCATATGAGTGCAGTCAATCACCCCTTGCACTCTAGGGAAAGGAGCGATGGCACTGACGGCTGCAGACCTTGCTGCCTGGCTGTCCTCATCTACAAGGAAATAGATGAAATCATTGACGAAATGGAGCATTGGTCACCTCTTTTATGCACCTGTGAGTGACAGCCTGTGAAATGCCACATATGTCGTCCGTTGAGCCCCGGAATTTACCGCTAGCTAAAAAATTGAGTGCAGCAGTTACCTTGAGGGCAACAGGTATGGCATTCCCAGCAGAACCAGGTGGTTGCAGGTCATGCTGCCTGATTCCACAAATTTCAGTGACCATCTCACGTGACATCCTCAGGCATCTCTGGCATCGCCTCTCTGACATCTGAAGGTAGTTTGTCCTTGTTCTGAGGATGCGCTGACACGCCAGCGCCCTCTTCTATAATGCCTTCCCTGGGTGGCAGCATTTTGAGAGGCCTTCCTGTTTTGGGCTGCCTGCTGCTGGCATTGTGGCATCAGCCGCTGAACTCCAAGAGCCCTCCTTGGTCACATTCTCTACTCTTTTTTCCCATGGTAGTAAAAAAATTGGGTGTATGAGACCCATGTCTTTGCAGCTTTGCAACTACTGAAATGAGACTAGCACTAAAAATCACCCTTGTTTTGACACGGAGCTCTAACATTGAAAGTAATGAGCAGAGAGCTTTTATACACCTGACATTGTTCCCAGCCTGAAATCCACACACCCATCATTTGTCTCCTTCCAATCGATTTGCAATCCTTGAATGGCCGTGTGGTTTCCAGTATAATTTGGTAAAATGGTGCATGTTACTCAAGGCGAGTCTTCCCACCTTTCACCCTCCTCCTGCCACCATCACCCTTGACCACCCAACGTTATTTATTTTATTGTATTTTTATTTAGAGATACAGCACTGAAACAGGCCCTTTGGCCCACCAAGTCTGTGCCGACCAACAACCACCCATTTATACTAACCCTATAGTAATCCCATATTCCCTATCACCTCCCTACACTAGGGGCAATTTACAACAGCCAATTTACCTACCATTTGCAAGTCTTTTGGATGTGGGAGGAAACCGGAGCACCCAGCGAAAACCCACGCAGACACAGGGAGAACTTGCAAACTCCGTACAGGCAGTACCCAGAATCGAACCCGGGTCCCTGGAGCTGTGAGGCTGCGGTGCTAACCACTGCGCCACTGTGCCGCCCATATGCCACTGCGCCGCCCAGGTTATCTTACACCTTCCCTCTGTGACCCTTGAACCTCCATCCATTGCCTTGGACCGGATCATTCTTAACTTGTACATGCTATCTCTGCCCCCTATTCCTACACCCTTCACCATCAATATGCCCACACTTACCTTGATCCTCCAGTTATCCACCTCAATGTCATTGCCTGTTCACCTCCCTATGATTCAATTGAATGCCCAACCCTAAGTCTTGACCTTCCCTCCTACCGAATTCAACTGCTCCTTCCTCCGGCAAGTACCCTGAATTCACGCCACGGAACCCCGACATGGACAGCACTCACCCCTCCCTTTAGGCCTATCCTGACTTTCAGTTAAATCTTCTGCTCAAAACAACACCCACTCCCCCAGCCAACCTCAGCAGCAACCACACCCAGTACACACTCGGGACACTGGACCACTCCCTCCCCCTCACCACCACCCACACAAGACCACACCCTGTACACCACCCCCCCCACCACCGGCCATGCCTTCCCCGCAAAGCAATCACCCTTGCTGATACCAGGCCTAGAGCCCAACATCCATTCCAATGTTGGCCTTCCCCGTGCCGAAGTGTTCAAGAAAGAAAACCACTTAACTCAGACACAATTGCACAAAGCTGACTGGGGCACGCCACCTTTAAATGAATGTGAACCGAGTGCCACTCACTTAATCTAGAAGGTAGGACTTAATTTGAAATAATTCTGAGGTAAGGAGTATTTATGCTATGCAACTGTATGGAATGCTGGAACCCACCACAGGACAGGGTGAACCCTGACCCGCTGCAAACACGCCACTGATTTAATCGCAAACAAACCCACCATCGGGAATGCAAAATATCAGCTCACGCCTAATTAAGTCACCCGGCCCGCTAAGAAAGCCACTCTTGCAGGCCGCATTAAATTTCCCCCATGTGCATAATCTCTTTCAGCTCTCAAATATCTGAAATAATTGCATTCCTCCAATTCTGGCCTCCTGAGCATCCTCGATTTTAATTGATCCACCATTGGCCTTCAGTTGTCTGGGCTCTAAGCTCTGGAATTCCCTCCCTAACCTCGCTACCTTTTTTCTCCTCATTTAAGATGCTCCTTTTGGCAAGATTTAGGTTACCTGTCCTAATATCTCTTTACGTGGCTTGGTATCAAATTCTATTCAATAACATTTCTGTGAAGTGTCTCCAGACATTTTTTCTGTTAAAGGTGCTAAATAAATGCAAATTGTTCCTTCCAAGTGAAGCTGCAACTTACCTGTACTTCTTTCAATTTAGTATATTGCATTTGCTGCTCACAATGTGGTCTCCTCTATATTGGGGAGACCAAACTCAAACTTTCAGTCCACGAGCATGACTCCAAGCTCTCCACCTTGCTCCCACTCCGACCTTTCTGTCCTTGGCTTGCGACAGTGCTCCAATGAAGCTCAAACGCAAGTTCCACGAACCTTTCGTCTGGGCACTTTACAGCCTTCTGGACTCAATATTGAGTTCAACAATTTTAGATCATAAGCTCTGCCCCCCATTTTTTTCTTTCTTGAGTTTTTTTTTTGGCCAGTTCTCTTTTATCCCTTGTTTCTTTCTTAGTTCCTTTACTTTCTGTTCGGACGGCTGCTATTCTGCCATTCACACATCATCTAGGCACATCTTTTGTTTCTTCACTTGTCCCATTACCACTCCTTTTGGCCTTGCACCATGAAACCTTTTGTCATTTAATCTCTCCTGCCCTCCATCACAGCCCTTTCCTTTTGTTCTTCTTCCCCACTCCCCCCTTTCACTTGCTCAAAACCTATTACATTTCTAACTTTTGCCGTGCTGATGAAAAGTCACAGACCTGAAACGTTAACTCTGTTCTCTCCCCACAGATGCTGCCTGACCTGCTGAGTATTTCCAGTACTTTCTGTTTCTATTTCACATTCCCAGAATCCTCAGTATATTGCTTTTGTATTGATGTTGTTCTTGTATTTTGAAGTTATGAGTTCATCGAAACCTCCTACTATATTGAAGGAATTCTGTGGCCCTGTGCTTTGACTGGAAGCTACGCTCATAGGGAATACAGGTTGGAGAAAGAAGGTGATTGTTGTAGTTGTATTTGCCCTGTGTACTTCCGGCAGGTAAAGCTCTTCCCAGGGTGCATAACATCACAGCTGTGACCTTGTGATCGCACTCTGACCTCTAAATCACTACATTGTGGATTCCAATCTCAATCCAGACACTTGGGCACAAAATCCAGGCTAATACTCCAATGCTGTACTGAGTGAATGCTGCTCTGTCTTAATCTGAGATAATAAACCAAGGTCCTGTTTGCTCTCTCGGGAGGATGTAAAATGATCCCATAGCACTATTCAAAACAAAGCAACAGAGTTCTCTCCAGTACCTTGGCCAATATTTATCCCTCCACCAACATCACTGTATCAGATTATCTATTGATTTATTTCATTGCTGTTGGTGGGAGCTTGCTGTGCACAAATTGGCTGCCACATTTCCCTACATTGCAACAATGATTATTCTTCCAAAGTATTTTATTGGCATTTAGGAGCATCCTGAGTTAGTGACAGGCGCAATATAAATCCTATAGCAATAGACCTGATAGAGATCTTTAAAATTATGAAGGGGTTTGATTGGGTAGATGTGGAGGAGATTTTTCCACTGGTGGGAGGGACCAGAACTACGGGCCATAAATAAAAGAGAGTCACTGGTAAATCCAGTAAGGAACACAGGAGAGACTTCTTTACCTAGAGAGTGGTGAGAATGTGGAACTTGCTACCATAGGGAGTGGTTGAGGTGAATAGTATAGATGCATTTAAGGGGAGGCTGGATAAACAGATGAGGAATAAAGGAATAGAAGGACATGTTGACGGGAGAAAATTAAGTAAGTGCGATGGGAGGGGCTTTGTGTGGAGCATAAACACCGGTTTAGATCAGTCAGTTTGAATGGCCTGTTTCTGTGCTGTAAGTTCTATATGTGTGACACCAAGGCATTACAAATTTATGACACAGCAGGTAAGTGTGACAAATGAGAACTGCATGCAAGAGACCAGATTGTACTGTGGATGATGAAAGATCTCCATAGCATTGCTTAGTCCAAGTCAAATTTATGCTGTTATGGATTTGAATTTCAACTGAAAGCGATGGACCAGAAAATTGGGCGGGGTGTAGCCCGGATTGCCAATTTGCTATGAGCTGTTTGGCGGTACAGTCTAAGTTGAATGCCACCCATAAAGCTTCCAATCAGCATTCACATACAGGAAGTCCCTGATACAGATTTAACTGGCAGAAATCGGCCACTTGACCTACACAGAAGAAGCCTCTGTGTGGCATAGACAGTAAACAGGGAAAATGTCACTTTTATAAACACCCAACGGCAAGCGAGGTTTGCTTGATGTCTTACTAAAAAATGCCAACAAAATAGTTTGTGAAATGCCAAGTACGTTGCTCAGCCTCTAAAAGCAAAATACCATCTAACGTTTCGAGTTGTTGTAGTGATGCACAACCCCCGGGGAAGATCTCACCTGAAATGTCAACATGCCTCTCTCTCTCTCTCTCTTTCAGATGCCAAGTAACCTGCTGTGCGTTTTGTAAAACCAGCTCCCTTCATTGCAGTATTCCAGCTAATTGTGCTGATTTCTTTTTTAAATCTCTGTCCAGTCCCAAGATTTATTGCAAGGCTTGAGTGGCCCAATCATTGAAATTCATTTTTTTCTTTGATATGTCATTAAAAGAAAGTTAATAAAATTTCCAAAAGGACAGCAAATCTGGAGAAACTGTTTCCACCAGCAGGAGGGTCAGTTAACTGGAGGACACAGATTTAAGGTAATTGGCAAAAGGACCAGAGGTGAGATGAGGATACTTTTTTTTATGTAGCAAATTGTTTTACGCTGTCTACCGCTGTCTTAAAAATATTCAAAGACTCTGCTTCCATCGTCTTTTGAGGAAGAGAGTTCCAAAGACTCACGACCCTCTGAGAGAAAAACAATTCTCCTCATCTCTATCTTCAAGGGGCAACTCCTTATTTTTAAACAGTGACACCTAGTTCTAGATTCTGCCACAAGAAGAAACATCCTTTCTGCATCCACCCTGTCAAGACCCCTCAGGATCTTATATATTTTAATCAAGTCGCCTCTTATTCTTCTAAACTCAAGCGGATACAAGCTTAGTCTGCCTAACCTTTCCTAATAAGACACCCTGCCTATTCCAGGTATTAGTCCAGTAAACCATCTCTGAACTGCTTTCAATGCATGTACATCCTTCCTTAAATAAGGAGACCAATACTGTACACAGTACTCCAGATGTGGTCTCACCAATGCCCTGTATAACTGAAGCATAACCTCCCTACTTTTGTATTCAATTCACCTCGCAATAAATTATAACATTCTATTAGCTTTCCTAATTACCTGCTGTACCTGCATACTAACCTGATTCTATGAGTGTAGAGGGATCACGCCAGTGACCTGACGCACATGGATTGGGTTTGACGATGAACATCCAGGGAGGTTACTGTAGCCAAGCAGCTCCAAGGATTCTGGTTATGTGGGCAGGGCACCATTTATTACCCATTTCTAATTGCACTTTAGAAGGTGGTGGGGAGTCTGCTTCTTGAACTGCAGTCCATGTGGAGAAGGTACTCCCACAGTGCTGTTAGGCAGGGAGTTCCAGGATTTTGACCCAGCGATTGTGAAGGAAAGGCGATATAGTTCCACGTCAGGGTGGTGTGTGACTTGGAGGGGAACTTGCAGGTGGTGGTGTTCCCATGCACACACTCCCATTGTTCCAGGTGGTAGAGGTTACGGGTTTGGGAGATTCTGCTGTGCATCTTGTAGATGGTACACGCTGCAGCTACAATACAGTGGTAGTGGAAGGAGCGAATGTTTAAGGTGGTGGATCAAGACGATTGCTTTGTCCTGAATGGTGTCGAGCTTCTTGAGTGATGGTGCAACTGCAAGCACCTGGACCATTTGTCTGTAGACTTGACTTATTTGTGATGATTGCAGTTCTTAACAAGTTTCATTCCCAGTAGAAGAAAATAATCTTTCTATAGGTTCAAGAGGGCAACATAGATGAGAGATTTCTGTTGGTGATAGAAGTAGATGAATGCACATAATGTGAATAATGCTTTCTCTGTCATCAGATTAACACAAGGGCATTCGCCCATTTATTTGAACTGTGCCCTTAAAGTTGCATTAAATCTGTGCAACTTTTAATTTCCTTTTCAAAGTGGCCCTGGCTTTTCATAGAGGTTGTCCGACTGTTCTGTTGAAAATACCAGCAGGGAACTGGGGAGAAATGGCACGGATGGGCATTTTTATCCATTTGTTCCATTTTCTGAAGGCTGTACAATGGGAGAACAGAAGGTTTCCCCAATCCTGCAGAAATCCGGGGCTAGTATAGAATCATACAGCACAAAGCAGGCCATTCAGTCCATTGTCCCTGTGCCAGATCTTTGAAAGAGCATAGACATTCTAACATATCTCTCATACTTTCAGGAGAAACTGTTTTTTGTTTGAAAGGCAGAATTACTAAATGAGTCAAAATGTCAGAAAATGTACAAAACAAAGTGTCAATAAATCAAAACATTCTGGCTAGGAACATGTTGTCAAAATCTCCTGTCTTTTCCACTCACATCCCCTGTACTTTTCAATAGAAAAAATTGAATTTAGGGTATTTTTTGACACTAATGTCATGACCTAATGAGCAATTGCATTGGTGTCAGCTGTGGCTCAGTGGGTTGTACTGTTGCCTCTAAGCACAGCCTGTGGTGGGATCAAGACCCAACCTAGAGACTTGGGCACATAATCCAGGCTATCATTTTCAGTGCTGCATGGTTGGAGGTGCTGTCTTTTGGATAAGATGTTAAACCATGGCCCTGTCTGCTCCCTTAGGTGGATTGAACTGATCTTGTGGCATTATTTCAAAGAAGAACGGGGGTGTTCTCCCCACTGTCCTGGACAATATTTATCCCTCAACCAACATCTGGCAGATTATCTGGCCATTATTATCTTGTTGTTTGTGGGATCTTGCTGTGCACAAATTGGCAGCCATGTTTCGAACATTACAACAATGGCGACACTTCAAAAAGTGCATCATTGCCAGCAAAGAGCTTTGGGACACCCTAAAGGCACTACATAAAAGCAATCTCCTTCTTTCACTTTATACTGCACACATGTCATAAGTGTTGGGAAGCATTGTAGGAGTCGGAGATCAAGTGAGACGGGATTCCTTGCCCTCTTCTCATTGGCACTCAGCAGCAATAAGAGTTTTCAGTGAGTGAAGCTAAAGGAAAAGAACCAGCTGCGATTTTGTTTTGACTCTAGATGTTCAAGCCTGATGTGAAAAGCAAAATTTTACCAAGAAAATCAAGAATTAGATTCATAAAGAACAACAATAAAACAAAATTCAATACTGAGGGTACATAGCGTACCTCCATCTCTCCGTGATTCGAAGGGAATTGAAGGGCCCACTGAGTCCTACCAGTGCTATTGGATTGAGTTATTCCCATGTCATTAGCAAAAGGCTAAAATCAAATAGAATGGTGAATTTCTGCTTCAATAACTCCTTCCTACATTTAAAGCTCGATACATATTATCACATTAAAGCCAATTTTGAGCTTGAGTAGACAGTTTTATTGACAGTACGAAAGAAGCCCTCCTCAAAATTATATGCTTTCCATTCTCCTGGACTGTCATTTTCTTTTCCTCACTGTGCGACATTCATTGATTGTGACCGTGTTTCTAATTTGAGATGTGACTGGGGTAGGTGGAGGGGGTCAAGATGATAATGAAAAAGTCTTTGTAGAGTCTTATTATAATTCTGCTGGAAGAATCTCATTGACAAGAGCTTTGGAGAAGAAAAATCGGTGGAGGGAAAAGGCTGAAAGGCATACAAGGCAGATGGTCGGATTGTTTGGGAATCTAACCACATTGAAGATCAATGGGAAGAAAGAAAAAATATCATTCATCAGGTGGCAAATATGTTAGTTCAAGATCCGATCACACAAGGAGACTACATTTGCTGCGGAAGGAAACATAAATAAGGTGATGGCAGAAAAGAGCATTCAGAATGACTGAAAGGACAGAGGGATTGGATGATCAGCAGTGAATTTGTAAATTGGGCATGATCTCACTGGAACAAAGAAGGTTGAAAGGTGATATGATTGCTGCATTTAGGATTCAAAAGGGACGAGATAATATCAACCAAGACAAGACGTCGAACCGAACAACCTGGCCTTCACTTGAAAGAGGGCAGTAAATTTAAAAGTTTAGAAACATAGAAACTAGGAGCAGGAGTAGGCCATTCAGCCCTTTGAGCCTGCTTTGCCATTTATTATGATCATGGCTGATCATCCAACTCAGTGACCTATTCCCGCTTTTGCCCCATACCCTTTGATCCCTTTAGACCCAAGAGCTACATCTAACTTCTTGAAAACATACAATGTTTTGGCCTCAACTGCTTTCTGTGGTAGAGAATTCCACAGGCTGACCACGCTCTGGGTGAAGAAATTTCTCCTCATCTCAACTTGTGGAAACATTGGGGGTAATTTTAACCCCCCACCTCCCTCCCCACTGACACCACCACCAGCGTGGGTAGGGGGAAGGAAGAGTATAGGCTAAATATATTAAAAATTGGCAACCGATTTTCAACACATCCACTGCTAATTTTAACAGAGGCGTGTTGGGGAGGAGGGTGACCAATCCACTCTCAGGAGGCGGGTCAGCCCTTAAAATATTTTAGGGAGGATGTATGCCTCCATTTTAATGTCACTTTTATTTTTAACTCCTGCAGATAGGGCCAGGTCTCAGAGAAACTGACAGGTGATGGGAGGTGTAAAGGACCGGATCTGTCAGGTAAGTGCCTTTACAGCATTGCTTGTGGGCCATGAGGAGCAGGATTTTCTCTCCATGGCCCAACAAGCAAACTGCTCCCCCACCTCCTTTGCCACCTCCTCATTGTTATTGGGGCCAATATTTCAATGAGCGAGTGGTCAATCTATGGAACAGACTCTCTTTGGAGAGGGTGGACACAGTTAGCATTGAGTCATTCAAAGGCAAATTAGATTTCCTTCCAGGGGGGCACAGTTTATCTGACTACATGTCATATCATTGCTTAGGAGGACCAGGTGACTTTGGACATGGCTCCCAAAGCTCTTCACCACTGAGGGTTTACCTTGCCTTATGTCTGGGTTGATTGTAGACTAATTGATAGAGATTGATTGCCATAATTAGTAAAGAACTCAATTATCTTTGTACCATGTGACTACCAGGTTGGTCGAAGGCAAATTAGATGCACCTTGTTTTCTCTTTTGTTCCTATGATCGCATGACAAAGAATATTTGATTGGCATGTCACATTCTTTAGATCTTGGGAGAGCGAGGGGAGAATTGGCAGTCAGTGTATTGGAAAATTGCTGGACTGTGTGGAAGTTAAGATGGGCGTATGGGATTTATGAGGTTTGTCAATTATAACCGTTGCCACATAAAATTCAGATTGAGACTGCCAAAATCTGTATCTCATGGCCATCCAGGATCTGATACCAGTCACCAGACTAGACGAGGTATGGAGCTTAAGATCATAAAAGAATTATAGATACAAGAAACACTGCACGAGGGACAGCCATTCAGGCAACCAAACATAAATGTGCCACAGATCATGTTGAATGAACACCCACCCCCATCGATGAAGGAAAAGGAATTGAAGGGATTTGGGAACAATGTGCGTAAACATAGGAACAGAAGGAGGCCAAAAACCCCTCAAGCCTGTTCCACCATTCAATAAGATCATGGCAGATCTGTGACTTAACTCCATGGTCCTTTGCCCCACATCCATTAGTCCCTTTGGTTAACAAAAATCTATCAATCTCAGTTTTCAAACTAACGACTGATCTAGCATCAGTTTGTAGAAGGGAGTTCCAAACTTCTACCACCCTTTTTTTGTGTGTAGACATGTTTCCTAATTTCACTTCTGAATGTTCTGGCTCTAGACATCTTAACCAGTGGAAATAGTTTATCTCTATCTACCCCATTTGTTCCCTTTATATGAGTAGAACAGGAGAGCACATGGTTTTGGGTGGGACGGAGAGTGTATATATTGTGACATGCAAAGTATCACAATAGTATCGGACAAACTGGATGGACCAGCAGATTTTTTCCTGTAAAACAGTGTTCTTTGTTTTAAGTCTTTCATGAGATGTGGGCATTGCTGGCAAGGCCAGCATTTGTTGCCCATCCCTAATTGCCCTTGACAACTGGGTGGCTTGCTAGACCATTTCAGAGGGCAGTTAAGAGTCAAACACATTGCTGTGGGTTTGGAGTCACATGTAGGCCAGACTGGGTAAGGATGGCAGAGTTCCTTCCCTGAAGGCATTAGTGAACCAGATGGGTTTTTATGACAATTGATAATAGTTTCATAGTACCTTTCAATTCTAGATTTTTATTAATTAATTGATTGAACTTAAATTACACCAGTCGTTTTGGTGGGATTTGAACCTGTGTCGCCAGGGCATTTGAACCTGTGTCTCCAGGGCATTAGCCTGGCCCTCTGGATTACTAGTGCAGTGATATTACCACTGCACCACCTTCTCCCCCAGGAGTTCATACTTGTGTGAAGAGTAAACACAAACAAGGACTGGTTGGGCTGAACGGCTTTTTCTACTTTGTAATTTCTCTGTATTTCTATGGACATTCAACATTTCTGAGGGATGTTTTGCGCAAATATTCCCTGATCCCCAACACTAATGGTATAAATCAGCAGAAGTCAGCAGAGAATTCTTCCTCACTTTTCTATTATTTAACGGGACTGTTGATCCTCCAGGCAAAATTTCCTCCTGCTCCAGCAACTGAGAAACCATTGTAGCCTGTGATGTATTTGATCCTGCTGGTCTATATCTGCATACATCATCACAATTCCAACCACCGTCACATATTTAACCAGGTCCTTTTTAAAGAAATCCTGCAGGCAAAAAGAAAAGAATCAGAAAATGTTTGAAATCTATTACTTTTAATCATGAGTCTTCAGTCATAGTCTCTATCCAGTAACTAGCTTGCATATTTTTCATAAATGTCTTTTGTGAAGCACATCAATCTTATTTTCTACAATGAAAATAGGCTTAGCTTTGCAACTCCTCAGAACTTTAGTCAGGCTGAAACACTTGGGACTTTTCAGATATGGACTTTTAACACCTGTTTTTTGTAGAAGACTAAAGGAATGGACTTGGATTACTTAGGAAAAGAACATAGAAGTGTTAACTTGAGCAAAATGAGAATGCTGGGAATTGAGGCCATTGACATTGACATGTCCTGTGAAGGACCATGGACTTGCTTACCACTTACTGGCAGGATGCAGTTTTACTGAGACAATAGGTAGGCCTCACCCCCTCCCTATCTCTGTAATCTCCTCCAGCCCACAACGCTTCAAAATTTGTGCTCTTCTAATACTGGCCTCTTGAATATACCCGATTTTCATCACTCCACCATTGGTGGCCATGCCTTCAGCTGTCAAGGCCCTAAGCTCCCTCTCTAAACCACTACCTCTTTTTCCTCCTTTCAAACATTCCTCAATACCTATGTGCTTGCCCTAATATGGCTCGGTGTCAAATTATAACACTCCTGTGAAGTGCCTTGGGGTGTTTTATTATCTTAAAGGCGCTACATAAATGCAAGTTGTGGTTGTGGTTCATGCGAAAGCAAGACTGACTCTTGGTAAACTGCAAGAAGAGGACCTGCAAACAAAGCTGGCAGATTTAGAGGGATTTTTTGGGGGGGAAACAAGGCCTGAGGAACTGAAAAATAAATGATTTTTTGTTTGAGCTGTAGACAACCCAAATATGGTTTAATGTTCAACAGTGGACTTGAAGGAAAGATTTAAAAACAGCCCATTCTGGAAGGGTTTTAAGAGGACCACATGCAACTTTGAAACAGGATGGCATGGGTGAAGAACTTACGTATTCACCCAAGGCAAAGTACTTGATCAATTCTTTGATCTTGAGTTATACTGGGGCCTCAAATTTTTACAATTTATATAAATGACTTAGATGAAGGGACCGAAGGTATAGTTGCTAAATTTACTGATGACACAAAGATAGGTAGGGAAGTAACTTGTAAAGAGGACATGAGGATGCTACAAAGGGATATAGATAGGTTAAGTGAGTGGGCAAAGATCTGGCAAATAGAGTGTAATGTGGGAAAGTGGGAAAATGTCCACTTTGGCAGGAAGAATAAAAAAAGAAGCATATTATCTAAATGGTGAGAGATTGCAGAGTTCTGAGATGCAGAGGGATCTGGGTGTCCTAGTGTATGAATCGCAAAAGGTTAGTATGCAGGTACAGCACGTAATTTGGAAAGCTAGTAGAATGTTATCGTTTATCGTGAGGGGAATCGAATACAAAAGTAGGGAGGTTATGCTTCAGCTATACAGGACATTGGTGAGACCACATCTGGAGTACTGTGTACAGTATTGGTCTCCTTATTTAAGGAAGGATGTAAATGCGTTGGAGGCAGTTCAGAGGAGGTTTACTAGACTAATACCTCGAATGGACGGGCTGTCTTATGATGAAAGATTGGACAGGCTAGGCTTGTATCTGCTGGAACTTGGAAGAGTAAGAGACAACTTGATTGAAACATATAAGATCCTCAGGGGTCTTGACAGGGTGAATGCAGAAAGGATGTTTTCCCTTGTGGGAGAATCTCGAACTAGGGGTCACTGTTTAAAAATAAGGGGTCGCTCATTTAAGACAGAGATGAGGAGAAATGTTTTCTCTCAGAGGGTCGTGAGTCTTTGGAAATTTCTTCCTCAAAAGGCAGTGGAAGCAGAGTCTTTGAATATTTTTAAGGCAGAGGTAGATAGATTCTTGATAAGCAAGGGGGTGGACGGTTATCGGGGTAGGTGAAAATGTGGAGTAATCAGTTCAACCATGAACTTATTGAATGGCGGAGCAGGCTCAAGAGGTCGAGTGGCCTACTCTTCCTCCTAAGTCATATGTACTCACTAGAAAGCTTCACAGAATCACAGAATTGTTACAGCACAGAAGGAGGCTATTTGGTCCATCATGTCTGCACTGGATCTCCGAAGGAGATATTTAACTAGTGCCACCCATGTGCCTTCTCCTCATAGCCCTGCATATTCTTCCTTTTCAGGTAACAATCCAATTTCCTCTTGCATGCCTCAAATGGACCTGCCTCCACCATACTCTCAGACAGTGCCTTCCAGATCCTAACCACTTGCTACGTGAAAAATGTTACCTCATGTCGTCATTGCTTCTTTTGACAATTACTTTAAATCTGTGCACTTTTGTTCTTGATCCTTCCACCAATGGGGACAGTTTTTCTCTATCTACTCTGTCCAGACACCTCATGACTTTGAATACCTCTATCAAATCTCCTCTCAATGTTCTCTTCTCCAAGGAAAACATTCCCAATCCCTCCAATCTATCTATGTAATTGAAGTTCCTTATCCCTGAATCTTGTGAATCTTTTCTGCACTCTCTCTAATGCCTTCACATCTTTCCTAAAGTGTACTGCCCAGAACTGGACACAATACTCCAGTTGAGACTGAACTAGTGTTCAATACAAGTTTAATGTAACTTCCTTGCTTTTGTACTTCATACCCCTATTAATAAAGCTGTGCACTCTACTAACAGTGCTCTCAATCTTTCCTGCCAACTTATGCACATATACACCCAGGGCCCTCTGCTCCTACACCCGCTTTAGATTAATACCCTTTATTTTATATTGTATTTTATGTCTCCACACTTTGTTCCTTCCAAAATGAATTACGCCACACTTCTCTATATTAAATTTCATCTGCCACTTGTCCACCATTCCACCAACCTGTCTAAGTCCTTTTTAAGTTCTACACTACCCTTCTCACGGTTCACAATGTTACCAAGTTTTTGTATCATCCACAAATTTTGAAATTGTGTCCTGTACACCAAGGTCTAGGCCATTAATATATATCAGGAAGAGCAAGGGTCCTGACACCGACCCCTGGGGAACTCCACTACAAATCTTCCTCCAGTGTGAAAAACATCTATTAACCACTACCCTCTTGTTTCCTGTAACTCAGCCAATTTTGTATCCTTGTTGCTACTGTCCCTTTTAATCCATGAACTACAACTTTACTCACAAGTCTGTTGTGCAGACTTTATCAAATGCGTTTTGGAATTCCATGTACATCACATCAACAGCATTACCCTCATCAACCCTCTTTGTTACCTCATCAAAAAACTCCAGTAAGTTAGTTAAACACAATTTACCCTGAACAAATCTGTGCTGACTTTCCTTAATTAACCCGCATTTGCCCAAGTGACGATTAATTTTGTCCTGAATTATCATTTCTCGAAGCTTCCCTGCCACCGAAGTTAAACTGACTGGCCTGCAGTTGCTGGGCTTATCTTTACATCCCTTTTTGAACAAGGGTGCAACATTTGAAATTCTCCAGTCCTCTGCCACCACTCCTGAGTCTAAGAAAGATTGGAAAATTATGGCCGGTGCCTCCGCAATTTCCACTCTCACTTCCCTCAGTATCCTTGGATGCATCTCATCCAGTCTTGGTGCCTTATAAAGTTTAAGTACAGACAGCCTATCCAATACCTCCTCCTTATCAGTTTTAAACCCTTTAGGTGTCTGAATTACTTCCTCATTCACCATGACTTGTGCAGCATCTTCTTCCTTGGTAAAGACAGATACAAAGTATGCATTTAATATTCCAGCCATGCCCCCTGCTTCAATGTGTAAATACCCTTTTTAGTCCATAATTGGCCCCACTCCTCCTTTCACCACCCTTTTACTATTTATATGCCTATAGAAGACTTTTGGATTCTCTTTGATGTTAGCTTCCAGTCTCTTCTTTGCTTCTGTTATTTGCTTTTTCACATCCCCTCTGAACCTTCTATATTCAGCCTAGTTCTCGGTTGCATTATCCATCTGACATCTGTCATAAGCACATGTTTTCTTCTCTTAAAGTCTATCTCTTTTGTCCTCCAGGGAGCTCTGGATTTCCCCTTTTCCCTTCTTGGGAATATACCTTGATTATACCCACACTATCTCAACTTTAAAGGCAGCCCATCATTCATTTACCATTTTTCCTGCCAACCTTTGATACCAATTTATCTGGGTCAGATCCATTCTTACCCCATTGAGGTTGGCTTTCCCACAGTTAATTATTCTTACTCTGGATTGTTCCTTGCCTTCTTCCATAGCCAACCTAAACCCTATGATACAATGATTACTGTCCCCTAAATGTTCTCCTACTGACACTCGATCCACTTGGCCCACCTCATTCCCAAGAATCAGATTTAACAGTACCTCCTTTTTCATTGGACTAGAAACATACTGCTGTAGAAAATTTTCCTGAACACATTTTAGGAGCTCTTGCCCCTCTCTGCCCTTTACACTACTAATATCCCAGTCCATATTCAGATAATTAAATCCCCCATTATAACTATGCTATAATTCTTGCACCTTTCTGTACTTTCCTTGCAAATTTGTTCCTTGACATCTTTCTCACTAGTTGGTGGCCTATAGACTACACCAAGCAATGCAATTGCATCTTTTTTTGTTCCTTAACTCTAGCCAAATAAATTCTGACCTTGACCACTCTGAGACATCCTCTCTCTCCAGCACTGCAATGTTCTCCTTAATCAATACTGCCACCCTTCCCCCTTTTCTTCCTTTCCTAGTATCCAGGCATATTAACACCCAGTCCTGACCTTCTTTGAGCCAAGTCTCTGTTATAGCCACAGCATCATATTTCTACATGGCAACCTGCACATGAGTGAGAAGCTACAACTTTTCTGGTAAAAACAGGCAGGTCTTTATGCCAAATTAAGTTCTTTGAAGTTACAAACAATGCCTTGCTTGGTCCTTGATCAAGAGAGCCAGAGAGAGAGAGGAGAAACTGTACACTACAATCACCCTTCTAGCTCACCTCTGAATTCTTCTTGTTGGCAGCATGTCCAAATTTGCAAACAATAGTCTTGCAAGTGATCACGACAAAACTAGGGCAATGCGTTTGACTTGTGGTCAATTGCCTTTGAAATGTCTCCTGTTATTAGATTATCTCTTTTAATAACAGCTTCACATTGAATAGAAATCCTAATGAATGATCAATAATCATAACAGATACATATCGCCTCTTCACCTTTACTAAACAATATTCTTTCACTAGGTACATATATTAAGCATCTCCTATGTGTCAGCAGTGGCTTCATGGCAGCACTCTTGCATTTGAGTCAGACCGTTATGGGTTCAAGTCCCACCCCAAGGACTTGGGCACATAGTTTATGCTGACATTTCAATTGAGTACTGAAGGAGTGCTGCACTGCTGGTGGTGCATCATTTAGATGAGACACTAAACTGAGGCTCTGTCTGTCATCTCAGGTAGATTTCAAAGATCCCATGACACTATTTGAAGAAAAGCAGGGGAGTTATCCCTGGTTTCCTGGCCAATATTTACACCTTAACCAACATCATGAAAAAACAGATTATCTGGTTGTTATCTCATTGCTGTTGTGGAAGCTTGCTGCCACATTTCCCACATTACAGCAGTGAATACACTTCAAAAGGGCTTATTTGGCTATAAAGCACTTTGGGATGTTCTGAGGTCATGAAAGGGCTACATTTGCAAGTCTTTCTTTATTCTTTTTCTTTTCACTACCGCTACATTTAGCATCGCATTAAAAGCCATCTGCTGATCCTTGGCCCATCTGCTTATTTGCTCCAGATCTTTTTGAATGTTGTTTATCTCCCTTACATTTGTCACCTGGCCACACAGCCTGGTATAATCAACAAACGTTATAGTTTCACACAAAATATTCTTTTCCAAGTCATTAATGAACAGTATGAACAGCAGGGGCCTCAAGAAGGAGCCCTGCGGGATTGTATTATTCACTGACTCCAAGGCCAAGATTTCTTCCATTTAACAAACAACTTCTGCTTCCTGTTGTCAAACAATTTTAAATACAGTGAAAAAAATAATTATATTCGCATAGCGCCTTTCATGTCCTCAGAGCATCCAAAAAGTTCGTTACACCTAATGAGCAACCTTTTGAAGTGTTGTAATGTAGGAAACATGGTAACTAATTTGCACACAGCAAGATTACGCAAAGAGCAATTTTCTAATGACTGGGCAAACTGTTTTTTAGAGTTGTTGGTTGAGCAACAAATATTGGCCACAATACCAGGGATAACTCTCCTGAGCTGCTTCGAAATAATGCCATTGGATCTTTCATGCCTACCCGAGAGGGCAGATAGGGCCTCGGTTTAAAGTCTCATCCAAAAGAAGTTTGTGAATTGGTGATTAATTCCATAAGTCTGAATGTTCTTTAAATTGTAGGACTTTGGACTTTTGAAAAATCCAAGCAGTCGCATATTTATCTTTATTCTCCAGCTTAGTTAAATAACAATATAAGAACCCTTGAAGCAAGTGAAAACTAATTAGTTCACCAGGCTTACTTTATCCAGAGTCCACAAATAATTATTCTACCATGCATTCCCCCATCCAATGGAAATCAAATCAGATGGTTTCGATAATGGGCAATGATCTGCAATGCTAGTTTTATGTTCAAGTGGCAATTTGAAAAACTATCCCAACATTTCTAAAATTCGACCAGCTCACAATTCATGATATCAATATCCACCTCATTTTTGTTTTCCAATGAAGCGCTTTAGGAAAATAGAAGGATGTTAAAGGCGCCATATATATATATGCAAATTATTGTCTTTATTACATGCAACAATTGAATCTCTCTATCATGCTCAAATGCCAGCCATGGCTCAGTGATATCACACTTGTCTCTGTGTCAGAAGGTTGTGGCTTCATAGTCCCACTCCAGAGACTTGAGTACATAATCCAAGCTGGCACTTCAGTGCACCACTGAGAGAGTGCTGCTTTATTGGAGCTGCTGTTTTTCTGATGAGACATTAAATTGAGGCCCCTTCTGTCCCTCAGGTAGGCATAAAAGATCCCATGGCACTATATCAAAGCAGGGCAGAGGAGATCTCCCCAGTGTCCTGGCCAATATTTATCCTCATTCAACATTACAAAAAAAAAATGATTATCTGGCCATTATCACAGTGTTGTTTGTGGGAGCTTACTGTGTATAATTGGCTGCCAGGTTTCACTATTTTGCTATAAAGTGCTTTGGGCGGTCCTGAGGTTGTGAAAGGTGTTATATAAATGCAAGTCTGTCTTTCTTTTCAATCCCTTCCTTAACTAAATCTTTATATAGATTCTTTTTTGAAGAGGTTAACTCCTGCAGCTCTAACCATGACGGGAATTCATCTGCCACAATCTTTTCATTCAGCAGCATCTCATCGCAAGGGTCAACAGGTAATTTGGAAGCTTAAGGACCAAGGTTAGAAGATGAAGCTGAGCTTCAAGGACAGTCAAAAGACTGGGTTCTGTTTTGTTAAATCCTTGCATGCACATTAGCATATCTTTACTTAAAGTAGGAGACAGTTTGTATGTTTATGGTTCTATTCACGATAATGCTTCTCACAAATTTATGGGCCTCTTCATTGATGTCCATTTTCCAGCCCCCATCTACAGTTTAAAGCGATAAATGCACAAAAAGCTAATGCTCTCACCTAGATGCTCCTATAACAAGAGACAGATAAGCTGGCACCTTTCCTAACAGGTAGTTCAATGCCGATGATAAGAATATATGACATTGCTACGCCAAGTTTAAGAGGCTAACATGTTGAAGATTTAATAAGGTTTAACCTCCATTCATTGGAAGGCCTTAAAAAACCTGTAACAAAAAGCTGGGAGAATGGCTAGAAAGGAAATTTATGATCCTTTTACAACATTACTGGATATCACAAGTTGTCACTTGTTACTAAAGTAACCAAAGTTATATTATTCCTGGCTAGCACAATTACATCGCAACATTTTTTAAAATGTAATTTTGCCCACAGTGTCTTTCCCAGCTTCATATTCTCAGTTTCCTTTCCTGAAGGCATACTGGCACTTACACACACCCTCATTCACCCTATCCTTCCTCTGCTACCTCAATCATAGTTGCCATTGTTTCAGTGCAAACTCAGACAGTTAAAGGCCAATTTTAACCCCAGTTAAAATAGTTGCAGTGGCCTACCCCCTCCATTCTTGCTGCCTTCCTGTGGGTTGCAATTTTAACCTATTCAGTCAAGCAGGTGGAACAGACAGCTGTAGGAAGACAGTGACATCAAGATGGCCAGCAGACCATGTTTAAGGACATCATCATGTACTGGGCATGCTCAAAGTATAGGAATACATTACACTGCTTCCGCCTTAAAAAAGCATTTAATAAACTATTTACTGTCGTATAAGGACCTGAAAGAGTTAATGTTTGAGACAGTGAGAATAAACCCCTCTGACTGTAATGATGATGATGTAATTGTCTCATGGGTATTAGGCTAGGAAGAAGCTAGAAGCAGCACGAGGTGTACTGGCTAGACAGGCTTGTGGAGAGTGTAAATAGTTATATCTGTATATAATAAATGAGTTATTCTTTAGCCCTACAAAAAACCTGATACTTCTTTAAACACCACTCAATCTACGCTACAACAATACACAACATTTACAGGTACAGTAATTCTACAACTTGAAAAACAAACAAATTTTTGAGAATATGCACACTTGTCAAAATAACAACTGACTCCTTATTCTTTAAACGATCTCTATAAAGTCTAACAACTGATTTACAAAGTCTTTGTGATCTTCTCACAGGTTTTGGTGTAGAGTCATGTTTTGGACTGTTAGGTTTCGGTTCAGGTCTTGCAGAAGATCATAATTCTTTTTATGAAAACAGGTACTTTGGACATCGAAGTCTGAACTGGTTCACACTCTCGAAAAAGCTCGCTATCAAGTAGGTCATGCTCAAATTTTGGATCATCCCATGTCAGGATCACATGGGCACTTCTCACTTTTCCACAAATTTCAACTAAATACCTCTTTGTACACAACCTTCTACAACATATCCCACGTCTCACTAATGTAACTTGTGAGGGGTGCTCAGTACACAAACATGTTCATTTCTCCTAAACTATGCTCTATTTTTTCGGCTCATACTGACATTACTGACTGAATATTTTTTGTTCAACTTTTAGCAGTCAAATTTGGTAGAGCTAAACCCAAACGTGTTCTTAATCTTCGCTTCATTAGGAGCTCAGCAGGTGTATACCGTGTCGTTGAGTTGTTCTATACTTGAGCAGAAAATTAGCTAATCTCTGTTTCATTCTGAAACTTGAACATTCTTGCAGCACTTACTTCTTGAGTGTTTCCTTTACTATTCTCACAGACCTTTCTGCTGCTCCATTTGATGCTGGGTGATATGGAGGAGCGAGGTTATGTTTGATAACATTTTACTTTATGAAATTCTGAAACAACACAATGAAATTGAGGGCCACAATCTGAGGCAAGCTCCTCCGGTAAGCCATGACAAGCAAAAATGAACCGGAGCTCCTCTATTGTCATTTCAGCATTGGTGTTTTGACCCATATGCTTTACTTTGATCCACTTAGAGTGACTGTCAATAAGCACCAAAAGCTGTTACTTTCCTGTTCGCAAAAGTCTACATACACTCTTTGAAATGGTCGATTGTCCATGACCATGCTTGTAAAGGGGATTTTGGCGGCTTATTCCTGCAGTTTTGACCAATGGTACATTTGCTAACCAATGATTCTAGATCACCGCCTAGATCAGGCTAATAAACAAAACTGTTGGCTATGATTTTCATGCTTACTATACCCATGAGGTCAATACGAAATTCTGCCAGAGTCTTCTTTCTTAAAGAACAAGATACTACCATTCTGTGACCTCACTTAATGCAGCCCTGTTCACATGCCAACTCATAATGCCAATTGTGGAACGGTTTCAGTACACCGGTCAATCTCTGTGTAACCAAAGCCTGCTCGTAGACTCTTTTTAAAACTAGGACTTTGAGTTTCATCTGCAATTTCAGTTGCATTGAATGGAAAGTCCTAATCCACAACTCCTGTTGCGAAGATTGCATCTTGACAGCCAACTTAACTTCGGTGGTGGGGAGATTTCCAGAAAGATTAATTTGAGACAAAATTAATTGTCACATGGACAAATGAGAGTTAATTAAATAAAGCCAGCATGGATTCCTTAAGGGAAAATCATGTTTGACTAACTTGCTGAAGTTTTTGAAGAGGTAACAGAGAGAGTTGATGAGGGTAATCCAGTTAATGTGGTATACATGGACATTCAAAAGGCATTTGATACAGTGCCGCACAACAGACTTGTGAGTAAAGTTATAGCTCATGGAATAAACGGGATGGTAGCAACAGGGATACGGAATTGGCTGAGTGACAGAAAATAAAGAGTAGTGGTTAATAGATGTTTTTGGAGGTGGAGGAAGGTTTGTACTGGAGTTCCCCAGGGTTCAGTGTTGGGACCCTTGCTTTTCTTGATATCTATTAATGACCTAGACCTTGGCACAATTTCAAAGTTTCTGGATGATGCAAAACTTGGAATCATTATGAACTGTGAGGAGGATAGTGTCGAACTACAAAAGGACATAGACAAGTTGGTGGAATGGACAGACAAGTGGAAGATGAAGTTCAATGCAGATAAATGTGAAGTGATTCATTTTGGTAGGAAGAACATGGAGAGACAATACAAAATAAAGGGTCCAATTGCAAAGGGGGTGCAGGAGCAGACGGACCTGGGTGTATATGTGCTTAATTTGTTGAAGGTGGCAGGACAGGTTGAGAGAGCAATTAATAAAGCATACAGTATCCTGGGCTTTATTAATTGGGGCAATAAGTACAAGAGCAAGATACTAGTTCGGCCTCAGCTGGAGAATTGCTTCCAGTTTCTGGGCGTCGCACTTTAGGAAGGATGTGAAGGCAGGTGAGGGTGCAGAAAAGATTCACGAGAATGGTTCCAGGGATGAAGATCTTTAGTTATGAAGATAGTGTTACGACCAGGTGAGCAATATGTCTGGGGATCTCTTGCTGTCTTCACCTGGTCTTATTGTAACAGGGTTTAATTTTTAACACACTGTATTTAGAGCTCCCCTTTTTGTGAATCCGTGTTCAAGTTTCCAATTATCAGGCAAATAACTGAGCACAAGCAGGCTTTCTTTGGTTTAAAGCAGAAAGATGAAATTTATTAAACCTTAACTTAACTCTAATAGGTTCACGCCTACGGATATACGACACGCTCACACTAGCATGCACAAGCGATATAAACATGCAAGATAGGGACAAAAAACAATAGAAGAGATAAGTAGAACAGTTGGAGGCAATATCTTGTTACTGTTTCTCAAGCTCGCGGTAGTCCTTGATTATAGTTATATTCTTGCGTTTCGTTGGGGCCCAGTAATCGTCTTAAAACTTTGTTCACGTGGTAAACCTTTTTCTCTTTGAGTTTCACGTGTCTTCAATGGTTTCAGTGCCCTGAGAGATAGACAGGAGAGGCTGTACGTCTTGCTTCAGTTCCAGGAGAGAAGTTACTCTATGAGCTTTGTCTCTGCACACATCCCTTTGTTTGGGAGTTCAAATTCAAAAAGCTCCCAGGGTGCTCAGCAGGTTAGTCATGTGACTAGCTCCTTATATGGAACAGTCTCTTCAACATCCTTTGTTGGAAGTTCAAATCCAAAAGCTCCAGCCAGCTAGACATGTGACTCGAACTGGTTTGATCACTTCTGTGTATTGGATGGACAGGGACTGCGGGATCCCCATTGTTTCAACGTTGTCTGTTACCATGGAAATGTCTTTCTGGTCAGGGCTTGCAATTTTAAGTTTTAATGTTCATGTGGCGAAATAATGTGTGCCTCAGTCTTGGCAGGTGGTGTTTGCCTGACAACAGATTGGAGAAGTTGGGACTGTTTTCCTTGGAGAAGTGAAGGTTGAGAGGTGATTTGATAGAGGTGTTCAAAATCATGAGGGGTCTGGACAGAGTAGATAGGGAGAAACTGTTCCCATTCATGAAAGGATCGCGAACGAGAGGGTACAGATTTAATGTAATTGGTATAAGAAGTAAAAATAACATGAGGAACAACTTTTTCACACAGTGAGAGGTCTGGAATGCACTGCCTGAGAGTGTGGTGCAGGCAGGTTCAATTGAAGCATTCAAAAGGGAATTAGACTGTTATATGAAAAGGAAGAATGTGCTGGGTTACGGAGAGAAGGTGGGGGAATGGCACTAAATGAAATGCTTGTTAAGTGAGCTGGTGCAGACACGATGGACTGAATGGCCTCCTGCGCTGTCACAATTCTGTGATTCTGTGATACTTTTGTGTCTTCATCAGTAAACACAAAAGTGAAGTCAATGGGAATCAGGGGGAAAACTCTCTACTGGTTAGAGTCATACGTAACAAAAAAGAAGATGGTTGTAGTTGTTGGAGGCCAAACATCTAAGCCCCAGGACATTTCTGCAGGAGTTCCTCAGGGTACTGTCCTAGGCCTAACCATCTTCAGTTGCTTCATCAATGACCTTCCCTCCATCATAAGGTCAGAAGTCGGGATGTTTGCTGATGATTGCACAGTGTTCAGTACCATTCGCGACTCCTCAGATACTGGAGCAGTTTGTGTCCACGTGCAGCAAGACCTGGACAACATTCAGGCTTGGGCTGATAAATGGCAAGTAACATTCATGCCACACAAGTGCCAGGCAATGCGTATTTCCAACAAGAGAGAATCTAACCATCTTTCCATGACATTCAACAGCATTACCATCGCTGAATCCCCCACTATCAACATCCTGGGGGTTACAATTGACCAGAAACATAATTGGATCAGCCACATAAATAATGTGGCTACAAGAGCAGGTCAGAGGTTTGGAATTCTGTGGCGAGTAACTCACCTCCTGACTCCCAAATGCCTGTCCACCACCTACAAGGCACAAGTCAGGAGTGTGATGGAATACTCTCCACTTGCCTGGTTGAGTGCAGCTCCAACAACACTCAGAAAGCTCGACACCATCCAGGACAAAGCAGTCCATTTGATCAACACCCCATTCACCACCTTAAACATTCACTCCCTCCGCCACCGGAGCACAGTGACAGACGTGTGTACCATATACAAGATGCACTGCAGCAACTCGACAGCACCTTCCAAACCTGTGATTTCAACTACCAGCAGCAGACACATGGGAATACCACCACCTGCAAGTTCCCCTCCAAGTCACACATCATCTTGACTTGGAACTATAATGCCATTCCTTCACCGTCACTGGGTCAAATACCTGGAACTCCCTTCCTAACAGCACTGTGGGCATACCTAAACCAGATAGACTACAGTGGTTCAAGAAGGCAGCTCACCACCACCTTCTCAAGGGCAATTAGGGATCAGCACCAATGATGTTCACAGCCCATGAAGGAATTTTTAAAAATGTGACAGTGTGTCAGCTATAGTATTTTCCTTTGAAATACGACATTCAATGTTGCAGTCATACTGTGTGTGAGGTGCAGCCCACCGCTGTATCCTTGGCACTGCCATTGTCGGTATTGCAGACTTTGGACCCAGAATAGCCATCAGAGGTTCATGATCTGTAACCTGCGTAAAGTTTATACCCAACAAAAACTGGTGAAACCTTTTGATTCCGAAGATGATTCCAAACTATCTGCGTGTAGTTAGATTCACTCTTGGTCAAGGTATGCAGTGCGAATGCTATGGGCTTCTCCTGACTATCAGCCATGACATGACTGATCACTGCTCCAACTCCATAGTTGGAAGCATCACATGCTAGCTTCAGATCTTGATTTGTGTCATAATGAAGATGTAGTGATGGCTTGGCCATGTGAGCCGCATGGAAGATGGCAGGATCCCCAAAGACACATTGTACAGCGAGCTCGCCACTGGTATTAGACCCACCGGCCGTCCATGTCTCCGCTATAAAGACGTCTGCAAACGCGACATGAAATCGTGTGACATTGATCACAAGTCGTGGGAGTCAGTTGCCAGCATTCGCCAGAGCTGGCGGGCAGCCATAAAGACAGGGCTAAATTGTGGCGAGTCGAAGAGACTTAGTAGTTGGCAGGAAAAAAGACAGAGGCGCAAGGGGAGAGCCAACTGTGCAACAGCCCCGACAAACAAATTTCTCTGCAGCACCTGTGGAAGAGCCTGTCACTCCAGAATTGGCCTTTATAGCCACTCCGGGCGCTGCTTCACAAACCACTGACCACCTCCAGGCGCGTATCCATTGTCTCTCGAGATAAGGAGGCCCAAAAGAAGAAAAAAGAAGAAAGAAGTGCATCACTGGTCAAGCTTTTTTTTACATGTATCACAATCATCTTGTTGTGCTTTAGATGATTCCCATTCACATCTTTCTTCAACAACTCATGTAGTGGAGCTAACATTATTGCAATCTCAGACAGAAATTACATGTCTGTATTGGACCATGCCTAGAAAAAGATATCAGTTCAGACAGATCGTTTGGCTTTGGGGTATTAACTATAACCTCTATCTTCTCTTTCATTGGCTGTAGTCCTTTTTCATTGATTTTCAAACCAAGGTACACCACCTCAGATTGCACAAAAGCACACTTGCTCTTTTTTAACTTCACACTGTGATCATTGAGCTTTTTCTAACACTCCTTTCAACACTGGAAGTTTCTCTTCCTCTGTTGCAATTGCAATCAACACATCATCCTGATTGCACAAGCAATGTGCCACTCCTTGCAAAATCTTGTACATTGTAGCTTGGAAGATTTTTGGAGAAGACTCCACACTGTCGGGTAGCTTCATGTAAGAGTATAACCCCATGGGCGGTGTTGTGTATTCACTGAGTAAGTCTAAACTGAGACTTACAGTAGGCAGCCATTGAGGAACTTTTTATTTACACCTCTCCAACAGACAGAGCAGCAGAGAGGCAGAATAACATTCGCTATCACAATACATTATTTCAGCCAGTTCAATACAATACACCACAGGCAGTATTTAATGGAGGCGGCGGGGGTCTCACCCGCCCGTTAAAGAGCCGGACGAGATGCTCGCTTTGCCTCTTTTCAGGAAGGCCCGCCACATTACGTGCCAATCAGTGGGTCTTCACCGGGGATGGAAGTCCTGCCCACTGAGATCTGCCAGCCAATCAGAGGCCAGCAGCTCTTTAACTCAGCAGCACCACCATGGAGGCAGGGGCTGCTGCCTTTAATGCACCCACCCGAGGCCCAGGATCATTGATGGACCCAGCCCACATGTGATTGATGGCGGGAGGGGTTTTATGTGGGTGGGGATCGCGGGGGAGGGGGTTGTGGGGGGGGTGGTCAGCAGCAAAGGAAGACGGTGGCTGTCAGCGGGCCTCCCCTTCTCGATTTCGGGTGCCTCTATCATGCACTGAATGCCTTTGAACGAGGGACTCACCTCTGCAGGAGCTGGCAAGCAACCCGCAAGCTAGTCATGCTCCCCGTGTGGTGACAGGCCCACCCGCTGCTGGGTTAATACCCCAGTGTGGCAGGAAGAGGCCCTTAATTGGGCATTCGTTGCCCACTTTCGGGCCTCAATTGACTGCGGAGTCATGGACTTAATTGGGATGTAGACAGGTCCCCACCTGCCAACATCCCGCCCGATTAAATGCTCTTCCTGCTTTCAAACTCGTCATAGGGGGAAAGCATAAAATCCACCCATGGGCTGGATTTTGTTCCAGCCTAATGTCGGGTTCACTGGTGTGGGTTGGGGGGCGGGGAGGGCGGGGAATCGGAGTGGCAGTGGCCACCATGGAACCTGACACTGGGATTGCTGGGCCCGATCTTCCCTTCGGTGTGGAAGCTCCATGGCAGCTCCTCCCGCCACTCTGCTAGGGAACCTACTTTCCATATGCTAATTAGATCTTTGTATTAATTTAAATGAAACCCACAGTGATCTGACATCCAGATTGGCACTCATGTGCCTTCACTCTCCCGTCCAGGAAGGGAGCAACTCTCCACTATTTGTATAGGAAACGGGGGAAGAGGTCAACTCTGTATTTTGATGAACTGTTTGCAGGGCTGACAGCCTTTTAAAAATGGCGCCAGTACCTGCTCCTTCATCAGCAGATGGCGTGAATGGCATCGGTAATGCCGCCCCCGCCACGTGATTGGGAGGGGTGGGGTAGCCACTGTGAATATGCTAAGTGGACGTCGCCACATCATCACGGCTGCACGGGACGGCCACCATTTTCTGCACCCACTGCCACTTTAGGTGGCAGGACAACAAAATCCAGCCCCTTGTGTGTGTTTATCATGAGATACTGTTGACTCTCTCGATCCTCATTGAGCTGAGCGTAAGCATGGGTCAAATCCAACTTTGTGGATAGGTTGGATTCCGTTAACTCCATATACAAATCTTGAGAGGTTGGTAGTGGATACTGCTTATCATCCATTGCCTGGTTGATTGTGACTTTGTAATCCCATCATCGTCTTACGGTTTTGTCCAACTAGGGCACTACCACAATTGGGGCTGCCCGATCACTGTAATCAGTTTTCACAAGCACACCATTTCTCTGTAGCTTCTTGAGTTCCTTTACAACCTGGGTTGAAGACCATAAGGAATCAGCCAAGTCTGGCAATATACTCGGTTTGCATTAGACCTAATTCGGATGTGGGCTTCCACACCAATTGTACCTTCATAGCTGCCCTCAAAAATGTTGCTGTAACTATTCAATAGCTGAGCAAGCTTCTAGTTGTCTCAACTTGGAAAACATGCTTCCAGCCTAAATTCAGCTTATGAAGCCAGTCCTTGCCCATTAACAACATAAACAGAAAATGCTGGAAATACTCAGCAGGTCAGGCAGCATCTGTGGAGAGAAAAACAGAGGCTGGAATTTTACACCCCCCCCCACCCCAAAGAGCGGGAAGGTGGCGAGGGGGGGTGGGGGGTTGCGTAAAATGGAGCGGGAGGCTCGGTGGGCCCTTCCCAACCCGTTTATGCCTCCACCGCCACTTTACGCAGGGCGGCGGCAGCTAAAAACGGCCTGGCTGCCTCAGGCCAATCAATGCCCTTAAGTGATCACTTAACGGCCACTTAAGGGCCTCCGCCTGCCTCCATGGGGATTTTATCTGTGGTTGTTCAGCATCCGGGCCCGAGAAAAGCCGCCTATTAAAAGCAGGCGGCTCTCCGACGTCCTGGGGTGGGAGCCTCATAATCGGGCACTCCAACACCCAACACGCCCCCTGTCCCCCAATCAACCAGCCTTGCCTTGCCAGGGCCTGACCGATTCGGGTTCCCCAACATCTTCTTCGCGATGCTGGGTGCAGTGCCAGCAGTGGCCATCGCTCCCGGTGGCACTGCTGGGACTAAGAGCTGCCGGCCCGCTGATTGGCCAGCAGCTCTATGAGGCGGGACTTCCTACCTCAAGTGAGTGGAAGACCTGTCTCAGACCAATTAAAGCCCGCAAAGTATGGGTCAGATCCCCAGGCCAGGCAGAAGCAGGTTCGCCGCTGACTTTTCAGTCGGTGGACGGCTCCCATCTGCCTTGGGTAAAATCCCGGCCAGAGTTAATGTTTCAGGTCTGTGTGACCTGTCATCAGAACTAGGAAAAGTTAGAAAGGTAATAGGTTTAAGCAAGTGAAAGGAGGAGGGGGGAAGAAGAACTAAAGGGAAAGTCTGTGATAGAGTTGAGGTCAAGAGAGATTAAATCACAAAAGGTTTCGTGGTACAAAGACAAAGCAAGTAATTATGGTACAAGTGAAGAAACAAAAGATTTGTCTGGATGAGGTGCAAATAGCAGGATAGCAGCTGTCTGAATACAAAGTAAAGGGATTAAGAAAGAAACAAGGGGTGGGAGAAAAAGAAATGAACCAGCTAAAAATCTAAAAAAGAAAAAAATGGGGGTAGGGTTATGGTCTAAAATTATTGCCTTTGTGTGCTCAAGAATTGCCTTATTCTGAATCTGGGCCTTTTCACTTTCACCTTCGAGTTCTAATATATTATTAGCTCTGAAGAACAAGTCCATTCTTTCAAAGGATCATCCTCCGCCATTTCCGCCACCTCCAGCGTGATGCCATCACCAAACACATCTTCCCCTCCCCTGTCAGCATTCCAAAGGAACTGTTCTCTCTGCGATACCCTGGTCCACTCCTCCATTACCCCTGACACCTCGTACCCTTCCCACGGCACCTTCCCATGCAATCACAGGAGGTGTAAAACCTGCCCTTTTACCTCCTCTCTCCTCATCACCCAATGCCCCAAATGCTCCTTGCAGGTGAAGCAACAATTTGCTTGTACTTCTTTCAATTTATTATTCTGTCTTTGCTGCTCACAATGTCCATCCTCATCATTAAAATCTTTGATATATTGGGAGGAATTTGTAAAGAAAGATGGCCAGATCACATATTTATTGACAACAACAGGCACTGGGCATGTTTATAATATAGGAATACATTACAGACAGTCATTTTTGCCCCAGGCCTGTGTTAGGAAGTTGTTGTACCCTTCCCCCCAAAGCCAACCTGGAGGCAAGTTCATCCTCTTCGGAATCCTAAGAAGAAATAAAGAAATCTTCATCCGAGGAGCCCTATTTTTGGTTCCCCTATCTTTTGCCCTAGTTGTAACATACCTATCCTGTATCTGAACCATCTCGTCCTTAAAGATAACCCATTGTTCCATTTCAGTTTTTCCTGTCAGTCTTTGGTTCCATTTTTACCCTGGCTAAATCTCTTTCCATGGCATTGAAATTAGACTTCTTCCAATCTAGACGTTCTACCTTATATTGTTCCTTGCTTTTCTGCATTACTAGTCTGGACCTTATGATACGATGATCACTCTTGCCCAAACTGCACCTCGACAGACACTTGGCTTACTTGGCCCGCCTCATTTCCTCACTACCAGATCCAATTAGCAGCACTCTGCCTCAGAGTCAGAGGGTTGTGGGTTCATGTCCCATTCCAGAACTTGAGCACAAAAGTCTAGGCTGACACTCTAGTACAGTGCTGCACTGTCAGAGGTGCCATCTTTCAGATGAAATATTAAACCGAGACTCTGTTTGCTTTCTGAGGTCCCATAAAAGATCCCATGGAAATATTGTGGAGAAGAGCAGGGGGAGTTATCCCTGGTGTCCTGGTGCACATTTACCCCTCAATTAACATCACAACAACAGATTATCTGGTCATTATCTCATTGCTGTCTGTGGGAGTTTGCTCTCTGCAAATTGGCTGCCGTGTTTCCTACATTACAACAGTGCCCACTCTTCCAAAGTCCTTCATTGGCTATAAAGTGCTTTGGGACATCCTGTGGTCATGATAGGTGCTATATAAATGCAAGTATTTATTTCTTTTTCATTTACTAAATTCACCACAGGAACTGTCATGCCTTACCATCCTCTAACATGACACATTAGAGCAGTAGATTCCAATGATTGTTTTATTTCGATACCCCAACCTTTTTCAAGTTCAGTTCTGACGATAGGTCACAGACCTGAAATGTTAACTCTGTTTCTCTCGCCACAGATGCTGCCTGACCTGCTGAGTATTTCCAGGCACTTTCTGTTTTTGTGGCAAAAGAACTGGTGGGAGATGAGGAAAACATATATATTTTTTACACTGTGAGTTGCTATGATTTGGAATGCACTGCCTGAAAGGGTGGTGGAAGCAGATTCAATAGTAACTTTCAAAAGGGAAAAAGGATAAATACTTGAAGGGGAAACATTTGCCAGGTTTTGGGGAAAGAAGAGAGGAATGTGACGAATTAGGCAAGTCTTTCAAAGAGCCAGCATGGGTACAATGGACAGAAAGGCCTCCTTTGTGCAATCTGAGTCCATTGTTCTAAAACAAATCATAGCCAAGAGGTCATGAGCCTGGATTTAGTCACAAAAAAAGGCGAATGATATATTTTAAACTCTGTGCTTACACCCGATAGCACACTCTCAAATTGCGACAACTATGAACCTTATTGATTTGACTGGATACATAGTGAGCACCAACAGATTACAAGGTGTACTACAGAATTTACCTCTAAAATTATTTTTAAAATTGTATCGAAGCAAAAGAGTTATTTTCAAAGCTTGCATCTTCCGTAAATTGCCCCAGGGAAATTGAAAGAGGTAAAGCACAATTGTACTCCAACAAAGCTGGCATCAAAAGATTCATATTTTGTTTCAAGATTTCAAAAGAATTTCTTTATGATAGCTTTTCTGATCCCCTAGAAGCTGAGTGAGGAGGTTGCAGTGTCACTGTTATTGTTCATATCATGAATATTTGATCGTGTCCTTTAGTATTATTCTCTCCACAGTGCCCACAGTGGGAAAATTCATTGTGTGGACAAACCTACTAAGCCAGATATAATCAGTTTTATTTCTTTAGCCAACACAGGTCTCAGCGCAAATGACATACTTCAACCATCGATACTGAATTATTCTTCACTCGATGCAGGTAGCGGGGTGAATATGTAAGTGCTGCTTGCTCTACTGTGTCATTGCTCATAGATTATAATAAATCTGGAGCACTGTTGCAAAGATCAGCTGCCAACCAGGCCTCCTGTGGGAAAGTAGTTTATGTAGGTTCTCCACACTTAACCATCTCACTTTTAGAAGCTTCTCTAGATTGGTATCTGCTTTATTCCTGTCCTTAGTTTAGTCAGTAGCCACCTTCATTGTGAGTCAGTAGGTTGTGCTTTGAAGCCTTTAAAGTCAAAATAGAGGTGCCTTCAGAAGTGTCCATAAAAGTCATAACTAATGAGGGCTGAAGCCGGAAGGCTCCTTGGGGCAGTGGGGAAACCCATCCAGAGGAATTGTTTGGGCTGCAGGTACATTTTTCCTGCCCGTGGCCCCATCATTGGGGCATGGAACATCCGGCTCCAATGGCCCTCTGGCCTGCTACCGGGAAAGGAGAGGCCACCTCTGTGGAGCTACTGAGCTCGGCACTAAGAGGGAAGCTGTTCCAATGCTGGGAAGATCCCAGCAGATTCCTCCCCATCCTCCTTATTAGTCTCCTAATTGGCAATTATTGGCTACCCGCTGCTGCATGGTGCGTACCCACTTCTGTTGTTCACCCACCTCCAGCAAGCACACCCAGAAACTGGAGTGTGTTAGCCGCTGACCCGATGCCCTAATCTGCAAGTTTGCTCCTGGTCCCTCCTTTAAACTCGTCTCGGGACAAGGAAGATTCCACCCAGTGCCTCGGCTGGCAGTTCTGTGCTGGACTGAGGAAGTTCTGCACTTCAGAGGTACCGTCATTCAGATGTGAGATTAAAGCAAGGCCCTGACTGCCCTCTCAGGTGGACATAAAAGATGTCATGTTACTACTTGAAGAAGAGTAAGGGCGGTTCTCCCAGTGTCCTGGCAAACATTTAACTTCCAACCAACATCTTAAAGAAATTATCTGTCCATTTATCTCATTTCGATATGTGGAGCTTCCTGTGTGCAAATTGGCTGCTGCATTTCCTACATTGTAATGGTGACGACACTTCAAGAGTACTTCATTGGCTATAAAGTGCTGTGGAAGTTCTTGAGATTGTGAAAGGCCATATATAAATGCAAATCTTTCCTTCTTTCTTTGGGAAGCGAGCAGGCTATGTCAGGACCAGAAAACTAGCAAGGGTTTCTTTTCCTTTTTATAAGCTTTCCTTTTAGAATATTGCTCAGTTGTGTTTTATTTGTGTTGTGTGCAAAGCATAGCAAGTGAACTATGATGCGTACAGTAGATGCAAGGCACACACACAATGGTTTATATGCCAAAAGACATTCATATTTAACCAATACAATGTTGAATGAATTAAAGTCTTCACTAAAATAGCTTACACAAGAATTCCATATGAATATGTTAACATTTGCATTGTTGATGACTTCAATGGTGAGTAAAATTGGGCAGTGTGTAAAATGAGCATTTGATCCAAAACAGTCCCATTCCCACTGGGAGGGTCAGGTTAAAATTGGGTCTAATGGGATCTCCAGTCACGATGTCCCAAAGGACCTGTATAGAAAAATGCACACCAATTGAGCAGATTCCATTCATTGACTTCATGGGGCGATGAACTGATGAGACTTTGGAAATATCATGTCAAAGAACACATCTGGGGAGAGATGAAAGATGTAATATTTGGCAGGGATGAAAATGCTCTTCAGCAGTTGTGCAAAACAGGTGATATTAAGTTAGCAATCCATTTTACACTCCATCTGATGCTCTTTTCCACTGACTGCAATAGAACAAAAAATTGGACCTGGTGTAAAACAGGCTGCCAATTCATTTGCATTCAATTTTCATGGACTTCCCTAGACTAATTTGATTCCCAAGGGGTTTTCTGTAATTTTGCCTGATTTACCTTTGGAAATCAGGAAGAAAGACAGTAAGATTTGCATCTATATGGCTTCTTTCATGAGACCCAAATATCCCAAAATGCTTTACATCCAATGAAGTACTTTTTGAAATGTAGTCACTGTTGTAGTGGGAAACATGGAAACCAATTTTCACACAGCAAGCTCCCATAAACAGTGATGAGATAATCTGTTCCAGTGATGTTGGTTGAGGGATAAATGTTGCCAGGGAACAATACACCTTACAGGATGCACCTTCTTTGGCCTCCTTATCTCGAGAGACAATGGGTAAGCGCCTGGAGGTGGTCAGTGGTGTGTGGAGCAACGCCTGGAGTGGCTATAAAGGCCAATTCTAGAGTGACAGGCTCTTCCACAGGTGCTGCAGAAAAATTTGACTGTCGGGGCTGTTACACAGTTGGCTCTTCCCTTGCGCCTCTGTCTTTTTTCCTGCCAACTGCTAAGTCTCTTCGACTCGCCACACTTTAGCCCCGTCTTTATGGCTGTCCGCCAGCTCTGGCGAACGCTGGCAACTGACTCCCACGACTTGTGATCAATGTCACAGGATTTCATGTCGCGTTTGCAGACGTCTTTAAAGCGGAGACATGGACGGCCGATCGGTCTGATACCAGTGGCGAGCTCACTGTACAATGTGTCTTTGGGGATCCTGCCATCTTCCATGCGGCTCACATGACCAAGCCATCTCAAACGCCGCTGACTCAGTCGTGTGTATAAGCTGGGGATGTTGGCCGCCTCGAGGACTTCTGTGTTAGAGATACGGTCCTGCCACCTGATGCCAAGTATTCTCCGGAGGCAGCGAAGATGGAATGAATTGAGACGTCACTCTTGGCTGACATACGTTGTCCAGGCCTCGCTGCCATAGAGCAAGGTACTGAGGACACAGGCTTGATACACTCGGACTTTTGTGTTCCGTGTCAGTGCGCCATTTTCCCACACTCTCTTGGCCAGTCTCGACATAGCAGTGGAAGCCTTTTCCATGCGCTTGTTGATTTCTGCATCTAGAGACAGGTTACTGGTGATAGTTGAGCCTAGGTAGGTGAACTCTTGAACCGCTTCCAGAGCGTGGTCGCCAATATTGATGGATGGAGCATTTCTGACATCCTGTCCCATGATGTTCGTTTTCTTGAGGCTGATGGTTAGGCCAAATTCATTGCAGGCAGCCGCAAACCTGTCGATGAGACTCTGCAGACACTCTTCAGTGTGAGATGTTAAAGCAGCATCGCCAGCAAACAGGAGTTCCCTGATGAGGACTTTCCGTACTTTGGACTTCGCTCTTAGACGGGCAAGGTTGAACAACCTGCCCCCTGATCTTGTGTGGAGGAAAATTCCTTCTTCCGAGGACTTGAACGCATGTGAAAGCAGCAGGGAGAAGAAAATCCCAAAAAGTGTGGGTGCGAGAACACAGCCCTGTTTCATGCCACTCAGGATAGGAAAGGGCTCTGATGAGGAGCCACCATGTTGAATTGTGCCTTTCATATTGTCATGGAATGAGGTGATGATACTTAGCGGCTTTGGTGGACATCCAATCTTTTCTAATAGTCTGAAGAGACCACGTCTGCTGACGAGGTCAAAGGCTTTGGTGAGATCAATGAAAGCAATGTAGAGGGGCATCTGTTGTTCGCGGCATTTCTCCTGTATCTGACGAAGGGAGAACAGCATGTCAACGGTCGCTCTCTCTGCACGAAAGCCACACTGTTCCTCAGGGTAGATGCGCTCGGCCAGCTTCTGGAGCCTGTTTAGAGCGACTCGAGCAAAGACTTTCCCCACTATGCTGAGCAGGGAGATTCCACGGTAGTTGTTGCAGTCACCGCGGTCACCTTTGTTTTTATAGAGGGTGATGGTATTGGCATCGCGCATGTCCTGAGGTACTGCTCCCTCGTCCCAGCACAGGCATAGCAGTTCATGTAGTGCTGAGAGTATAGCAGGCTTGGCACTCTTGATTATTTCAGGGGTAATGCTGTCCTTCCCAGGGACTTTTCAAATGGATGCTATTCATCATATTCCTTTCTATCTTCTTTTTACATGTTCATTCAATGAAACACCAGACCCAGTTTTGGCTAATAATAATGCTGCAACTGGTATCTAACCTGCTGATATAAACAAGTGGTTTCTTTCATTAAAAAGTATCGAGGCTTAATCTACTCATCAGTGAATGTTGCATTTGACTGAACATTTTTATTGCAAGCTGACCACTGAACTGTACTGCTCATCTATTGCTAACAAATTGAAAATTAAACTAGTTAAAAATGGCAACCCTTTTGGACCCATGCTCACATCGAAGAGCTGCTTTTAACTCCCCTTTACGCCTGGCAGGAATGGGGCAGTTGTGGAGTTAAAATTGCATCGGGAGACTCTCTCATTTACACTTAATTCCCATCTGCTACCATTCTGACTCTGCAATTCTTTTAGGTGTCAGGAGAAGCCAGCCAGAGTCTCAAGAAAGCCAGTCAGAGTTCTATGATGCCATTAGGTGTCTGATTGGATTTTAACCGATGCCAATGGATGCCCCCTCCTGTGCTGAACCCATTGAGTAACACTGAGTAGCATTGGTTTGGAAAGAGCCACTGGAAGTGGTATTTATAGGGGCACTCACTTGAAAAGACTCACAGATCATAGATATCCATTAGTTATTATGTTTTTTGTGCATTTTCATGGAAGATGTCACCCAGTACATCACTGTTTTTGTACATTGATTCTGCTTCCACACCGTCAGTAAGCACAAGACTTACAATGGACCTCATTCTTGCCACAGTAGGCTCTAGACCATACGGAGCAGGGACAGGCTGCCCAACCACAAGCAGACTCTTAACTGACTATTAAACCACACTCTGGACAAAAGTTCAAAACCATAATAGCCTTCAAGTCACCCACAGTGTCTCTCTAATCTTACTACTCTTATGAGGTGCTTTCTCAGTGGCTTCAGCAGAGCTGGGGCAAGGCTGCTATTGATCAATTGAGGAATCTTGAGATGCTTTGTGGTCAGTAACCTCAGGGAGTTTGGGCCTTGGAGGCATTAGCTACAGTGGCTTTGCTGGAACCCTGGCAAACGCTGGTAAAGAAGGTGGCAGTACACTCATTCTGAGAGAGGGTAATGTGTGCCACTCCCATTGAAGAACATCCATATATCTTTTGAAAGCTGTGATGGAAAACTTGCAGAACCACTATGGAAATGGCAGAGGTCTCATTACTGCAAGTTTTCACTGGTTCCAGGAGCTTTCTATTGACTTTCACCTGTCCCTTACAAGGGTTCAGGGCAGGTGGGTGGCTGAATTTCCATGTTTGACAGTACGAGGGCATGGACAGTCATCCTCTACACCAAGAGCTCCTTCTGCAGTCCCACAGAAGTCATCTCAGTCTGGTCTGGGTGACAAACGTTTGCAACGATACATGTGAGCCCTGCCAATAAGGTACAGGTCTGACAAGCAACCTGGACCACCAAACAGGGCAATTTTTCTTCTGAAAGAATTCCTGAATTGACCCCTATCCTGCTCAAGAGCTAATCACAGTATTTCAGAGGCTGGGGGAAGGGGTTTGGTACATGCTATCCTTTGGTGGGTGGCTGACTTTCTGTGGGCATAGGGCAGTCACTCTGGCACCAGAGATGTGCCCACTTGTTATATGAAAATGAGATGCCCACTTGCCAGTGACCCTGCTAATTCTGTCCAATGAGTTGCACTGTGTCAGTCAATGAGTTGGAGCCAAGATAGAACTTATGGCAGGACTCACAACTGTCTAATTTACAGCAACAAAAGTCTATTTACTCAGCAAACAGTCTATTTAAGCAACACACTTCTGCAAACAGTCTACAGAGTCTATTTCAAAAGAGTCATTACAAGCGACAGCAAATAGAACTCATGACTGAAACTACAGCAACTTCCCCCAATTAAAGCATGATGATTTCTCCAGCAAAATGCAGTGAATGGAGCATAGTTACATACAAATTAATGTGTACAGAATCAATCCCAGATACAGCAGCGTGTTCTCCAACATGATTGATGAGGGATTAACACAATCATTTCCCTTCTGGCCGGGAAGAGTGGTGTCAAAATGACCCCATTCCCTAAATGGCATGGAATTCAATGACAAGCAAGAAGGTTCATAGTCATGACAATTACTCCCAGTGACATGAGGAAGAATTGGAGACAGCTTCAGAAACATAGGAGGGTGAGAACTGGAGGAGGTCATTTAGCCCCTCAAGCCCGTTCTGTCATTCAATGAGCTTGTGGCTGATCTATGACCGAACTCCATGTATCCACCTTTGTCCCATATCCCTTAATCCCTTTGGTTAACAAAAATCTTTCAATCGCAGGTTTAAATTTGACAATTGATCAGCATCAATTGCCATTTGAGAAGAGAATTCCAAACTTCTACTACCCTTTGAGTGAATAATTTTCCTAATTTCACTCCTGAAAGGTCTGGCTCTAATTTTAGACTACACAACCAGTGGAAAGTTTATCCCTATCTACCCTATCTGTTCTCCTTAATATCTTGAAAACTTCAATTACATCACCCCTTTAACATCTAAATTCAAGGGAATACAACCCTAGTTTGTTTCATAAAACCAGAAAGTGCTTGAAATATTCAGCAGGTCAGGCAGCATCTGTGGAGAGAGAAGCAGAGTTAGCGTTTCAGGTCTGTGATCTTTCATCACAACCTGATTTGTTTAAACTCTCCAGGTGATTGAGTTTATTTATTTAGAGATACTGCACTGAAACAGGCCCTTCGGCCCACCGAGTCTGTGCTGACAATCAACCACCCATTTATACTAATCCTACATTAATCCCATATTCCTACCACATCCCCATACTAGGGGCAATTTATAATGGCCAATTTACCTATCAACCTGCAAGTTTTTGGCTGTGGGAGGAAATCGGAGCACCCGGCAAAAACCCACACAGTCACAGGGAGAACTTGCAAACTCCGCACAGGCAGTACCCAGAATCAAACCCGGGCTGCTGGAGCTGTGAGGCTGCGGTGCTAACCACTGCGCCACAAATTCACTGATGTGTTGGAACAGAAAATACAATAAGGAACTGAAGCTTTAGGAAGGTCTGGGGTTTTCATTCACTAAGTTCCAAAAATAATTTGAGTTGTGGGACATGGCAGCTTTTACCAAAATTGCACTTTCTATTCCACCAAAAAATAACATTCAGAATAAAATATCATTTCGAGATTGTTTTTCTCAATGAACTGAAAAAAGAAAATTTAAGAAGAAAGTACCTTAAGGATTTTTTTCTAGAAAACAACATTCTTGGATTTTGAGTCTTGGTTCCATTTTCTACTGTTCTTCTCCATTTGACACAGTTGGCCGAGTTATGCAGAACAAAGTATTATGCATGCATCTTCCTTGAAGCTGCTGAAAGTAGGATGCTTTCACTGCACTTCTGGCACAGTTACACCAGTGGAGAAGACACAACTCTGAGGAAATTCCCGGCCTTAGACCTCGATCACTCACAATTAACGAAGGTTAAAAAACAATTATGATTCCAATTGCTATCCGATCCAACGTTTGTGAGATTTTGACGTGCACAGATTGACTGCTATGTTTTCTACACTGGGTGTAAAACACTTGGGACATCCTGAGTTAATGAAAGATGTTTTTTCACAAAACAAGTCATTGTTGTATCTTGTATCCCACTCAATTCAATTTATTTCGAATGATGGATCAAAGCCTGAATGTTCTAGATATCATTCTTTTTCAAATGGCATATGGATTATTGGGTACTTGCACATGTTCACGTTTGCAGAACTCACAGTTCATTTTTATTGCAGTCAAGTTAACAAGCCATTTATTTAGAAATGAGTCAAGATACCTTTCAAATGAACTAGCAAAAGAAATGTACGGAAATGGTACGTTCCTACATAAAAATCAGAGATTCTTCCATCCGCAATATAAAACCAGCTCACAGCTTGAAACCCATCATAAATTCACTGCGATAAAGCTCCCAACAAAAGTCGGGGCTGACAGGTTGAGTGGCGAATGGAAATGAATAATTTTGAAATATCGACTTACAACAGAACATCCTCGGGCCACGTTTTCATCTACTTTTCAAAATAAAGCTTCTTTTTAATTGTAATTTATATCTGCTAACTAATGCCGAGTTCTTTTCAATTGCGTAGCTCCTTTGGAATGTGATTTTAATAGCGGCAGTGATAAAAAAATTGCTATGTATGGAATACCTGTAGTCATGACCTTGAGTACTTGTCACACATTTAGAGAGGCACTTAGCTAGTGAAAATGCAACTAGATCAGTGGGGAATGGCTCAGCAGAAAAGAGAAGACCTGATTTTGTGACCTTGGTCTGCTGATACTTTTTACCTTTGTCATGAAAATTATCATTAAGTAGCAATGCAGGACATGCATAGGTATGGAAGAAACTTGGGATTGTTCAGGGCATATGTGCAGAGCAAAGAGAAATGTTATCAGGTTGCGACAAGTCAGGTATTAAAAGGCAAAATAACAGGGTTATAAAACTTATATTATGCATGTTATGATGTGCTGCAGGAAGAAATTTCCACGGGCTAAATCATCCTGTAATACACTGATAGGGTGAGATGAAGAAAGGTGGAAGGAGGCTTGTGTGAAGCATAAGTGCCAGCATGGATGGATTGGGCTGAATGGTTTGTTTCTGTGCCGTAGACTCTATTTAAGTCTATGTAATCCCATGTCACTGTCCCCACTGCTCTTATGTTTTAGTCAAAATTGGCAAGTAACAGAAGGACACTGTATGGAATCAATAATAGGGCAAATGCAAATGAACAATTTATTCCACTTGAGAACGCTATTGAGGGAAGAGTGTCTGAAAATAATTGGCGTTTGTGGATTTCGTAAAGTGCGTAGAACTGCTGACATTTACCAGTATGATCATATATGCCATGATTTGATCTATTTTGCACCAACAGGTGAGAGGCTGAATTTAGTGACCCTGTCATGGGTCCTGGTGGTGAATCCGGAAATGGGTACCGTCGCCACCTGTGATGTGCGCGGCTGCCCGACCGTGATCACGTGGCAGACGGCTACTTAATGTACTGGAGGCATGGGGCCCGTCCAATCATACGATGGGTGTGGGCTCTGAGGTGGTGATTACAGTGTCAGATGACTCCAACACAGATGCTGGCACCATATTTAAAGCATTGCCAGCACTGCTTGTATTGCTGCCTTTCACCTAATTACTGATTCTGGATTTCTGCTGGACACAGTGAAGGGGTGTTCGAGCTCCTGGAACACTGGCCCCACCACCCCCATCCCCTCCAAGAGAAGGACATACCACTGTTGGCACACAGCAGGAATGACCTGGCACCATGGCTGTTACAAGACACCAGAAGTCCCCATGGTTCTTTTCCAGGCTGTAAGGGAAAGGCAGAGGTCCTCTTTTCAAGGGATGGCTAGAAGAGATCCTCCCACCTGACCAAGCAGCCTGGATGGAGATCGCAGAGGAGGTAAGTAGCCGTGGGGTCACCCCATTCAACTGGGTCCAGTGTAGAAAGAGAGTGAACGACCTCCTTCGTTCTGCCAAGGTGAGTTCTCTATACCTCTCTCTTTGGGGCTTGCATGTGGCTATGTGGAAGGGAGCACGATATGGGGAGGGACTGACAACAAAGACACTTGGAAAGGGGTGAGGCTTCACCCCATCCTGGCAGATGCATGGCTGCATCTTGGCCACAGGTCGCCTTCTTTCACAGCTCAGCCCCATTACATCCCCTGAGAGCAGACGTGGGTGTAGTGTTGTGCTGTATTCTTAAGTCTTCATTGAATGACAACTGCAGGCTTTACGTTCAGGTACAAAACAAACACTATTTATTGTCTTACTTATCTATATTGCATGATCTCAGGTCCAGGTCTTTTCATCATTGCTTTCTGTGCTCTTTGCAAGCCATGTGTTGAGTGTTTCTCTCAGAATGGTGTCTCCTCCTTACATATGTACACTGATGTCACCAGTTGCATCAGTAGCCTGGTCTCTTAAAGGTACAGTTTCTTAAAGTACCTTATCCTGGTTCTAACAAAAGGTCACCGACCTGAAATGTTACTCTGCTTCTCTGTCCAAAGATGTTGCCTGACCTGCTGAGTATTTCCAGCACTTTGTGTTTTTATTTTGGATTTCCAGCATCCGCTTTTATTTTATTGCACTGCCTTATACTGGGGAGAAGCCATGGAGAAAACCCTTCAGCCAGCCGGGGCCCACCAGGCCTCAGGCTCCCAGAGGATGGCTACTGAAGTTATCACAGGCCAAGGGACAGCCTGATCAATAGCCTGCCTCCATCTCAGCTGCTAGTGCAGGGGTCACTCCTCATAAAAGCATTCGTAAATGTATTAAGAAAAGTACCTGGAGATGCTTGGGGATTCAAGGGTTTTTTCCATTTGCTATTGATACTGTTTTATAAACCTTTTGACATTAGTTATTGCAAACTGCTCATGTTTTATGCTTGAAATGTGAGCTGCTGCCTGCACCATTGCTGCATCATTGAGCTGCCATTATATGCAGAGGCCACATTTGGTAAGTGGCTCAGATGTGCCCAATCATGCGGTGAAGCTGGGCACTAGGCACGAAATCTAGATATAAAGGAGGTGGCATTCTGAACACAGTGAGGTGAATCTTCATTGAGTTTACTTTGAGAGGCCATCATGGTGGCTGGAAGTAGTAAGTATGAGATTGTCTCTTGCCTCCCTTACCTGTCTCTCATTGTGCCTGCCCACCAGTCGAAGGGGTTCAATTTCCAGTGCTGCCTACTCATTAGCCTCCTCCACTTCCTACACATTGGTGGAGGAGTGATATTCAATCATGTACACTTCATGCAAGGCCTCCCCCTCTGCAGTGCTAAATTGTGCATGTAGATCAGAGCAAACCACCATGATACACAAAATCCTCACTGGGGTATACAGCAGAGCTTCACCGGCTCGATCCAGGCATTGGAATCTCATCTTAAGCAGCCCAATGCCCTGCTCAATTGTCACTCGGATGGAGCCATGGCTAGTGTTATATCTCTCCTTTGCTGTACTGTGAGGCTTCCTCACAGGTGTCAATAGCCATGTCTTTAATGGGTAGCCCTTGTCCCCAAGAATTCATCCCTGAAGGTGAGCAGGGGGCCTGAAAGGCTGGGACTGCTGAAGTATGTAGGCATCGTGGCTTCTTCCTGGGAAGCGGGCACACACCTGCAAGAAACACATAGTTTCTGGCCCTCTTGAACTGGGCATTAGTCACCTCCTTGATGCAGTGGTGGGCTGCTTCCTGGGTGACCCCTACACCTGTTCCCAGTGGATCCTTGGAAAGAGAAAGACATGTAAAAGTTGAGAACCAGGTGATCCTCAGGGCCACGTGCATTGGGTGTCCACCAAAGCCCACAGGTCACAACTCATCCTGCAGCATGGCACATTGGGCGGGGACGTCTTCCCTGCAGAGCTGCAATCGTTGCTGACACTGCCGCTCGGACATTTGGCGGTTTCTGAAGCAAGTCTGGTACACTCTGTAGTCCATGCCTTGCTTGGGGCATCATGGGCAGGCACAATCCCTAGGTCCAAAAGTAAGTTTGTCATACAAATAGAAGCATTTTTTTATCAAATGGTTACTTAGGCACATATTTTTCCAGCTTATAGATTAGCTGCCTCCTGGCCCTCCCTCTGTCAGAGTCGCTGCATTGCCCCAGAGGGGTCCACAAAGACAGGGTGTATAAGACCCTTGCCAGCTATTCAGTAGTCCTCCAGAGTACAATCCTTGGAGAGACCAACTTGCCTTAGCACCTTTCCCTTTGCTACTCCCCTTGGAATACGCGCTAATGGCCCTCACTAACCACCCTTGCAGAGAGCCCAACACCCAATACTTGGGCCACCAGGCAGTGTCACCCAATATTATGGCCACCAGGCACCCGAGACTAAGCCCACCTGGCCCTGTTACCTGAGAATGACCCCAGCCGAGCAGAGTGCCCACCACCGTTGGCTGACAATGGCCTCCGCTCCCCCCCCTTCCCTTATCCACTGCTCCCCATGGCTGCCTTCCCACGGGGCACTGAGGCCTCATCTCGGTGCTGCCACTTTTCAGTGGCTGGGAATTCGAACTTGATCCCTGCCTGCCGTTAAGTTAATTTCAACTGTCCCCCCACACCCAGCCCCCCCCACCCCCCCCCCACCGGTTCCCATTGAATTGCGATCACTTCCATGCAAATGTATGACAACGAGCTCTACAGCAATTTAAATTGCTGTCCCATCACATCAGGGTGGCGATGCCGCCTTGGAACTTTTCCACTGCTCACAAAATCTGGAACTGTCGTCACAACGTCAGATTTCCAGGTGAGCGTGTCCACCTCTATTCTCTTACCTTTTACCTTCCGGGAGCGGAGCGGACCTGAGGGGAGAAGGCAGAGAGCGGAGCCTCTAAATCAAGCCCGAGGATCGAGGTCCAGTCTCTTACCTTCCGGGAGCAGAGAGGAGTTCTTCCAGTGCACCGGAGTTTTGAAATAAAAAGGGGAAAAAAGCTAACAGTGACATCACAGGAGAGCTGCAAGGTGATTGGTTGGTGAGTCACTGCTGTTAGGGAATAGCTCTAAATAGCTGGGTAAGTATCTCAGGTAAGAAAAGTTTAAAGTTTATTTCAAATAAAGTAAGTAGTTTTTTTTTTAGAGAGTTTTGTAGTAACGAGGACCAGGGAAGGAGGGCCCGAGAGTAACTGATATTATTGGACATTAAGATCTTCCAGAAGGTTTAATTTAATTTAAAGGGTTAAGTCATGGCGGCAGAGCTCAAAGCCGCGATGTGCTCCTCGTGCTCCACGTCGGAAGCCGGGAACAATTCCAGTGCCTGGGACCAGCATGTGTGAAGGAAGTGTCTCCAACTGCAGCTCCTGGAAACTCGGGTTTCGGAGCTGGAGCGGTGGCTGGGGACACTGTGGAGCCTGTGGAGGCGGAGAATATCGTGGATAGCTCATATAGGGAGATGGTCACACCGCAGGCTCAGACCACACAGGCGGGAGGGGAATGGGTGACCACCAGGCAGAGCAAGAGAGCGAGGCAGGCAGTTCAGGAATCTCCTGTGGCTATTCCCCTGCAAAACAGGTATACTGCTTTAGATACTGTTGGGGGAAATGGCCTCTCAGGGGAAAGCAGCAACAGCCCAATTCGTTGCACCACGGTGGGCTCTGCTGCACAGGGGAGATGTAAAAAATGTGGGAATGCAATAGTTATAGGGGATTCAATTGTAAGGGGAATAGATAGGCATTTCTGTGGCCGCAAAAGAGACTCCAGGATGGTATGTTGCCTCCCTGGTGTTAGGGTCAAGGATGTCTCAGAGTGGTTACGGGAAATTCTGAGGGGGAGGGTGAACAGCCAGTGGTCGTGGTACACATTGGTACAAACAACATAGGTAAGAAAAAAACGATGAGGTCCTAAAAGCAGAATATAGGGAGCTAGGAAGTAAGTTGAAAAGTAGGACCACAAAGGAAGTGATCTCAGGATTACTACCAGTGCCATGTGCTAGTCAGAGTAGAAATAGCAGGATATATCAGTTTAATACGTGGCTGAAGAGATGATGTGAGGGGGAGGGTATTAGATTCCTGGGGCATTGGGACCGGTTTTGGGGGAGGACGGACCAGTGCAAACTGGACGGGTTACACGTGGGCAGGACCGGGACTGATGTCCAAGTGGAAATATTTGTGAGAGTGGTTGGGGAGGATTTAAACTAAAATGGCAGGGGGATGGGAACCTTTGCAAGGAGTCAGAGGAGGGGGGATCAAAGACAAGAACAAAAGACAGTAAGGGGAATAGGAAAAGTGATAGGCAGAGAAATCAAGGGCCAGAATCAAACAGGACCACAGTGAAAAATATTGGGAAGAGGACAAGCAATGTTAAAAAGACTAGCCTTAAGGCTTTGTGCCTTAATGCGCAGAGAATTCGCAATAAAGTGGATGAATTAATCGTGCAAATAGATGTAAATGGTTATGATATAGTCCGGATTACGGAGACATGGCTGCAGGGTGACCAGGGATGGGAAATGAACCTCCAGGGATATTCAGTATTTAGGAAGGACAGACAAAAAGCAAAAGGCGGTGGAGTTGCATTGCTGGTTAAAGAGGAAATTACCGCAATAGTGAGGAAAGATATTAGCTCTGAAGATGTGGAATCTGTATGGGTAGAGCTGAGAAACACTAAGGGGCAAAAAACGTTAGTGGGGGGTTGTATATAGACCCCCAAACTGCACTGGTGATGTTGGGAATGGCATTAAATAGGAAATTAGAGATGCACGCGACAAAGGAACATCTGTAATGATGGGTGTGTTTAATCTGCATATAGATTGGGCAAATCAAATTAGACACAATACCGTAGAGGAGGAATTCTTGGAGTGTATATGGGATGGTTTTCTGGACCAATACGTTGAGGTCCCAACTAGAGAACAGGCCATCCTAGACTGGGTATTGTGTAATAAGAGAGGAATAATTGCGAGACCCCTTGGGGATGAACAACCATAATATGATAGAATTCTTCATCAAGATGGAAAGTGACGTAGTTGATTCTGAGACAAGGGTCCTGAATCTTAGTAAAGGAAACTACGAAGGTATGAGGCGCGAGTTGGCCATGATGGATTGGGAAACGTTACTTAAAGGGATGACGGTGGATAGGCAATGGCAAACATTTAAAGAGCTCATGAATGAACAGCAACAATTGTTTATCCCGCTCTGACACAAAAGTAAAACCAAACCATGGCTTACAAGGGAAATTAGAGATAGCGTTAGATCCAAGGAAGAGGCATATAAATTTGCCAGGAAAAACAACAGAACTGAGGATTGGGAGCAGTTTAGAATTCAGCAAAGGGGGACCAAGGGATTGATTCAGAAGGGGAAAATAGAGTACGAGAGCAAGCTTGCAGGGAACATAAAAACTGACTGTAAAAATTTCTATAGGTATGTGAAGAGAAAAAGATTGGTGAAGACAAATGTAGGTCCCTTACAGTCAGAAACGGGGGAATTTATTATGGGGATTAAAGAAATGGCTGACCAACTTAATGCATACTTTGGTTCTGTCTTCACAAAGGAGGACACAAATATCATCATACCAGAAATATTGGGGAACACAGGGCTTAGTGAGAGAGAGGAACTGAAGGAAATCAGTATTTGTAGAGAAATGGTGTTGGGGAAATTGATGGGATTGAAGGCCGATAAATCCCCAGGGCCTGATGGTATGCATCCCAGAGTACTTAAGGAAGTGGCCCTAGAAATAGTGGATGCATTGGTGGTCATCTTCCAAGATTCTGTAGACTCTGGAACAGTTCCTACAGATTGGAGGGTAGCTAATGTAACCCCACTATTTAAAAAGGAAGGTAGAGAGGAAGCAGGGAATTATAGACCAGTCAGCCTGACGTCGGTAGTGGGGAAAATTCTGGAGTCCATTATCAAAGATTTTATAGCAGAGGACTTGGATAACAGTGGTAGAATCGGGCAGAGTCAGCATGGATTTACGAAAGGAAAATCATGCTTGACAAATCTACTAGAATTCTTCGAGGATGTACCTGGTAGAGTTGATGAAGGGGAGCCAGTGGATGTGGTTTATTCGGACTTTCAGAAGGCTTTTGACAAAGTCCCACATAAGAGATTAGTATGTAAAATTAAAGCGTATGGGATTGGGGGCAGTGTATTGCGATGGATAGAAAATTGGTTGGTGGACAGGAAACAAAGAGTAGGGATAAATGGCAGGCATTGACTAGTGAGGTACCGCAGGGATTGGTGCTCGGACCCCAGCTATTCACAATATACATTAATGATTTAGATGAGGGAACTAAATGTAATGTCTCCAAATTTGCAGATAACACAAAACTGGGTGGGAGGGTGAGTTGTGAGGAGGATGTAGAGAGGCTTCAGGGTGATTTGGACAAGTTGAGTGAGTAGGCTAATGCATGGCAGATGCAGTATAATATGAGGTTATCCACTTTGGTAGCAAAAACAGAAAGTAGGATTATTATCTGAATGGCTATAAACTGAGAGAGGGGAATATTCAGCGAGACCTGGGTGTTCTCGTACACCAGTCGCTGAAGGCAAGCATGCAGGTGCAACAGGTGGTAAAAAAGGCAAATGGTATGTTGACCTTCATAGCGAGAGGATTCGAGTACAGAAGCAGGGATGTCTTGCTGCAATTATACAGGGCCTTGGTGAGGCCACACCTGGAATATTGTGTGCAGTTTTGGTCTCCTTATCTGAGGAAGGATGTTCTTGCTATAGATGGAGTGCAGAGAAGGTTTACCAGACTGATTCTTGGGATGGCGGGACTGACATATGAGGAGTGATTGAGTCGGTTAGGATTATATTCGCTGGAGTTCAGAAGAGTGAGGGGGGATCTCATAGAAACCTATAAAATTCTAACAGGACTTGACAGGGTAGATGCAGGAAGGATGTTCCCGTTGATGGGGGAGTCCAGAATCAGGGGTCATAGTCTAAGGATACGGGGTAAATCTTTCAGGACTGAGATGAGGAGAAATTTCTTCACCCGGAGAGTGATGAGCCTGTGGAATTCGCTACCACAGAAAGAAGTTGAGGCCAAAACATTGAATATTATCAAAAGGAGTTAGATATAGCTATTGGGTCTAAAGGGATCAAAGGCTATGGGACGAAAGCCGGAACAGGCTACTGAGTTGGATGATCAGCCATGATCATAATGAATGGCGGAGCAGGCTTGAAGGGCCAAATGGCCTACTCCTGCTCCTATTTTCTATGTTTCTATGGTTCCCCCATGCCTTCATTCCTGCTCGTGCTGGCCTCACTAAATTTCACCCTGACTGTACACAAGTAAATAATAGTGTGGCACAGTGGTGCAGTGGTTAGCACTGCAGCCTCACAGCTCCAGAGACCAAGGTTTGATTCTTGGTACTGCCTGTGTGGAGTTTGCAAGTTCTCCCTGTGACCGCGTGGGTTTTCGCCGGGTGCTCCGGTTTCCTCCCATAGTCAAAGACTTTCAGGTTGATAGGTAAATTGGCCGTTGTAAATTGCCCCTAGTGTAGGGAGGTGGTAGGGAATATGGGATTACTGTAGGGTTAGTATAAATGGGTGGTTGTTGGTCGGCACAGACTCGGTGGGCCAAAGGGCCTGTTTCAGTGCTGTATCTCTAAAGAATACAGTATCTAAATGAATAAATATGTACTCAAAGAATAAACTTTATCTTTGGTCAGGTTTAAAATGATTGATAGCAGATTACCTGGCAATTGGACACTGCACCTGCCCATTTTATTCATTCATCAGTTCCAGGCATACACACAATAGAGTAAGATCATAGTGATGTCAATGAGGATGCACAGTTTGAGTCACCAAGCACTGGTAATGAAGGGGCAACAGTGTTGGGGTGTGGGCAGTCTATGATAAAGAAACAGGCTCAAGATCTATTTGCTGAGTGGCTCTCCTGAGTTGATGGAGACTTGGAATTCAGTGAGCCTGCATTTTTTAATATTCAATCTTGGGATGTGAACATTGCTAGCAAGGCCAGCATTTATTACCCAATGCTAATTGCCCTTGAAAATATGTTGGTAATCTTCCTTCTTGAACAGCTGCAGTCCATGTGGCGTAAACTCACCCACAGTGCTGTTAGGGATAGAGGTCCACGTTTTTGACTCAGCGACGGTGAAGGAGCAGCAATATAGTTCCAAGTCAGCATGGTGTGAAGCTTGGATGGGAACTTGCAGATGGTGGTGTTCCCATACATCTGCTGCCCTTGTCCTTCTAGGTGGTAGAGGTCACAGGTTTGGAAGGAGCAGCCGAAGGAGCCTTTTTGAGTTGCTGCAGTGCACCTTCTAAATTGTACACACTGCTGCCATGGGCATTGATGGTGAAGCAAGTGAATGTTGAAGGTGGTGGATGGGATGCCAATCAAGTGGGCTGCTTTGTCCTGGATGGTGTCGAGCTTCTTGAGTGTTTCTGGAGTGCACTCATCCAGGCAAGTGGACAATATTCCATCACACTCCAGACTTGTGCCTTGTAGATGGTGGACAGGCTTTGGTGACTCAGGAGGGGAATTACTCACCGCAGGATTCCCAGCCTCTGACCTGCTCTTGTCTCCACAGTATTTACATGGCTGGTCCAGTTAAGCTTCTGATCAATAGAAACACCCAGGATGTTGATTGTCAGGGTTTCAGTGATGGTAATGCTATTGAATGTCAAGGGGAGATGGTCAGATTTTCCCTTGTTAGAGATGGTCATTGCTTGGCACTTGTGAGGTGCGAGGGAAGGTGTCAGAATATGGGGGCATAGTACAACTATCTCTTGACCCTCTGCACTTAGCATTGGAATGTGTTATGGTGGATTGGACCAACATTTTTCTGAACTACAGTGTTCCACTGAAGAACAATTGCCCACTTCCCAGGATGTTGATTTCTATCATGTTGAAGGGGATTCTGCAAGCTCATCAATCCCCACCATTCTATGCTCACAAGGACCACAGAAAAGGACATCTTTGGCCACTGTGGTTTGTTGCAGATATAATCAGCAAGGCTTCTGTATTCTTGAAGCTGGCCTGTTGGCTGTACAGCCGCTCACTGGTTTACCTCAACTTGGGGAAATCACTGGGTAAAATTAAGAGAAGTCCATGACACAGAAACGGCAAGCATTGCAAGAAAATTCCTTGATCGTGTACACTACAAGCATTGGAAAAATATATAAAATTTAATAATTCACCTTTATTTTGCCATCTGTGATTCTTACTTTGTGAAGAAAATGAAGAGTCAGATATCCAAAAGGCAACAACTAGTTGACTCCTGAGATGTCTTTGTCAGGTACCTGGGAGTTCTCTATTGAGAATAGTGCTGATCTTCTTCACCACAGCTAGTGGATGGCTGCAGGTTTTTGTGGCCCAGGTGCCACCTGTCATTTACATCCTAAGATTTCTCATCTTTAACCCTTGTTAGAATTGACAAGCATCGGAATTTGTGTCTGCCAGAAATGGGCATGGACGCTGACCCATTTTAATCTGGGTAGGGGTAAAGAGCTCAAAGAACTTGGTAAACTGCTGGAAGGGGCACACATTTGTCACGGTCCTGTGTTTTTTTTTCCCTCCTCAGGAAATATTGCGGTGCGCCTTTAAGACTGTAAAAGATCAGTGTACCTTTAAGAACTCTCCAGAGATTCAGTGAGCCAAAGTGCATTCTGGTTGCCAAGCAACAGCCATAGAGAGAGAGAGAGAGAGAGGACAGAGATACAATGTCGCAGTTTTAATTTTTAAGAATTTGCTGAGCAGCAATTGAAGGAAGGAGAGCTCTCTGAGACAATTTAAACTGAAGGAAGAAAAGCTGTCTTGATTCTCTCTCAAAATCCTACAAAGCTTCAAACCGAATTAATTCCATAAAAAATAAAAAAAAGTTTTTTCTTTCACAACAAATTATTGATATCTGTTGTGTTCATCGCTAGAAAAACAAAGAGTTTAATACTACAGCAACCAAACTGCTGAACTCCTATCTTTGAGGGATCCTTTTTCATCAGACCTTGGAAGACTGAAAGTGAACTTTGACTATGTTGTACTGGAAGACCATTCGTCAGGAACGTAATCGGCAAAGACATTTTTTTTCTATTTTCTTGGTCAGCTAATTTAAAACCGAGTATATTTATGCGAATGCAAGAGTTAGATTTTTAAATAAAAAATTATAAGGTATTTCGATATTGGTTTATCTTGGTGTTTAAAATTTTAGTTTTTTTTAAATAAATAGTTAATTTGTTGATGTCTAAAGATACCTGGTTTGGTTCACTTCATTCAGGGGTTACCAGATTGTTCAACTTGACCGTTTTTTTCCAATTTGGAAAGCTTAAAGAAATTGCTGCGACCTGTGGAGCGACAGGACTGAATTGACAGTGGATTGCTCCCACTGCGATCAGAATCATATATTTTGATTGGAGGCTCTGTCCTGAGCAGTCATAACATATTTTAATTGGGGGCTCGTGAGCAGTCAAATCATTTTCAATTAGATGGCTCGCATCTGGGATCAGAATAAGACTAATTTGGAGGACTCGCATTTGGAATCATATTAATTGCTCATCTCTGGGATAACATATAAATTGGGCTGTCACGTTTGGGATCATATCAACTGGAAACTTGATTGTTGGGATCCAAATCTAATGGCAATTATGAAAAATAAAAGGAACCAGAATTCTTGTATTATAAGGTACAGTCTATACTATTGTATTGGCATTAGCAGTTGTAGCAGAGTTTTTGGGAAAGCAGAATATTTTCCTCAGTGACTTGATAACTTTAACTAAGAATAAATTAAAAGAATTGGTAGCAAAATTGGGGTTAGAATTGAAATCAGATGCCAAAACAACAGAGAGAATTGACATAATAGCCCAACATCTGGAATTAGAAGAAGAAGGAGAAGATGAGAGACAAAAAGGTCATAAGTCAGAGAGTGATGCAGTAGAATTGGCTAAAATTCAATTAGAAATGAGAAAACTTGAATTGAAGGAAAGGGAGAAAGAGAGAGCATTTCGGAGAGAAAGTGAAAGAGAAGAGAGGGAATTTAAGTTAAAAACGATGTAACTAAGACAAAAGGGTAGTCTTGAAACCATGGAAAACTCGGGTCACGAAGAATCTGAATTAAACTCAGGACCCAGTGAAAAGCTGTTTAAATTTATTCAAGTTCTTCCTAAGTTTGAGGAAAGGGTTGTAGAGGCATTTTTCATATCTTTTGAAGAAATAGCCAAACAGATGAAATGGCAAAGGAAAGTTGGACACTGCTTATACAAAGCAGATTGTTAGGCAGAGCTCATGAAGCTTATGCCATGCTTCCTGCAGATTATGAAAAGGCAAAAAAGGCTACTCTCGTTGAGTATGAGTTAGTCCCTGAAGTTTCGGAACTTACGGAGATTGGCTGGGCAGACATATGTAGAATTTGAGAGGGTGAAGCAAATTAATTTTGACCATTGGATATGGGCATTAAAGATGGAAACCACATATGAGAACCTTCAAGAATTGATTCTCTTAGAAGAGTTTAAAAACTCCATTCCTTCAGTAGTGAGAACACATATAGATAACCTGAAAGTTTTGAAAGCTAGGCAAGCAGCAGAAATTGCTGATGATTTTGAACTTGTGAATTAACCAAAGCCTTTTGTCTGTCACCCTTATAAACCTGAGAAGGATAGAAAGTGGGAGAGTGAAAGGAAGGCAAGTAGCTGGGGACATGAAGGAACAGCTGGGAATGCCCCAGGATCACCTTCTCAGGTCAGAAAGGAAGGTGCTGAGGGTAGAAGTGTGGCTCACAAGCTGAAGTGTTATCATTGCAACAAAACGGGTCATCTTCGTTCAGAGTGCTGGAAATTGTGAGGTAAACCCATAGGACTTGTTGGGGTATGCAAAGCTAATGCAGAAGAAAAGACTCTGATCGAGTGTATAACAGATCAAGCTATAGCTTTAATGACAGCTGTGAAACCAGACACTAAAACTAAAAGGAGGGTAGAGGTTAGGAATAAAATACCCGAAAATTATAATGAATTTTTGTCGAAGGGGAAAGTAACTCCATATCTGGTAAATGAGGCAGAAAAACCTATCATTATACTCAGGGACACAGGAGCAAACCAAACACTCTTGCTGGGGAAAGATGTAAGATTTCCACCAGAGAGCGCTTTGAACGCCAAAGTTTTAGTGAATGGAATTGGCAAGGAGTATATATCTGTGCCTTTATATAAAGTATGCCTAGAGAGTGACTTAATATCTGGGATAGTAACTGTAAGAGTTGTCCACAGTTTGCCAGTAGAGGGAACTGAGCTACTCCTAGGAAATGATTTGGTTGAATCAAAAGTATCAGTTTCTCCTATAATTACAGAGGAACCAAGTGAAATTAAGGAAACGGAGCAATTACAGGAACAAGTTCTGGGAATATTTCTTGTGTGCATAGTCACCTGAGCAATGGCTAAACAGGATCCATTGTCGGAGGTAAAAGGGGCACCACAAACAGATAGCCAAGTATCTGAAACCTTATTTAGGGATTTAGATAATCCAAATGAGATGTTTAACAGATCTTTTATCATTGCAGCACAGCAAGCTGATCCAGCGATATATCAAATGGCACAGATGGCTCTGACAGAAGCTGAGGCAAAAGAAGTTCCAGAAGGCTATTATATGGCAAACAGGGTTTTGAGGAGGAAATGGAGACTGCCACATAGACCTGCAGATGAAAACTGTACAGTTGTTGAACAGATAGTGGTACCACCTAAATATCACCAAAGATTATTATGGTTAGTACACAACATTCCTTTTGCAGGACATAGGGAATTCGGAAGACAAAATCACGCATAAGACAACATTATTACTGGATGTGAGACAATTTTGTAGGACATTCCACACCTGTCAAATGGTGGGAAAGCCACAACCTACCATAAAACCAGCACCACTAGTACCCATACCAGTGATTGAGGAACCATTTAGCAGGGTATTGGTCGACTGTGTAGGGCCCTTGCGAAAAACAAAAACGGGACATCAATACATACTTACTATCATGGATACAGCTACTCGATTTCCAGAGGCCATTCCTTTGAGGACAATTACTGCTAGAATAGTAATAGAAAAGTTAATCCAATTCTTTACGAGATATGGGGTCCCACTTGAAGTTCAATCAGATCAAGGTTCTAATTTCATGTCCAAGATATTTCAAGAAGTCGTGGGCAATTTGGGGATTAGACAGTTGAAATCTTCAGCATATCACCCACAGTCACAGGGAGCTTTAGAGAGGCACCAGCAAACTCTCAAAATAATGATTACGACATACTGTCACAAATATCCACATGCCTGGGATAAAGGACTAGACTTTCTTTTATTTTCCACCAGAGACTCACCGAATGAGTCTACAGGCTTCAGTCTTTTCGAATTGGTTTATGGACATGAAGTAAGAGGTCCTCTAAAATGTATAAAAGACAAATTCTTGGAACAAAAGAATGAATCCTCAATACTAGATTATGTATCTACGTTCTGGGAAAGGCTCACGAAAGCTTGCGGTGTGGCTCAGGAACACCTTAAAGCATCCCAAGCCAATATGAATAAATGGGAAGACAGAATGCAAAAGCCTGCTATTTTCAACCAGGGGATGAAGTATTAGTTCCGAAGAAGGGTCACTGACCCGAAACGTTAACTCTGCTTCTCTTTCCACAGATGCTGCCAGACCTGCTGAGTGAATCCAGCATTTCTTGTTTTTGTTTCAGATTTCCAGCATCCGCAGTATTTTGCTTTTATTATTATGTTGTTGATGAAGTATTAGTGCTGTTACCATTACAGGGAGAACCATTAAAAGCACGGTTCAGTGGCCCATATAGATTGATCAAAAGAGTGGTAAGGTAGATTACTTGATTGACACCCCTGATCACCGGAAGAAGAACTGGTTATGTCGCATCAATATGATAAAGCAATATTATCGCAGGGAGGAGGATAAGCCAGTACAGGTATGTCAGGTAATTGGGACTGTTCAGAAGGAAAAGGATAGTGAGGATGAGGCAGAAGCAGGCCTAGGAAATTCTCAGACTGAACCTCCAACTATCAGACTAGCGAATACAGAATGGCTAGGAAAATTAGACAATATGCTTTTGCACTTAGAGGTAAAACAACGTGAAGACCTAACCAGGCTTTTCACAATGTTTAAAAGGGTTTGTAGGGATAAGCCGGGATGTACAACCTTAGCCACACATGATGTGGGTATAGGGGGAACCTTTCCTTTAAAACAACATCCTTACTGCTTGAGTCCAGACAAACAGGCCCAAGTGGAAGCAGAGATCCAATACGTGCTGGAAAACAATTTGATCGAATCTAGTCAAAGTAGCTGGAGTTCGCCAGTAGTTCCAGTACCTAAACCTGACAGGTCAACCCGCTTTTGTTTAGATTATAGAAAAGTCAATGCGGTAACGAAGGCAGACTCCTACCCAATTCCGCATTTAGAAAACTGTATCGACAGAGTGGGCAGCGCTGAAGGCCTGCTCAGCTCAGGTCAGGAAAAAAACCTGACCCGAACCCAAGAGAACCACATCGGACCCGACCCGAGCCTGACCCAACCACCGGAATGTTCACATTTTACCTACCTTCCGATTCCGAATCTGCAGGAAGCTGCAGACTGAGCGCGATGATGTCATAGAGGGGCTCACTGCATAGACTCAGAACTTCCCACCTTGACGACCCGGACTCCCAGTTCAGGTAGGCATTTCAACTTTTGCCACTTACTAAACTCAACTTGCCAGCAGAGCAAAACATAATACTGTGTGTGTCCGACCGGGGACCTGGCCCGACCCGGGCCCAACCCGGACCCGGCCCGAGCCCAAAAGCTGGACCCGGAAGAGTGACCCGACCCCACCCGAACCCAACACATGTCGTTGGGCCCCGTCGGGTTCGGGTCAGGTAGCAGGCCTTTAGGCAGTGCTAAGTTTCTTACCAAGATCGACTTGTTAAAGGGATACTGGTAAGTCCCTTTGACTCCTCGAGCCAAAGAGATATTAACTTCATGTCATTCAGGCTAAAAAATGCCCCAGCCACTTTTCAAAGGTTAATGAATCAGCTGGTAGCCAGTGTTCCCAACTGTGTAGTACATCTCGATGATACATACAGTAATACTTGGCAAGAACACTTAAACCAGCTAAAAATTCTGTTTAAAAAGTTACAAGCCGTGGACTTAGTGATAAATTTGGGAAAAAGTGAATTCTGACACATAGTGGGGCAAGGTCAGGTGTTGCCACAAATGGCAAAGGTACAAACCTTAATGGAGTTCCCTATCCCTAAAATTAAATGGGAAATAATGAGCTTTTTAGGGATGTGAGGTTTTTACTGGAAATTTGTACGAAACGTTAGTACTCGGGCTGCTCTGTTAACCGACTTGCTACAAAAAAAGAAAAACAAAGTGGTATGGTCAGATGAATGCCAAGCAGCTTTTGAAAAGCTAAAGGCAATCTTAACTAATGAACCAGTGTTGGCTGCTCCAAGCCTTAACCCTTTAAATTAGTGATCGATGCGAGTGACCTTGGGGTTGGTGCAGTTCTGTTGCACGATGAGGAATCGGGCATAGAGAAACCAGTAGGGTATTTTTCCAAAAACTAAATAGTCATCAGAAAAAATATTCCACTGTGGAAAAAGAAACATTGGGACTTTTACTGCCTCTCAAACATTTTGAGGTATATGTCTGCCTGGACTTTAAAGAAATATTAATATGCACTGACCATAACCCATTAACGTTTCTGGAAAAGTTTAAAAACCAAAATGCTAGAATATTTAGATGGAGTCTGTTGTTACAGCCTTATCATCTCAGGGTTGTACATATTTCAGGGAAAAATAATGTTATTGCCGACGCTTTGTCACGGATTTAACCATGTTAACTGATATAGATGGCAGTGGTAAAAAGAAAATGCTGTAAATTATTAGTAGAGTGGATGGTGCGTAAATGCGAGAAAAAATTGTTAGTGATTTTTCAATTTTTATTTTTTGCACTATAATGAAACGCATTTCGGGAATGGGATTTCATTTCAGCAGGGGCACACATTTGTCACGGTCCTGTGTTTTTTTTTCACCTCAGGAAATATTGCGGTGCGCCTTTAAGATTGTAAAAGATCAGTGCACCTTTAAGAACTCTCCAGAGGCTCAGTGAGCCAAAGTGCATTCTGGTTGCCAAGCAACAGCCATAGAGAGAGAGAGAGAGAGGACAGAGATTCAATGTTGCAGTTTTGACTTTTAAGAATTAGCTGAGCAGCAGTCAATTGAGAGACTTCCAGCAATTGAAGGAAGGAGAGCTCTCTGAGACAATTTAAACTGAAGGAAGAAAAGCTGTCTTGTTTCTCTCTCAAAATCCTACAAAGGTTCAAACCGCATTAATTCCATAAAAAATACGAAAAGTTTTTTCTTTCACAACAAATTATTAATATCTGCTGTGTTCATTGCTGGAAATAAAAGAGTTTAATACTACAACAGCTGAACCCCTATCTTTGAGGGAACCTTATTTATCAGACCTTGGAAGACTGCAAGTGTGCTTTGACTGTGTTATATTGGAAGATCATTCGTCAGGAATGTAATCTGCAAAGACTATATTTTTTCTATTTTTTCGGTCAGCTAATTTAAAACCGTGTATATGCATGCGTATACAGGAGATAGATTTTTAAATAAGAATCTACAAGGTCTTTAGATATTGGTTTATCTCAGTAGTATTTAAGATTTTAATTTTTTTAATAAATAGTTAATTTGTTGATATCTAAAGATACCTGGTTTGGTTCACTTCGTTTGGGGGTTACCAGATTGTTCAATTTAGCTGCTTTTTCCGATTTGGGAAAGCTTAAAGAAATATGTTGCAACCTATGGAGCGATGTGACTGAGTTGACGGTGTGTTGCTCCCACTGTGATCAGAATCATATATTTTGATTGGGGGCTTTGTCCTGAGCAGATGTAACACATGCAAAGATTAATTTTTGCAAATGATGCTCCTGATGAGAGGGAACCCTGTCCGAGAGCAAATGTCAATTGTGTGCATTAAATACATCAATTAACAGATGGAAAACCCATGGACTGCATACATGCTTGAAGTATCCTAGACATATATACAGGGGGTCAAATTTTCCTAATTAATTTTAGGGGTATGGGTATTCCTGGCAAGGCCAGTGTTTATTGTGTATCCCTAATTGCTTTTCAAAAGGTTGCGATGTGTCTTCTTGACGACTGCAGTCCTTGCCCTAAAGAGGCAAAATGCTGTTAGACAGGGTGTTCCAGGATTTTGCACCAGCAACAATGAAGGAACAGTGATATATGTGTATGTAAGGATGGTACGTGACCTTGAGAGGAATGTGGAGCTGATGGTGTTCCCAAGCATGGTCGAATTTTTGGGCAGATTTTTTATTTTCTTTCTTGAGATGTGGGCGTCGCTGGCTAGGTCAGCATTTATTTCCCATCCCTAATTGCCCTTGAGAAGGTGGTGGTGAGCTGTCTTCTTGAACCGCTGCAGTCCATGTGGGGTAGGTACTCCCACAGAGCTGTTAGGAAGGGAGTTCCAGGATTTTGAACCAGCGACAGTGAAGGGATGGTGATATAGTTCCAAGTCAGGATGATGTGTGGCTTGGAGGGGAACCTGCAGGTGATGGTGTTCCCATGCATCTGCTGAAGAAGCCTTGTGTGTGTTGTAGCTTGGGCATTCTGGAGAATTTCAGACTCAGGATAAGGCCAACTAAGAACTCTATTATTTACATAATACTATATACACTCTCATCAAGCCTCCTAAGCTAGCATCCTTTGTGCTGCTACCTCTTCTTCTCCCAGCCTAACCTCATGTCACTGTTACATCATCACCCTTACTGTGGAAGGAGTTGCTCTCACTGTCTTCGGTATTAACCCTTTACATACTTATACTACACTCCCCACAAGACCTTATCTGACATTTTCTGAAAAATATATACACATTTGACTTATCTACTACCCTCCCTCCCCAACCCCCACCATCGCTCCCCCACCCCGCCACCCCAAGTCTCTGACTCCACAGATTTAGTCCGTTAGGAGGTTTGACAACTCTCCCCAATCTGGTTGTAGCCTGACTGGGACGATCAGTAGTCTTCCTTGCAAGTCTGAATCGCTGACTTGGTTGATCTTTATTATGGATTGTAGCATTCGGTTTGGGTTTGTTCATTTTCATCTGGGTCTTCCAAACAAATGATTGGCTGTCGCTTTTGGGGAATAAGGATAATATTTCTCCTATTTCTTTGTATGTTTCCTTCAGTCATGTGTATCACATACTGGTAGTTCTCACGTCTGTGAATTACTGTACCTTCCCTTTTTAGGTCATGTATCCATACTCTTTGACCATTAATCAATTTGGATAAGTTTCTGGTTCGAAATCTTCTATTATAATTATGGGTTTGTTACCTTCTATAAGTGTTTTCCCTGTCTCTTACTTTTTCATAGTCCTGGACATTCAATCCTGGAAGCAATTTTTTAGGCGACACAGGAAGCTGTGTTCTTATCTTCTTGCAAATCAGTAATTTTGCAGGTGATAATCCACAAATCAACAGCATAGATCGATAAATTAGAAGTGAGATTGGAAGATCTTCATTCTTCTTCAGTAAGGAGTTTATGGTTCTTACACCTCTTTCCATCTCACCATTCGACTGTGGATACCTCAGTGAACTTGTGAGATGTAGATATCCCACCTTTGTCACAAACTGAGCAAAATATTTGTTTGCAAACTGTGGTCTGTTGTCTGACAATATTTCGTCAGGAATACCATGTTGCAAAATGTTTTGAAGAATTCTGATAACTGCTTCTGTTGTCATAGAATGCAATCTTCAGAATTCGATCCACCGTGCGAAATAATCAATGATGATGATGATGTATTACACACCACTGAACATAAATAAATCCACGCCTAGCCTTTGCCAAGGTATGGTTGGAAATTGAGTAGTTAACAGAGGTTCACTGTGTTATAGTCTTTGTATCACTCAAGTCTGACAGCTATGAATCGCATTCTCTATGTCCTCAGATATTCCAGGCCACCAAATTGAAGATTGTGCCCTCGCTCTGCACTGGCCTTGGTCTAGACAATCCTAACATATCGGCTCTCATTCTGCGAGGAATGACTAGTCTGTCATTGTAAACTAACAAGTCTATGATAATGGAGAAATATTTCTGAAACTCATAGAACGTTTTCATTGTTCTCCCACCTGGATACTCTTGTGGCCACCCTTGTGTGTAATACGGCCTTATGCAAATGCATTCTTCATCATTTTGTTGGGCTTAGCATATTTCTTGCAACTTCTGTGTGCTTGCTGGACAATTTTGTGCTGTATATTGTGAATATGGTTCTATCGCATGTACAAAATTCATATCTTGCTGTTTTGGATGGGAATGTTCTTGATAGTGCATCGGCTGATGCCTGAAAGTTTCCTCGGACTGATACTGTCTCATATGTATAGCTCATCAACCTTAGGCAAAATCTTTGTATTCATGGAGGCATTTTTGCAATCTCCTTTTCGTCTAACAAAGATACCAAAGGTTTGTGGTCTGTCTCGATGATGACACTCAATCAAACTATGTATTCAGAAAAGTTTTCACACGCCTATGTGATGCCTAGCGCTTCTTTTTGTATTAGCGCATACCATGTCTCTGTGTCTGACAAAGCTCTAGATGCGTAGAATATTGGTCTATGGGAACCATCAGGTTGCTCCTGAAAAAGAACTGTCCCATTGTCTCAGTGGTTCAGTTAACTCTGCTAAGTGAGGGAGAAACTTTGCTAATTGGTTTACCATTCCCAGGAATCTCCAGAGCTGTTGAACAGTAGTAAGAGTAGGAAATTCTGTAATGGCCTGTGTCTTCTGTGGATCTGCCATTACCCTTCAATGCTCACTCTGTGTCGTAAGAAATGGATTGAGGTCTTGGAAAATTCGCACTTAGAGTTAGTCACTGTTCTTCTGCTTCTTTGACCTCCTTGTCTCGGGAGACAATGGGTAAGCGCCTGAAGGTGGTCAGTGGTGTGTGGAGCAGTGCCTGGAGTGGCTATAAAGGCCAATTCAAGAGTGACAGACTCTTCCACAGGTGCTGCAGATAAAATTGGTTGTCAGGGCTGTTTCGCAGTTGTCTCTCCCCTTGTGCTTCTGTCTTTTTCCCTGCCAACTGCTAAGTCTCTTCGACTCGCCACACTTTGGCCCCGCCTTTATAGCTGCCCACCAGCTCTGGCGATCGCTGGCAACTGACTCCCAGGACTTGTGATCAATGTCACAGGACTTCATGTCGCGTTTGCAGACGTTTTTAAAGCGGAGACATGGATGGCCGATGGGTCTGATACCAGTGGCGAGCTCGCTGTACAATGTGTCCTTGTGGATCCTGCCATCTTCCATATGGCTCACATGGCCAAGCCATCTCAAGCGCCGCTGACTCAGTAGGGTGTATAAGCTGGGGATGTTGGCTGCCCCGAGGACTTCTGTGTTGGAGATACGGTCCTGCCACCTGATGCCAAGTATTCTCCGGAGGCAGCGAAGATGGAATGAATTGAGACATCGCTCTTGGCTGACATACGTTGTCCAGGCCTCACTGCCATACAGCAAAGTACTGAGGACACAGGCTTGATACACGCGGACTTTTGTGTTCCATGTCAGTGCACCATTTTCCCACACTCTCTTGGCCAGTCTCGACATAGCAGTGGAAGCCTTACCCATGCGCTTGTTGATTTCTGCATCCAGAGACAGGTTACTGGTGATAGTTGAGCCTAGGTAGGTGAACTCTTGAACCACTTCCAGAGCGTGGTCGCCAATATTGATGGATGGAGCATTTCTGACGTCCTGCCCCATGATGTTCATTTTCTTGAGGCTGATGGTTAGGCCAAATTTGTTGCAGGCAACCACAAACCTGTCAATGAGATTCTGCAGACACTCTTCAGTGTGAGATGTTAATGCAGCATCATCAGCAAAGAGAAGTTCCCTGATGAGGACTTTCTGTACTTTGGACTTCGCTCTTACACGGGCAAGGTTGAACAACCTGCCACCTGATCGTGCATGGAGGAAAATTCCTTCTTCTGAACGCATGTGAGAGCAGCAGGGAGAAGAAAATCCCCAACAGTGTAGGTACGAGAACACAGCCTTGTTTCACGCCACTCAGGATAGGAAAGGGGTCTGATGAGGCGCCGCTATGCTGAATTGTGCCTTTCATATTGTCATGGAATGAGGTGATGATACTGAGTAGCTTTGGTGGACATCCGATCTTTTCTCGTAATCTGAAGAGACCACGTCTGCTGACGAGGTCAAAGGTTTTGGTGAGATCAATGAAAGCAATGTAGAGGGGCATCTGTTGTTCGCGGCATTTCTCCTGTAGCTGACGAAGGGAGAACAGCATGTCAATGGTCGATCTCTCTACTCGAAAGCCACGCTGTGCCTCAGGGTAGACACGCTCGGCCAGCTTCTGGAGCCTGTTTAAAGCGACACAAGCGAAGACTTTCCCCACTATGCTGAGCAGGGAGATTCCATGGTAGTTTTTGCAGTCACCGCGGTCACCTTTGTTTTTATAGAGGGTGATGATATTGGCATTGAGCATGTCCTGTGGTACTGCTCCCTCATCCCAGCACAGGCAAAGCAGTTCGTAGAGCCAGGCGCTGCGCAAATGACTACTGGCAACACCTATGCAGTCATATGCAGCTGGCCTCAGACACCGGAAACATCAGAGGAATGTATGATGGCATTAAGAGAGCTTTTGGGCCAACCACCAAGAAGATCGCCCCCCCCCTCAAATCTAAATCAGGGGACACAATCACTGACCAACGCAAGCAAATGGACCGCTGGGTTGAGCATTACCTAGAACTGTACTCCAGGGAGAATGTTGTCACTGAGACCGCCCTCAATGCAGCCTAGCCTGTGCCAGTCATGGATGAGCTGGACGTACAGCCAACAAAATAGGAACTTAGTAATGCCATTGATTCTCCAGCCAGCGGAAAAGCCCCTGGGAAGGACGGCATTACCCCTGAAATAATTAAGAGTGCTAAGCCTGCTAGTCACTGTAGAACCCGTCAAATTCTCTGGTTATGTTGCTCTACTGACTGCCCATATATCAGGATGTCATCCATGTGACAAATAACTCCTTTGAGCCCTTCTAAGATGTTGGACATAGATCTTTGGAAGATCTCTGGTTCAGACGTTATTCCAAACGGTAACCTATTGAAACGCAAGAACACAATAAATAGGAGCAAAAGTAGACCAAATGGCCCATCGAGCCTGCGCTCCATTCAATACGATCATGATATTGGGTTTCAATTCCATGTTCCTACTTCCCAAAAAGGTGTTGTAAATATGGTTAATAATCCTGAGGTCTCATCTAGGGGTGTCTGCCAAAACCCACTATTGGCATTGAGTTTTGTAAAAATGGTGTTCTGGGAGAGGTTTGCAAAGTTATCATCAGCTGTGGATATTGGGTGAATCTCACACGCTATTGATTTGTTGATCTGTGTTAAATCCAATCAAATACGCAGAGTTCCATTTTATTTGGGACAGCAACCACAGCCAAACACCACTCTATTGTTACAGGAGAGATAACCCCCGTTATTGTCATCGCTTCCAATTGTTCTTGAACTTGGTTTACTAATGGATGAGGTATCTTTTTGGTGCAAAGATACACACTGGCCTGGTCCTTTCCTTAACTGTGATTCTGTACTCAGTCTTAAGTCTTCCAAGCCCTGTGAACAGCTTCAGATATTCAGCTTGAAAGCAATTGTTTACCTGCATTTGCTTGACTTCATTAATATTCTTGATTAGATGCGGATCTAAGCATGCTTTTCTACTCAGTAATATCATGCTCGGCCCCCACCTGCCAAGAATGAGGCACATGAATTTTGTCATGAATATTGATTTTAAACTGTTACTGGAGTGGAGAAAGGACTTGTTAAACAGATCAGCTGTGGTTGGAAAGACATTTGCATATTAACAGACAGTGTTTGGAAGGACAAAGCAGCCATTCCCTGACATTCAACCCACAATGGACTTTCGATCACCAGACATTGAACGTGTGGGAGCTCACAGTCCAGGTTGACTGCTAAGATGGCCGAATACACAAACGGACATGGTCAAACCAGCTAGTCACATGACTAACCTGCTGGGCAACTTGAGTTTTTTGAATTTGTACAAACAGTTTGGGCAGAAAGCAGAATGCTCTTAGACTGAGATGATCTGTCCTGGCTGGCTCACCACAGCCTCTCCTGTCTGCCTGCTCCCACCTCTTTCTCACAAGCCTCTGAATCCACTGAAGACACATGAACCCCAAGAGAGAAAAGTCTCCTACAGCAAGCAAGGTTTAAGAAGAATACTGGGCCCCAACGAAAAGCAAGATCTACCTACAATCAAAGACTCGACAGTGAGCTCGAAGGACCATAACAAAAACTCTTCAGATATTGCCTCAAACCTTTCTACTTTATTTTTCTTCTGCACTTTTCTCTCTCTATTTGCATGTGTGTATCGCACACGCATGCTAGCGTGGGCGCGTCCTGTATCCGTAGGCATCAACCAAATTAGAGTTTAAGTTTAATAAATTTCAACTTTTCTTCTTTAAACCTAAGAAAGCCTGTTTGTGCTGGTTTCTTTGCCTTATAATTAGAAAGCGGTGAACAAGGATTCACCAAGGGGGAGCTAAAAACACAATGTGTTTAAAAATAAAACCCTATTGCAGTAAGACCAGGTGAAGACTGAAAGGGACCCCGAGACCTCTTTCTAACTGGGGCGTAACAGTAAGGAAAATTCTTGATTACATAAGACATATGAGGTTTCCATAATTTGTCTCCCTCTATATTGGAGAGTTGCTTGAAGTTTACCTTTTACTTTCAGTTGTGTCTCGCCTGGACCATGCAACTGTGTATCTGCCGGATGTAGACAATGTCTCATCAACCATGACTCTTGGTCTGACAGAGCTGTGATACTAACACCTGTGCCCTGTTTAAAATTCGCAAGGTGTCCATTTACATCGAAGTCCGCTGTCCAGAATCCTTGGTTTGGGTCATTAATTTCTCCTAGGAAATATTCTGGTTCTTTTTCTTCTGAATATTGACATTTGATTCACTGCTCTTTGTGTGAAGATCTTCTCCTTTGAATTCTCAAGCAAAGAAATTTTACTCTGGCACATTTTCCCTTAATGTCCAGTCTTTCTCAATTGTAACACTTGGCTTTACGAGCAGGATACTGCTCCTGTCTGTGGGTCGTCTTGGGACCACAGGGTTAATATGGTTTCCTGGTGTCATGCACCGTCTCACCTGTGAATGTCTTCTTCTTCACAAAGTGCTTCTCTGACTTTGGTTTCACAAATTGTACAGTCATTGGGCTTCTTCTCACCCATGGCTTGTCTTCAGTCCACAGAATGGCCCAATTTTGCTTACGAACTTCAGCCTGTCTTACAATCTGAATGGCCTTTTTGAGTGTAAGGTCCTCTTTCAACTGTAAAGGTCTGACAGGGATTCATCAGCAATGCTAACAACTATATGGTCCCTTATTAGTTCTGCCTTTAATTCGCTGTGTTCACATCTCTCTGCCAATCTGTGCAGATCATTTATATAAGAGTATAAAGATTTGCCTATCTTCTGCTCCCGCTTGTTAAATTTGGCTCTTTCAAGGATCTTATTGCTGTGAAAATTGAAATAGTTATCAAAAAATTGAAGAACATCTTCAAATTTATCAGAAGCCTCGTTTATCCCTTGTCATATTATCACATCAACTGCAATCGCTTCTATTGTATATAAAAGGGTATTCACTTGTTCTACTTCTGATTTAGTATGGAGTTGGGAAGCAATCCTAAATTGTAGGAATCTTTTCCTCCATAATGACCAATTTTGTCCCTGATTGGGTCTTTCTTGACCATGCAAACTTTTAGACATTCCGAATTTTGAATCCATATTGCTTTCTTTGCTTTTGCAAGGCTTTCTAGGGTGTTTCCCTTTGTTTTTTAAATCTTTCAGGCTTGAATGGAGGTGCTTGCTGTCTTTCTGGGGATTTCCCGCCCATTCCAACCTTACCCGCACATTCTCTATGCAGTTTGACTGAGCAATGGCTGCTGACTCCACCCGACTCCCAAGTTGCCTTTTTGCCTGAGATTTACTCTCTACCCGTGTTTTTGATCCAGTGTGCCATTAACCATTAAGAGCCCCTTTCAAAATATGTCACTTGATCCTGGACCGTCGCCCAGTGCTGAAATTTGGACCCGATCGCTGGACCTGGATGTCCCATTGCAGACCCCCATGCTTCTGTGGTGCAGCCTAAGAGGCTGTAGGACTGTCTCACTGACTATCTGCATTGTCTGTGACTATGGAGCAGCTCTTCAGTTCATTGCAGTACCCCAACAAGATCTGCTGTTCTCCTGGCGTCACTTCACGAGGTAAGGATATCTTCAAATTTTCCTGGTCATTTTAACTAGTGCCACCATGTTGTGTGTTGGTGTTTTATTTTGTAGTGTAGCAGGGGCATTCTGGAGAAAGTCTCAGACTCAGGATAAGGTCAACTAAGAACTTTATTATTTACATAATATTATATACACTCTCATCAAGTCTCCTAAGCTAGCATCCTCCATGCTGCTACCTCTTTTTCGCCCAAGCCTAACCTCAAGTGATTGTTACATCACTCTTACAGTGGGAGGATTTGCTCTCACTGTCTTCAGCATTAACTCTTTACATCCTTATTCTGCAGTAATGTTTGGCACCCTACAGCCTGATACAGGTGGAGGGAATGTCATTTTAGCTCATGGATGGGGTACATCCAGGCAATTTGAAAGTATTCTATCACTATTGTGCTTTGTAGACAGTGGAGAGGGTTTGGGAAATCAGGAGGTGAGCGACTCATACAGTCTACCCAGGTCCTTTCACTTGCTCTAGTAGCCATGGCATTTCTGTGGCTAGCTCAGTACATTTTCTGCTCAACGGTGACCCCCAGGATGTTGACCGTGGAGGAATTTGGTGATGGTCATGCCATTGAATGTGAGCACTGACTACTTCATTATCTAAGGAATTGCGAATGGAGCTGAACACTGTGCAATCAAACAGCTCCACTATTGTCATGATGGAGGGAAGGCCATTGTTGAAGCAGCTAAAGATGGTTGGGCCAAGGACATTGCCCCGAGGTATTCCTGAGTAATGCTCTAGGGCTGAAATGATTGGTCTCCAACAATCACAACCATTTACATTTGCACCAGTTATGACTCCAGTCACCTGAGAGATTTCCTCCAATTCCCATTGACTTCAATTTTATGAGAGTTCTTTGATACCACACTTGGTTAAAGGCTGCCTTGATGTCAAGGGCAGTCACTCTAACCTCACCTCTGAAATTCTGGTCTGGTGCACATGTTTGGGCCAAAGCTGTAATAAGATCTAGAGCTGAGTTGACCTGATGGAATCCAAACTGAGAACTGGTGGGCATGTTATTGGTGAGTAAACGTCGTTTGACAGCAGCGTTAATGATAATGTTTGAACTGAGTTGGGGAATGTAGCCATACATGTGCTTAATCCAGCATAAAGATTCGGTCCCAGCTAAATATTTCAGAAAACATAACTATGTCTGAGTAGAATCAACTGTTTTACCCCATCACCAGCATAAGAACTATTGGGCAAGTCAAACAGGGAGGGTGTCTTTCCATGTGAATTGTAATAAGATTCCTTGCAGTGACATTTTGAATAACAGTGAATAACTTTCTACCATTAAAGTGATTTCATATAAGAAACACATCTTAATAAGATTGTAAATCCTTGTTGGCTTAAGAATCCAGTAAAATGGGAATCATCTAATCCTTGATTTAGCTCACAAAGCAAAGGAACAAGCATTAGCTGTCACCCATTCATGTTAAACCATCTTTGACTAAACTATTTCATACTAAGACTTATGCAAAGCTTCATGCTGAAACAGAATTAAAATCATCTTCTGCAAAGCTTCCAATACCATCAAGCCAGGGGATCAACCCTGGTTCAATAACAAGTGTGGGAGAGCATGCCAGGAGCAGTACCAGACATATCTAAAAGTGAGATGCCAACCTGGTGAAGCTACAACACAGGAGTACATACATGCTAAACAGCAGAAGCAGCATGCGATAGACAGAGCTATCTAATCCCACAACCAACGGATCAGATTAAAGTTCTGCAGTCCTCTCATATCCAGTCATGAATGGATGGATAATTAAACAACTGTCCAGAGGTGGAGGCTCCACAAACACACCAATCCTAAATGATGGGGGAGCCTATCACATCCTTGCAAAAGACAAGGCTGAAACATTTCAGCTGAAAGTGCCGGGTGGGTGGTTCCTCTCAGCCTCCTCCTGAGGCCCCCATCATCACAGATGCCAGTCTTCAGACAATCAGATTCACTCCACATGATATCAAGAAACAATTAAAAGGCATTGGATACTGCAAAGGCTATGGGCCCTGACAAAATCCCGGCTGTAGTACTGAAAACTTGTACTCCAGAGCTTGCCACGCCCCTAGCCAAGCTGTTCCAGTACAGCTACAACACTGGCATCTACCCGGCAATGTGGAAAATTGCCCGGGTATGTTCTGTACACAAAAAGCAGGACAAATCTAACTCAACAAATTACAACCCCATCAGTCTACTCTCGATCATCAGTAAAGTGATGGAAGATGTCATTAACAGTGCCATCAAGCGCCACTTACACAGCAATAACCTGCTCAGTGATGTTCAGTTTGGGGTCCGCCAGGGCCACTTAGCTCCTGACTTCATTACAGCCTTGGTTCAAAAATAGACAAAAGAGCTGAATTCTAGAGGTGAGGTGAGGGTGACTGCCCTTGACATCAAGGCAGCATTTGACTGAGTGTGACATCAAGGAGCCTTAGCAAAACTAGAGTCAATGGGAATCAGGGGAAAAACTCTCCACTTGTTGGAGTCATACTTAGCGCAAAGGAAGATGGTTGTGGTTGTTGGGCCAAACATTCAGACCCAGGACATTGATGCAGGAGTTCCTTAGTGTAATGTCCTGGGCCCAACCATCTTCAGTTGCTTCCTCAATGACCTTCGCTCCATCATAAGGTCAGAAGTGAGAATGTTTGCTGATTATTGCACAGTGTTCGGTTCCATTCGTGAGTCCTCAGATACTGAAGCAGTCCTTGCCAACATGCAGCAAGATCTGGACAACATTCAGCTTGAGTTGATAAGTGGCAAGTAACATTCATGCCAGACAAGTGCCAGGCAATGATCATCTCCAACAAAAGAGAATCTAGCCATCTTTCCTTGACATTCAATGGCATTATCATCACTGAATCCCCCATCATCAACATCCTGTTCATTCCCTCCACCAGCGGCATACAGTGGCAGCAGTGTGTACCATCTGCAAGATGCACTGCAGCAACTTGCCAAGGCTCCTTCAACAGCACCTTCCAAACCTGCAAACTGTACCACCTAAAAGGACAAGGGAAGCAGATGCATGGGAAACCGCAACCTGCAAGTTCCCCTAGAAGTCACACACTACTTTGACTTGGAAATATCTTGGCCACTGTTGCTGGGGCAAAATCCTGGGACTCTCTTCCTAGCAGCACTTTGGGTGTACCTACACCACATGGACTGCAGCGGTTCAAGAAGTCAGCTTGCCACCACTTTCTCAAGGCCATTAGGGATAGGCAACAAATGCTGGCCTTGCCAGTGACTCTCACAGCCTAAGACAGAATAAAAAAAAAATCTTTGCCCCCAGAAGAGGGAATGTAAGAGAGGCAGGGAGCTCAACAAGTGGTCTTTCTTGTCCTTTCTATTTGTTACTTGTTGAAAGATGGTAACATCCTGCTGTTGACTCACATCGACAAGAAGCAGTGTCACGGGAGGTGAAAGGTCAAGGGAAATTAGCATATTTGCACTTTTAGAGAATGAACTTGGGTACTTTTGGTGCAACAGCTGGGATGTGAAAGGTGCTATATAAATGCAAATCCTATTTCACTTTCTGTTTGAATTAAAATAATGTGCTTTATTGGAAAGATGGGAATAACTAGCTATTGCAACAAGAGTACACATATCAGCCTTCAGAAGAGTCAGGCTGGATCATAAGACTAGCCAGCAGAGATGAGGGGGTTGTCAATGGAATACACAAGGGGGATGAGAATTTGTGAAGGAAGGAGTCTGAAGACTCAGGGCGCTTGGAAGACGCGGGGGAAATGGAAGACTCAAGGGGCAGACTCGGGCAGGTATCAGAACGCAGGTTAGCCCCTGTCTAACAGCTCCATTGTGTCTACTTTGGTTTTTGATTATTTCATTCTGCGTTCCTACCTTGAACACCTCCCTGCCTTGAACATTATCAATTCCTGCTATTACTTTACAAATGCCAATCCAATTTTCTTTTCTCCTTTGAGAATAGATATAGCTTCCTTAGCCTCTGTCCCTGCTGAGAAAGTTAACAGAAAAAAAAATGTTAATGCATAGGTCCTGTATTGACCAGTCAAGAAGAATCAATTTGCCAAAGTAGCTAACTCCACATGAACTCCTATAAATTTGAGCCACGCTTTGGCACAGTGAGGTTTTGCTGCTCTGTGTTTGCAGTTGAAATAGGGAGGAATAATGGACAAATGTTAGACGTTTTCTAAATACACTTTCCCCAAGGTGAAAAGAAAGTGAAGATCTTTTGTTGGTGAGAAAGGAAAAATAACAAAGTGAGACTGATGGGTTGAAATTGCACTGCGTTCAGATGGCATTTGTTTTTCCACTGAAGAACAGAAATTGGTATGAACCTGAGAAACAGGATATAGGAGAAAGAACATGCAGCTGGAGGAGGGTGAAGTTTCAGAACAGTGGTTCTCAAACCTTTTGATTGAAAGATACCTTTTCAAATGGATTAGTAATCCCAAACCTCCATCTAAATTCTGATACTACACAATTCTCAGAATATGAAAGTGCTGCATGAAAAGAATGTCTCAACAATGCTTTTCAGAAAACAGATATTTGCTCAGAGATATCCGTGAGATGGGTCTGCCTGCTTCTCACTGCAGAGTTTGCTCTCCTTGGCAGAGAGCAGGGGCGTTGAGAGGGCAGAATCATGGGCTGGAATTTTACATCCCCCAAAAGAATGGGCTTGTGGTGGTGGTGGTGGGGGGGGGAGGGGCGTAAAATGTAGTGGGAGGCTGTGGGGGGGTGGGGAGGCGCGCCCTTCCTGACCTGCTCCCACCGCTGCTGCCAATATATGCGGGGCGGCAGTGGCGAGAAATGGCCCACCTGCCCCAGGCCTATCAAAGCCCTTAAGTGGCCAATTAACAGCCACTTAAGAGCCTCCATCTGCCACCACGGGGATTTTATGGTTGTCTGCCGGGCGGCTGTGGCCTCAGAAAAGCCGCCTGATAAAACTAGGCGGCCTTCTGGCGGCTTGGGAGGGGGTCCTCCTGATTGGGCACCCTGTACGCCACAGAGGGCTGCCTCCGAAGTCCCAACCACCCAAATCTGTCCCCTTACTGACACCCCCTTGCCTCGCCGTGGCCCGACCGATTGCCCCCGGTGAGGCCCCAAAAACCTACTTCTTTTCTGGTGCTGTCCATCATCTTCACCCTGAAGCTGGGTTGCAGTCCCAGCAGTGGCCACCGCTCCATGGCGCTGCTGGGACTAAGAGTTGCCGGCTCATTCTCGCCCACCCCACCGCTTCAATTCGGTGGAGTTCCTGCCCAAGACCAATTAAAGGCCTGGGGACCGTAAAAACTGGTCCGGATCCCTAGGCCCAGCGGAAGCGGGATCGCCACTGACTTTTCGGCCAGTGGACAGATCCCTCCCCACCCATTGTAAAATCCAGCCCATTGAGAGTGCAGGAGTACAGGGGGAGCAATGCATGGAGAGAGCACTACAGGAACAGGTGGACAGCAGGAGCCTGGGGGAGCAGAGCACACATCCAGCCACCACTCACTCGCTTTACCTTGACATCACTACCTTTAAAGTTGGCCCTGCGTGTGGACCCTTTGGAAGGACTCTGCAGACCCCAGGTTTCTGCAGACGGCGGTTTGAGAACCACTGTTTTAGAAGCATTATATAACTGAAAAAATGATCTAAGATGTGTATAACAATCATCACAATTACTGTTAGCCACAGATGTGTCGATGCTGACACCATTTTTTCCACACGGACTAATTTTAGAGGAAAACGCATTGTATGCACACAACAACAATAACAACTTGCATTTACATAGCCCCTCTAACTTAACAAAACATCCCTCAGCTTTTGACCGGAACATTATCAAACAAAATTTGACACCAAACCATATAAGGAGCTATGAGGACAGGTAACCAAAAGCTTGATCAGAAAGGTCATTTTTAAGGAGTATCTTAAAGGTGGAGTGGTAGAGAGGTTTAGGGAAGGAATTCTAGGACTTAGGACCTAGGCAGCTGAAGGCACAGCCACCAATGATGGAGTGATTAAAATCAGAGATATGCAAGATGCCACAATGGGAGTAGCACAGAGATCTGGGAGAGTTGTACAGTGGGAGGTCAGATGGAGTGAGGTGAGGCCATGGGTGGGGGAAGGTGGGGTTTGAAAACAAGGATGAGAATTCTAAAATCGAAGCATTGCCAAACCGAGAGCCAATGTAGGTCAGCAGCAAAGATAAATCAACTTCACAGGTGTATATTTATTTAGCAAGCATCTACCATTAAAGGCCTGCTCAGATCTGCAAATGAAACCCGACCCGAGCCCGACAGAACCACATCCAACCCGAGCCCGACCTGGCCCGAGTCCTTTAATTTTTTCACGTGCCCGACTCGACCTGACCACCGGAATATAATTAACTTTATTTAGGAGGCTGTGCTCTGCCTTGGATGGAATCTCTCACTGCAGACTAATGTGGAGTGTTTCCCGCCTTGACGTCCTGGCTATCACTATGTCTGACCCACCCGACCGACGCGAGCCTGAATGTCGGACCCGGAAGAGCGACCCGACCCGATCTGAACCCGACACATGTCGTCGGGTCCCGTCGGGTTCGGGTCGGGGCCCCATGCTCTATCTACCATAACCTTCAGTAACCAAGGAAGTAAAGCGCTCACAATGATCAAAGAACACTCACACACTCTATGGGCTGGATTTTGTGCTGGAGGCGGGGCTCCTAGCACCAGGCCAAAAAGTCGGGGGGAACCCCGCCTCTGCCTTCCCCACCCCCATCCCACCCCTGGAGCGATCCTCTGGGCTTTTGGTGTCAATGTTTTAGGAGGCGGGAATCCCATTCCTTTAAAGACTTTAAAGGGATGGAGATCACGCCTCCAAGAGTTGCCGGCCAATCACAGGGTCGGCAGCTCAGCAGTATCAGTAGCGCCACTGGGAGTGGGGCCACTGCCGGTACTGCAGAGGCCTCGGACCCAGGTCCAGCACAAAAACCCTGGAGAAGAGGTAGGCGAGGCAGGGTTGCCTGGGCCAATCTGGAAGGCCTCGGCGAGGGATGGTAGGGGGGTGCTCTTGCAGTCCAGGGGAGGGGGATCCTGGAGGGGGTAAATTGGTTCCCATTGAATGTTCTCCGTGGGTCACAAATTGCCCATGGAGGAGGGACCCCCGCCAAAGCCTGAAGGGAGGGTGCCTCATTTTACAAGGCGTCCTCCCCAAGCAGCGGAGGTCCCCCCCATCCCCACTCCTGGTAAGATCCCAACAGCAGCAGGGAGGCCATCGTTGGCCCTTAATAGGCCACTTAAGGGCCTCAATTTTCCTCTCGGCAGGAAGGCCACCATCGGCCAACCCACTCACAGGAATATCGCTGGGCAATGGGGAGGCGACAGGCCCTCCACCCAGCTCCCCTCCCCCCGTCGCAATTGTCTGTGCCCCCCACCTCCGATCCTGCTTCGGTGGTGGAGGGGGGGGTCCCGTAAAATCCCAGTCTACTTTTTCATCTTACCAGTTGACCGGCAAGTGCACAAAAAGGTTAAAGTTCACATGCATACACCATGCGATTACAAGGATTGAGATCACATGTCCAAAGACGACATCTATTTCTCGTTGTTTAGTTACTAATTAGAATGCAATTAGTCAATTAACGAGTTGTAGCTAATATATTGGACCACACTGGCACAGAGGAGTCCTGAAAGGAGACGAATAGAATGGATAGGGAGGTAAATGAGAAGCAATAGAGGCAGAAAATGAAAACAAGAAGGGCATTTATATAATGCCTTAGAAAAACATCTCATTATCCTGGAAATACTCAGCAGGTCTGGCAGCATCTGCAAATAGAGAACCAGAAAGATTCTGACGAAAGGCCACAGACCTGAAACGTTAACTCTGTTTTTCCTCTCCACCGACGCTGCCTGACCTGCTGAGGGTTTCTGCATTTTCTGTTTTTATTTCAGATTTCCAGCATCTGCAGTATTTTGCTTTTGTATCTCATTACCCTTGTTGGTTCTCCATTTGTCTCAAACCTGCCAGCATTAGTCAAGATGAACCAATCACTGATCTCTAATGTTGGGTTCCACAAGGTTATTAGACCAAAGGATACCATTAAATGCTATAAGTGGGAGAGATGCGAAAATTACTATAGTTATAATGGAGCAGCAAACTTAGGCTTGATGTGACCTGAGAGAAGGTCTACTACAATGCTCCATGGCCTGAAGAAGGTGACCAAGTTAAGAGAAAAAAAATACAACTATATAAAAAAGGATATGAAGAACTTACTAAGTAGCTTAATTTTAACTGTGCCAATTTATGAATGAAGCATTGTAATGCATTGCTTTACAATGTTGCATATTCAAATGGCTGTCACTATAACTAATCTTTTATTAATCCTTCAACCGACAGGACTAAAACAGATTATCTGGTAATTTATCGTATTGATGTTGTGGAGCCTTGATATGTCTACATTGGCTGTCACATCTTGCTAGCATTATGAATGTTGGACAAGGAGCATGCGATTTGGCTTCTCAAGCCTGCTCCATCATCCAGTAAGATCATGGTTGATCTGCACCTCAACTCCATTTACCCATCTTCACTCCATGTCACTTGATACCATTATCCAACAAACATCTATGGATCTCAGTCTTGAATATTTCAATCGACATCATGGGTGTCCAATCAGTATTCCCAGAGGAAAATGAGATGCTAGGTATCATGAGCCCCCTACTTCCTCTTTCAAATTCTTATAGAATCATAGAATGATTACAGTTTAGAAGGAGCTCATTAGGGCCTTTGAGTCGTGCCAGCTCTGCATAAGAGCAATTTAGCCCTGCCCACTCCCCTGCCCCTTTCCCCATAGCTCTGCAATTCTTTTTTTTCCCTTCAGGTGCTTATCAATTCCCGACTGAAAGCCACAATGTGCAACTTCCAAGGAAAATGCAGTAATTCAAGAACAACACAGATAGAATGCATTATAGGTGCTGCCTCTTTATTTATTTAGAGATACAGCACTGAAACAGACCCTTCGGCCCACCGAGTCTGTGCCAACGAAGAACCACCCATTTATACTAACCCTACAGTAATCCCATATTCCCTTCCACCTACCTACACTAAGGGCAATTTATAATGGCCAATTTACCTATCACCTGCAAGTCTTTGGTGGTGGGAGAAAACCAGAGCACCCAGCAAAAACCCACACAGTCACAGGGAAAACTTGCAAACTCCACATAAGCAGTACCCAGAATTGAACCCGGGTCCCTAGAGCTGTGAGGCTACGGTACTAACCACTGCGTCACTGTGGAGCCAATTCCAGATTTCCACTAATCTTTGCATGAAAAGATACTTCCTGATTTCGCTTCTGAATGGCCCTGTTGCTAATTATAAGGCTATGCCCTCTTATTCTGCATTACCCCACCAGAGGAAATTATTTCTATGTACCTACAATATCGAATTCCTTTATCATTAGAAACACCCAACCCACTAGCCAAAGTTAGAGGCCTTACTCCCACACTGGATAAGGATAGAGGAATAAGTACAGACCAAAACCCCGAACCAGGAGCTCACTGGATAAAAACAAGAAATGCTGGAAACACTCAGCAGGCCTGGCAGCATCTGTGGAGACAGAAGCACAGTGGTGCAGTGGTTAGCACCGCAGCCTCACAGCTCCAGGGACCTGGATTTGATTATGGGTACTGCCTGTGCGGAGTTTGCAAGTTCTCCCTGTGACTGTGTGGGTTTTTGCCGGGTGCTCCGGTTTCCTCCCACAGCCAAAGACTTGCAGGTTGATAGGTAAATTGGCTGTTCTAAATTGCCCCTTGTGTAGGTAGGTGGTAGGGAATATGGGATTACTGTAGGGTAGTATAAATGGGTGGTTGTTGGTTGGCACAGACTCAGTGGGCCAAAGGGCCTGTTTCAGTGCTGTGTCTCTAAATATGAAAAATGGAATGAATAATCTCTCAGTTCTGATATCATCCTCGTAAATGTTATTGCACTTTCTCCAGTCCTTTTGGTAATATGGAGATTGCAACAATATTGTAAGCGTGGTTTAATCAAGTTTCGATGTCAAACATAACTTCCCTGCTTTTTAATTCTATTTCTCCAGAAATGAATCCAGTGCTTGTTTGAATTATTTTTGGCCTTGTTAACCTGCGTTGCCACTTTCAATGATTCCTGAATCTGCGCCCCTAGATCCATTTGCTTCTCTACCCCACTTCCGAGAAGTATAGTATTCCTCCTACCAAAATGCACCACCTCACACCTTGACTAGCCCTGTGATGTAAATCCAGGCCTTGAGTTTCAAGTCTTTTGTCTTGTGAATAGATTCTGCCTCTGAGGGCTATGTTTTGAGTATGAAATGAGTGGGAGGGTGAATTAGGTGCATGGGGAAATCAAAGACAAGCATGATGTGGGCAGGAGGAGTAAATTATGTGACATTCGAAATGGGTGGTCGGAGATCTTTGTGGCAAGGAGCTGAGGAGAAAGTGAAGCACGATGTGAGTTGTCAAGTGAAATAGAGGCAAAGGGCTGGAGTAGGAAAGACAGGCTTTTTGCTTAAAGTTCCACTAACAGCATGTAACAACAAGATAAACCTTGGCGAATGAGAACCAAGAGGTTGCTTTTTAGCTGGCCGAGTCAAAAAGGAATCAACGCCAATGTCCAACATTTTGCACTTTCAGGAATCTCTGCAATCTGGGCCTTTCATATCAGGTTCAGCCACAGACTGCTTCACCCTATTTTCACAAAATATGACCAGCTGAGTTTGAATGTAGAAGCTTGTCCTTCACAGCTTCTGACTATCTTTTGGTGCTGGATTCTAGCAAAGAGGGCAGAAGAACATAGAAATAAAAATTGGAGTAGACCATTCAGACCATCGAGCCTGCTTTACCATTCAACAAGATTATGACTGATCTTCTACCTCAACTCCATCTTCCCACACTATCCCCATATCCCTTAATCCCTCAATACCCAAAAATCAAACTCTGTCTTGAATAAACTGCGTGATTAAAAGCATCCACATCTCTCTGAAGTAGAGAATTCCAAAAATCCAGAACCCTTCGAGTGAAGAAATTTCTCCTCATCTCATTGCTATATAGCCAACCTCTTATTCTGTGACTGTGTCCCATTTTCTAGATTCCCCAGCCAGGGGAAACATTTTCTCAGCATCTACCCTGTCAAGCCCCTTAAGCATTTTACACATTTCAATGGGATCATCTCATATTCTTCTAAACTGTAGGGAATATAGGCCTAGTCTACTCAATCTCTCCTCATAGACCAATCTCATCCATTGGCTTGCAAAATAGAGCTGGGATTCATGACACTCCTTTCCTGCCTATTCTTAACCCTCACCCAATATTCTGTCACCATTTTGACTGAAGGAGGAAGCACCCTGCTCTAAACAGGGTGAGCATGTTTAAATGAGGTGGTAATATTGGGATGACACCATGGACCAGATTCTCCTCTTTGGGGCAGAGTAGCGGCTGGAAATGAACTTACATCTGCCCGTCCCACTCTGCTCCGACCTATTTTCCTGGGTCAGGGGTAATGAATGATGCAGGGCAAGATCCCGCCATGATTCCCACCAGCAATTTTGCTGCCTCTGAGAAATTGGGGCCATGGCTTCTCGCAAGAGACCTGCGACATTATCCAGTGAGGTAGCCTCCTGCTACCAGCCAAAACCGGTCAACCCTTTAAACTGCTGTGAACCTTTAAATTCTGCAGCAGCATGTAATCTCCTGCACTCCCAATAAGAGACACTGGTAAGGCCAACAGCTGACGCATAATGATCTAAAATAGGCTTACTATAGAGGGAGAATCAGCAACTGTTCAAAGTTGCAAAAGTGGCCACATGGAGAAAAGCCTAAGCATGTATCTATGATTCACATGCCAATTCTGGTTGAATGTATTCCTGAAGGTTTCATCACATAACCTCCCACCTCCAACCACACCCGTCACTTTGTCACCATTGGTCTCTAGACGCATCCATTCACATGTCTGCCATCTTTCCACGGATAATTGGAAAGCGAAAAGACACTTCATTAGCCAATTGGATGTACCTTGAATGTCAGTCAAACAGCCTTTGTCTCCCCCACCCTCCCCCCATCTCCAACATTTTTTTTATAGTGAATAAACAGGAAATGATACAAAAACGCATTTTTTTGTTAATTGCAAATAATTTTTCTCCTGGATTGTTTGCAGTAGTGTCCTGGAGATTAGATTTCAATTCCTGGAAACTGCAGCCAATCCTGGGGGGCTGGCAACCCTAATCTGTGATCAAGAAGAAGACAATTCCTTTTTAAATCCAGCTGCTATGTCTCACAGGCACCGTTGTCCCAAGATAGTACAGTAACAGGAGTCTCTGTTACAACTCTGAAATCTTCATTCGTTTAGAACCATTGATAGGTATTGACAGTGGTGTTGACTCATCATAAACTGGATCAGGTAATCCAATCAGGAATACAAATTTAATCTCAAATCCCCGCAGAGTTGGATCAGTCAAAGAAAGCTATAGTGATGGACTGGGAGAATTACCATGACTGTGTGCGTGTGTCCGTACATGTGTGAGAGAAAGAGCGTGTGCTTGTACACTTGAGTGTGTGAGAGAATGTGTATATGTCATAGAGAAAGAGAGAGTATAGATTAGACGAGAAAATGGGAGCATTAGACAAGAGACAGACAGGTTGTGTGACAGAGAGAGATTACAAGAGAATATCAGATGGAAGCGCGAGTGAAAGAAAGGAAGAAAGGAAGAATAATCTTGCATTTATATCGCACCTTGCACAACCTCAGGAAATTCTGCACTGCTGTACAGCCAATGAAGTACTTTTTGAAGTGAATGATTGTTGTAATGTGGGAAATGCAGCAGCCAATTTTCACACAGCGAGCTCCCACAAACAGCGATGTGATAATGACCAAAGATGTGCTTTAGTGATGTTGATTGAGAGATAAATAGCAGCCAGGACTATCTTTTTCAAAATAATGCCATGGGATCTTTTACATCCACCTTTATGGACAGACAGGGCCTTGATTAATCATTTCATCTGAAATACAACACGCCTGACAATATGGCAGTAAGAGGGAAGGGTAGGGAATGTAGAGATAGGATGGGTAACTGAATAATGAGACACGAGGGAAGAGCAAGTAATAAGGATAAAGAGAGACTGGGGAGATGAGGGAACATACAATTAAGTTTCATTGGAGATAAATGTCCTTTTCTGCTTGACAGCTGGCTTCATTCAGTTCTGCACTTGTTCTTTGCGGTTACAATTTCTCAGAGTGGACACTAACAGCCTGTGAGCTGCAAATCACTGATGTTTGTTCACAACTACATTGAAGCTCCAAAGATTCTGACACAACAAGAAACACTTTGCATTTGATTACTGGGAAATAGCTTACATATTTTTGTTTGCCCACACCCCGTTTTCCCTCCATTAAAAAAAGATGTGGGAAGGATGGAAGCAGATTGGGGCCAGGATTCAGATTTTGTACATTTTACCATTCAACCCAATCCAAAGTTGCCTGTTTTTGAAGGTTAAAATTCCCCCCTATATTTCTGTGCAAGAATTACAAAGAACTTGCAGCCCAGAAACAAGCTATTCAGTCCAATTAGTCTGCTCCAGTCTTTATGCTTCAGATGAGCCTCCTGCCACCTTATTTCATCTCCTATTCTTTTCACCCCCATGTGTTTATCCAGCTTCCCCTTAAAGGCATCTATGCTATTAGCCTCAACTACTTCACGTGGTAGCGAGTTCCACATTCTCACTACACTGGGTAAAGAAGTACCTCCTGAATTTCTTATTGGATTTATTAGTAACTATCTTATGTTTATAACATCTAGTTTCAGACTCCCTCGCAAGTGGAAATATCTTCTTTCTGTCTACCCTATCAAACCCCTTTATGATTTCAACGACCCCTATTAGGTAACCTCTCAGCTTTCTCTTTTCTAGTGAAAAGAGCCCCCCGCCTGTTCAGTATTTGCTGTAGATATAATGTTCCAGTTCTGTTATCATTTGTAATGAGAAGCTTTTTATCTTGTCTGATGCCACATAAATGAGATGCGTGGAGTTCAGTTGATTGAAGATCTCAAACAGGTTTATTAAAACCGCTAACTATTATATTCAGCACAAAGTGATCTATTTACAGGATTTGCCTCTTGGTGTTACAGTTGCAAAGTGACTCTGACTTGTAGTCGCATGACTGCATCCTGGCACATAGTCCATTAGCATACTAAGATCTTAAAGGGACATCACTCTTCAAGGCAAACACAGAACATCCCCCTTCTTTCTAAAGATAAGTTTCTTATGCTAAAAGTGAAAATATGAAACATTAGATAACATCAAAACTATTGGGCGGCATAGTGGTGCAGTGGTTAGCACCGTAGCCTCACAGCTCCAGGGACCTGGGTTCAATTCTGGGTACTGCCTGTGTGGAGTCTGCAAGTTCTCCCTGTGACCGTGTGGGTTTTCGCCGGGTGCTCCAGTTTCCTCCCACCACCAAAGACTTGCAGGTGATAGATAAATTGGCCATTGTAAATTGCCCCTAGTGTAGATAGGTGATAGGGAATATGGGATTACTGTAGGATTAGTATAAATGGGTGGTTCTTGGTCGTCACAGACTCAGTGGGCCGAAGGGCCTGTTTCAGTGCTGTATAAATAAATAAATATAAATAAATTTACACATGGATAGTGTTTGTGAAATTTACAAATAGAGAATGTCAACAGTCCATCTGTTGCCTTGGTGATTTGACAACTCTTTCTCAGGGAGTTTGCATCTCACCTGTTGCTGTTTTTTCTGAGGTTTCTCCCTCTCTATGTTCAGTTTCTGTTATTCTGCCTTCAGCCTGCTAACATACTCAGTTGCTTTTCCCAAGATGACCACTTTTGAGGACTTGTCATTCTTGGAAAGCTCCGGCATCTCATCTCGAAGAACCAACAGACAGTGCTTCAACTCCTCAGGGCATTGAGTGTCCTTCGCCTCTCCTCATCCTCCGCGTCTGAAGGCTTGGGGCTCAAGGTTGAAAACTTGGTGGGGGAAGAGTACTTGGTTTCATGGAAATACCTGTCCATTCTGGCTCATTGTGGTGCTAGAGGTGAAGGCGCGGCATAGTTGTGCTGTGGCTGGGTTTCCATTTTGCACCGTTTGATGTTGGTCAGAGTCTGCAAGCAGGTTCCAGTCCTTGGAGATTTCCCCTTGGCAATGCTCTCGTGGATGGTTATGATGTTGAGGTTCTTACATGCTGGTAGTCCCTCCACTGCTGGTCTGCTCATGGCTAGTAAGTAGAACATTTGTGGTTTCCATGCCGACTTACCATTTCTGCATTGCATTGTTAATGTGCCACTGCAAGGGATGGGTGCCCCATTATATGCAGATAACTTGGCGGTCGTCAGTTGCATCATTGATTTCCAACGACTCTGGTACATATCTTTGAGGATTGGACTGGTAGGATATTTGCATTAGCTCCGGTGTCAATCTTGACATGTTTGCCAGGTTTCTTTGGGTACATGATGTTCATAGGCAAAAGACTTCAGCAATGTAATGTGTCAGGTTCACAACGTGGAATGCCTGTTTGTCTTCTGTCTGAACACTGCTTCTTTCGGAGTCTCAGGTTTGTTTCACCATGGATTTCATACATTTACGCTGGTCTCTGGAGCTCTCCTTGCTGCTGTTGCTTGTTTGTTTGTGTCCGACCATTGATTCTGGCTGCATTCTTGGTGTCAGAATTCCTGCATAGACGGGCCTAGTGTCCTTTTACACTGCACGCCTTGCATAGGTCTCGAAATGCAGGACAGTTTCGACATGAGTGGGACCAAACACACCTACCACCCAGCCTGCTTGATCTTTTCGATCTGGTTATGGTGCCGATACTGTTGGCTGCACCTAGTGCTTGTAGGTGTTGTAGCCAGCTGCAATGGCTTCGTATTTCCTGCCATCTTTTGGCAGTGCATCGATGCTGTGACCTTTCCTTTTCCCCAAGAGGTCCTTCTGAAATGCTTTAATGGTATTGATACAGTCACTAGCTCCATTATTCGGTCTAACATCTCAACTTCTGAAAAGTTGCATTCATTGCCCTTACCAAGTCATCTGCTGACAAACTGGTCTATTGATTCCTGTGGCTGTTTCCTGTAGGACATCAATTCTAGGTGGTGAATTTGAAAATTCATTCTCAAGCGGAGCTGATCTTGCAGCACTTTTCATATCTTTGTAGGATCTTTCTGATCCTCTTCAGATACGTCTGAGGTATTTAGTCTGTGAAATCCCTCATTTTCAATCACTATCATTACTTTTATAGCCTGTTTTTCTGGTTCTACAATTACTTAGTCTGTAAAGCATAATTGCATTCTCTGTTGGAACAGTTTGAACTCATAAGATATCCATGGCTTTCCAGTTCATGCAGGGACATTTGATATCCATGTTCCTGCTGTTCATTTTGCTTCAAGACTTGCTTTAAGACCTTGTATTGTGACTCTGTACTTTCCCTTTAAAAAATTCTCTGTTATCTAAACTGGCTGCTTTGATTGACAGAAGCAGGTGTTTAGCAGTGCTTGGCTGTTTATCTAGCTTCCAGCACTCTAGTCTGTCTGTTTATACAGCTGTACATTAGGAATTTCAAGTTTTTTTTTGCTAGGGTTTGTTTATGCAGCCACTCAATAGGCAATTCTTCACACTTGAGTGGTTTATTAAGTCTTTATTTTTTAAATTCAGGCTGTGTGAATGAAAGCCCTTCACACTGGAGTGATTTAATGGTTTCTTTTTATAGGTCTAACTGCGAGCTGCATGAATGAAGGATTCTTGTGCTTTTTGCTGTCAGACGCCTCCTGTAATGGTGCAGACTTGATCAGCCTGGGGGAGCCTTTGAAAACAACCTATCAGCCTGAGATAGGATTGGATTTTCCCTGTTTTTTTCTTTTATTGAGCCTTTTTGAAAATGAAGGTCCAGCACTAGCACTGGCGCAAGAAGGTACATTATAAATCTGCCTCAAGACAAGACTAATAAACTTTATTTGGCCCTATGGTGAACCTAACAGCTGTGTACTAACTTGCACCAGACTGTTCGAGTTCACCTAAATAAAGGTGAAAAATTTCATTTTGGGCTGGACAGACGCCGTAACAGTTCCTTAAGGAGAAAAAGTGACCATTAATTGGCAGAGAGTAGGATTCCTGTTCCCTTACTCCAACTGTCCCTTTCAAAATTACAGTCTGTCCCTGAAGTATTGGGATCCCGAGATTACCTCCGGGTGCGCATTTTTGAAATCGCACTTGTTTCCCAACCTCACGGCCCTTTGAAAATCCGACCCTAGATCTCTCACCATAAATAGTTTGAAGTATACACACTGAACTGGCATCTATTAGTTCCATGTTTAGATTTGGGCATCACAAGCTGTGTTAACTTATGATTTGGATGCCTTCCAGTATAAATACTGCCTGCTGCCTTCTCCATCTGTATTGCCCACTGAATCCCACTGCCGCACGTGGACAAAAGAATGCTTTGTTTAATGTCACAGTGTGCTGTTTGCAATGATACTATTTGCAGAGAACTGCCCACTGGGGTAAACAGAACAGCTCAAGTTACAAACCCAACACATGGATTTGACACCTCAGTCTGGGTAATAGCATTTGAGCTCAACTTAAAGTAGCAACAACAAAGGGGACTTGCGTTTATAAAGCACCTTAAACCTAGTAAACCACCCAAAGGCACTTCACAGGAGTGTAATCAGGCACAATTACAAAACAACACTTGACAATATGTTTAAGATAGTAGGGTGACCTCCAATTGTCCGTAAATTGCATTTCTACGTGCTAATGGTATCTTCATTTAGGATATAACCTTGTAACTCACTCCCAAGGTAGCCATCGTGGTACATTTATGCTGCTCACACAACAGCTGACACTGTGGCACCTTCAAATCTTCTTGACCTGTAAATGCAGCAGAGTATTTGTTAAATAGTAACAACCTCATTCAAGTTTAGAAATAATTCTTCCTTAATTGAACAATAAGATGCATTTTCTTGTCAGTTTAATTATTTCAACTCAAGCCATCAATTATGTCGCTGATAGAAATTTATATTGCAACCAAGGACAATTGAATGCAATAAGGGTACAGTAGTGTAGTGATGAAAGGTCACAACCTGAAACGTTAACTCTCCACAGATGCTTCCTGACCTGCTCAGTTTTGCCAGCATTTTCTGTTTTTATTTCAGATTTCCAGAATCCATGATACATTGCTTTTGTACTGTAGAGTAGTGGTTATGTTATTGGGTTAGTAAGCCTATTAACCAATAGATACATGAGTTAAAATCCTGCTGCAGTGGCTTGAGAATTTAAAATATCTGGAAGTAAAACTGCTATCAGTAAAAGTGGCCATGAAGTTGGTTCATTAATGTCCTGTAGAAAAGGAAAATTGCCGTCCACATCTGGTCTGGTTAAATGTACCTCCAGTCCCACATAAACGTGCTTGACTTTGACGTGGCCTAGCAAGCTTCTCATGGATCTACCTGGCCAGTTCATAGGAAGAAGTAGTGGAGTCCTACTAGGGTGGGTTTCTTCCCCTTTCTGCACATACGATGCATTTACAAGCCAACAGCTCAAATAGATGGGAGCATTAAAATGATGCGAAGCAGTGTTGCAGCACCTCATGCATCATTTTCCAGCTGTAACGCTGGGCATGTAGCACAAGAATGAGTGTTGGGCAGTCTGAGACAACCCTTTATAGAGGCAGCCCACAACTTAGCTTTTGGGATATTGCATGGGCTATCATACAAATTCTTTGATGTAAGTAGTTCATTGGGTGTGCTCTTTTACTTCAGTTCGAAAGAAAGAACTTGCATTTCTAAAGCACTTTTCATGTCCTCAGGATGTCTCAAAGTGTTCTGCAGCTGATAAATTACATTTGAAATGTTGCTTAGGTCAGATCACAGCATTGTGATAAATAACCAGTTTTGCAGTTCATTGTATCAACAATAGGCTGACCCACTGCCAGATTGGCGTTCTTTGCCATCCTGAAAAAATCCTGAAAAAACAGGCATGATGTATCCCTATTTCTATCCCCATGAGTCATCAAAAGCTACTTTTGTTCGCAAAGCTTTTCTGTTTCTTAGCAGCAAGAGCCAATAGTGCAAACACCCCACATACTTCAATACAAAAGCTGCTTGCTATTTCAGTAGGAAAAAAAACAGACTGGCAGAATATCTGATGAGGCAGAAGCTCACGGGTTCAAGTCCCACTCTAATGACTTGAGCATAAAATCTGGCTGACACCCTCAGTTCAGTACTGAGGGAGTGCTGCACTATCAGAGGTACCATCTTTCAGATGAGATGTTAAAACGATAAGGTTGGTACAGAGAAGACTGGAAGAGCCATAGTGATAGGGTATTCAATAGTCAAGGGAACAGACAGGCATTTCTGTGGCCGCGGATGTGAATCCAGGATGGTGTGTTGCCTCCCTGGTGCCAAGGTCAAGGATGTCACTGATCGGCTGCAGAGCATCCTGAAGGGGGAGATGGAGCAGCCAGCAGTCATAGTCCACATCGGAACCAACGACATAGGTAGAAAGAGGGATGTTATCCTGCTGTCAGAATTTAGGGAGCTAGGTAAAAAATTAGCAAGAAGGACCTCAAAAGTAGTAATCTCCGGATTATTCCCAGTGCCACACGTAAGTGAGTATTGAAATAGAAGGATAAGACAGATGAATGCATGGCTGGAAAGATAGTGCAGGAGAGAGGGCTTTAAATTCCTGGGTCATTGGGACTGGCTCTAGGGGAGATGGGACCTGTAGAGGCCAGATGGATTGCACCTGAACAGAGCTGAGACTGAGTTCTTTGTGAGATGTTTTTCTAGTGCTGTTGGGGAAGGTTTAAACTAGTTTGGTGGGGGATGGGGACCTGAGGGTAGACTCAGTTGGGGCAAAATCAGAAATGAAAATGGAAGGCAGAAAACTAATGGATGCGTCTGGAAGACAGAGGAATCAAAGGTCAGAAAATAAAAAAAGATTCTGGCATTGCTCAAGGGTATCTGTTTCAATTCAAGGAGTATAGCAAATAAAGCAAATGAGCTGAGATAGACACGTGGCAGTGTGATATCATAGCTATTACAGAAACATGGCTTAAGGAGGGACAAGAATGGCAGTTCGACATTCCTGGTTACAGGGTTTTCAGACGGCATAGAGAGGGGGAGTGACAATTTTGGTCAAGGAAACTATTGCAGCTGTGAGCAAGGATGATATGTTGGAAGGTTCATCAAATGAAGCCATATGGATTGAGCTAAGGAACAAAAAGGAGGCAATCACACTGCTGGGAGTGTACTATAGACCCCCAAATAGTCAGAGGGAGATATAAGAGCAGAAATGTAGGCAAATTTCTGAGAAGTGCAAGAACAATAGGGCAGTAATAGTAAGGGATTTTAACTACCCCAATATTAACTGGGATAGTTTTAGTGTGAAAGGAATTGAGGGAGCAGAATTCTTGAGGTGCATTCAGGAGAAGTTTTTTGCTCAGTATGTAGTAGGCCCAACAAGAGAGGGCACAGTTATGGACTTAGTTTTAGGAAATGAAAATGGGCAGGTGGAAGGAGTGGCAGTGGGAGAGCATTTTGGTGGTAGTGATCATAATTCAGTCAGTTTTAAGATGGAAAAGGACAGAGATGGAACAGGAGTTAGAGTTCTCAATTGGGGCAAAGCCAATTTTACTAAACTGAGGAATGATTTAGCGAAAGTGGGCTGGAAACAGCTACTTGAAGGTAAATCAGTGTCAGAACAATAGGAGGCATTCAAAGGGGAGGTTCAGGGGGTTCAGAGTAAATATGTTTCCACAAAGAAAAAGGGTGAGACGCCAAATCTAGAGCCCCATGGATGTCAAGGAGCTTACAGGGTAAGATAAGGCAGGAAAGGAAATCTTATGTCCGACACTGAGAACTCAATACTACAGAAAGCCGAGAGGAGTATAGAAAGTGGAGGGGAGAAATCAAAAAGGAAATTCGGAAATCAAAGAGAAGGCATGAAAGAACATTGGCAAGGAAAATCAAGGTGAACCCAAAAATGTTTTATCAATACATTAAGAGTAAGAGGATAACTAAGGAAAGAGTAGGGCCCATAAAAGACCAAAAAGGTAACCTATATGCAGGGGCGGAAGATGTTAGTATGGTTCTTAATGAATACTTTGCGTCTATTTTCACAAGAGGGGGACGATGCAGATTTTGCAGTAAAGGAGGAGGAGTATGAAGTATTGGATGTGATAAACATAGAAAGAGAGAAAATATTAATTGGATTAGCATCCTTGAAAGTTGATAAATCACCTGGGCCAGATGAAATGTACCCTAGGCTGTTAAAAGAAGAGAGGAAGTAGCAAAAGGTCTGACCATCATTTTCCAGTCCTCGCTGGATACAGGTGTGGTGCCAGAGGATTGAGAACTGCTAACGTTGTACCTTTGTTTAAAAAGAGAGCAAAGGATAGACTGAATAATTACAGGTCAGTCAGTCTAACCTCAATAGTGGGCAAATTATTGGAATCTATTCTGGGAAACAGGATAAATTGACACTTAGAAAGGCATGGGTTAATCAGGGATAGTGAGAATGGATTTGTTAAGGGAAGATCTTGTTTGACCAACTTGATCAAATTTTTTGAAGAAGTAACAAATAAGATAGATGAGGGTAGTGCAGTTGATGTGGTCTACATGAATTTTAGCAAGGCTTTTGAGAAGATCCCACATGGCAGACTGATTTTAAAAAATCCCATGGGATCCAGGGAAGTGCAGCAAGGTGGATACAAAATTGGCTCAGTGGCAGGAAACAAAGGGTAATTGTTGATGGGTGTTTTAGCGACTGATGGGCTGTTTCCAGTGGTGTTCCACTGGGCTCAGTGCTGGACCCACTGTTATTTGTGGTATATATTAACAATATTAACGTAAATGTAGGGGGCATGATCAAGAAGTTGGCATATGACACAAAGATTGGCCGTGTTAGCAAGGAGGATAGCTGTAGGCTGCAGGAGGATATTGATGGTCTGGTCAGATTGGCAGAAAATTGGCAAATGGAATTCAACTTGGAGAAGTGTGAGGTGATGCATTTGGGGAGGTCAAACAAGGCAAATGAATACACGATTAATAAGAAAATACTGAGAAGTGAGAAGGAAATGACGGACCTTGGAATGAATGCCCACAGGTTCCTGAAGGTAGCAGGACAGGTTGATGAGGTGGTTAAGAAGGCATATGGAATCCTTTCCTTTATTAGACAAAGTATACAATACAAGAGCAGGGAGGTTATGCTGGAACTGTATAACTCATTGGTTAGGCCACAACTTGAGTACTGTGTGCAGTTCTGGTCACCTCATTACAGAAAGGATGTAATTGCACTTGAGAGGGTACGGAGGAGATGAACGAGGATGTTGCCAGGACTGGGAAAAAGCAGCTATGAGGAAAGATTGGATAGATTAGATTAGATTAGATTAGATTAGAGATACAGCACTGAAACAGGCCCTTCGGCCCACCGAGTCTGTGCCGAACATCAACCACCCATTTATACTAATCCTACACTAATCCCATATTCCTACCAAACATCCCCACCTGTCCCTATATTTCCCTACCGCCTACCTATACTAGTGACAATTTATAATGGCCAATTTACCTATCAACCTGCAAGTCATTTGGCTTGTGGGAGGAAACCGGAGAACCCGGAGAAAACCCACGCAGACACAGGGAGAACTTGCAAACTCCACACAGGCAGTACCGGAATCAAACCCGGGTCCCTGGAGCTGTGAGGCTGCGGTGCTAACCACTGCGCTACTGTGCCGCCCTATAGGCTGGGATTGTTCTCCTTGGAACAGAGAAGGTTGAGGGGAGATCTGATTGAAATGTACAAAATTTTGAGGGGCCTGGGCAGAGTGGAGGTGAAGGGTCTATTCACCTTAGCAGAGAGGTCAGTGACAAGGAGGCATAGATTTAAAGTGATTGGTAGAAAAATTAAAGAGGAGATGAGGAAAAACTTTTGTCACCCAGAGGATGGTGGGGGTCTGGAACTCACTGCCTGGAAGGGTAGTTGAGGCAGAAACCCTCAAATCATTCAAAAGGTGTCAGGATATGCATCTCAAATGCCGTAATCTGCAGGGCTACGGACCAAATGCTGGAAGGTGGGATTAGAATAGGTGGATTATTTTTCGGCCGGCACAGACACGATGGGCCGAGTGGCCTCTCTGTGCCTTAAACTTTCTATGATACTATGATTCTAAGACATCTGCCCTCTCAGTTGGACATAAAAGAACCCATTGTTGGAAGAACAGCTGTAGTGTTCTCCCTGGTGCCCTGGCCAATATTTAACCTTCAAACAACATCTCTAAAAAACAGATTATCTGGCCATTATCACATTGCTTTTTGTGGGAGCTTGTTGCATGCAAATTGGCTGCTACGTTTCCTACAGTACAATACTGACTACATGTCAAATGTACTTCATTGGCTGTGAATCACTTTGCGATGGTCTGAGATCGTGAAAAGCAACAGCAATATATATTTATATAGAATTTTTACAACATAAAACATCCCAAGGCTCTTCACAGGAGCATTCAAGGAAAAAAGTGAGATAGAGAGGTAGAGAGGTTTTGGGAGGATATTCCAGGTCTTAGGGCATGTAAATGCAAGTTCTTTTACACTCGTAACGTTATGCCGTTTGGCGATCAGAACAATTCTGGCCTGCTGTAGTTTGACGGGTACTGCTCTAATTGTTTTAAAAGTAGATGCTTCACACAGCTACTGAGTGTAATGACAAGAAGGTCTAAGAGTCAATCCCAATAAATTTGAAAGCAGACAGGGGCCAAGATAGGAATAGAATTGTGGCTTGAACTCTTGAGATTTGCTTTGCGACTGATGAAAATTAATTGAAAGCTTTAATGACCTTAATAACTAACACCTCTGCTTCATGAGACACTCAAGTAAGTGGGAGAAACAATGAACATTTATTTAAAAATAGGTCTTGTCCTTGGTGTTTGGTTACCTGGCAAAAATATCAGAGGGGAGATGGGAAGTGGGGAGTGGGACTAATTGGATAGCTCTTTCAGAGATCCAGCATATGCACAATGGGCAGAATGGTCTTCCTCTGTGCTCTATGATTCTATAGTACGTCTTAAAAATTCTTGGACAAACACCAGATAGTCCAGTCCAAAAACTTTACAAGTGTCAATTGGAGGTAAGAAACTGTATTTAATCTAGAAAATGTTAAACCACCAACAATATTGAAAGAATGTTTTACTCTCGCTCCTTTTCTGTTTCTCTCTCTAGGCATCCACAGGCTTGATGGCAGTTCACCAGTTCTACAAATTTACCTCAGCTGCATACAGTTTGAGAAGTAATGCTGATGATCCCAAACAGAAACAGTAAATGCTAGAAACACACAACAGGTCAGCCATCACCTGTAAACGGAAAAGGGAAGGTTAACATTCAGGCTAGAAAATGGCAACTCCGATACCATTCTGCTGCATGTGGAGGTAATCAGGGCTCAACCCAATTCCGCAGAGTTTTTGTCCTTTTTGCACTGCATGGGCTGGGAGGGAAGAGGGAGAAACAGACTCGTCTGCTGCCCACTCCCAATATCATCCTGTCAGCAGTTTGGGGGCATGTTGGGCAGGGCGGATGGAAAGTAACATCACCATGCTACCAAATGAGCCTCTGAAAGCAGGTACAGGTTCCACTTGGGGAAAAACATAGGGCCAAAGTTCAAAGGGATGATGGCAAATAGACTCTAGAAGGATCAATTAACTGGAGCAATTAAGTGCAGCGGATTAAGTAGGCGTGGTTAACATATGAACATAGGATTTAGGAACAGAAGTAGGCCATTCGGCCCTTCAAGTCTGCTCCACCATTCGATAAGATCATAGCTGATCTGGTTGTTGTCTCAACTCTACTCTCCTGTCTGCCCCCATAACCCTTGACTCCATTGTCTATCAAAAATCTATCTAACTCAGCCTTGAATAAATTCAATGACCCAGCCTCCACTGCTTTCTGGGGAAGAGAATTCCACAGACTAACGGCCATCTGAATGAAAAAAATGTCTCCTTATATCCATCTTTAATAGGCGACCTCTTATTCGTAAACTGTATTCCCACGTTGTGGTCTCTCCCACAAGAGAAAGTATCCTCTCAGTATCCACTCTATCAAGCCTCCTCAGGATTGTATATGTTTCAATAAGATCACCTCTCATTCTTCTGAACTCCAATGGATGTATGCCCAACCTGTTCAGCCTTTCTTCATAAGATAAGCCCTTCATCCACGGAATTAGTTGAGTGAACTTTCTCTGAACTGCTTCTAATACAATTATATCCCTTTTCAAATAAGGAGACCTAAACTGTACACAGTACCCCAGATGTGGTCTCACCAAGGTCCTGTACAGCTACAGTAAAACTTACCGACTTTTATAAAAGCTGGAAATCTGAAATAAAAATAGAACATGCTGGAAATACTCAGCATCTGTGGAGAGAGAAACAGAGTTAACATTTCAGGTCTGTGACCTTTCATCAGAATTGAGTTCCAGCAATTTTCCTATGACAGATGTTAGGCTAACTGGCCTATAGTTTCCTGCTTCCTGTTTCCCTCCTTTCTTGAATAGAGGTGTTACATTTGCTATTTTCCAATCCACCGGGACCCTTCTAGAATCTAAGGAATTTTGGAAGATTAATCTCTACTTGGAAGACTAATCTCTACAATCCCTGCAGCCACTTCTTTTAAGACCCTAGGATGCATGCCATCTGGTCCTGGGGACTTGTCAGCCTTTAGGTCTAATAGTTTTCCCAGCACCTTTCCCCATGTGATGGTGATTGTTTGAAGTTCTTCCCTCCCTTTCACCTCTTGATTTTCAAATATCTTTGGGAAGTTTTCTAAGTTTTATACTGAAAACAGACGTAAAATACCAATTCAACGCCTCTGCCATTTCCTAACTTTCCATTATCAATTCCCTAGACTCACTCTAGAGATGACCAACACTAGCTTTAGTTACCCCTTTCCTATTTAAATACTTGTAGAAACCCTTACTGTTTTTATACTACCAGCTAGTTGTTTCTCATGCTTTCTCCTTCTTTATTTTTTCTGTCATTCTTTGCTGGTTCTTAAAATCTGTCCAATCTTCTGACCTACCACTAATCTTTGCAGATTTATACAGTGCTCCTTTCAACTTGATACTATACTTAACTTCCTTATTTAGCCACGAATGATGCATCCTTCTCAAAGAATCTTTTTTTCTCACTGGGATAAAGTTTTGCTGAGAGTTATTAAATATCCCCTTAAATGGCAGCCACTGCATCTCTACTGTCCTGGGATAGATTTCAAACAGATCTAGCAGTTCAAAACTGGGCGTCCATGAGGTGCTGTGGGCCATCAGCAGCATCAGAATTGTATTCAAACACAATCTGTAACCTCATGGCCTAGCATATCCCCTACTCTACCATTACTATCAAGCCAGCAGACCAACACTGGTTCAATGAAGAGCACAGGAGGGCATGCCAGGAGCAGCACCAGGCATATATAAAAATGAGGTATCAGTCTGGTGAAGCTACAACACAGGACTACTTGTGTGCCAAATAGCGGAAGCAGCATGCAATAGACAGGGCTAAGCAATCCCACAACCAACGGATCAGATCTAAGCTCTGCAGTCCTGCCACATCCAGTTGTGAATGTTGGTGGACAATTAAACAACTGACAGGAGGAGGAGGCTCCACAAGTATCCCCATCCTCAATGATGGGGGAGCCCAGCACATCAGTGCAAAAGACAAGGCTGAAGTATTTGCATCCATCAGAGTGCTGAGTGAATGATCCATCTTGGCCTCCACCTGAGGTCTCCAGATGCCAGTCTTCAGCCAATCCAATTCACTCTATATGATATCAAAAAACAGCTGAAGTCACTGGATACTGCAAAGGCTCTTGGCCCTGAGAACATTCCAGCATTAGTACTGAAGATTTGTGCTCCAGAACTAGCCTGTTCCAGTACAGCTACAATACTGGTAACTACCCGGCAATGCGGAAAGCTGCCCAGTAAGGTCCTGTGCACAAAAAGCAGCACAAATGCAACCCGGCCAATTAGCACCACATCAGTCTACTCCCGATCATCAGCAAAGTGATGAAAGGGGTCATCGACAGTGCTATCAAGTGGCATTTGCTCAGCAATAACCTGCTCACTGGTGCTCAGTTTAGGTTCTGCCAGGCCACTCAGCCTTGGACCAAATATGGACAAAAGAGCTGAACTCCAGATGTGAGGTGAGAGTGACCGCCCTTGACATCAAGGCAGCATTTGACAGAGTATGGCATCAAGGAGACCGAGCAAAACTGAAGTCAATGGAAATCAGAGTAAAAACTCTCAGCTGGTTGGAGTCATGCCCAGCACAAAGAAAGATGGTTGTGTTCATTGGAGGTCAATCATCTCAGTCCCAGGACATCACTGCAGGAATTCCTCAGGGTAGTGTCCTAGGACCGACCATCTTCAGCTGCTTCATCAATGAATTTCCATCATAAGGTCAGTAGTGGGGATGTTCGCTAATGATGGCACCATTCGCGAATCCTCAGATACTGAAGCAGCCCATGTCCAGATGAAGCAAGACCTGGACAACATACAGAATTAGGCTGATAAGTGGCAAATAACATTCGCACCACACAAGTGTCAGGCAATGACCATCACAAACGAGAGAGAATCTAACCATCTCCCCTTGACATTCAATGGCATTACCACCACTGAATCCCCCACTATCAACATCCTGGGGGGTTACCATTGACCATAAACTGAACTGAACCAGCCAGAGACAAGAGCAGATCAGAGGCTAGGAATCCTGTGGTGAGTAACTCACCTCCTGTCTCCCCAGTGCCTGTCCACCAGCTACAAGGAACATGTCAGCAGTTGCTGGAATTCTCTCCACTTGCCTTGGATGGGTACAGCTCCAACAACACTCAAGAAGCCCAACACCATCCAAGATAAGTTAGCCCGCTTGATTGGCACCCCATTCAACATTCACTCCTTCCATGTAACAGTGTGTTCCATCTACAAGATGCACTGCAGCAACTCACCGAGACTCCTTTGACAGCACCTTCCAAACCCACGACCTCTAGCACCGAGAAGGACAAGGGCAGCAGATGCATGGGAATACCACTACCTGCAAGTTCCCCTCCAAGCCACACACCATCCTGACTTGGAGCTATATCACCGTTCCTTCAACTCACTAGGTCAAAATCCAGGAACTCCCTCCCTAACGGCACAGTGGGTATACCTACACCCCAAGGACTGCAGTGGTTCCAGAAGGCAACTCACCACCAGCTTCTCAAGGGCAATTAAGGATAGGCAATAAGTTGGGGCAGCACAGTGGCGCAGTGGTTAGCATCACAGCTCCAGTGACCCATGTTCAGTTCTGGGTACTGCCTGTGCAGAGTTTGCAAGTTCTCCCTGTGACTGCGTGGATTTCCGCCGAGTGCTCTGGTTTCCTCCCACAGCTTGCAGGTTGATAGGTAAATTGGCCATTGTAAATTGCCCCTAGTGTAGTGTAGGGAATGTAGGATTAGTATAAATGGGTGGTTGTTGGTCGGCACAGGCTCGGTGGGCCAAAGGCCCTGTTTCAGTGCTGTATCTCTAAATAAAATAAAATAAAAATACCGGCATAGCCAGAGACACCAACATCTCCTGAGGAAGAAAAAAAATTTAGCCATTTAGTAGAACAGAGTTTAAGTATTGCTGAAAATAGAGACATGTTGTCAAAGCTTTTCGTCTTACACTCATTAGGACAATTGCAAGAATAACCAATGTAAGGGAAAACAAAACTTATACTGCATTAGAAGAGAGTGCTAATTGGTTGGCAAGTTAACTCTGATTGGGAGAGGCGTTGCCATGGCGAATACACCAGTTTACAGTGATTGGCAGTTAACTGCTAAGCTTTGTTTAAAATTTAAACCAGACAGCTTGACTCTGATTGGTCAATTGATTCTACATCTTGCTACTGCAGTAATAACATCCTTAATTAACAGAGGTACTCCACCACCTATTCCTAGATTCCTGTCTTTTTGAAATGTCAAATCCCTTCAATATTCAGGTCCTAGAAGTGAGGAGATTAAATGGGCCGGATGAAGTGGGGGGAATTTAGTAGGGAAGATTAAGTGGAGTATGTATTGAACAGCAGCATTAAACAGGAGGGGATTAAATGGGGGGGGGCTGAATTAAGTCGGGTGGGGGTTCCCTCCCTCTGGCTCATCATCTGTCTCCTCTAAGACTCACATTAAAACCGAACTCTTTTACCAAGTCTTTTCATCACCTGTCTCCTTCTTTGGCTCAGTGTCAATTTTTGTTCTGATTACACTGCTGTGAGGTGCTTTGAAATGTTTTTACTTTGTTAAAGGTGCTGTATAAATACAAGTTGTTGAATACTGTATTGACAAGGGTCTAAAGTCACTGAGTTAAAGGATAAAACAGAGCATCTGGTGAGTTTCAGGCCGAGTGGTCTCTGGTTCTCCCTGTCAAAGTGGCAGAAAGTTCTGACATAAAAAGGCCACCTATTGCACCTCCATAGATGCAGCCAATTGATCCTATTATTTAAATCGTCCACTCCATGGGAGTGGGGATGGATGTGAAAGGTGACTATAAATGTGAGCAGACTTTCCAGTGTAAATCAGTATTCATGAACAGCTTCAATAACCTGAATAACTAACATCACCAAACCATGAGATACAATCATAAAATGGGTACAGCACAGAAGGAGGCCATTCAGCCCATTGTGCCTGTGCCAGCTCTCTGTAAGAGCAACTCACCTAATCCCACTGCCCCGCTTTTCCCCGGAAACATACAATTTTCTTTTCTCTCCTGAGTGGTAATGTCACTGAGCTAGTAATCCAGAGGGCCAGGCTAATCCCCTGGGGGCACAGGTTCAAATCCCACCATGACGGCTGCTGGAATTTAAATTAAGCTAATTAATAAATTCAATTATTTAATAAAAATCTGGAATTGAAAACTAGTCTCAGTAATGGTGCCATGAAACTATCATCGATTGTTATAAAAACCCATCTGGTTCACTAATGCTCTTTAGGGAAGGAAATCTGCCATCCTTACCTGGTCTGGCCTAAATGTGACTCCGGACTCACAGCAATGTGGATGACTCTTAACTGCCCTCTGAAATGCTGAGTAAACCACTCAGTTGTCAAGAGCAATTAGGAATGGGCAACAAATGCTGGCCTTGCCATCGGCACGCACATCCCATGAACTAATAAAAAAAAATTGAATCTGCCACCACAACAATCTCAGGCAGTGCATTCCAGATCCTCACCACTTTTTACATGTTTCTTTTGCCAATTCACTGTTCCTCTTGCCAATCACTCGACCCTTCTACCAATGGAAACAGTTTCTCCCTATCTTCTATGTCCAGACCCTTCACGATTTTGAACACCTCTATCAAATCTCCTCTCAACATTCTCTTTTCTAAGAGGAACAACCCAGTCTATTCACATTACTGAAGTCTCTCATCCCAGAAACCATTCTCGAAAATCTTTTCTGCATCCTCTCCAATACCATCACATCCTAAAGTGCAGTGTCCAGAATTGGACACAATACTTCAAATGACGCTGAACGAGTATTTTATAAAGGTTCACCATAATATCCTCGTTTTTATACTCTACATCTCTATTTATCTCAATGATGGCCAGCACAGATACGATGGGCCGAAAGGCCTGTTTCTGTGCTGTATAACTCTATAAAGCCCAGGATCCCATATATGAACCACTTTCTCAACATATCCAGCCACCTTCAATGATAAGTGGTAAAAATATAAGTTCTTGGTGTCTGGACAACCCACTCAAACAGAGAATTCCTAGAAGGCAGATTGCACGAGGAGTCTCCAGCCCAAACTTGGAGTCCAAATTTCCCTTTTCCACCCTCAGGTGCTGGACAATGTGCCTGAAAGTGCACAACCAATGCGCTGTTCTCAGCTCAGTGGTAGACACTGGCTGCGAAGTCAGAACGTTGTGTTCAAAACCAGAAACTCGAGTGCATAATCCGCGCTGACTGTTTCTGTGCAATATTGAGGGAGTGCTGCACTGTCGGATGTGAATGAGATGTTAAACGGAGGCCCCATCTGTCCTCTCCGGTCGGCAAAAGAGATCCAATGGCACTATTTTGAAGAAGAGCGGGGAAATCTCCCTAGAATCCAGGTCAAGATTTATCCCTCAACCAGCACCAATAAAAAACAGATTATCTGGTCATTGTTACATTGCGGTTTGCAGCAAGTTGCTGTGCACATAATGTCTGCTATGTTTTCTACAATGCAACACTCCTAAAATTTATTTCATTGGCAGTAAAGAGCTTTGGAACATCCTGAGTTTGTGAAAGTTGCCATATCAATCTTTCTTTATGTTTGAATTTACAGGGCAAAGTCATTCACACATCCCGATCTCACTCCTAATTCAATGGTTGGGAACTGGCAGTACACACAAGAACACAACACATGAACTAGGAGTAGGAGTAGGCCGTCCGTCCCCTTGAGCCTGCTCCGCCATTCAATAAGATCATGGCTGATCTTTTCGTGGACTCAGATCCACTTACCCGCGCTCTCACCGTATCCCTTAATTCCTTTATTGTTCAAAAAGATATCTACCTTAGCTTTAAAAACGTTTACTGAAGTAGCGTCAACTACTTCACTAGGCAAGGAATTCCATAGATTAACAACCCTCTGGGTGAAGAAGTTCCTTCTCAATTCAGTCCTAAATCTGCTCCCTCTATTGTTGAGGCTATGCCCTCTTGTCCTAGCTTCACCTGCCAGTGGAAACATCCTCTCCACTTGTATCTTATCTATTCCCTTCATAATTTTATATGTTTCTATAAGATCCCCCCTCATTCTTCTGAATTCCAATGAATATAATCCCAATCTACTCAGTCTCTCCTCATAAGCCAACCCCCTCAACTCCGGAATCAACCTAGCGAACCTCCTCTGCACCCCCTCCAGTGCCCGTACATCCTTTCTCAAGTAAGGAGACCAAAACTGCACACAGTACTCCAGGTGCGGCCTCACCAGTACCTTATACAGCTGCAACATAACCTCTCTGCTTTTAAACTCAATCCCTTTAGCAATGAAGGACAAAATTCCATTTGCCTTCCTAATTACTTGCTGTACCTGCAGACCAACCTTCTGCGATTCATGCACAAGGACACCCAGATCCCTCTGCATTGCAGCATGCTGCAACTTTTTACCATTCAAGTAATAATCCTTTTTACTGTTACTCCTACCGAAATGAATGACTTCACATTTATTAACATTGTATTCCATCTGCCAGACCTTTGCCCACTCACTCAATGTATCTATGTTCCTCTGCAAAGTTTCACAGTCATCTGCACACTTTGCTCTGCCATTCATCTTAGTGTCATCTGCAAACTTTGACACCCTACACGTGGTCCCCAACTCCAAATCATCTATATAAATTGTAAATAATTACGGTCCTAACACCGATCCCTGAGGCACACCACTAGTGACTGATTGCCAGCCAGAATAGCACTCATTTATCCCCACTCTCTGCTTCCTGTTAGTCAACCAATCCTCTATCCATGCTAATACTTTACCCCTAACGCCATGCATCCTTATCTTATGCAGCAGCCTCTTGTGCGGCACCTTGTCGAAGGCCTTCTGGAAATCTAGGTACACCACGTCCACTGGGTCCCCATTGTCCACCTTGCTCGTAATGTCATCATAGAATTCCAAAAGATTTGTCAAGCATGACCTGCCCTTCATGAACCCATGCTGCGTCTGCCCAATGGGACAATTTCTATCGAGATGCCCTGCTATTTCTTCCTTGATAATAGACTCAAGCATCTTCCCCACTACAGAGGTTAAGCTAACCGGTCTATAATTCCCAATCTTTTGTCTACCTCACTTTTTAAACAGTGGCGTCACATCTGCTGTTTTCCAATCTGCTGGGACTACCCCAGAGTCCAGCGAATTTTGGAAAATTACCAACAGTGCACCTGCTATTTCTCCCGCCATCTCTTTTAGTACCCTGGGATGCATTCCATCAGGGCTAGGAGACTTATCAATCCTTAGCTCCATTAGCTTGCCCAACACTACCTCTTCCGTAATAATGATTGTTTCCAGGTCCTCACCTACGTTCGTCTCTTTGTCAATTACTGGCATGTTATTCGTGTCCTCCACTGTGAAGACCGATAAAAAATACCTGTTCAATGCCTCGGCCATTTCATCATATCCCATAACTAAATTCCCCTTCTCATCCTCTAAAGGACCAACGTTTACTTTAGCCACTCTTTTTCGTTTTATATATTTATAGAAACTTTTGCTATCTGTCTTTATATTCTGTGCTAGTTTTTTCTCATGTTCTATCTAACTTTTCTTTATAGCTCTTTTTGTGGCTTTCTGTTGACCTTTAAAGTTTTCCCAATCTTCTAGTTTCATGCTGTTTTTGGCCACTTTGTATGCCTTCTCTTTCAATTTGATAGCCTCCCTTATTTCCTTAGACACCCATGGCAGATTACCCCTTTTCTTCCAGTCCTTCCTTTTCACTGGAATATACTTTTGCTGAGCACTTTGAAAAATTGCTTTGAAAGTCCTCCACTGCTCGTCAACTGTCCCACCATAAAATCTTTGTTTCCAGTCTACTTTAGCCAAGTCCTCCCTCATTCTATTGTAGTCCCCCTTGTTCAAGCGCAGGACCCCGGTATTGGATTTTATCTTCACACTCTCCATCTGTATTCTAAATTCAACCATACTGTGATCACTCCTTCCAAGAGGATCCCTAACCATGAGGTTATTAATTATTCCTGTCTCATTACACAGAACTAGATCTAGGATAGCTTGCTCCCTCGTCGGTTCCATTACATACTGTTCAAGAAAACTATCACGGATACATTCAACGAACCCCTCCTCAAGGCTACCCTGACTGAGCTGGTTCGACCAATCGACATGTAGATTAAAATCCCCCATGATAATTGCCGTACTAGTCTTTGCTGGTCTAACTTCTGAGATGTGCCCAAGGAGGAAACTCATTCTGACAAAATAGATGACTGGCCAGATTGTGATTGGATGGAGCTGGCCTTCGTTCACTATGCATTTTATGTGGCTGCACATTACAGATGAAGCGAGATTCACTGAGAAAATATGTTTGGAGCTATCTTATCTGAAGGGCAGGATAATGAACTTAATCTTTGTGTGTGTTTTTTTTTGTAAATGTTTTATTGGGGTAACAAAAGCTTCCAGTTCCTTACATATCGAGGCAGTCATGTCTGCAGATGTCAAGAACAGTGGGGAATTGGTTATACTCATTAGAAACTAATGGTTGAGAGACAGGGCTTGGAAAAATATCCGAACAGCGAGGCTGGGAGATGAAAAGAGCACTCATTTACACTTCAGCAGATGGTAAATGAATTTTAGCAACTTCCCAGGCAAAGAGACAAAACTGGTAAGTATTAGTTTGCCCCATCTAATTTTCACACATGCTTACCTGGAGTTGACACGCTGACAATCACTGGAATCCGAGTAATGAAAAGAGCGAGAGAGAAAGAGAGAGGGAGAGGGAGAAATATTGCATTAAGAAGCAGCCAGCAAACCCATTTAGAACAAAGGAGGTCAGTGAGAGAGTTGCTCATCACTATTTCTAACATTTAAATTTAAGGTAATTAGCAGAGGAGAGATGAGGAGAGTTTTTTTCCTTTACAAACGGTTATGATCTGGAATGCACTGGCTGAAAGGGTGGTAGAGGCCGATTCAATAATAAAAGAGAATTGGATATATACTGAAAGGGGAAAAATTTGCAGGGCTATGGGAAAAGAGCAGGAGACTGGGACGAATTGGATAGTTCTTTCAAATAGCTGGCACAGGCGTGATGGCCCGAATGGACTCTTTCAGTGGTAGAAGATTTTATGCCTCTTAAATAAATCTTTTGCTGTCCTGAAATAGGAAGCCTTCAAAAATTCCAGGGAATACAATCTTAGTTTCAAGCAGACTTTCTTTCCAAAGACAATATCCATGAATCTATGGAACAGCTGTCCAGTTTTTTAAGATGCAACTTGCACCTTTAACATATAAAGATGCCTCAAGGTATTTCTTAGCAGCATTATCAGAAAATAGTTTTGACATTGAGCCATATAAGGAGATATTAGGACAAGTGATCAAAAACTTGGACAAAGAGGTGGGATTTAAGGAGTGATTTAAAGGAGGTGAGAGATGTAAAGAGGTGGAGAGGTGTAGGGAGCGAATTTAAGAGATTAGGGCCTAGACAGCTTCAGGTACAGCCACCAATGGTGGAGTGATTAAAATCAGGGATGCATAAAAAGCCAAAATTAGAGGAGCACAGTTATCGGAGGGTTGTAGGATTGGAGGAGATTACAGAGATAAGGAGGGGTGAGGCCATAGAGGGACTTGAAAATAGGGATGAAATTGTAAAATGAAGGCATTTGAGCCAATGTAGGTCAGTGAGCATAATTATGATGTGCGAACAGGACTTTATATAGGCAACAGAGTTTTGGATGAACTCTAATTTTAGTGAGGGTGCAATATGGGAGGCAGGTCAGGAGATCATTGGAATAGTTTGAATTTAGAGGTGAAAAGGCATGGAACAGGGTTTCAGCAGCAAATGAGTTGTGGCAGGAATGGAGAAGGGTGATTTCACAGAGAGAGGAGATAGGCAGACTTGATGTCAGTTAGTTAGAGTCTATGATTTGGAGTCTCCAAACAGGAGCACTGTGGATCCAGGGAGATTGTGGGCATGTGACTGGTGACGTTTTTGTCCATTTGTTTCAATGGTGGGAATATCATTAGACACGTGTTTTGGCAATTTTCTGAAGAGGGCTTTCAATGAGCACCAGACCCAAAGCACCAGATCGCAAGATTGTAGGACATTGGGGAGGAGAAATTCATTCACTTAGCACTGCGTCTAGCGGCACTACACAGACGACACCACGGCTGGCACTGTTGTTCAGCAGAGAGGGACAAAGCACAGAAGAGCAATAGTTATAGGGGACTCTATAGTCAGGGGCACAAATAGGCGCTTTTGTGGATGTGAAAGAGACTCCAGGATGGTATGTTGCCTCCCTGGTGCCAGGGTCAAGGATGTCTCTGAACGGACAGGCGGCATTCTGAAGGGGGAGGGTGAACAGCCAGAGGTTGTGGTACACATCGGTACCAACGACATAGGCAGGAAGAGTGATGAGGTCCTGTAGGGGGAGTTTAGGGAGTTAGGCAGAAAGTTAAAAAACAGGACCTCTCGGGTTGTAATCTCAGGATTACTCCCTGTGCCACGTGCCAGTGAGGCTAGAAATAGGAAGATAGTGCAGCTAAACACGTGGCTGAAAAGCTGGTGTAGAAGGGAGGGTTTCAGATATCTGGACCATTGGGATCTCTTCAGGGACAGATGGGACCTGTACAAGAAGGATGGGTTGCATCTAAACTGGAGGGGCACTAATATCCTGGCTGCAAGGTTTGCTAGCGTCACTTGGGAGGGTTTAAACTAGTGTGGCAGGGGGGTGGGAACCAGAACAGTAGGACAGCAGGTGAAATAAATGAAGGGGAACTAGTAAATAAGGCCAGTAAGACTACGAGGAAGAACAGGCAGGGAGATGTTGCGGAGAACAGCGGGACTGGTGGTCTGAAGTGCATTTGTTTCAATGCAAGAAGTACAACAAGTAAGGCAGATGAACTTAGAGCTTGGATTAGTACTTGGAACTATGATGTTGTTGCTATTACAGACTTGGTTGGGGGAAGGACAGGATTGGCAGCTAAATCTTCCAGGATTTAGAAGCTTCAGGCAGGATAGAGGGGGATGTAAAAGGGATGGGGGAGTTGCATTACTGGTTAAGGAGAATATCACAGCTGTACTGGGAGGACACCTCGGAGGGGTCATGCAGCGAGGCACTATGGATGAAGCTCAGGAATAGGAAGGGTGCAGTCACGATGTTGGGGGTTTACTACAGGCCTCCCAACATCCAGCGGGAGGTAGTGGAGCAGATATGTAGACAGATTTTGGAAAGATGTAAAGGTGACAGGGTTGTAGTGGTGGGTGATTTTAACTTCCCCTATATTGACTGGAACTCACTTAGTGCTCGGGGCATGGATGGGGCAGAATTTGTAAGGAGCATCCAGGAGGGCATCTTGAAACAATACATAGATAGTCCAACTAGCGATGGGGCCATACTGGACCTGGTATTGGGGAATGAGCCCGGCAAGGTGGTCGAAGTTTCAGTAGGGGAGCATTTCGGGAACAGTGACCATAATTTCATAAGCTTTAAGGTACTTGTGGATAAGGATAAGAGTAGTCCTCGGGTGAAGGTGCTAAATTGGGGGAAGGCTAATTATAACAATATTAGGCAGGAACTGAAGAAGTTAGATTGGGGACGGCTGTTTGAGGGTAAATTAACATCTGACATGTGGGAGTCTTTCAAATGTCAGTTGATTAGCATCCAGGACCAGCATGTTCCTGTGAGAAAGAAGGATAAGTTTGGCAAATTTCGGGAACCTTGGATAACGTGGGATATTGTGAGCCTCGTCAAAAAGAAAAAGGAAGCATTCGTCAGGGCTGGAAGGCTAGGAACAGACGAATCCCTTGAGGAATATAAAGACAGTAGGAAGGAACTTAAGCAAGGAGTCAGGAGGGCTAAAAGGGGTTATGAGAAATCATTGGCAAACAGGATTAAGGAAAATCCCAAGGCTTTTTATACGTATATAAAGAGCAAGAAAGTAACGAGGGAAAGGGTTGGACCACTCAAGGACAGAGAAGGGAATCTATGTGTGGAGCCAGAGGAAATGGCCGAGGTACTAAATGAGTAATTTGCATCGGTATTCACCAAGGAGAAGGACTTGGTGGATGATGAGCCTAGGGAAGGGAGTGTAGATAGTCTCAGTCATCTCATTATCAAAAAGAACAAAGAACAAAGAACAAAGAAAATTACAGCACAGGAACAGGCCCTTCGGCCCTCCAAACCTGCGCCGATCCAGATCCTCTATCTAAACATGTCGCCTATTTTCTAAGGGTCTGGACCTCTTTGCTTCCTGCCCATTCATGTATCTGTCTGGATACATCTTAAAAGACGCTATCGTGCCCGCGTCTACCACCTCCGCTGGCAACGCGTTCCAGGCACCCACCACCCTCTGCGTAAAGAACTTTCCACGCATATCCCCCCTAAACTTTTCCCCTCTCACTTTGAACTCGTGACCCCCAGTAATTGAATCGCCCACTCTGGGAAAAAGCTTCTTGCTATCCACCCTGTCTATACCTCTCATGATTTTGTACACCTCAATCATGTCCCCCCTCAACCTGGTGTTGGGTGTCTTGCAAAGCATTAAGGTAGATAAGTCCCCAGGGCCTGATGGGATCTACCCCAGAATACTGAGGGAGGCAAGGGAAGAAATTGCTGGGGCTTGACAGAAATCTTTGCATCCTCATTGGCTACAGGTGAGGTCCCAGAGGACTGGAGAATAGCCAATGTTGTTCCTTTGTTTAAGAAGGGTAGCAAGGATAATCCAGGAAATTATAGGCCGGTGAGCCTTATGTCACGTCAGTGGTAGGGAAATTATTCGAGAGGATTCTTCGGGACAGGATTTACTCCCATTTGGAAACAAATGAACTTATTAGCGAGAGGCAGCATGGTTTTGTGAAGGGGAGGTCGTGCCTCACTAATTTGATTGAGTTTTTTGAGGAAGTGACCAAGATGATTGATGAAGGAAGGGCTGTGGATGTTATCTACATGGACTTCAGTAAAGCCTTTGACAAGGTCCCTCATGGCAGACTGATACAAAAGGTGAAGTCACATGGGATCAGAGGGGAGCTGGCAAGATGGATACAGAACTGGCTCAGTCATAGAAGACAGAGGGTAGCAGTGGAAGGGTGCTTTTCTGAATGGAGGGATGTGACTAGTGGTGTTCCGCAGGGATCAGTGCTGGGACCTTTGTAGTATATATAAATGATTTGGAGGAAAATGTAGCTGGTCTGATTGGTAAGTTTGCAGACGACACAAAGGTTGGTGGAGTTGCGGACAGTGATGAGGATTGTCAGAGGATACAGCAGGATATAGATCGGTTGGAGACTTGGGCGGAGAAATGCCAGATGGAATTTAATTCTGACAAATGTGGGGTAATGCATTTTGGAAGATCTAATGCAGGTGGGAAGTATACAGTAAATGGCAGAACCCTTCGGAGTATTGACAGGCAGAGGGATCTGGGCGTACACGTCCACAGGTCACTGAAAGTGGCAATGCAGGTGGATAAGGTAGTCAAGAAGGCATACGGCATGCTTGCCTTCATCGGTCGGGGCATAGAGTATAAAAATTGGCAAGTCATGCTGCAGCTGTACAGAACTTTAGTTAGGCCACACTTAGAATATTGCGTGCAATTCTGGTCGCCACACTACCAGAAGGACGTGGAGGCTTTGGAGAGGGTACAGAAGAGGTTTACCAGGATGTTGCCTAGTCTGGAGGGCATTAGCTATGAGGAGAGGTTGGATAAACTCAGATTGTTTTCACTGGAACGACGGAGGTGGAGGGGCGACATGATAGAGGTTTACAAAGTTATGAGAGGCATGGACAGAGTGGATAGTCAGAAGCTTTTTCCCGGGGTGGAAGAGTCAGTTACTAGGGGACATCGGTTTAAGGTGAGAGGGGCAAAGTTTAGAGGGGATGTGCGAGGCAAGTTCTTTACACAGAGGGTGGTGAGTGCATGGAACTTGTTGCCGGGGGAGGTGGTGGAAGCAGGTACCATAGAGACGTTTAAGAGGCATCTTGACAAATACATGAATAGGATGGGAATAGAGGGATACGGACTCCGGAAGTGCAGAAGGTTTTAGTTTAGGCAGGCATCAAGATCGGCGCAGGCTTGGAGGGCCGAATGGCCTGTTCCTGTGCTGTACTGTTCTTTGTTCTTTGTTCTTTGTACATCGATTCTCCCAGGGACAGGCAGCAATGTGGGCCATGACCTGCACCGCCCATGTGACACTTTTCATTGATATCAATATCAAAGAAGAATGAAGTTGTCGACTTGGGAATTTAGTAACAAAAATTCGCAGGATATAGGCATCACTGGCAAGGCTGCATATATCTCCCAACCCTAGTTGCCCTGAGGCGGTGATGCTGGGTTTGTCTCCTAAAACAAGTGCAGTCCTTGTGGTAAGGGATCCTGGTGTTCGGTATGGAATTCCAGGATATTGACACAGTGGTAATGAAAGATACCTCGCCCAGGAAAGTGAGGTAAACTTGGAAGTGATGGTATTCCCATGATGATGCTGAATTTAGTTTGAGCCCTGTGTAAAAAAAACAAGCATGGACAAGGGTTTGACAAGCCTGCAGGAGCCAGCATGCTAAAAATAGTGGCAGAAGAAATTAAAACCCCATCATTTCTAAATGGCAGCTTCAAAGGTGAGCTCCTCACATTTAACCTTCTTAGTGGGAGCAATAGTCGCTCAAAGGCGGTGAGGTGGAGACATAATTGGGAAACGCTGCTGGTGACAATCCTGTAATTGCATTAATTGGACTCATCCATTTGTAATAAAGTAATTAAAGGCAAATGCTACTCGCCTGAAAACCATTGGAAGTAACATGTTTCTCAAAAATTCACAGTAATTGATTCAGCACTGAGATATTTGAGAGAGAGCGATAGAGAATGAAAAATAAAAGGATCGTTCGCCCTGGTTTATCACAGTAGGTGCCTGTTGCTGCAGTGTGAAACAGAGAACCAAGTGGTTCAGGATATGCAAATAGCCTCCCTAAAACCAATACAGAATTCCATGGCTATTAAAATGCATGGAAATACTGGAATTTATTGAAAAATATATTTTCCCATAGTGGAAAATAAGACAGAGCGATATGTCCCTTTAATGATATGTGAGGAACCATTCCATTTGTTCTATGATTGTGATGAATTTAGGTAAATTTAGGTTCCCTGCCCCTCTCTTTGACTCACTAACCAAGTCTCAGTGGGTAGCACTCTCATCTCGAAGTCACCCCAGATTACTGAGGGAACTCTGCACTGTTGGCAAGTACTATCTTTCAGATGAGATCTTAAACCGTGGCCCCGTCTCTCAGTGGATTTAAAAGATTCCACCGTACTATTTTGAAGAAGAGATGAGTTCTGGCCAATGTTTATCCCTCAATCAATAGCATTGAAAATTATCGGATCATTATTGCATTACTGTTTGTGGGAGCTTGCTGTGTGCAAATTGGCTGTCACATTTCTTATATTACAACAGTGACTCCATTTCAAAGGTAGTTCATTGGCTGGAAAGTGCTTTGGAATGTCCTGAGGTTGTGAAAGGGGCTATATAAATGCAAGTTCTTTCTATTGGTAGCAGAACCTGTAGCCGTATTGGTCCATTTCTCTGGAATTCACTCCCTCATCCTATCCCATCAACTGCCCCGTCCCCAGTATGACTCTTCCACAAATCATACTTTCTGACCAAATTTTCAGTCACACCTCCTTATCTCTACCTTCTTGGCTCCATGCCAATGGTCCTCAAACCAATCTGTGAAATGCCTCTGAATACTTGTTTGTGTAAAACATGCGATATAAATGCAATCTGTTACTTTTTGTTTGCGTTGCCCTATTTAACTGCAGGCCAGATTTTATCATAAATTGAGCAGGCCTGTGCCTTGTTAAAATTTGGGCACATAATAGTTCCTTGGGAGTCACAGAATGAGAGGCTATGCGGGACATTAATATAAAGTCATGTTCACAAGTGGAAAGACACTGAACTTCTCCGTTGTCAGCCCTCCTGTAAGGAAACAGTTAATTTTATTAAATTTAGCTTTTAAGTGAGTTTTTGCTCGAAGGCTGGAACTGCCAGTGAAATTTTAAAACTTACCAGAAAAAAGACTTTTGCTGATAAGCATTCAGCTACAAGCTTTCTTTGTCCTGGCCATTGTCCTGCTAGGGATTAACTCCACAAAGGACATATCTGCACAAAGCAAGTGATTACTGTTAAGCGGGAAAATCTTGCGCCCCTGTAACTGTCTCCAGTTGAATGATTTACATAGATTACAGACTACTATATCGAATGTACAGCACAGAAAATTGATGATTTGGCCCAACTTGACTGACAGTTCAGGCAAGGTGAAGATTTGGGGAATTATTCTTGTTAAAACTGAAATGCAACTAACTGGATGAGGTAATATTTTGAAACATGCAGCTCCTCACATAGCCAGAGTGAAAGAAAGGTATAAAAAGAGGGCTGTTAGAATAGATGCTTCAGAATTCAACAAGGCTTGATCAATCCATCTCCTTAAGATTAAAATCAGTGACCTGATGAATTCTCCAGTAATTCATTTTGCCGTAAGTTCACAAGCTTTTGTGGAATTATTATTAATAATATTTAACATTGATTGCAGCCATCAGCTAATCCACTGTTGAAGGATTTTGTTGTGGTAGGACTTATTGAATGACGGCCCTTTTTTTATTCGCTTGTGGGATGTGGGCATCGCTGACCAGGCCAGCATTTATTGCCCATCCCTAATTGCCCATGAGAAGGTGGTGGTGAGCTGCCTTCTTGAACCACAGCAGTCCATGTGGGGTAGATACACCCACAGTGCTGTTAGGAAGGGAGTTCCAGGATTTTGACCCAGCGACAGTGAAGGAACGGCAATATAGTTCCAAGTCAGGATGGTGTGTGGCTTGGAGGGGAACTTGCAGGTAGTGGTGTTCCCATGCAACTGCTGCCCTTGTCCTTCTAGTTGGTAGAGGTGGTGGGTTTGGAAGGTGCTGTCTAAGGAGCCTTGGTGCATTTCTGCAGTGCATCTTGTAGATGGTACACACTGCTGCCACTGTGTGTCGTTGGTGGAGGGAGTGAATATTTGTGGATGGGGTGCCACTCAGGTGAGCTGCTTTGTCCTGGATGGTGTCAAGCTTCTTGAGTGTTGTTGGAGTTGCATCCATCCAGGCAAGTGGATTCCATCACTATCCTGACTTGTGCCTTGTAGATGGTGGACAGGCATTGGGGAGTCAGGAGGTGAGTTACACGCTGCAGGATTCCTAGCCTCTGACCTGCTCTTGTAGTCACAGGATTTATATGGCTACTCCAGTTCAGTTTCTGGTCAATGGTAACCTCCAGGATGTTGATAGTGGGGGATTCAGCAGTCGTAATGCCATTGAATGTCAAGGGGAGATGGCTAGATTCTCTCTTGTTTGAAATAGTCATTGCCTGGCACATGCGTGCCGCGAATATTACATGCCACTTATCAGCCCAAGCCTGGATATTGTCCAGGTCTTGCTGCTTCAATATATGAGGAGTCACGAATGGTGCTGAACATTGTGCAATCATCAGCGAACATCCCCACTTCTGACCTTATGACGGAGGGAAGGTCATTGATGAAGCAGCTGAAGATGGTTGGGCCTAGGACACTATGTGAGGAACTCCTGCAGTGATGTCCTGGAGCTGAGATGATTGGCCGCCGACAACCACAACCATCTTCCTTTGGGCTAGGTATGACTCCAACCAGTAGAGAGTTTTCCAACTGATATCCATTGACTCCAGTTTTGCTTGGGCTCCTTGATGCCATAATCGGTCAAATGCTGCCTTGATGTCAAGGGTAGTCACTCTCACCTCACCTCTCGAGTTCAGCTCTTTTGTCCATGTTTGAACCAATGCTGTAATGCGGTCAGGAGCTGAGTGGCCCAGGCAGAACACAAACTGAGCATCCGTGAGCAGGTTATTGCTAAGCAAGTGTCACTTGATAGCGCTGTCGATGACACCTTCCATCACTTTACTAATGATCGAGAGTAGACTGATGGAGCGGTAATTGGCCGGGTTGGATTTGTCCTGCTTTTTCTGCCCTTGCTCACCGTGTCACAGTGTGCTGTGGAGTAGGTTCATGGGGTCTTTGAATGATGTAGAGGCATCACCCTCTACCTCATCCCTCCCTAAAACTCCCTGCTTCTGAGGTCCACAACGGCTTACCTCAATGTCTGGAGGTTGTTCAGACTATCTATCAACCACCAATGCAGTTGGTAGCTGCAGCTCCCCGAAATCCTTTGACCAAATACCATTGGAAAGCATGAAGTTGGAAAGTCCAATCCCAATGGTGTACGATTCCTTATCCTGTGTGCCGAATACTATCATGTGGTCACGAACATCTTTTGCAGCGAGAAAAGTACTTCAAGGCATCCTGGCAGCATCCAAGATTGAAGCACTGGCAATTAATAGACGATGTGATAGTCAAGACCAGGGATCAAAAAGATGTGCACATTGCAAGTGCTATGGTTATGGCTGATGAATGCCGGACAGACCATCAACTCATTCACTCGGTATTGATGCGAGAGGCATCCCCCAAAAGAAACCAACGGCTGCAAGAGCTATGGAGAAAGTTCAGGGTTTCTGGCCTGTCAAGCTACACCAAGCTCAAGGAATTTCAAGAACAATCAGAAACTACAAGAATGGATGGTCACACCCTCAAGCAACATCCAAGATGACTGTCAATCATTAAAATACATCATCACTCATACATGCCAAGAAATCTTTGGACACACCACTAAAAGTTACCAAGACTGGTTTGATGAGAAATAGAACCATAGAATCATAGGAAAATATGTAAACTCACCAATTATAAATGGAAAACATTCCAAACCTGACAACAAGACCCAAACTCCACTGAAAAGAAGCTCTCCTACCAGACAGTCAAGGCTGAAGTTGAAATAAGAACCTGAGATTTGAAGAACAAATGGTGGACAGAGAAGGCGTGCATGACATGCGTGCCTTTTTCAAGGCAACCAAGCAGATCTATGGACCTTCAACACACGGAAAAACACAGGTAAGATCCAAAGATGGCAAGACTCTCCTCAAAGAAACGGATAGTATCAACACTCGCTGGAAAAAGCATTTCGTAAAATGAATTAAGAACCTCCCACATCATACAAGTGGAAGTGAGCTAGACGATGATCCAATGTTCGACAAAGTGATAACTGCTGTCAACCAGATGAACATAGAACATAGAACATAGAACAGTACAGCACAGTACAGGCCCTTCGGCCCACGATGTTGTGCCGAAACTTTAACCTACTCCAAGATCAAACTACCTACATACCCTTCATTCTACTATCATCCATGTACCTATCCAAGAGTCGCTTAAATGTCCCTAATGTATCTGCTTCTACTACCACTGCTGGCAGTGCATTCCACGCACCCACCACTCTCTGTGTAAAGAACCTACCTCTGACATCTCCCCGAAACCTTCCTCCAATCACCTTAAAATTATGCCCCCTGGTGATAGCCCTTTCCGCCCTGGGAAAAAGTCTCTGGCTATCCACTCTATCTATGCCTCTCATCATCTTGTACCCCTCTATCAAGCCACCTCTCATCCTTCTTCGTTCCAATGAGAAAAGCCCTAGCACCCTCAACCTTTCTTCATAAAACATGCCCGCCAGTCCAGGCAGCATCCTGGTAAATCTCCTCTGCACCCTCTCTAAAGCTTCCACATCCTTCCTATAATGAGTCGACCAGAACTGAACACAATATTCCAAGTGTGGTCGAACCAGGGCTTTATAGAGCTGCAGCATAACCTCGCGGCTCTTAAACTCAATCCCCCTGTTAATGAAAGTCAACACACCATACACCTTCTTAACAACCCTACCAACTTGGGTGGCAACTTTGAGCGATCTATGGACATGGACCACAAGATCCCTCTCTTCCTCCACTCTACCAAGAATCCTGTCTTTAAGCCTGTATTCTACATTCAAATTCGACCTTCCAAAATGAATCACTTCACACTTTTCCAGGTTGAACTCCATCTGCCACTTCTCAGCCTAGCTCTGCATCCTGTCAATGTCCTGTTGCAACCTACAACAGCCTTCCACACTATCCACAACTCCAGCAACCTTCGTGTCATCGGCAAACTTGCTAACCCAGCCTTCCACTTCCTCATCCAAGTCACAAAAATCACAAAGAGCAGAGGTCCCAGAACAGATCCCTGCGGAACACCACTGGTCACCGAGCTCCAGTCTGAATACTTTCCATCTACTACCACCCTCTGTCTTCTATGGGCCAGCCAATTCTGTATCCAGACAGCCAACTTTCCCTGTATCCCATGCCTCCTTACTTTCTGAATGAGCCTACCATAGGGAACCTTATCAAACGCCTTGCTAAAATCCATATACACCACATCCACTGCTCTTCCTTCATCAATGTGTTTTGTCACATCTTCAAAGAATTCAATAAGGCTTGTGAGGCATGACCTGCCCCTCACAAAGCCATGCTGACTGTCTCTAATCAAACTATGCTTTCCCAAATAATCATAAATCCTGTCTCTCAGAATCCTCTCCAATAATTTGCCCACTACCGACGTAAGACTGACTGGTCTATAATTCCCAGGATTATCCCTATTCCCTTTCTTGAACAAGGGAATAACATTTGCCACCCTCCAATCATCTGGTACTACTCCAGTGGACAGTGAGGACGCAAAGATCATCGCCAAAGGCGCGGCAATCTCTTCCCTCGCTTCCCTTAATATCCTTGGGTATATCCCGTCTGGCCCCGGGGACTTATCTGTCCTCATGTCTTTCAAAATTTCCAGCACATCCTCCCTCTTAACCTCAACCTGTTCGAGCATATCAGCCTATTCCACGCTGTCCTCACAAACGACCAGGTCCCTCTCACTAGTGAATACTGAAGCAAAGTATTCATTTAGGACCTCCCCTACCTCCTCCGACTCCAGGCACAAGTTCCCTCCACTATCCCTGATCGGCCCTACCCTCACTCTGGCCATCCTCTTGTTCCTCACATAAGTGTAGAACGCCTTGGGATTTTCCTTAATCCTACCCACCAAGACTTTTTCATGTCCCCTTCTAGCTCTCCTAAGTCCATTCTTCAGTTCCTTCCTGGCTACCTTGTAACCCTCTAGAGCCCTGTCTGATCCTTGCTTCCTCAACCTTAAGTAAGCTTCCTTCTTCCTCTTGATTAGCTGTTCCACATCTCTTGTCATCCAAGGTTCCTTCACCCTACCATCCTTTCCTTGCCTCATCGGGACAAACCTATCCAGCAGTTGCAGCAAGTGCTCCCTAAACAACCTCCACATTTCTGTCGTGCATTTCCCTGAGAACATCTGTTCCCAATTTATGCCCCCCAGTTCCTGCCTGATAGCATTGTAATTCCCCCTCCCCCAACTAAATATTTTCCCATCCCGTCTGCTCCTGTCCCTCTCCATGACAATAGTAAAGGTCAGGGAGTTGTGATCACTATCACCAAAATGCTCTCCCACCGAGAGATCTGCCACCTGGCCTGGTTCGTTGCCAAGCACCAAATCCAACATAGCCTCCCCTCTAGTCAGCCTATCTACATATTGAGTCAGGAAACCTTCCTGGACACACCTGACAAAAACTGCTCCATCCAAACTATTTGCACTAAGGAGTTTCCAATCAATATTAGGGAAGTTGAAGTCACCCATGACAACAACCCTGTTACTTCTGCACCTTTCCAAAATCTGCCTCCCAATCTGTTCCTCCGTGTCTCTGTTGCTATTGGGGGGTCTATAGAAAACTCCCAATAAAGTGACTGCTCCTTTCCTGTTTCTGACTTCCACCCATAATGACTCAGTGGACAAACCCTCCTCGACGACCTCCCTTTCTGCAGCTGTGATACGATCCCTGATTAGCAATGCCATTCCCCCACCTCTTTTACCTCCCTCCCTATTCCTTTTGAAACATCTAAACCCCGGAACATCCAACATCCATTCCTGCCCCTGTGATATCCAAGTCTCTGTAATGGCCACAATATCATAGCTCCAAGTACTGATCCATGCTCTAAGTTCATCACCTTATTCCTGACACTTCTTGCGTTAAAATAGACACACTTCAACCCATCATACTGGCTGCAACTTTGCCCTGTCAACTGTCTAACCTTCCTCACAGACTCTCTGCACTCTGTATCTGCCTGTTCAACAGCTACCCCATCCACTGTTCCGTAGCTCCCGTTCCCATCCCCCCTGCCAAGCTAGTTTAAACCCTCCCGAAGCGCTCTAGCAAACCTCCCGCCCAGGATATTTGTGCCCCTCCAGTTCAGATGCAACCCGTCCTTCTTGTACAGATCCCACCTTTCCCAGAAGGCATCCCAATGATCCACATAACTGAAGCCCTCCCTCCTACACCAGCTCTGTAGCCACATGTTCAGCTGCACTCGCTCTCTGTTTCTAGCCTCACTAGCACATAGCACCGGTATCAATTCTGAGATTATTACTCTGCTCGTCCTGCCTTTTAGCTTCCAACCTAACTCCCTATGTTAGCTTTTCAGGTCCTCATCCCTTTTCTGAGCTATGTCATTGGTACCGATGTGTACCACAACTTCTGGCTGCTCCCCCTCCCCCTTAAGAATCCTGTAGACTCGATCCGAGTCATCCCTGACCCTGGCACCCGGGAGGCAACATACCATCCGGGAGTCTCGTTCGCGACCGCAGAATCTCCTGTCTGTTCCTCTAACCATTGAATCTCCTATCAATATCGCTCTCCTATTCTCCCCCCTTCCCTTCTGAACCACTGAGCCAGGCTCAGTGCCAGAGACCTGGCCGCTGTGGCTTTCCCCTGGTAGGTCGTCCCCCCCAACCATATCCAAAACGGTATACTTATTATTGAGGGGAACGGCCACAGGGGATCCCTGCACTGTGTGCCTATTCCCTTTCCCTCCCCTGACGGTCACCCAGCTACCTTTATCCTGTGACTTAGGTGTCAGTACTTCCCTATAACTGCTCTCTATCACCCCCTCAGCCTCCCGCATGATCCGAAGTTCATCCAGCTCCAGCTCCAGTTCCCTAACGCGGTCTGTGAGGAGCTGGAGTTGGGTGCACTTCTCACAGGAGAAGTTAGCAGGGACACAAGTGGTGACCCTTATCTCCCACATCCTGCAAGAGGAGCATGCAACTGCCCTAGCTTCCATCCCCTCTGCTCTAAATTGACAACAGAGAATAAAAACAAATAAAGGAAAATCTTACCTTACCAAACCCTCCACACAAGAGTCCTTTTTTTTGGTTAGAGAAGGAGGGTGGGTGGGAGACACTACACGTGTAGTGTTTTGGGTTTAGCCACTGCCCAAATATATAAGTTCACTTACCCAGCAGTCCCCGTGTCCGCATCCGCCGAATCACGAGGTAAGTACTTTATAGTGAAACTTACCTTCCCGGCTGCCCCCTGGCTCGCACTATCATCGCTACCGCTGATCAAAAGCAACAGAGCTTCTAGTTCTGACAATAACCCTGCAGAAGTACTGAAACAGGGAGCAGACATACTGATCTCTCAAATACATGCCCTATTTGTGAAGCTTTGGCCGAATGAAAAAGTTCCAAATGACTTTAGAGACACCATGGTGATTACAATTTTCAAGAAAGGTGTCAAGTTGAACTGTAGCAACTACAGAGAAAAAGCATTGCTCTCAACTGTTGGAAAAGTCCTAGCTCGGATACTTCTTAATTGCCTCTCGCCAATTGCCCAGGAGGACCTTCCAGAGTCCGAGTTCGGCTTCTGACCGGCCAGAGGAACAACTGTAATGATCTTCACAGCACGCCAACTTCAGGAAAAGTGCAGAGAGCAGAACAACCTTTTATACATGGCTTTCTTCGATCTCACAAATGCCTTCACCTCGTTGAATCATCTTACCCTTTGGAAGATGCTACAGTGATATGGATGCCCAGCTAAGTTTGCAAACATCATCCGTCTCCTACATGACAATATGCAAACAACAGTACTATGCAATGGCTCCACCACAGAAACCTTCTCTGTCAAAACAGGCATCAAGCAGGTGTGTGTCATTGCACCAGCACTAATCTCAATCTTTCTTGCAGCGATGCTGCAGCTTACTACTGACAGGCTCTCTCCAGGTGTGGTAATAACTTATTGGACTGATGGTAAACTCTTCCATCACAACAGGCTAAAGGCCAAGACAACAACCACTTCTATCATAGAACTACAGTATGCTGATGATGCACAAGTTAGTGCTCACTCTGAAGAAGAACTGCAACAGATAGTTAACAGATGCATCGAGTCCCGCAAGAGCATGGGACTTGCCCTAAACACCAGGAAGACCAAAGTCCTCTACCAACCAACACCAAATGTATCAAATCCAATGCCTTCAATGGAGATTCATGGGTAAAGTGTTGAAAAATGTCTCTCACTTCCCATATCTAGGAAGCCATCTATCCCAAAAAGCTGACATTGCTGAAGTGGTACACCACCAAATCCCATGTGCTAGCTCAGCCTATGATAAATTACGTACTCAGGTTTTCGAGGATCATGATATCAGACTTGACACTAAGCTCGAGGTCTATCAAGGAGTGGTTCTCCCCACACTTCTCAATGGTGCTGAAGCTTGGACAACTTATAGACACCATATGAAGGCCCTAGAATAACATCATCAATGCTGTCTTAGAAGGATCTTGTGAATCAAGTGGGAGGACAAAAAAACAAAAATTAGTGTTCTCCATGACACAGACATAACATGTGTAGAGGCCATGATAATCTCACATCAGCTGAGATGGATGGGACATGCCTGACTCAAGACTGCCCAAACAGGCGCTCTACTGAGCTATGCCAGGGAGCCCATTCACATGGGGGCCAAAGGAAACGTTTCAAAGACAATCTCAAAGCCTTCATGAACTGATCTATTAACATCAACACATAGGAAACAGAGGCCCCAGACGACCACAACCATCATCAAAAATGGCATCAAGACCTTCCAATCAACAAGAGCAGTCACTGAGAGAGAATGGCAAGAGAGACGGAAGGAGAGGGCAGCTGCTTGAGACAACATTCTGTCACCACCTCTTCCCGCTGACAACCAATGTCCTCATTTTCGTAGAGCCTGCAAGGCTAAGATAGGGCTCATAAGCCATCTGCGAACCAACAGCCAACACTGATATCTGACTTCCACCCAGCCATCTGCAAGGAAGATTCATTCTCATGTTAAGGGATTGCTGATGACGATAATGATCATTGTATATGTGTAGTTATTCGTAATAATAGTTATTGTGTGCTTGCTTCCTATGAAAGCCAATAAATGTCTTTAAATCCAAATCCTGTTGTTTTGTAGAATAAATTATAAACTCAAAAATGAAATCATTCCCTAACATGATCAAGTTGGTGGAGCCAATGCTAGTGCAACCATCGGAATGTGCTTTGGCTGCTGTGGGTACTTTATAATCAACAACAATCCACTCCTTCCTGTTTCCAGGAGGGTGATGGTACCTCCTGCATGACTGCTGATGGTTCATCTATGCTTCAGAATTTCATCTGACGGAGTCCTGACCACAAGAAGCCACCTGCATTGTTAAGTGGTGAGATAAATAACAAGAAAGAGTGTGTCACAGTACTTCATTGATAGTCCATTAACAAGGTGCAGTATTTACAAAAGTAGATCGCTATAGGTTGTACAGACATTGGAGCAGAGGTATCCATCATAGAGCTGTAAGTCTCCATTACAAAACTAGCACATTTTCAATGCTTGAGCCCATTGGGAAATTCACACTGTGGATCGATGAGGCATTCCAGCCTTGACCAGCTTGAACTCCAATATTTTGTTAAAATTTCATGGTTCTTCAGTCCTGTGGTCATTCAGAGATAGGTACAAACTCTGAGAAAATGGGAAAAAAAAAGATCAAAATATAATGAGTAAGTTTACGAGGCCCTTATGCCCATAATGAGCCTCATCAGCAGTGAGCATCAGTCGAGAATAGTGTCAGAAACCTATCCTCATCGTATCCTGATGTCTATCGGGGTTTCACACCAGCAGCATGGAGGCTGTGTGGTCTTCTCAACATTAATCATGTATAGTATAATGAGAAAGAAAATGGAAATGATCGCAAAGGATAGGAAAGGACTTGCATTTATGTAGTGCCTTTCGCAACCTTGGGATGTCCCAAAACGCTTTAAAGACAATGAAGTATATTTGAACGCCTAGTCAGTGTTGTAACATAGGGAAGCATGTCCTGACCAACATTACCAAAAACCAATTAACTGGCCATTTATCTAATTTGCTGTTTTTGGGAGCTTGCTATGAGCAGATTGACCTTGTTTGCTTCATTGCAACAGTGACGACATGTCAGATGTAACTCATTGATTGTAAAATGCATTTGGACATCCTGAGAATGTATTGAGTTACACTATCATTGCATTACTTCATTACTTATTATTAACTCATTTATTGTACCACATTTATTATATAATAACCTGCTCATAATAAATCATTAATTATTAATATCACAAGGCAATTCAAACCCCAATACAAGTTAAGAGCAAGGCAGGCAGTTTTGGTTATAAGAATATTAATATATTATATGATTTCCTAATCTAATATGCTCCAGGATATGCATTAGAATATATTAACAAATCACAACACTTTTTTGAAACTTTTATAAGGAGACAAGGTCTTCATGATAGATTCACAATTCACTTTCTCCACAGTGTGTTAATATTTGTGAATTATTCAGTTCCATTGTGAAACTTTGCAAGCTTATTATTCATAACAAGGTTTTAAACAAAAGAAACCATACTGTATTTTCAGGAATAAAGCTTAACTGAAGAAAGAGAAAAAGAAACGACTTGCATTTTTATAGCACCTTTCATGACCACAGGATGCCCCAAAGGGCTTTACAGCGAATGAAGTACTTTTGAAGTATAGTCACTGTTGTAACGTAGGAAACGCGGCAGCCAATCTTCGCACAGCAAGATCCCACAACAACGATGTGGTAATGACCAGATAACCTGTTTTAGTGATGTTGATTGAGAGATAGATATTGGCTAAAACACCAGAGATAACGCAGCTGTTTTTCTTCGAAATAATGCCATGGGATCCTTACACCCTCGAGAGGCCAGACCAGGGCCTCGGTATAACGTCTCATCTGAAAGGTAGCACTTCCGACAGTGCAGCACTCCCTGGGCTGAATTTAGTAGAGCCGGTGGGGCTGCCAGGCCAGGCTGAAAAGGTGGTGGGAACTCCGCCTCGACCATTCAGTGCCCCTGTTTAACTGCGCTCAGTTAACTGCCCGGAGCTGGGATCAGCGTCCCTTCCAGAGGTGCTGGCCAATTAGAGGCCGGGAGCTCTGTAATATCAGCAGCGCCACCGGGATTAGTGGCCATGGGCACTGCTGATACTTCAGAAGGCCTTGGAACCAGGACTAGAGCTGGAGACCCAGACCTCAGGAAAGTCTGGCAGGCCCCAGTGATGGGCAGAGGGAGCATCTGCAATGAGTGCAGGGGAGGATGCTCAGGAAGTTGGGTTGTTTACCATCACAGGCACTCCATGGGCCACTGACTGCTCATGGAGAAGTCTCCCTGTCCCCCAAATCCACAGGGAGATCACCTCGTTTTACTGATCGACCTCCCCGTGTGCTGGAGGCCCGCAAACCCCGCCGCTGGCTTATTTCCAGCAGCAGGGAGAAGAGGTCCTTAATTGGCTGATATTGGTCCTCTTAAGGGCCTCAGTTGGCCTCTGTGCGGGAAGACCGTCATCAATCTTTCTCGCCCCGACTTAATTGCAGTGCAACGGGACGATGATGGGCCCTCCACACCCCCACTGCCTCCTGCTGAAATTCTATTGGCCCCCACTGTCTCCTAGCCCATCTTCAGTGGGCTCCTCCTGCCACAATTCTATTGACCCATTAAATATAGCCCCCTCAGTACTGCACTGAGTCCTGGAGTTGGGCTTGCAGAAAAATAAGGAAAGTCTTTGTTACTATGATCCCAATAGCACTAACAAAATCTCACAAGGTTAAATGTTTGACAATGTCAAAATTGACATACAGTCCAACCTAAATTATATGTAGGGCTTATTATCTGGGCTTACCATTCACTGAACTCCCATTATCCACTTTTCCTTTATCCCCATTCCCATTGCCTACACTGCCATTATCTAAATTCCCATTATCCATGTTTCTATTATCCACAGTTCCATTATCCAAGTTCCCATCCACAATACCATTTATTAGCTGGCATTTTAATTGGATTCTGGACTTAGTTTTGAGAAATAGCACAAAATACAACAGAAAACTTTAATTGATTGATGTTTCACAGGTCTGAGTTCTTGCTCCAGTAGAGTACAAAACATCTACAGATCCAGTACCTGATAGAAAACAACTCTAACATTTAGCTTTGGGTTAGAAAATCAGCAGGATTCTGGGCTTCCAGGATGGGTGAGCAACAATAACCAGAGCATTCAGTCAAGGCAACTAGTAGGAATCCAAGTATGATGTCAGGGAGTCAAAGCTTAGGGTGTTAGGGATTTTTTTATTCATTCATGGGTGTGGGCATAGCTGGCTAGGCCAGCGTTTGTTGCTCATCCTGAATTGCCCTTGAGGAAGTGATGGTGAGCTGCCTTCTTGAACTGCTACAGTCCTTGAGTTGTAAGTACACCCACAGTCCCGTTAGGAAGGGAGTTTCAGGATTTTTACCCAGCAACATTGAAGGAACGGTGATATAGTTTCAAGTCAGGATGGTGTGTGGCTTGGAGAGGAACTTGCAGGTGGTGGAGTTCCCATATATCTGCTGCCCTTGTCCTTCCAGGTGGTAGAGGTCGCAGGTTTGGAAGGTGCTTTCGAAGAAGTCTTGGTGAGTTACTGCAGTGCATTTTGTAGATGGTACACACTGCTGACACTGTGCATTGGTGATGGAGGAAGTGAATCTTTGTGGATTGTGTCGAGCTTCTTGAGTAGTGTTGGAGCTGCACCCATCCAGGAAATTGGAGAGTATTTCATGATGCTCCTGACTTGTGCCTTGTAGATGGTGGACAGGCATTGGGGAGTCAGGAGGTGAGTTACTCACTGCAGAATTCCCAGCCTCTGACCTGCTCTTGTAGCCACAGTATTTATGTGGCTGGTCCAATTCAGTTTCTGGTCAATGGTAACCCCCAGGATGTTTATAGTGGGGGATTCAGTGATGGTAATGCCATTGAACATCAAGGGGAGCTGGTTAGATTCTTTCTTGCTTGAGATGGTCATTTGGCTGGCACTTGTCTGGCGTGTATGTTACTTGCCACTTATCAGCCTAATCCTATATGTTGTCCAGGGCTTGCTGCATCTGGACATGGGCTGCTTCAGTATCTGAGGTGCTGAACATTGTGAATGATGCTGAACATTGTGCAATCATCAGCGAACGTCCCCACTTCTAACCTTATGATGGAGGGAAGGTCATTGATGAAGCAGCTGAAGATGTTTGGGCCTAGGAGACTACCCTGAGGAACTCCTGCAGTGATGTCCTGGGACTGAAATAATTGACCTCCAACAACCACAACCATCTTCCTTTGTGCTAGCTAGGTATGATTGCAACCAGCAGAGAGTTTTCCCTCTGATTCCCATTGACTCCAGTTTTGCTTGGGCTCCTTGATGTCTTAATCAAAAAAATGCTGCCTTGATGTCAAGGGCAGTCACTCTCACCTCACCTCCGGAGTTCAGCTCTTTCGTCCATGTTTGGAAAAAGGCTGTAATGAGGTCAGGATCTGAGTGGCCCTGGCAGAACCCAAACTAAGCGTCAGTGAGCAGGTTATTGCTGAGCAAGTACTGCTTGATAGCACTGTCGATGACACCTTCCATTACTTTACTGATGAACAAGAGCAGACTGATGGGGCGGTAAATGGCCGGGTTGGATTTGTCCTGCTTTTTGCCTACAGGACATACCTGGGCAATTTTTCACATTGCCGGCTAGATGCCAGATTTGTAGCTGTACTGGAACAGCTTGGCTAGGGGTGCGGCTAGTTCTGGAGCACAAATCTCCAGTACTATTGCCAGAATATTTTCAGGGCCCATAGCCTTTGCAGTATCTGGTGCCGTTAGCCATTTCTTGATAGAACGTGGAGTGAATCGAATTGACTGAAGACTGGCATCTGTGATGCTGGGGACCTCAGCAGGAGGCCAAGATGGATCATCCACTCGGTACTTCTAGCTGAAGATGGTTGCAAATGCTTCAGCCTTGTCTTTTGCATTGATGTGTTGGGCATTCACATCATTGAGGATGGGGATATTTGTGGAGCATCCTCCTCCTCGGTAGGGCTCTGGACTTCCAGTCTGGAAGATCAGCTGGGGAAGGCTAGTACCCATGGAACCATAACCATTGTACCATTTCAACATGAATCAGTAGAGAGCTTGTAGGCACCTATTGTACTGTATCTCAACAAGTGTTAGCAAGGAATCTGAGGACAACTATTGTACCTTATCCCAACAAGAGTTAGCAGGGAGGCTGGTGCCACTTGTTTGCTGTACTACAACAGGAATCAGCAGCTTTGGAAAACTGGAAGAAAGTTGAAAGGACAGAAATAACTTGGAAGAAGAGAATCTAATGCCCTCTAGCACTGATTTGCCATGACTTAGTTGAATCAGTTTTCTCATTATACAAGTTGTGACTGATTTTGCAATCTTAATAAAAGGAATATGCCAGGTGTTGATAGTGCCCCTTGTATTTTACCATTGGCACCCAGGGCTAGCTTAATTTAGTGTAACATTGGTTAAATCTTTTTCTTTAAGTGACTTAGGGTCGAACTTTGAGTAGTTTCTAATGATGTGGTAGCTATGGTTACCTGAAGGCTAAGCAATTGCCAGTAAAATGGTCCTTGGAGAGACTGCGAATGATGCAGTGTGCTCTGATGGACATTTATACTAATTGGAGCAGTGACAGTCGCACAAAGACACAATTATAATGTTCAAAATGGCCGATATTCAGAAGGACTATATTCAGCAGAATATTTAGTGAGGACACTTGCACTGTAAATGTCCTGAGTCTTCACACTTAGCTATTTTGAAAAGCGGAGTTTGCACGTCTATGGGGTGACTGGGGAGAAGAAGATTAAATAAAATCTCAGTTTCTTGACTCCGCCTCTTCCAGATTTTCTCCTTTTTTGGCTGAAGGTGCTGGCTCTGGCCTGGGTGGAGATCCTCATGAGCACAGGGAAGGAAAAGGCCAGTTGGCCACTCCCGTTTAAGCCACAACTCTAGCATTGGTGCAAATTGGTTTCCTTTTCAGTTACTCTGTCAACCGAACAAAACCCGTTCAGGCAGAGGAGGAAAGCTCGCCATTCTGCCAGCTCCTGCCACCTGCCACCACTCAACAACGACAACTTGCATTTTTATAGCGCCAAAAACGTAGTAAAATGTCCCATGGTGCGTCGCTGTCACATACTCAAACAACAATTGGCACAGTGCCAAAGGAGAATCAATTAAGGTGCAGAGGAGATTCACCAGGATGTTACCTGGGCTGCAGTATTTCAGCTATGAAGAGAGACTGAATAGGCTAGGGTTGTTTTCCTTAGAGCAGAGAAGGCTGAGGGGAGACCTGATTGAGGTATATAAAATTATGAGGGATATAGATAGGGTAGATAGGAAGAAACTTTTTCCCTTAGCGGAGGTGTCAATAACCAGGGGGCATAGATTTAAGGTAAGGGGCAGGAGGTTTAGAGGGGATTTGAAGAAAAACATTTTCACCCAGAAGGTGGTTGGAATCTGGAGTACACTGCCTGAAGGGGTGGTAGAGGCAGGAATCCTCACAACATTTAAGAAGTATTTAGATGAGCACTTGAAACGCCATGGCATACAAGGCTATGGGCCAAATGCTGGAAAATGGGATTAGAATAGATAGGCTTGATGGCCGGCAAGAACACGGTGGGCTGAAGGGCCTGTTTCTGTGCTGTATAACTCTATGACTCTATAATTAGTACAAGATGAAAAAAGCTTGGTCAAAGTGATAAGTTTTAAGGAGGGTCATAAGGGAGGAGAGGCAGAGACATTCGGGCTAGGCAGCTGAAGGCACAACAACCAATGGTGTGGAGTAGGGATTGGGCGAAAATCAGATGATCAGTTAGGGGAATGCAACATTCCCGGAGGGTTGTAGCGATGGAGGGAGGGGGTTAGAGAGCTAGGCAGGGGATGAGGCCATATTAACACAAGGATGAGAATTTTAAATTCGAGGCATTCTAGAACTGGGAGCTGATGTAGATCAGGGAGGGCAGGGGTGGTGGCTGAACGGGACTTGGTGCTTGTTCAAATGTGGGCAATTGCTCCCAGGTATACATGTCTGCCATGTAAGGGTGGGTGTTATAAGCAGGTGAGGAAAGGTCGAAAGGTTCCCCTCTTGTCCCTTTCCTTGTTTGACAGCAACAGGGTTTATTCCCTTTTAAACAGTGGATGTGTTTACCAATTCAGTGAGTGTTTAACCCTTTCAGTGCTATGATCATAAAAGAACCAATCAGACAGGTTTTCTTGAGTTTAAACAAGAAAGAGGTTAGTTTATTGTACTTAAAATCAAATCCTGATCTAAGTGAAAATAATAAACTACGCTCCAGCTTTTACACACAAGAGAACCACATACACACAAATAGATTACAAAGTGATGAAGAAGAGTTTGGTTGGATTAGAGTCCAGAAGAAAAAAAATGCTGTCTATGGGGTAATTCAGTTGTCTTCTGGCTGAATTCATGGCTCTGAAGTCTCTGGCTGGTAGAAGTACACTTGCAGCTGGTCCACCTGGTTCAGACTTTTCTTGGAGACAGTAATGTAGGTGGCCTTCTTCCCCTGACTTTCTATCTGTAGCAATGGTAGACTTGGATGTTCTGCAGTGGCAGACAAGTTTCCAAACTTGCAATGTTACCTGGAGAGAAAGAAAGAGAAAAACATAGCCCTGCTAGGGTCTTACACTGGTTAGATCCTAAAGCTTGCCTGCTGTGTGAAACAGAAAAACTCCAAGTTCACACAGCCTGGGGAGACTGTCACATGGTTCTCTCAGTATTCCTATTCTTTCTTTAATGAGGTCCAAAGTCTAAGAATCCCAAATCTCTTTCAGGTTGTATTGTTTCAATGTTTACCCCATGGAGGTACGTCTCCAATAGTGAATGCCCCAAGATGGCTTTGAATGTCCTAATGACAGTGATACTAGATAATTACTTAACTGTTCAAGCCATTGTCCTGGATGGGAGCTTTTTAAACATGCGTCACAACTTCGATGACTTGGAATGTGAGGTATTTCAATGCAAATTGCGGTGACCATCTTAGCTGCCAGCTTTTTCAAAGTTAAACGTAGGATTCCACCTTTTGTTTTCAAAAGTTTAATGTAGGTTTCCAACCGATGAATTAAAAATCCTCATTCCAGCATGTTTTCTTGACAGTGGGCGTATTGTAATTGGATGCAGATTTATGGAATAAGTATAATGTTGTATTCCACATCATTTGCATCTTAGCAAAGCTGGGAGATGAGGAACGCTGTAAATTTCTGGCATCTAAGGTTGTTTTAGGCTGCATGGATTGGGTGCAGGAGAGGTGGATTTACCATTGAAAGGCTGCTTTGATGAGGACAATCGGTTACAGAGCAATCCATTGCACAGCGTAAGGTTTTAGGGCCTTGATTTTAAAATTCTCATTCTTGTTGTCAAATCCTTCCATGGCCTCGCCCCTCCTATATCTGTAATCTTCTCCAGCTCCACAACCCTCTGAGATCTCTGCGCTCATCTAATTCTGGCCTCTTGAGCATCCCTGATTTTAATAGCTCCACCATCAGTTGCTGCATCTTCAGCTGCCTGGGCCCTAAGCTCTGGCATTCCCTCCCTACACCTCCCTGCCTCTCTACCTCACCTTCCTCCTTTAACAAGCACCTTAAAACCTACCTCTTTGACCAAGCTTTTGGCCATCAACCCTAACATCACTTTATGCAGCTAGGTGTCAAATTTTGCTTTATAACGCTCCTATGAAGGATTGGGATTTTTTTTAACGTTAAAGGCGCTATATAAATACAAGACTTGGATATGCCAATCTGCGTCATGTGGACTGGTCAGAAGCCACATAGAATAGGAGTGAAATCGTTTCAAAGGACCGGAGAAACAGGACATTCCACTTATTGATTGTGGCCCTGATATTTACTGAGGCAGGTGGAAAGAGGTTTGACCGGGTGTTTGGGTTTCCCTACACTGAGCTGGATTTAGTCATGCCAGTGGGGCTCCCAGCACATTGCCAAAAAGACAAGGGAAACCCCACCTCGGTCTTTAGGAGATGTCCCAGTACGATTCTATGGTGATCAGGCACTTAATTGCCTGCCGCTGGTTTCCGTGACCCTACAATGATGAGGATCACGCCTCCAAGAGCTGCCAGCCAATCAGAGGGTCAACAGCTCAGTATTATCAGCAGTGCCACCAAGAGCAGTAGCCAGGAGGCCCGGGAGCATGGCCAGCACTGGAGAACCAGAGAGAAGGTAAGGGAGGCAAGGTTGCCGGGGCCAGTCCTGCAGGCCCCAGTGATACTGATGGGGGTGGAGGTTGAGCCATGAGCGTAGGGGCGTGTGTTACAGGAGGTAGGTTGTTTGCTGGTGGGGCCCCTCCATGGGACACAGATTTCCCACAGAGGAACCCCCCCCCCCACCAAGCCCAGAGGGAGGTCACCTCGTTTCACTGGTGAACTCCCCATGTGGGGGAGGCCCCGCCCACCTCCCCTGCTACTGGCTTAATTTCAGTGGTGGGAAGAGACCCTTATGTGGCTAATAATAGGCCACTTAAGGGACTCGTTTGGCCTCTGGATGGGAAAGCTGTCTTCAGCCTTTCCCACCTCCGACAATCACACTGTAATGGGTAGGTGATGAGACCTCCATCCCGCCTTCCTTCCATCGCAGTTCTATGGGTCACCTCACCTCCTAGCCTGTCTGCAGAGAGCCCATTAAATCCAGCCAACGCTGTGCAGTTTTAATGTCACCATGTGTGTTATTTTGTTCCCAGCAGGTTCCCCTCCCAGAAGCCCACCTAAATGACAGTTTGGGCTCCCTATTGGACAGAGAATAATCCAGAGTAAGCCACGACCCAGGAGCAGAAAATGATCCTGAAGCTGGGTTAGTGGTAGCATGGAGATCCGATTCTTCAAAGTTGGGTGGGGGTTCTGTTTGCATGGTGTTGGGGGATCAGTGATCGCAGGTGAGGGCTTGAATCCCGAGAGCTTTGATGGAGGGTGAGAAGAGGTTAAGCTTGGGGACAGGAAGGAAGCACAAAAACGTGTCTGGGCCCACAAGCAGTGCGGTAAATACACTTACCTCTTCCATGCAGCAGTCCTCCCTTTAGCTGTCGTGTTTCCCAGAGCGCAGGAAACTGGGCCAGGCAGGGTTAAAGCTGGAAGATAGGTTAATTCTGAGGCACACAGCCTTATTATAATATTTAATTGACCAACAGTGCTGGATACCGGAGAGAAGGTAAGTGAGGCAAGATCCCCCTGGGTGTGGGATGGTTTCCTGCAACTCTGTCTCATCTCTGTTAAAAATGGAACTTGGGAGCTGGGTTAGGGGTCAAGTTTGAGATCTTATAATTTTTCATATCTCACAAACCCAACTCACTGAGTTTGGGAGGTTATAATTGCACCCACCTCTCCCCCCCCACCCCCTCCACCAATGTCTGTGCGGTGTTTTTCTCCACATGAGTCCACTGGTCCATTATTTTTCAATTCCTTCTCAGAATGTGGGCTTCACTGGCAAGGCAGACATTGATTGGTTGCCGTTTGAGAAGGTGGTAGTGAGCTGCCTTCTTGAACTGCCACAGTACGTGTGGTGAAGATGCTCCCACGGTGCTCTGAGATAGCTAAGGAAGGAACAGCCAATAGTCAGGATGATGCATGAAGGGGAACTTACAGGTGGTGGTGTTCCCATTGCACCTGCTGCCCTTGTCTTTCTAGATGGTGGAGGCTATGGATTTGGAAAAAAAATTATTCAAATGGACAGGGGTTTGAACGTTCCCATGCACATCTTGCGCTCTCTCCATGCACTTTACTACTACCTTTTTTGAGAAACTATCCTCTTGATCAATTTGATTAGGCTGCTGTGTAGGTCTTGCTGCTGGTCTTGAAAATTAATATCTTTCCCTATGTTCTGTTTTATGCCATTCTCAAGTAAGTAATCCGGATTGTGGTTATAGGTCTGAGTAAGTGCGAGACCTTGGTGTTAAATTTGAATTTCCTATATGACTATTCAACCATTTTCCATTAGAATTACCCATTCTGCAGCTGGATGAACTTTTTTTTTTGACATTTATGCCAGCTATGAGGCCCATTAGCTCAATGAGGAAAGTTAATTAAAGAAAGAAAGAGCTTACAATCATGTAGTGCATTTCATGTCCTCAGGACATACTAAATTGTTTCCCAGCCAATGAGGTACTTCTGGATTATAGTCATTCTTGTAATACTTGCTGGGAGTTAAAATCAAGGCTGATGAATCTATGGCGGCCAATTAGCACCCAGACAGCTTCCTCCTAAACATCAGTAACGTGATTGAAGGAGTCATCAATAATGCCATCAAACGTCTCAATTCAGGTTCTGCTGGAATCATTGGCTTCCAGATCTCCCCAATCTCAATTCAAACGTGGACATAAGAGTTGAATGCCAGAAGAGCAGTGCGAATAGCTGCCCTTGACACCAAGGCACCATTCCACCAACTAGGGCACCAAAGTGCCCGAGCAAAACTCACTGGGAGTCATAGGGAAAAACCTCCAATGGCTAGAATCACAACATGACAAGTGGCAAGTGATTTTTACACCGCATAACTGTTGAAGAAGAGTAAACCCAGCTATCTCCTTTTGACTTTCAATAGCTGTTACAGGCTGAACTGGACCAGCTACAACAACACCCAGAGCCGGAAAGAGTCTAGGTATTCCATCGTGAGTGGCTCACCTCAACTTCTCAAAACCTAGCGACCATCTACAAGGCTCAAGTGAGGAGTGCGATGGGTGTAGTCACAGTGACACTCAAGAAGTTCAATGGCACAAGAACAGAGCAGCTCACTTAATTGGCACCCCAGTTGCTTGAATCAGTAGCCATCCTTACACCAGTCAATGAGAAAGACAAGAGCAGCAATGTCATGGAACATTGTTGCCTTCAGGTTTGTCTCCAAGTCACACACTGTAATGACTCAAAAATGCATTGCCATTCTTTCATCAATGCTGGGTCAAATTCTTAGAATTACAGTATCATAGTGGATATGTTACTGGACTAGTTATCAGAGGCCTGGACTAATGATCTGATGACATAAGTTCAAATTCCACTACAGGAGCTGGGGAATTTGCATTCAGTTCATTAAAAAAATCTGGAATTAAAAAAAATCATTAGTAATGGTGACCATATAACTACCAAATTGTTGTAAAAACCCATCTGGTTCACCAATGTCCTTTAGGGAAGAAAATTTCCCATCCTCTCCCAGTCTGGCCTATATCGGATTCCAGACCCATAGCAATGTGGTTGAGTCTTAACTGCCATCTGAAATGCTTGTACCAAACTGCAGCAGTTCAAGAAGGGGGCTTACCACTACCTTTTCAAGGGAGATACCAAGTGCGGGAAAATGGGATTAGATTGGATGGATGCTTGATGGTCAGCGCAGATGCGTTGGGTCGAAGGGCCTGTTTGTGTGCTGTAAAACTCTATGACTCTAAGGGCAATTAAGAATGGGCAATAAATGCTGGTTTTGCCAGCAATGCCTACATCCTGTGAATAAATTAAAAAATAATTGTGGGAACCAACAAGCCAAGAACTATAGCAGTTCAAGAGAAGGCCCACCACCAACTTCTCAGTGTATCGACAAGATGAGCAATAAATACAAACATGCCAGCATCACCCACATCCCAAGAACATATGAACAAAAACATGAATCTCTGGCCGGAATTTTATGAGGCGACGGAGGCACCACCCACTGGCTCGCCAGGCCTGGAAGTCATGCAGCGATTTTGCATGACCCAGGTCCTTAACTGGCTTTTGTTGGGGCTTCCGCCCCTCTGAGGCAGGAAGTCCCGGCTCGAGAAGCTGCTGGCCAATCAGAGGGCCGGCAGTGCCATCGGGAGTGGTGGCCACTGCTGGGACTGCACCCAGCCAGCAGAGGCTGATGGACATTGGCACCGAAAGGTGAGTGGGGTTTCAGGCCTTGCTAAATTGGGGAATTGGGCAACTTAATGTCCTCGGGGAAGATTGGTTAGTCCCCAGCGAGGGAGATGGTATCGATTAGGAGGGTAGCAGGAGGTGCTTCAGCAGGGGTGGCTTGTGTGGGACCCTCCATGGGGTAAAGGGTGCCCGATCTGGAGAGCTCCCCTAGCCCACAAGGAAGCTGCCAGGTTTTGCCGGGCGGCCTCCCCAGGTGGCGAAGCACCCAGCTGCCGCTAGTAAGGATTCCTACTCCTGATCTCCAACCAGTGACCCACCATAGGAAATGCATAAAATGTTTTTGTTTTAGTTCGACGAGAACTAACGGGATTAGCCTTCTTCACTCAGAGGTTGTGAATCTTTTGAATTCCCTTGCCTAGAGAGCTGTGGTTTCTCAGTCATTGTGTATATTCAAGACAGAGATTATTAGATTTTTGGACACTAAAGGAATCAAGAGATATGGAGAAAAAGCAGGAGAGTGGAGTTGATGTAGAAGGTCAACCATGATTTTGTTGTGTGGCCTACTCCTGCTCCTATTTCTTATGTTTTATCTTGTCCGTATGTGATGCCTTTCATGATTAAATAGCTTACTAACGTTAACTATCTCGAATCAAAGATAAAGTTGGTCATTTAATTGAGATACCAAAGGATGACTGTCACTGGTGGAACTATAATGTACATTTTGTATGGCTCTACTCCCAAGCTGGACCCTCAATTCATGAAGGGTGCAAATTTTGACATGCAGGCACTGGAATCATCGTGGTCAACCTGCAGCACTCCTAACTTCATGAGGATTTACTTTAATCGTCAGCAAGTCAGGAGCCCCACAATTTGAGCGAGGTGACCTCCGACTCCGATTCACCAATTGCGCTGTTATTGACGACTGTTCCAAGCCAGGAGCAAAGCCTTGCAAGAATTAACTGTAATCTCAGTAGGAGTCAGTGCTTCAGGTAAGGAAGGTGAAACTGGAAACCAAAAGAGGAATCCAGCTTGTAACCTTTAACCTCCTGTCAGCTTCCCCAGCAAATAGAAGACAGTGAGATTAAATGAAGTAGAAATTAGAAATAAAAACAAAAAGCGCTGGAAATGCTCAGGCAGCATCTGTGGAGAGAGAAGCAGAGTTAACGTTTTCGGTCTGTGACCTTTCATCAGAAGTTTGGGAACAGTAGCATAGTAGTTATATTGCTGGACTAGTAATCCAGAGGCCAAAGTAGAAATTAGTCTGGGCCTGTATTTGGGACAAGACTCAGCACTGTACAAGTTAGCATGTATCCAAACAAAAAGCCTTGAGGCTGTCTTGAAATTGAGTGTTCAGCCTCACCTACATATTCAGGACTCTGGCAGTGGTCTTCAGGTATGTTCTGGGAGCAAACAGGATCACGCACAAGCAGTGGTCCCTTTAAGATGTGTGCATGCGCAGGCATGAGGAAAGTAAAACGTACAAAGTACAAGAAATGGGCAGCACACAGTGAAGGGAAATTGGAGGGAACAATAGTGGGGAGGGGGTGCGTTGTCAGCCAACAGAAGGGGTGATCGCCTGGACTATGAAGTCGGGATTGGGGGCGAAGCACTCACTCCTGCGCCTCTTGACTCCACATCCTCAGCTGGGTAGGCCTGACACCTGCCCTGTAAAAAAACTTCCATATATATATATTGAGCTGTTAATGACCTCAAGACATTCCCAAAGCAATTTATGCCAACAAAGTACTTTTTTGAAGTGGAGTCACGGTTGTCATGCAGAAAAAAATGAGGCAGCCAATTCGCGCACAGCAAGCTCCCAAAAAAAGCAATATAATATGATCATATAATCCTGGTTTTTAGTGATGTTGGTTGAGGGATAAATCTTGTTGAGGACACCAGGGAGAGGTTCCCTGCTTTTCTTTGAACAGTGCCCTGCGATTGTTTACGTCCACCTGAGAGGGCAGATGAGGGCCTTGGTTTAACGTCTCATCCAAAAGACATTAATTAGATATTAAGATATTTAAGGGCCCTAATGCCTGATATGTTTTGCACCCAATAAACAGGCACAACGCATACCAATTTCTACCCTAATGCACCTTCCATGACCCAGTTCTTCACTGCGGCTCAGAGATAAGTGCAGACTTCTGCGACTTACTTTTATTTAGTCTGTTAATTAGTCTCCTTTAATTAAACCATAAATCATTCCAGCTAGTATTTTCATGTTTGCAATTACAGTGACTTGAGAATGTTAATGAGGTCTAGGCCTGGAGCAGACTCATGCAATTTTTTTTTCTGTTCCTGGAATTAGGTTATAATTTATTTGCAAACACGGGGATTTAAAAAGGGAACTACGTTCCTGAATTGCGACATAATTCTGAATGCTGTTAAGGGATCTGTCTGAACACAAGGCCATTCTGTTTTGCTCTGGTGTTTTATGCTGCTAAATTACTGCTGGTCAAAGATAACCTCGAGGCAGGCATTTTATGAGAAGGATGGACTGTTACTGTGTGGCATAGAACAAAGCACGTCAATGGATGAGAGCAAGGAATGAAAGGAAATAGAGAGAGGGAGTGCATGAGGAGGGAGGAAAAGGAGAAAAGGACGAAGAATGACAATGAAGGAATGAAAAGAAAAGATTTGCATCTATATAGCACCTTTCATGACCTCAGGACATCCCTAAACAATAATTGCCAGCCAATAATGATGGAGTATAGTCACTGTTATAAAGTAGGAGACCCAGTAATCAATTTGTGCACAGCAAGCGCCTGCAAACAGCAATGTAATAATGACCAGATCATCTGTTTTTCTGACGTTGATCGAAGGATAAATATTGGCCAGGACGCTGGGGAGAACTCCCTTTCTCTTCAGAATAGTGCCATGGGATCTTTTACACCCACATGAGAGGGCAGATGTGGCACTTCTGTCCATGCAGCATTCCCAGAGTACAATACTGGAGTGTCAGCCTAGATTTTTGCTTGTATTTAGAGTCCCTAGAATGGGACTTGAACCCACAATCTTCTAACTCAGAACCAAAAGCACTACTACCTGAGCCACAGTGATGAAGTACAGACTAAGAAGAAAAAAAATAGAAGAAAAAAGGGCATAAATGGAAAGGGGAGGCAGACTGGAAGAGACAGTGGAGGAAGGGAATGAGAAGCAAGGGAATGAGGAGAAAGAGAGGGATAAAGGAAACTTGGAATATTCTGTTAGCTCTTTGTAATGCACTCTTCCCCTTTGGTAATTTTTAAGAGGTAGATTGAAAGGCAGGAAAGTGAGTTTGCAATGCACCACAAAAGCAGATGGTTGTCCTCTTTTCATGTTGGGATGCTATTCTTTCCTTCTTGTTTTCAATGCTATCACGTTAAGAGAATCAAAGGCTGGAAGAAATCAGTTCTGATGCTGATAATTCCAGAGAGAAATCATTCGAACATAAGAACTAGGAGCAGGAGTAGGCAATTCAGCCCCTCGAGCCTGCTCCGCCATTCAATACGATCATGGCTGATCTCATCTTGGCCTCAACTCCACTTTCCTGCCCATTCTCCATAACCCTTCAACTCAGTGACAGATACATCTGAATCCATCCGGTTGTTTGAAAAGCCGTTTCAGCTTTTCACACTTAAATTATAATCACCTCCTTTACCCTGACCTCATTTTGCACCCTTGTTTCTGAGCTGTGATCCATCACCAACAAATGCTGAAAGGTTACTTTTGCAGCAAACAACAATGACTTGCATTTATATAGCGCCTTTGATGCAATAAAATGTACTAAAGCACTTCCTAGGAATGATTATCAAACAAAACTTAACACCGAGCAACATAAGGAGATATTAGGGCAGGTGATCAGAAGCTTGGTTAAAGACGTTAGTTTTAAGGATCATCTTCAAGGAGCAATTCAAATCAGAGATACTCAAGAAGCCAGAATTGGAGGAGTGCAGAGATCACGGTGGGTTATAGGGCTGGAGGAGGAGGTTACAGCGATAGGGAGGGGTGAGGTATTGGAGGGACCTAAAAACAAGAATGAGAATTTTAAAATAGAGGCATTGCTTGACCAGCAGCCAATACAGGTCAGCTAGCACAGGGGTATTAAAACACTCAATCAAGGCACAGTGTGTACATTTTACAACCAGCACTCTTGGGGATAGATTTTATGGGCCCCCCGAGGCACAGTCAGAGATGGGGGAAGGCCCATAGAGTTGTGACGGATGGTGGGCAGCCAGGTGGGGGGGCAGAGGTCCCCTTGCCGACCCATTACCAAGCGATTTTCTCAGCAACAGGATAAGCTGATGACGGCATTCCCATCCAGAGGCCAATTGTGGCCCTTCAGTGGCCTATTAATGGCTACTTAAGGGCCTCTTCCGCCATCGCTGGGGTTCGGCAGATGTTCCCTCCTCCGTGGGCAATCTGTGGCCCACGAGAGCCCTGGCAGGAAACTGCACCTCCCAGGACTCCCCTCCACCTGGTCTTTATGACCACTCCACACCCGGCCTTGCCAGCGCCTTCTGACCTGGACCTGGTGACCCTATCTCATTTACCTGAGATCCGGGGTTCTAGGGACAGGCCTGGATCCAAGGCCTCTGAATTGCCGGCAGTAGCCACCGCTCCTGGTGGCGCTGCTGATACTGCTGAGCTGCCAGCCCTGGCCTGTGATTGGCCAGCAGCTCATGGAGGCGGGATCCCTGTCTTTAAAAGGACTTTGCCTCCGTAACAACGGAGGATCGTGCTGGGAATGGGGGGGGTGGTGTGGGGAGGGGGTTGAAAAGGCAGTTCCTTCAACCTTTTTGGCCTGGCACCAGGAGATCCGCCTCCTCCACAAAATCCAACACTTGGTAAGGTGCTTGGTGTGGCATGATCCACATTCCTGAGTTTCCTTGCTGAAGTCAGGTTGCCTAGTAAGACTTCTTTTGCCTATTAACAATGGCTGTTGTGAGCTTAATATTACCTATTAATATTACATGGTGAGCACTGACTACCTGAATTCCAGCTACTTTTCCTGTTCACACAAAACTCGGGGTTGGCAAGTGCCTCTTTGAAAATCTACCCAGTGGTCAATGCCAACCTTTCCATTTTTGACTGGGGGTTCCTGGGCAATAAATGCTTGCCTTGCCAATGACGCCCATAAATGAATACAAAAAGGACGTTGGAAAACACATTACAGCTAATAAAGAGTGGCAATCAATTTGCACACAGCAAGCTCCCACAAACAGCAATGAGATAATGACCAGATAATTTGTTTTAGTGATGTTGGTTGAGAGATAAAGGGCTGAGTTTTTCCACTCACCTGGAAATCCCACCACTGGTGACCGAAAGCAGGAAGCGAGCCTGCTTTGGGCAGCAGCGGGACCCTGGGTTAGCACATTGCCGGCAGCAGCCAATTAAGAGGCTGCTACCAGGGCTGCCATCCAATTAAGGATTGGCAGCTCACCCCCAAGAGCGACTGGCCCAATCAGAGGGTTGACAGCTTGGTAGCCTCAGAGGTGCCATGCTAGGACTGGTTAATGCTGATCTGCAGTTCTAGGGAGAGGGGGTCTCATTGGTGGTGCGCCTTCGAAATCAGGTCAGTTGGTGGGCTCTGGGGCAGGCAGGCAGGCCCTGGCGATTGTTGGCGGGGGGTTGTAGTGCACCTGTGAGTGCCATTGCCATGAGGACAGCCAATGCTGCCGGGGGCACCTCCATGGCCCATAGAGTGCCCATAATGGAGGGCCGTCCCCCACCCTTACCCCGCTGGAAAGCCTCTGGGGTTTACCCAACGGTTTCCCCACATGTCAGTGGGCCCTCCCAATGTAGAAAAATGCCCACATAGGTGGGACGTGGCCCTTGATTGACTATTTAAGTGGCTCAATTGGCCTGCCGGGTGGTCACGTGCCACCTTTCCCGCTACTGGCAATATGCCCTGGTGGCGGAAAGACATCTGGCTCCCCACTGATGCGTTCCCCTGCGATATTGCCAGCGCTCCCACCTCCCAGCATGCCTCCAATGGGTTGGGAAAATTTAGCTCAAATATTGGCCTGGACAATGGGAAAACACCCTCTTCTCCGAATAGTGTAATGGGATCCTTTATCTTCAGCTGAGTGGGGGGACGGGGCCTCGGTTTAACATTTCATCCAACTGTCAGCACCTTCACTACTGCAGCACTCCCTCAGCAGTGCACTGGAGTGTCAGCCTAGACTCTGTGCTCAAGTCTCTGGAGTGACAAACCTTCTCACATAAGGGCAAATGTGTTCACAACTGAGCTACAACTGAAATTGTAAATGGGTAATAATTCTATTAATATCAAGGGCAAGTAGATGTCATACTAAGGTATGGAACATTCAGACGCTCATATTACTGACAGTAATTAAGAGGGTTTCAGCACATTATTGTTAAAATGCTACTCCAACAGCATAGAATATAAGATACAGAATATGGTTAATTTTCCAATCAATAGCTGGTCTCCATTTCATTTAAATGACCTGGTAATTCATTTTTTTTACCAATAAATCCCGACTTGCCTGTTTTATTGACATTTTTAATTTAAATTATAGGTTATTTCAAATGTTTTTATTGCAAATACAGCTCTGAATTGTCAGGAGTAGGCTACATTTATATATTAGTCATTTGTTTCTTCAACATTGAAGCCAAAATATCATTTCATATTCTGCAGTGAGTTCCTTGGTGACTGACGAGACCCACTGTTGCTGGATCCCGATACACGAGGTTGGAGATCTTGATTCTGCCAGCAAGTCTTCCTCAGCTGGTGTTTATATTCAGCATCAGGAATGGGACAGGCCTCAGATGAGGAGGGGTCTTCACTGTTTGTTTATCCCCACACTATCTAATCTTGAGCAAGATGTTCCTGCTCATGGCTGTCTATTTGGCACTCTTTCAGAGTCGCAATCAAGAAGCCTTTAGATTCCTTTTCCTGACCACCACCAGTTGTCAATGCATGATAATAGACCCTGCTTGGGATTCAGTCGTCACACATTGTCGGGTAAAAAGGTTACTTCTATTTTTGTCCTTATCGTAAATTCATCCTGTGGGGATCACCAATTATGGCGAATGAGATAAGCATCTGTTATTTTGTCAATCCAAGATTAATTTTGTTATGAAGCTGCCACTGGTTACACAAGGAATCACTAACACTAATACAACCTCAACTTGGAGAGTGGAACTCAAGACCACAGCATGATCGGATCCTCAATCCTGGGAGCTGGTCTGACACATCAACCTCCCTTCCTTTTTTACTGGTGTTTCTTGACATTCCCTGGCATCTCTTAAAAATCTTCTGATTCCGGGCACAAGAAGTTTAAGTCATGCCTTGTTTACAGCTCATCTCTGCTTTCATGTCTACATTGTAACAAGCTTCAAATTAAGTAAGGGATAGATTAAAGTCTTCTGTAGTCATTGGATTGTCCAATCCACTTGAGTGTTTACTGATTTAAGGACATTATTTCACCACAGCCATGTGTTTGTTGACACATTTCCTTTTTTTGTACACAGCTGAACTGTCTGGCCTATCGAGTCTTGGGGCTGGATTTTACGTTGGGTGGACGGGAGCTGGCCACCGACGTAAAAGTCAGTGGCGAACCCGCTTCATCCTAGCCCGGGGATCCATCCCGCATTTTACGGGTCCCCATGCTTTAATTGTTCCGAGGCGGGACTTCCACTCGCTTGAGGGAGGAAGTCCCGCCTCATTGAGCTGCCGTCCAATTATTGGGCTGGCAGTTCTTAGTCCCTTGTGGGACTGAAGCCCAGCTGAAGACATGGAGCCAGGAGTGCAGGTAAGTTTGGTTTGCCTCGCCGGGGGTAATCGGTTGGGCCCCGGCGAGGCAAGGATGGTCATTTGGGGAGAAAGGTTGCGTCTTGGGTCCTGGGGGTGGTTGGGGAAGCGGGAGTGGCCTTCAATCGGGCACCCTGTGCCTGATCGTCAGGCCCCCCCCTGAGCGCGCTGAGAGGCCGCCAAGTTTCACCGGGTGGCCTTTCATGTCTCCAGGACGCCCTCTTGCCATGGGTAAAATTCCCGTGGAGGCAGGCAAAGGCCCTTAAGTGGCTGTTAAGTGGCCAATTAAGGGCCTTGATTGGCCTGGGGTGGGCGACCCATTTTTCACCCTCTCCGCCCTACATAAAATGGGGCTGAGGCGGGAGCAGGTCAGGAAGACCACCCGGAGCCTCCCGCTCAAATTTACGCCACCATCCGGCTCGCTGGGATGGCGTAAAATTCCAGCCTTAGTCTGTGATTGCGACATTTATCTTTTCCATGATTTTGTGTTGAAATCTCAAGTCTCGTGTCCTTGTGACAGGATGCTTCTGCACGGAGCAGACCAACCAGTCCATCATGTTCTCTGCTGTCCAGAACCCTTCAACATTTGCACCACATGACCTGACCATCGTAGCCATGCCTTCACCAATGTAGCATCTATGCTATGTCAGTTTTTTTTAACAACTTCAGTATGCAGGAAAATTCAGCCTACAGTATCAGCCATGATGACATAACTCTCTCTCCCTGCGACTTTGTCAGGACCACTGCCAGCTGACCCTTCTCCACATACCATATGTGGTGAGGAGGTAGGGTCCAGATTCCTCTTGGACTTTCTGCCCATCTGCCTCGTATGCTTCAACTTTGTAGGACCTGCCTGGCGAAAGTAGGGCCAATGCCAATGGCCCTGATATCTGCTGATGGAGGGAAAGGGCATAGCAGAGGCTTTGCCAATCTTCAAAGGGGCTCCAGAACAACCTCTTGGCTTCAGCCTATAAAGCCTGCAGCCATTTCGAGCCCTTAAAGTGCAGCAGCAGAGGTGATGCACGATCATGGGCTCTCCCTTAGATGTGGGAATTCTGCCGGAACCCACCTAATGTCGATGGGAACATAAGAACAGGAGGAGGCCATTCAGCCCCTCCAGCCTGTTCTCCCATTCAATGAGATCATGGCTGATCTGTATCTTTACTCCATTTTCCCAATTTGGCTCCATATCCTTTAACACCATTGGTTAGCAAGTATCTATCAATACCAGGTCTAAAAATATTCAGTCAGCTATTATCTACTGCTCTTTGTTGTCAAGATTTCCACACCGCTCCCACCCATTGTGTGAAGAAGTGGTTCCTAACTTCTCTCCTGAATAGCCTGGCTCTGATTTTAAGATTAAGTCCCCTTGTCCTAGACTCCCGGCATCACCACTACCTTATCAATTCCTTTCAAAATCCTATAAACCACAATAAAATCACCTCTTAACTTTCTCTAACCCAAGGAAAATAAGCCTGAATTATGTAATCTCTCCTCGTAATCTAACCTTTGGAGCCCTGGTAACATTCTGGTGATCAGTGCTACACCTCTTCCAAGGTCAATACAGCCTTTCTAAGGTGCGGTGCCCAGAGCTGTGCTCCAGATGTGACTGTAACAGGGGACAATGCGTTGGGGTTGCAGTAAGGTCAAAGGAGTAGTTGGAAGTCCAGCAAACCACAACCCTGCCAGAAAAAGGGAATCCCAGTTCTTCACTCTTTTTTCCAAATGTTTCTGTTTCCTTCACATTCGCTCTGATGACTCCACTTTGCACACCAGAGCTTCCGAGAGCTCCTCCTTCTTCCTCTGTCTAGGCTTCTCCTCCACAACAGTGAGACAAAACCTTGGTCTTGTGTACTGTTCCAATGAAGCTCAACACAAGGTTCAGGAACACCATCTGCAGAGCATTCTGATTTGAATGTTGACCTGGATTTTGTATTGGGAATAAGTGTGAGGCTATCAGCGTCTGAGTTACTCTGCTGTTCCACATAAGAACAGGAGTAGGCCATTCAGCCCCTCGAGCCTGTTCCTCTATTCAATGAGATAATGGCTGATCTGTATCCTGACTCCATTTACCCGCTTTGGCTCCATATCCTTTCATATCCGTGACGAGCAAATAACTATCAATCCCAGATTTAAAAATATTCATTGATCTGGCATCTACTGACTTTTGGTTTAGACAATACCTCTCCAAGAGACTCTGTGTTGAAACCCATGTGAGGACGTGAAGTTGGTGTACTTATCCATTTGTTACCCACTAAACATGCCAGAAAAAGTTAGCACTGGTGCATTCAGGTGTAAGTGAATTTTTAACTTTGTAATAAGTCATGATTACTGTTGATCTCTGATTCTGAAACTTTAATTTCTTGAGAATTCAGTTAGTATTGGAGATTTAAAAATCACTGAAAGTTATTCTTTTTTTTAACTTGTTCTTTCTGTCTCTTTTAGCTCTCTCTCTCTCTCTCTCTCTATCTTAATCCCATCTTTCTTTCCCTCTCTTTATTTTGCTTTCTGGACATGAATTAAATCTAATTTATACCTTCCGACATTATGACAGTGACTATGCTTCAAAAATTACTTCATTGGCTGTAAAGTTCTTTGAGTCATCCAGTGGTCATGAAAGGTGCTATAGAAATGCAAGTCTTTCTTTCTTTTTCTTTTTACCAGTTTAGTATAAACGTGGCTCAATGAAGATTCTTCTATCTGATTGGGTGAAGATCCATGCTCTTGCTTGTCCCGCTGGCACATGCCACAGGGCGCCTCTAGAGGGCACCATGCTGCATCAGCTGCCCAATGACAACAAGTTTCCGCTAATAGCCAATGTACAGTCTGTGGACAGCTATCAGAATGTTGAATGGTGAGCCTGTTTCCAACCTCAAAGTCCGGGCCATTGATTGTAGTAACTTCATAGCTTAGTTATTCAATATGCACCAAAAAAAACCCAAAAGAATTGATAAACATGTGCCTTGATCTTTCTTTTTTAAGTAACATCAAATGCTTAAATATCAACTCCATGCCTTTCCATTGATGTGATTGATAGGAGTAGCTGTTTTTTTTTTCTCTGTTTTTTGTCTCTCCCAGGAGATTGCATGGGTGTGGGGGTGGGAGGGAGGCGGAGTGGTGGGGAGGAAAGAAATGTTTAGCCATCATGGTCTGTCTATCATGGTGCAGGGAAAGCTTAATGGACCAGCTAGTCTTTCCCTGTCAGCCAACTCCATTATGTTCATAAGCCTTGTGTTCCATTGGGTGTAATCAGGCATGTGACTTCAGATTGGCACAGGGAGCTGAGCCAGGACCAATTGAAAATAAGAATATAAAAAAAGGAGCTGAAGTTGACCATTTGGCCCTTTGAGCCTGCTCTACCTTGCAACAAGATCATGACAGATCTTCTACCTCAACTCTACCTTTCTGCACCATGCCCAATCCCTTAATTCCCTCAGTAACCAAAAGTCTATCGACCTCTGACTTGAATATACTCAATAACTGAGCAACCACTGCTCTCTGGGGTAGACAATTCCAAAAATTAGCAACCCTTTGAGTGAAAAAATTTCTCCTTATCTCAGTCCAAAATGGCCGACCCCTTATTCTGAGACTGTGACCCTGTGTTCTAGATTCCCCAGCCGGGGGAAAACATTTTCTCAGCATCTACCCTGTCAAGCCCCTTAAGAATTTTATACACTTCAATTAGATCACCTTTCATTCTTCTAAACTCCAGGGAATATACGCCTAGTCTACTCAATTTCTCCTCACAGGACAATCCCCTCATCTCAATCCAATCTAGTGAACCTTTGTTTCACTTCCTCTAGGGCAAGTATTTCCTTCCTCAGGTAAGGAGACCAAAAGTGCACACAGCACTGCAGCTGTGACCTCACCAATGCCCTGTATAATTGTAGTAAGACTTCTTTTATACTCTAATCCTTTTGTAACAAAAGCAAACATGCCATTTGCCTTGCTAATTGCTTGCTGTACCTGCATGTTAACTTTTTATGATTCATGTACAAGGACGCCCAGGTCCCTCTGAATGTAAACATTCACAGTCTCTCACCATTCAAAAAATATTCTGCTCTTTTATTTTTCCTACCAAAGTGGATAGCTTCACACTCCACCACGTTGCCTTGACCTAGGAAAACATGTCAGCAATTGAGTGTGCTGCACAAAGTATTCTGCCTGTGCCTCCACCCACAAACACAAAAAAAGTTTCCTTCTTTAACCATTACTGCAGGAAGTAAACAAAACGCATTTTAGTTTGAAATCAGTTGAGGAAACACGCAGGCACATTTCAAGTGGTGTTCTAGTGAAGACTGACATGCAAACTGAGTGGTAAGTGACACTTCCAAGGACATTGACCCAGCAAACAGACTAAAATAGATCAGACGATACAGAGGGTAATGAGAGTACGAGATTGCACTGATTGAGCCAAGTTGTTCGAAAAGCAAAAACAGCTGCAAGGCTGAAGGTGTCACTTAGCATCGGTCTTTAGTCTGGAACATTCCAAGATGGGTCAGCAGCATAGAAACAGGGGGTTGGATGTTATAAGCTTGCCGTTGATCTCAGTGGCAAGCTTCAAAAATGGCAGCCTGCCTGTGCGGGCCCCACGCCAAAGAGCCGCCAAGCTCTCAAGTGTGTGACTCATTTAAATAGCCAGGATGGCCCGCCCCTCCTAATCATGGGGAGGGGGCCTGTGCGCAGGCGCTGATGCCATTTTTAAAGGGCTGTTAGGCCTACTCAATGTGGGACATTGCAGCACTTCAGGAGACACGCCTCCCTGCAAGCGGATCTCTAACAGAGCAAGACTACAACTTCTGCTGGCAGGGTAGGGATCCTGAAGAACCAAGACAGTATGGAGTGGGCTTCGCCATCAAAAACTCTTTGCTCAGCATGATAGAGCCACCTTCAAATGGCTCGGAACGCATACTGTCCATCCGACTGCTTACCGCCTCTGGTCCAGTACACCTACTCAGAATCTATGCTCCAACACTCTGCTCCCCATCTGAAATTAAAGTCCAGTTCTAAGAGGAACTCCATAATATCATTAGTAGCAATCCTAATACTGAACATTTGTTCCTGCTGGGAGACTTTAACGCCAGGGTTGGGGCCGACCATGACTCATGGCCCTCCTACCTTGGGCACTATGGCATTGGAAGGATGAATCAGAATGGACTGAGACTGCTGCAGTTGTGTACCTATCAACTTCTGCATCGTTCTTTCATACTAAACCTTGTCACCAGGTTTCTTGGAGGCACCCAAGATCACGTCGTTGGCACCAGCTGGACCTCATCGTCACAAGGCGAGCTGCTATAAACAGTGTCCAATTCACACGCAGCTTCCACAGTGCGGACTGCGACACCGACCATTCCCTGGCGTGTAGAAAAGTTAGACTCGAACCAAAGAAGCTACATCACTCCAAGAAGAAGGGCCACCAGCGCATCAACACTAGCAGAATTTCTTATCCACTGCTGTTGCATAATTTTTTAAATTCACTTGAAAAAGCCCTTCAAAACGTTCCTACAGAGGATACAGAGACCAAGTGGGCCCACATCAGAGACGCCATCTATGACTCAGCAAAGACCACCTTTGGCAAACGTGTGAAACAGAATGCAGACTGGTTTCAATCTCACTTTGAAGAGCTGGAACCTGTCATAGCCGCTAAGCGCATTGCACTGCTGAACTACAAGAAAGCCCCCAGCGAGTTAACATCCATAGCACTTAAAGTAGCCAGAAGCGCTGCACAAAGAACAGCCAGGCGCTGTGCAAATAACTACTGGCAACAGCTATGCAGTCGTATTCAGCTAGCCTCCGACCACCAGAAACATCAGAGGAATGTATGATGACATTAAGAGAACTTTTGGGCCAACCATCAAGAAGATCGCCCCCCTCAAGTCTAAATCAAGGGACACGATCACTGACCAATGCAAGCAAATGGACCGCTGGGTGGAGCACTACCTCGAACTGTACTCCAAGGAAAATGTTGTCACTGATACCGCCCTCAATGCAGCCCAGTCTCTGCCAGTCATGGATGAGCTAGACAAACAGCCAACAAAATCAGAACTCAGTGATGCCATTGATTCTCTAACCAGTGGAAAAGCTCCTGGGAAGGACGGCATTACCCCTGAAATAATCAATAGTGCCAAGCCTGCTATACTTTCAGCACTACATGAACTTCTATGCCTGTGCTGGGACGAGGGAGCAGTACCACAGGGCATGAGCGATGCCAATATCATCACCCTTGGTGACCGCGATGACTGCAACAACTACTCAGCATAGTGGGGAAAGTCTTCACTCGAGTCATTTTAAACAGACTCCAGAAGCTGGCTGAGTGTGTCTACCCTAAGGCACAGTATGGCTTTCAAGCAGAGAGATTCACCATTGGCATGCTTTTCTCACTTCGCCAGCAACAGGAGAAATGCCGCGAACAACAGATGCCCCTCTACGTTGCTTTCATTGATCTCACCAAAGCCTTTGACTTCATCAGCAGACGTGGTCTCTTCAGTCTACCAGCAAAGATCGGATGTTCACCCAAGTTATTAAGTATCATCACCTCATTCCATGACAATATGAAAGGCACAATTCAGCATAACGGTGCCTCATCAGACCCCTTTCTTATCCTGAGTGGCGTGAAACAGGGCTGTGTTCTCGCACCTACATTGTTTGGGATCTTCTTCTCCCTGCTGCTCACATGTGTTCAAGTCATCAGAAGAAGGAATTTTCCTCCACACAAGATCATATGGCAGGTTGTTCAACCTTGCCTATCTTAGAGTGAAGACCAAAGTACGGAAAGTCCTCATCAGGGAACTCCTCTTTGCTGACGATGCTGCATTAACATCCCACACAGAAGAGTGTCTGCAGAGTCTCATCGACAGGATTGCAGCTGCCTGCAACGAATTTGGCCCAATCATCAGCCTCAAGAAAATGAACATCATGGGACAGGACATCAGAAATGCTCCATCCATCAATATCGGTGACCACGCTCTGGAAGTGGTTCAAGAGTTCACCTACTTAGGCTCGACTCTCCCAAGTAACCTGTCTCTCGATGCAGAAATCAACAAGCGCATGGGAAAGGCATCCGCTGCTATGTCCAGACTGGCCAAGTGGGTGTGGGAAAATGGCGCACTGACAAGGAACACAAAAGTCCGAGTGTATCAAGCCTGTGTCCTCAGTACCTTGCTCTACAGCAGCAAGCCTGGACAACATATGTCAGCCAAGAGCGACGTCTCAACTCATTCCATCTTTGCTGTCTCCGGAGAATCCTTGGCATCAGGTGTCAGGACCGTATCTCCAATGCGGCCAACATCCCCAGCATACACACCCTACTGAGCCAACGGCATTTGAGATGGCTTGGCCATGTGAGCCGCATGGAAGATGGCAGGATCCCCAAGGACACATTGTACAGCGAGCTCGTCACTGGTATCAGACCCACCGGCCGTCCATGTCTCCGCTTTAAAGGCGTCTGCAAACGCAACATGAAGTCCTGTGACATTGACCGCAAGTCGTGGGAGTCAGTTGCCAGTGATCGCCAGAGCTGGCGGGCAGCCATAAAGGCGGGGCTAAAGAGTGGCGAGTCGAAGCGACTTAGCAGTTGACAGGAAAAAAGACAGAAACACAAGGGGAGAGCCAACTGTGTCACAGTCCCAACAACCAATTTTATCTGCAGCACCTGTGGAATAGTCTGTCACTCTAACATTGGCCTTTATAGCCAATCCAGGCGCTGCTTCACAAACTACTGACCACATCCAGGCACTTACCCATTGTCTCTCGAGACAAGGAGGCCAAAGAAAGAAAGTTAGCCCTACTGGCATATTTAAATATTGAAAGATAGATTGGATTAAATTAAATAATTACATTTCTTTTGCCCCTCTCCCACACTCCCAATAACAATAACATTAATTATTTGCCCTTCTCCTCCCAAAATACTTAGCTTTACCATTTGACCTTTCTCCCCACAAACTGCACAAATGTTCAACAACAACCCTTCCTTCCATCCCCTGCACCCAGGATGTTAATTTGACCCCATTCCCCACCCCTCGCACTGGTAAACGTACCTCCTCCCCCCTCCCCACCAGTGTTGTGCCTCGTTTTCCCGGACAGGGATTCGAAGGCATGGGAATGCCTGCCGCCAGGCCGGAAATCGCGGCGGGCCATCAAGAGGAGGCGTAAGTATATTTAATTTAATTAATTTAATTGATTTAGATATTCAAATTGTGGTCCCGTCACCCAACGGTGCCTTGCCGCTGTCGCGAAGATTGGGCCAGGCCCCCGCCAGCATCAAGATCCATGGGGGGCCTCATCTGGGGCCATCTTCAGGCCCCCCCATCACGGATCCCGATGTCAAGGTATCCTTAAAATCCAGCCCAGGGTGTCAATGATAGAAACACAAAAATGAAGTATCTGCTTCCATCATACCGAGTGACACGTTTTGAGCTCAGCGGCCTTCCGATATTACACGTGGGGTCTGATTTAAATAAAGGGGCAGAGCAGCCGCCCCGGAGGACATAGAAGGGGCAGCTGTCACGTCCCTAGCAATGGAGCCCGGCGCCACCGTGTAGGCGCCGGTGACATTTTTAAAGGGCTTCAAGCCCTTCAGTTATATTTTCGAATTTAAAGGTTCCGACCTCCAGGAAATAAAAATAAAATGTTATTTCAACTGAAATCCCTTCTCCCACCCCACAATGGGTAATTATATATATTAATTGCACTCTCCCCCCATGATAAACTTTTATCGGTCTCCCGAACTTTCCGAAATTTGTTCCCTTCGACCCTCAATCCCTTCCCACCATCCCCACGCTCTCTCACCCCTCCCGACCTGAAAATTTTATTCCTCCCCCACCTCCCCACCAGGTTCTCACTTCGGAACTCCGTATGGAATTCTGAAGGCGCGTGTGCTGCGTTTGGCAGTGGTAAAGTCGATGTGGGATGGCCTGCAGGTCGGTCAATTTACATCTAATTTATGTTAACTTGCATATTTAGATGAAGGTCCCGCCATAAGGCGATGGGGGTGAGGGGGGGCGTGCGGTGGGGGCTGCACCAAAGGTCCCCCCGCCGCCAGTAATATGCGACAGGGCCTTCTCGACATTGGGGGTCGATGCGAGCCTCTCCCCGTTAAATTTTACAGGCCCCTCCCCTCCCCCCCCCCCCCCGGCTGCGACCCAGGGCGTCGATGGGTTGTTAAAATTCAGCCCAAAGACTCAGTCATGAACGTGTACATAAGACGCTTTCACAGAACAGCACAGTGCATTATTTTAAATGAATAAGGTAAAATTGAATTGCAGTGGCTCAGGGTCTCAGCTGTCCTGAGTAGGATTGAAAATGCCTGTGACAACTTTGGTAATGCATATTTGACCGAACCCTGTGGTTCTGACCAGGACTGAGATTATAGGAAATGCCTTCTATAAATCATTTTAAATCTGTCCTATTCGGAATCGAGAGAGGAAAGTGAAACAGAATAGTTACACAAACATATGAATAATGATGGACAGCAAAAGACCTTCTCTTCCATTCAGCCTGTCTCACACAATTGTGTCGCCATATGTATCACAATATATACACTCCCTCCAATCCCATCCAAAACCATATGACTTCTTGGGAGAGACAAAAAAAAAAATCAGATAAAAACCCAAAATAAAAACAGAAAATTCTGGAAATACTCAGCAGGTCTAAAAGCATCTGTGGAGAGAGAAATAGAGTTAACATTTCAGGTCGATGACCTTGGAATCAAGGCAGATAAACAAAGTTAAGATACAGATCAACTGTGATGTCATTGATGGTGGAACAGCTTCTACACCTGTTCCTCAAACCAAACAAACATTAGAATGAAGAAACATGTTGGAAAGAAAAATGTGTAAATGTGATTTTTTTTTCTCTAAAAAATCACTTAAAAAATCATTCACACATAATAACAAGTAGCCATCTACACCAGTGCTCAGTACAGTTTTCTGGAAGGCCCACCGAATTTAGTGCCAATCAGCAGTGGACAGTGGTGGGCCTTCCATAGGATCTAGGACCCTATCGCTGGAAGTCCCGCCCTCGGAGAGCTGCCAGCCAATCAGAGGCAGTGGCTGTCGCTGGAGGTGACCGTACCAGAGGCCCAAAAGCATTGCTGGAGCCGGGCCTCAGATAGGTCAGGGTGAGAGGGGTTGCGCAAGGGTGAGGGGTGTAGTTGGGGTTGTGGGGATCGACAGCAAGGGCAGGAGGGTTGTCTTCAGCAGGCCCCCCCCCACACATTTCCGATGCTGGGTGCCTCGTTCAGGCCACTAAGTGCCTTTTAACAAGGGACACCCTCCCCCACTACCTCCCCCCCACCAAACCCCGGAGGCAGAAACCAGCCCTCATGATATTTGTGCCATTATTCCTGTGCGACGACAGGGCCACCTGCCTCACGGCTAATTACGGCTGCAGCGAGATAATTGGGGGTTAATTGCCCAGTTAAGGGCCTTAGTTGGCGACGAGGTGGGAAGATCATTCAGAGGCCTTCCCACCCCAGACTAAATTTTGTCCGAGGCGGGAAGGTGGCAGGAAAGCCAGCGGGGGGAGGAGAGCATAAAATTCCTCCCAGTGTTGGTTAGACTTAGGGTAAACCTTATACTGTGTTGCAGCAATGTACCTTCCACTCACCATCCTACTGCACCAGCCTGTGCTTCCATTTCCTACACCAGCCTGCATTTTGCCATTTGTGAGTAACCTTTAATTCTGAAACCATGAAGAGATTTGCTGTGTGGTCTAATTCCTACTTACTGACACTCCCGTGCTGTACTGAGGGAGTGCTGCACTGTCAGAGGGGCTGTCTTTCAGATGAGACCGTTTTCCCTGCTAGGTGGACATACAGGAGTCCACATCACTTTTTGGAAAAAGAGCAGGGGAGTTCTCCCCAGTCTCCTGGCCAATATTTACCCCTTAATTACCAGCTGAAAACAGGTTATCTGGGCAAAATAATTTAGCTGCTTGTGGGAGCTTGCTGTGACCAAATTGGATGCTGCGTTTCCTACATTGCACTTCAAAAAAGTACCTCACTGACTCCAACTCACTGTGGGACATTCTGAGGCTGTGAAAGGCACTTTATAAATGTAAGTCCTTTCGTTTGCTGGAAACTGAGTTAAGGTTAGGTCTTAGAGCAGAGAGAGAGAACATTTTCAGTCTATTAATTTAATCCAAGGCTCTGCTTTTTTCACTCACTGCACCATTCAATTCCCAAAGTACAGCGTGTTTCCTTCAAATTTGAGCCTCCTACATTGAGTTCAGTGATTCCCTCCCTCGCAGTGCAGCCAAAGGGTGAAAGTAAGATCATTAGTTATTAGATTTTGAGGTAGCAGATCTTTAGAAAAAATGTAAAATTGGTTGCTTGTAGCTGTATATTGAATGAGAGCATAATTATTGTTATTGATGGACATTGAAAAGGAAGGGGGAAAATCATACAGTATTAATTATATTTGACACCAATTTAATGAGAATGGCAAAATGATACTGTTAATCTCGAAACATCATTCAATGCCTGCCTGCATTTCTCCTACCTTTGCTTAAATTGTGGTCATTATAGGGGCAATTCATAATTATATCAAAAAGTCCTTTATCGCTTAATGATGTTGTAAATAATAGATGTAATAACAGTTCTGTGTAATAGGTGAGGGAAGCCAAGTTAATGAGAAGCGTTAGGAACATTATTGCCTTTATTAGGCTTGCTGGGAATTTTATTTGTCGTATCATCTTTGCTCGTGATCTGGAGGGTCCGACTGAGACTAATTAAACCCTTAATTTGACGAATTGTCATGTAATTAATCCTTTGTTCACATTTTGCTACTTGTCAGAAATGAAGCATTTTGTCCTGTCCTTTGTGCTTGGCAATGGGCCATTTGAGACCCAAAGAAGACTTTTGATGGGGAAGTACTTTTTTGTAAAGGCTAACAAAATGAAAAGAATAACTTGCATTTATATAATATCGTTTGCAACCTTAGAATGGGTGGCACAGTGGTTAGCACTGCAGCCTCACAGCTCCAGGAACCCGGGTTCGATTCTGGGTACTGCCTGTGTGGAGTTTGCAAGTTCTCCCTGTGTCTGCGTGGGTTTTCGCCGGGTGCTCCGGTTTCCTCCCACAGCCAAAGACTTGCAGGTGATAGGTAAATTGGCCATTGTAAATTGCCCCTAGTGTCGGTAGGTGATAGGGAATATGGGATTACTATAGGGTTAGTATAAATGGGTGGTTGTTGGTCGGCACAGACTCGGTGGGCCGAAGGGCCTGTTTCAGTGCTGTATCTCTAAATAAAATAAAAAATAAAATGTACCAAAGCACCTTGCAGCCAATGAAGTACTTCTCGAAGTGTAGTCACTGTTGTTGGAAATACCGCCAATTTTCATAAGTTCCCTCAAACCGCAATGTGATAATGAAAATGTTAGAAATATTCAGCTGTTTTGGCAGCATCTGTGGAGAGGGAATCATAATGTTTCAGTTTGATGACCTTTTGTCAGAACTGGAAAAAGTTAGCAATTTAACAGATTTTAAGCAAGTGCAGAGCCGAGGGATAAAGAGGGGAAAGGGGAGGAAGTCAGGAGGAAGAAGAATAGGGAATAGGGAAGTTCTGTGATATGATGGAAGGCAGGAGAGATTAAATTACAGAAGGAATGATGATGCAAGGCAAAGGGGTGTGGCAATGGGACAAGTAAAGAAACAAATGATGCGGCTGGATGAACTGTAAGTAGCAACAGCAGAACCATTACCAGCACCTACTGTCTGAAAAGGTGGGAGCAGTGGTTATGATATGAAGTGGTTGAACTCGATGGTGAGTCCAGAAGATTGTAAAGTGTTTCTTGGAACTGTGATATGCCGTTTCTTGAGCTGCCAGAAATTGAGAAGAACTCCCCAGTCTTCTTCTAAATATGTTGCGGGATCTTTTACATCCGCCTCAGAGGGCAGACAGGACCTCTGTAGTGATCTTCCAAAAGACACCTCCAACACAGCAGCATTCCCTCTGTAGTGATCTTCCAAAGTTATTTTGATTCAGGAGCCATTCGTTTAGTTTGGGAATTTGCACATGTCACTCTGGTGTTTAAGAAAGATTAGAGAGGGAAATGAGGGAATTATAGATCAGTTAGCCTAACATCCCTTGTCGGGAAATTACGAGAGTTTATAATTGAGGATAGAATGACTGAACTGTGAAAGTGTTCAGCTGATTAGAGAAAGCCAGCATGGATTTGTAAAAGGTAGGTCATGCCTAATGAGCCTCATTAAATTTTTTGAACAGGTGACTAAAGTAATGAACAGGGGAATGTCAATGGATGATGTTAATATGCATTTCCAGAAAGTATTTGATAAAGTCCCTCATAAGAGACTGTTAGCTAAATTTGAAGCCCTTGGAATTGAGGGCAAATTATTGACCTGGTTAGGAAATTGACTGGGGGCAGTTGACAGAGAGTAGGTACTCTAACAGAAGAACATAAGAAACAGGAGCAGGAGGAGGCCATTCAGCCCTTCGAGCCCACTCCGCCATTCAATGAGATCACGGCTGATCTTCTATTTCAACACCATTTTCCTGCACTATCCCCATATCCCTTGATGTTTCTGATATGTAGAAATCTATCGATCTCAGTTTTGAGCAGACTCAACGACTGAGCCTCCACAGCCCTCTGGGTCAGAGAATTCCAAAGATTCATCACCCTCCGAGTGAAGATATTCCTCCTCATCTCAGTCTTAAATGGCCTGCCCGTTATTCTGATGGCCAGCCAGGGGAAACATCCTTCCTGCATCAACCCTGTCAAGCCCTGTAAGAATTTTATATCTTTGAATGAAATCACCTCTCATTTTTCTAAACTCCAGAGAATAAAGGCTCCAGTCTACTTATTCTTTCCTCATAGGACAATCCCAGGAATTAGTCTGGTGAAACTTCGAATCTAATTGGCAGGATGTGACTAGTTGGGCTATATTTTAACAAAGATTGGCGGTGAGCTTCAAAGATGGCGGGGCGCACTTGCGGGATTTACTCCGCGGAGTCAGTGCAATATTAAATGCGGCGGCTCATTTCCGTGGCTGGGAGGACCTCCCTCACCCCAATGACATGCAGGGGGCGGGCGCTCCGTTCCCAGCAATGCTGCCATTGCTCAGGCACTGACACCATTTTTAAAGGGCTTCCAGCCCTTCAATGTAATTTAAATTTTTAAAGGGAAAGTTCAATAAAATTGATTTTAAAAAATTACATACATGGTTCCAGCCCCTCTCCCACCCTCCTCCTCAATAACAATACACTCATTCCTTGCCCTCTCCCCTCCAAAAATACTTACCTTGTGGACCTGACCTCCACCACCGCCCCCTCACAAAAGTTCACAAACTTTTAACTTTACCCCTTCCCACTATCCACTCGACCAATCGCATTAGTTTGAGCCTGCTCCCCACCCCCACCCTGAAAAGGAACTTCCTCCCCCCTCCCACCAGTGTCCTGCATTGGATCTCCGGACAGAGATCCAAAGGTGCGGGAATCCTGGCAGCCGACGGCTGGCGGCAGCAGATAAGGTATTAATTCATTAATTAGCATCATTAACATATTTAAATTTCGGGTGAGCAGCAGGGTCCGCCATGAAGTATGGGGCGGGGCCTTCCCGGAGTCAAGGCCTGTGGCGGGCCTCTCCCGGAGGCATTTTCCACGACCCCCGACATCGGGGGGGGGGGGGGGGTGGTGGGGGGGTGGGGGGGCTGGTAAAATTCAGCCCATTGTGTCCAGCAAGGATCTGTGTTGGGACCTTAACTATTCACTTTGTTTACTTTGTGACAGGATAGAGAGCCACATATTCTAGTTTGCAAGTGACACAAATATAGGTGGTATTGTAAGCAGTGTAGATGGAAGCATAAAATTGCAATCTTTTGAGGGACTTTATCAAATGCCTTCTGGAAATCCTTACAAATATTGACACTGACATTACCCAGTCTTCTACTTTAGTCCCCTCTTCAAAGAATTCACTGAGGCTAATTGGTGTCACAGTGGCTTTCTGTGTGTTTCTTAGATTTTGCCTTCATCCTAGTGGCTAAACACACTGTCCCATATGACAAGCATTTGCAGTCCCTTTACTGTTCATCCCTCACTCAGTTTGCAAACCTCCTGCCCAGAGATTAACACGGAGTCCAACTATTTCCAGAGCTAATTTGTACAGTGGCTCTTTTTTCAATTAATTGCCTTGCGAGCATTCATTTTTCATTTGGCTTTTTAGTTTTAATCTGAGCATTGGTCACCGTCAGGGGCTGTACAGAATAAGCAAGCTATCAAAAATGTAAGGAATGTACTTCACAGTTTGAACAGAAAAGAAAGACTTGCATTTATATAGCACCTTCCATGAGCAAAGGACATCCCAAAGTGTTTTACAGTCAATGACGAGCACTTTTGAAGTGTAGTCACAATTGTACTGTGGAAACGCAGCTCGCAACTTAACACAGCAAGCTCCCACAAACAGCAGTATGATAATGACTGGATGATCTGTTTTTGTGAAATTGATTGAGGGATAAATATTATCCAGGACACCAGGGATAGCTCCATTGCTCTTCTTTGAAAGATGGCACCTCTGACAGAGCAACACTCCCTCAATATGACAATGGAGTGTCAACTTTGATTTTGTCAAGTCCTGGAGTGGGACTTAAGAAACATAGAAAGATTTACACCATAGAAGGTGACTTTTGGCTCAGAGGCAGGAATGCTACCAACTGAGCAATGGCTGACACTTTTGAGAAAGAAAGAAATCACTTTAAGCAGGGTCCTAAGGCTGCACACACTTTTAGCCTGCTTAGTACAGATATAGGGATGATTTACTCAAAATCCCATGTGCTCCATTCCTCCTTCCTCTCTTACCCCTGTTTCCAATGAGTAGTGGGAATTTTAACCAGGCTTCATGTGAATTACAGAGTACATCTGATAATGGATGCCTCCAATTCAGAGTGAGAGCTTTGTTTGCCTTAATCTTCAGCAGCCTTAAAGAATATTACATCAATCAGGCCGGGGGATTCTACTCTTTCTTAATTGAGGCAAGCATGCTCATCTCCCACTGAACAATTGCAAGTCATTTGGATAGAGTGGGTCAATCAAGTGACCAACGACTTCCGTTTAGGTGGGAGACTAACACACATATGCCTTCAAACTTTCCAGACCAAAGGCCATTTTTGTTCTTTAAGCTTTTCTTTTTCCAATTGATCTTTTCGAGAAAATACTCTCAAAATTGCTGCAATTGTTATAAAACGCAGCTGTGTTTAGGTTCCACTTGCAAAATACATTTGCAACACCATCATGATACCTGGTGTGATTTCACTACACAATTGTGTCAGTCAAAGCATTGAGCTGTGGGCAATGACTTTCAATAAATCACCTTGGAGGTAATTTGCAGAAGAGCCAAAGTCAAATTAAAGGGCAAAGATAAGGTCATGGTCATACTCATTCCTATAGGCCTTGTTTCTTTCCATTGAGCAGTATTCACCTTCTGTTTGATTGATTTCAACGCATGACAAGTAATAGACCTGGCTAGACAACTGGACACATATTTGTTGAATTTCAGATATCATTTCTAACCAACACTTACTGTGTTGGGGGACCTGCAGAGGATAACAGGACAGTGTTTGAAGGTAGAGATATAATGATAGATGAATTTTTTGGAATCATGTTTGTTTGCCTTTGGGGGGAGGGGGTGCAGGGATTATTTATGTAGAACTTTTTTGCAGGCTATTAAATGGAAGTAGATTCTACAATAGAGTAGATTTTATATAATGTGTGGAGCAGGGTTAATGAGACAAAATGAGCCTTTTCCCATTAGATGACCTTCGACCACAAAAAAATACATGAGAACATGAGAAAACCCAGAGCACGAAAGGTTCATTCAGCTTATTAAGTCCACTCAACAGCAATAATAACAGCAACTTGCATTTATATAGCACCTTTAACATAGTAAAACATCCTAAGGCCTAAGGTCTGCCCTCTCAGGTGGACATGGATGATTCCATGGCACCATATCAAAGAAGAGCAGGGGAGTTATCCCCAGTGTCCTGGTCAATATATATCCCTCAATCAACAGCACAAAAATACGTGCTCTGGTCACTATCACACTGCTGTTTATGGAAGCTTGCTGAGTGCAAATTGCTTCTGCGTTTGCTACATTACAACAGTGACTATGCTTCAAAAATATTTCATCGGGTGTAAAGCACTTTGGGAGCTCCTGAGTCGTGAAAGGCGCTATATAAATGCAAGTCTTTTTTTCTTTTTAAAGTGCTTTATAGGAGTGTTATCGGACAACATTTGACCCAAGCCACATAAAGAAATATTAGTTCTGAAGAAGGGTCACTGACCTGAAATGTTAACTCTGCTTCTCTCTCCGCAGATGCTGCCAGACCTGCTGAGTATTTCCAGCGTTTCTTGTTTTTATTGAAGAAATATTAGCACAGGTGACAAAAATCTCGGTTTTAAGGAGAGACAGAGGAAGATAGGGAGAGATTGAGAGGCAGAGAGGTTTAGGAAGGGAAATCCGGAGCTTAGGGCCAAAGCAGATGAAGGCATCATCACCAATGGTTGAGTGAAAGAAATCGGGGATGTGCAAAGGACAGAATTGGATGAGTGCAGAGATCTCAGAGGTTTGTAGGGTGGAGGAGGTTACAGAGATAGGGAAGGGTGAGGCCATGGATGGATTTGAATGCTCCTAGATTATTATCATGAACCTCCTTAAATACCAATATCCTTATGGCAATTTTCCAGCCAACTTGATGTTCTTAATGTCCAAGCCCAATGTGATTTGTTGGATTACTCATCGTCAACTGATTAATCCAGATCTTTACACGAGGGGATTTAACAAAATCTGCCCATTGTCAGACTGATTTCCCACATCAGGGTACTCAATGGTAGGTCTATTGTGGACAAAGATCTCTCACCCTGAAGCTGCTGCTGTCTTTTTGCGACAGGTTTAGCTCAGAAGTTTGTCCTGGACCTTATACAGGAGCTGGAGCAAGCATTTCCATTGTATCCTGAGGGGATCAGAACAATGACAGGGAACTGTTAGGACACATATTTTATATATCACAGGCCTAACCTACATTGAGACAGTTGCTTGAGCACGACCAAAGTGCCTTTCTCAGCTTGTTTCCAGCGGACCGTGCCCAGGACGTTCCCTCTTACCTCTGCCATGCTGTGTGGGCCAGGTATTAAACTTGGCTTAGTAGTGGCAGTCTTGCCTCTGACTCAGAAGGTTGTGGGGTTCAATCCCCACTCAACAACCTGAGCACATCCTAGGTGCTATTCAAAGGAGAGCAGGAAAGGTTTCTTTGTGTCTTGGCCAGCAATTATCCTTCAACCAACATCATTAAAAAACTGTTTAGTATATAGTTTCATATTTCTCATTGCCGTTGGTGCCCTGTATCCCTACATTATAGCAATGACTGTGTTTCAAAAGTAAAGAAAGGAAATACCTCAGGATGCCCCAAAGTGCTTTACAACCGATGAAATAATTCTGCAGTGCAGTCACTGTTTTAATGCAGGAAACTGGGCAGTGAATTTACACATAGCAAGCTCTCAAAAGCAGCAATTTGATAAATGACCTAATGGTCTGTTTTAAGGGTGTTGACTGAAGGATAGTTATTGGCCGGGATGCCAGAGAGAACTCCCCTGCTCTTCTTCAAAATAGTGCCATGCGATCTTTTGTGCCCATCTGGTTTAACACATCATCTGAAAGACGGTACCTTTGGCAATGCAATGCTCCCTCAGTACTGCACTGGATTTTGTGACTCAGGTCTCTCATGGAATCATGGAAACTTTGAGCATCGAAGGAGGCCATTCAGCCCATCTTGTCCGTGCTGGCCGAAAAAGAGCCATCCACCTAATCTGACTTGCAGCTCTTGGTCCATAGTGTTGAAGCATACAGCACTTCAAGTGCATATCCAATTACTGTTTCAATGTTATGTGGGTTTCTGCCTCGACCGCTCCATCAGGTAGTGAGTTCTGGATCCCCACCACCCTCTGGGAGAAAAAAATATCCCCTCTAGACCTCCTATCTCTTACTCTAAATCTATGCTCCCAGGTTACAGACCCCTGAACTGAGGGGATAGGGCCTTCCTATCCATTCAATCTAGACCCCTCATAATTTTATGCACTTCAATTAGGGTCTCCCTCAGCTTCCTCTGTTCAAAAGAAAACAACACTAGTGTTACGACCAGGTGAGAAGGGGTCTCGGGGTACCCTCTCAACCTTTGCCTGGATTAACCGTAACAGGGTTTAATTTTAGAAACACTGTTTTTAGCTCCCCCTTAGTGAATTCTTGTTCACTGCTCCAATTGTAAGGCAAATAAATCAGACAGGTTTCCTTAGACTTAAACAAGAAAGGTGGAAGTTTATTAATCTTAAACTCTAATCCGGTTAACAACTACGAATATGTGACGCGACCACACTAGCATACATACACGATAAACACACACGCAGATAGAGACAGAGAAAGTACAAAAGAATAAAGGGGAAAAGTTTGAGGCGATATCGGGTTTATAATTATAGTCCTTTAAGTTCAATGTGAAGTCTTTGTTTGCCAATAAGTCCTGCAATTTGCTGGGGCCCAGTGCATGCTTCAACTCGTTTCGATGCCAGATTCTTTTCTCTCTTGACGTTTATGTGTCTTCCGTGGGTCCAGTGGCTTGGGAGAAAGCGAGAGAGAGAGATAGCCAGGAGAGAGGCTTCCTTTTTCCAGCTTCAGTTGCAAACTCTCGTCTCAATTCAAGCTGTCCTGTGTCTCATTCAAAAACCTGGATCAGCGGGGTAGTCATGTGACTAGCTGATTTAACCACTCCTGCGTTTGTGGGTTGTATCATTTAGCAGTTCCTGGAATACGCTTCATTACCCCTTCAATGTCTGGTAATCAAAATCCATTTGGGTTAATTGGATCAGGGAGTAGTTCATTGTCTCCACAAGCACCATCTCTTAGTATGCAAATGTCCTCCAGTCATAGGTCTGGTGATCTCTTTAACAAGTCATTTCTCTACTCCAGCAACAGTTTAAAATTAATGTTCATATGACAAAATTAATATACCTCATTCTTGGCAGGTGGGAGCTCTGCATGACACCAGCCGATCCAATCTTTTTTCAAAATTGAAATTCTCCAGTCCAGGCAACATGCTTGTAAATCTCCCCTGTACCCTCTCTAGTGCAATCACATCTTTCCTATGGTGCGATAACCAGAACTGCACATAATATTCCAGCTGTGGCCTAAGCAGTGTCTTATACAGTTCTAGGATAACCTCTCTGCTCTTATATTCTATGCCTCAGTTAATCAAGGCAAGATGCCGTATGCCTTCGTGACCACCTTGTTTACCTGTCCAGCCATCTTTAGGGATCTGTGGACATGCACCCATGGTCCTGCTTTTCCTCTACACTTGTCAGTATCTTATCATTTATTGTGTATTCTCTTGCCTTATTAGCCTTCCTCAAATGCATTATCTCACACTGCTCTGGATTGAATACCATTTGCCATCTGCCTGGTCCATTGATATCTTTCTGGCGCCTACAGCTTTCTTCTTCAATATGAACAACATGGCCAATTTTTGTATCATCTGCAAACTGCTTAAATTAACCCCCTACATTCAATCCAAATCATTGATATATACACTAGAAAGACAGGGACCTAGTGTAGAGCCCTATGGAACCCCACTGGAAGCAGTCTTCCAATCACAAAAACACTTGTCGACCTTTACCCTTTGCTTCCTGCCTCTGAGTCAATTTTGGATCCAACTTGCCACTTTGACTTGGACCCTGTGGGCTTTTTCTCTGGAGAACTTCATTGTCTGTAAAGTATGTTGGGATGAATTGAAGTTATGATAGGGGCATTATAAGGGCTGGATTATGTTTTCAGCCCGATGTCATGTTTCGTGGTTGGGTGGTGCGGGAGGTGGGGTGGGGCACTAGAGAATTGGAGCAGCAGCGGCCGCCACGCGATGAGGAAGCTCTGTGGCGACCCCTCTGCTGCTCTGCGATGGGATCCTAGTTACAATATTTAAAATACCTCTCTGCATACATTGCAATGTCATCTGCTGCGATCTTCAGAACGAAGTGTGGCACTCATGCGCCTTTGCTTTCCCGTCTAGGCGAAGCTCTGCCTCCGAAGAGGGGAAGGGATCACTGCTGCATTTTGAGTATATATGGGGGGAAGGGGTCAAGACTGCATTTTGAATATACAAGGGGGAAGGGGTCAAGTCTGCATTTTGAATATACAAGGGGGAAGGGGTCAAGACTGCATTTTGAATATACAAGGGGGAAGGGGTCAAGACTGCATTTTGAATATACAAGGGGCAAGGGGTCAAGACTGCATTTTGAATATACAAGGGGGAAGGGGTCAAGACTGCATTTTGAGTATATATGGAGGGAAGGAGTAAAGTTTGCAGTTTGAATATACAAGGGGGAAGGGGTCAAGACTGCATTTTGAATATACAAGGGGGAAGGGGTCAAGACTGCATTTTGAGTATATATGGAGGGAAGGAGTAAAGTTTGCATTTTGAATATACAAGGGGGAAGGGGTCAAGACTGCATTTTGAGTATATATGGAGGGAAGGAGTAAAGTTTGCATTTTGAATATACAAGGGGGAAGGGGTCAAGTCTGCATTTTGAATATACAAGGGGGAAGGGGTCAAGACTGCATTTTGAATATACAAGGGGGAAGGGGTCAAGTCTGCATTTTGAATATACAAGGGGGAAGGGGTCAAGACTGCATTTTGAGTATATATGGAGGGAAGGAGTAAAGTTTGCATTTTGAATATACAAGGGGGAAGGGGTCAAGACTGCATTTTGAATATATATAGAGGGAAGGAGTAAAGTTTGCATTTTGAATATACAAGGGGGAAGGGGTCAAGTCTGCATTTTGAGTATATATGGAGGGAAGGAGTAAAGTTTGCATTTTGAATATACAAGGGGGAAAGGGGTCAAGACTGCATTTTGAATATACAAGGGGGAAGGGGTCAAGTCTGCATTTTGAATATACAAGGGGGAAGGGGTCAAGACTGCATTTTGAATATACAAGGGGGAAGGGGTCAAGTCTGCATTTTGAATATACAAGGGGGAAGGGGTCAAGACTGCATTTTGAGTATATATGGAGGGAAGGAGTAAAGTTTGCATTTTGAATATACAAGGGGGAAGGGGTCAAGACTGCATTTTGAATATATATAGAGGGAAGGAGTAAAGTTTGCATTTTGAATATACAAGGGGGAAGGGGTCAAGTCTGCATTTTGAGTATATATGGAGGGAAGGGGTCAAGTTTGCATTTTGAATATACAAGGGGGAAGGGGTCAAGTCTGCATTTTGAGTATATATGGGGGGAAGGGGTCAAGTTTGCATTTTGAATATACAAGGGGGAAGGGGTCAAGACTGCATTTTGAGTATATATGGGGGGAAGGGGTCAAGACTGCATTTTGAATATACAAGGGGGAAGGGGTCAAGACTGCATTTTGAGTATATATGGGGGGAAGGGGTCAAGACTGCATTTTGAGTATATATGGAGGGAAGGAGTAAAGTTTGCATTTTGAATATACAAGGGTGAAGGGGTCAAGACTGCATTTTAAGTATATATGGGGGGAAGGGGTCAAGACTGCATTTTGAATATATATAGAGGGAAGGAGTAAAGTTTGCATTTTGAATATACAAGGGGGAAGGGGTCAAGTCTGCATTTTGAGTATATATGGAGGGAAGGAGTAAAGTTTGCATTTTGAATATACAAGGGGGAAAGGGGTCAAGACTGCATTTTGAATATACAAGGGGGAAGGGGTCAAGTCTGCATTTTGAATATACAAGGGGGAAGGGGTCAAGACTGCATTTTGAATATACAAGGGGGAAGGGGTCAAGTCTGCATTTTGAATATACAAGGGGGAAGGGGTCAAGACTGCATTTTGAGTATATATGGAGGGAAGGAGTAAAGTTTGCATTTTGAATATACAAGGGGGAAGGGGTCAAGACTGCATTTTGAATATATATAGAGGGAAGGAGTAAAGTTTGCATTTTGAATATACAAGGGGGAAGGGGTCAAGTCTGCATTTTGAGTATATATGGAGGGAAGGGGTCAAGTTTGCATTTTGAATATACAAGGGGGAAGGGGTCAAGTCTGCATTTTGAGTATATATGGGGGGAAGGGGTCAAGTTTGCATTTTGAATATACAAGGGGGAAGGGGTCAAGACTGCATTTTGAGTATATATGGGGGGAAGGGGTCAAGACTGCATTTTGAATATACAAGGGGGAAGGGGTCAAGACTGCATTTTGAGTATATATGGGGGGAAGGGGTCAAGACTGCATTTTGAGTATATATGGAGGGAAGGAGTAAAGTTTGCATTTTGAATATACAAGGGTGAAGGGGTCAAGACTGCATTTTAAGTATATATGGGGGGAAGGGGTCAAGACTGCATTTTGAATATACAAGGGGGAAGGGGTCAAGTCTGCATTTTGAGTATATATGGGGGGAAGGGGTCAAGACTGCATTTTGAGTATATATGGAGGGAAGGAGTAAAGTTTGCATTTTGAATATACAAGGGGGAAGGGGTCAAGACTGCATTTTGAATATATATGGAGGGAAGGGGTCAAGTCTGCATTTTGAATATACAAGGGGGAAGGGGTCAAGTCTGCATTTTGAGTAGATATGGAGGGAAGGGGTCAAGTCTGCATTTTGAATATACAAGGGGGAAGGGGTCAAGACTGCATTTTGAATATACAAGGGGGAAGGGGTCAAGTCTGCATTTTGAATATACAAGGGGGAAGGGGTCAAGACTGCATTTTGAGTATATATGGAGGGAAGGAGTAAAGTTTGCATTTTGAATATACAAGGGGGAAGGGGTCAAGACTGCATTTTGAATATATATAGAGGGAAGGAGTAAAGTTTGCATTTTGAATATACAAGGGGGAAGGGGTCAAGTCTGCATTTTGAGTATATATGGGGGGAAGGGGTCAAGTTTGCATTTTGAATATACAAGGGGGAAGGGGTCAAGACTGCATTTTGAGTATATATGGGGGGAAGGGGTCAAGACTGCATTTTGAGTATATATGGGGGGAAGGGGTCAAGACTGCATTTTGAATATACATGGGTGAAGGGGTCATGACTGCATTTTAAGTATATATGGGGGGAAGGGGTCAAGACTGCATTTTGAATATACAAGGGGGAAGGGGTCAAGTCTGCATTTTGAGTATATATGGGGGGAAGGGGTCAAGACTGCATTTTGAATATACAAGGGGGAAGGGGTCAAGTCTGCATTTTGAGTATATATGGGGGGAAGGGGTCAAGTTTGCATTTTGAATATCCAAGGGGGAAGGGGTCAAGTTTGCATTTTGAATATACAAGGGGGAAGGGGTCAAGACTGCATTTTGAGTATATATGGAGGGAAGGAGTCAAGTTTGCATTTTGAATATACAAGGGGAAGGGGTCAAGTCTGCATTTTGAGTATATATGGGGGGAAGGGGTCAAGTTTGCATTTTGAATATACAAGGGGGAAGGGGTCAAGTTTGCATTTTGAATATACAAGGGGGAAGGGGTCAAGACTGCATTTTAAGTATATATGGAGGGAAGGAGTCAAGTTTGCATTTTGAATATACAAGGGAGAAGGGGTCAAGTCTGCATTTTGAGTATATATGGGGGGAAGGGGTCAAGACTGCATTTTGAATATACAAGGGGGAAGGGGTCAAGTCTGCATTTTGAGTATATATGGGGGGAAGGGGTCAAGACTGCATTTTGAATATACAAGGGGGAAGGGGTCAAGTTTGCATTTTGAATATACAAGGGGGAAGGGGTCAAGACTGCATTTTGAGTATATATGGAGGGAAGGAGTCAAGTTTGCATTTTAAATATACAAGGGGGAAGGGGTCAAGTCTGCATTTTGAGTATATATGGGGGGAAGGGGTCAAGACTGCATTTTGAATATACAAGGGGGAAGGGGTCAAGTCTGCATTTTGAGTATATATGGGGGGAAGGGGTCAAGACTGCATTTTGAATATACAAGGGGGAAGGGGTCAAGTCTACATTTTGAGTATATATGGGGGGAAGGGGTCAAGTCTGCATTTTGAGTATATATGGGGGGAAGGGGTCAAGACTGCATTTTGAATATACAAGGGGGAAGGAGTCAAGTTTGCATTTTGTGTATACATGGGGAAGGCGTTAACTCTATATTCGGTGTATACATGGAGCGGGGTGGTGGGGTGTGGAATGGAAACAACTCTGCATTTTGTTTCCAGGGCTGGCAGCCTTTTAAAAATGGCACCAGCAGCAGCTCATGAATCAGGTGACACCGTTCATGGCGTCGCTAAGGCCGCCCTCGCCCCCTGATTATGGGGGGAGGTGGGGTGGGGAAGCCGCTGTCAATATGTAAAGTGGCCGCCCACCGCTTAATTGCGGCAGCGTGGTGGCGTGGGTCACGTGGGGGCTGGCAGGCGCCCACCGCCGCTCCCAGTGGCAGGACTACAAAATAAAGTCCTTTAAAACACTAGAAGTTCTTTATTTCCTTCTTGTTGATAAAAATCAACATTTAAGAGAAGTTGTCCCTGTATTTGTTCAATCGAAGGAAAGGAAGAATAAAGACTAGCGTGTCTATAGCATCTCTCACAACCTCAGGATGTCCCAAAGCACTTTACAGCCAATTTAGTCTTTCAGAAGAGTAGTCACTGTTCTAATGCAGGAAACTAGGCACCCAATTTGCACACAGCAATATCCCACAAACAGCAATGTGACAATGGCTAGATAATTTGCTTTAGTGATGTTGAATGTGGGGTAAATGTTGGCCAGCACTCCGGGGGGAACTCCGCTCCTCTTCTTTGACATAGTGCTGTGGGATCTTTTACATCCACCTGACAGCGCAGACAAGGCCTTAGTTTAATGTCTCATCTGAACAATGGAGAACTGGATGCAAGACTGGGAGAGTCATAGATATCAGATCCATGTTGGAATTATCACTGGTTCTCATCATCTTTCAGCCTTAGTCCAAAGTCATTGAGGCCTCAAATCTGCTACGTCAAGTTACTTAATTTCCAATCCACAAACACTGTTTTAAATCTCTCTTCTCCCAGCTGCTGCTCTGTGTTCAATCATCATTCTTGTGGACATGTCTTGAGAAATGTTGACATGTTAAAGATGCTGTATAATTTCACATTGTCATTCCTGCTAGACCAGCACCAGTCATCTCTCCTGCACAGCCTGCAATCTCACCTGTCTGTCTGCCACTTCTCCGAGAGAACCAATTCATCACAAATCATACAGCGCAGAAGAAGGCCTTTTGGCCATCGTGTCTGTGCTGGTTCTTTGTAGGAGCTATCTAATTAGCCACACTCCCATTCTCTTTCCCCATAGCCCTGCAAATTTTTCTGTTGCGAGTATATCTAAAAATTCCCCTTTGAAAGTTAATATTGAACCTGCTTCCATCACCCTTTCAGGCAGCGCATGTCAGATCATAAAAACTCACTGCATAAAAAAAAATGTCTCCTCATGTCCCCTTTGGTGCTTTTGCCAATTATCTTAAACCTATGTCCAGTGACTATCAACCTTTCTGCCAGTGGAAACAGGTTCTCCCTATTTAATCTATTAAATCCCTTCATAATTTTGCATGACTATTAAACTTTTCCTGTCTTCTGGGGCCACTGGTACTTCTGTGTATGGTTCGTGTAGATAATCTACCTGTGGCCATCTATTCAACATGCTACAAGTAGTGTAGCTGTTAAGTACAAATGTTTCCATATCGATTTATCATCTTATCCTCCCATTCTATTATCGTTGTAATCTGTTTATATACAATATATTATCTGCAGGCTGAGAATCTTTTGTTTATCTTTTGCCTGGAGATCCATGTCTCACTGTCATAAAGGATGACTGGAGTGATGAGGTATTGATTAAAGCTTGACTTCAGTGGGGCTTTTTTATTGCTTTTAAAGGTAACAATTGGGGAGATGAACGAGTGCAGAAAATAGCAACAAGAATGACTCCTAAGTGTAGGACGGGTCAAGTATATGGTGCCTGTCATGAATCAGAGGGCAGCACTCCTGCCTCTGAGTCATAAGGTTGTGCGTTCATGCCCCATGCCAGGGACCTAAGCACAAACTGAGACTCCAGTGCATTACTGAGAGAGTGCACGGTTAGAGATGCTGTCTTTTGGATAAGATATTAAGCCAAGATCCCATCTGCCCTCTCAGTTGGATGTAAATATCTTATGCCATTACTTTGAAGAAATGCAAGATAATTCTCCCTGCTGTCCTGGCCAATATTTATTCCTAAAACAATATTACTAAAAAAGATAGTGAAATTGTTGTTTGTGGGAGCTTTCTGTGTGCAGTTTGGCTGCTGCATTTCCTACATTACAAGAATGACCACTTCAAAATTATTTCATTGACTGTAAAGCACTTTGGGATGTCCTGAGGTCATGAAGGGAGCTACATAAAAGAAGCCTTCCTTTCTATGAGAAAATGTTCGATTTATACTGCCAGAGAGAAGGCTAAGGGGCGACCTTCTTAATATTTATACTATAATAAATGGAGTAGATTTGTGAAAACAGAATATCACTATATGGTCAGGCCCATTGGACAAGAGGACAGAAACATAATAAAGAGGGAAGTAAACATGAACCAGATTTTAGAATCTATACTTAAAGGGTGATAAATGTTTGAAAAGATTCATCAGTTAAGATAGTAGAATCAAAGATTGTGAGGGAGTTCAATTTGCAATCGCATACTGGGCTTGGTGATTGAGAGTCCAAGATGTATTTGAGCACTGGGCTGGCTATATCAAAATGCTGAAGGAGTGAGGCAGATGGCCTGAACAAGTCACTTCTTATCCTTGAATCTTTGTTACGTTCCTCTGATTAGCGTAGATGGGGCTAATAACATATTTTGACCGACTGCAAGAAGGAACGTATGTTATTATTGTTATTCAGTGATGGCCACATTTTGATGGCTAGTCCAAGTTGGAAGCTGGTCACGAATGAAGCATGTTTACCAAATGAGGCACATGGGAACTCAATTATTCAGGTTTTACAGCACAGAAACAGGCCAATCTGCTCAACTGGTCTTTGTCATTATTTATGCTCTGTATGAGCTCCCACTCTGCTTCACCTAACCCTATCTGTATAACTTTCTACTCCTTGTTGCCTCAGATACTTATCTAGCTTACCATTAAATGCATCTATACTATCCACAACAGCTACTCCTTGTGGTATCGAGTTCCACATTCTAACCACATTCTAAGCAAAGAAGTTTCTTGGGAATTGCTGAAAATAGAGACATGTTGTCGATGCTTTTCATCTTGCAATCATCAGGACAGTACGCAAGAATAACCAATGTAAGGGAAAGCAACAACTTATACTGCATGAGAAGAGAGTGCTGATTGGTTGGGAAGTGAACTCTGATTGGTAGAGGCATTGCCATGGAGAATGCACCAGTTTATGGTGACTGACAGTTAACTGCCAAGCTTTGTTTGAAATTTAAACCAGGCAGCTTGACTCTGATTGTTCTTTCTGTCTGCAAAGAACAGGGCCATGTGTATTAATATATGTAGCTTCCAGTAGGCACAAATGCACTACACTGTGGGCCCTACTGACAATCTTAAATTGGTTGTCGGTGTAATTCTTAGCACACTGCGGATTATTTAGCAAATGTTGTGCAGTCGCGGAATCACATCTAATGTTGGACACTGTGGTTTGAGTTTTGCAAGCACGGGCTGGTTGGGTACTGCCTGTACCTAGCCCATTGCCAACAGCAGAAGGGACATGTTGTTTGATACGAACCAGCCCGTGCAAACAGAAAGAACATGTACATACATTGCGCCTATTTCAGCCGAACAAAATAAGTGACAGCCATTCACTGATTCATTCCTCAGGGAAATGCCTTGACCAATCAGAGTCAAGCTGCCTGGTTTAAATTTCAAACAAAGCTTGGCAGTTAACTGTCAGTCACCGTAAACTAGTGCGTACTCCATGGCAACACCTCTACCAATCAGAGTTCACTTGCCAACCAATCAGCACTCTCTTCCCATGCAATATAAGTTGTTGTTTTCCCTTACATTTGTTATTCTTGTGTGTTGTCCTGATGAGTGCAAGACGAAAAGCTTCAACAACATATCTCTATTTTCAGCATTTCTCAAGTTCTGTGCTATCAAACGACTAAAGAAATTTCTCCTACATTCCTTATTGGATTTATTAGGCACTGTCTTATATTCATGGCCCACTATTTGTGGGCTCCCCACAAGTGGAAGCATCTTCTCAACCTTTACCCTATCAAAGGCCTTCATAATGTTAAAGACCTCTATTCGGTCACCCCTTAGCCTTTTCTATGCTAGAGTTAAGAGCCCCAGTCTGTTCAGTCTTTCAAGCAGAATCTACCAATTGGACATTTTAATAGTAAGATGTGGAAGTGAATAGTCCATATATCTGCTTATTGTGAAAGTCATTGTTATACTTAATGCTGTGAGGGGACATCAATTCTTAATCTCCACTCTGAATGAGAGTCAGTTATGCCTCTGTGTGTGCTTCACAAATGCTGTCTGCATTGGCCAATCGTCTTACCACCTCCACTCTGAACTTGCCCCGAGTTAAAATTGGGGTTTTGATTGCTGTTCGATGAATCCTAATGGTAAATGCACACATAAAGGAATAATTAAATTGCATTTATAAATTGTTTTTCAAGACCTCAGGATGTCCCAAAGCATTTTGCAGCCAGTCATGTATTTTTTGAAGTGTGGTCTCTGTTGTAATGTCGGAAACGCAACAGCCAGTTTACAGCAAGCTCTCACAAACAGCATTGAGGTAATAACTGTCCTGCTCTTCTTTGAATCGTGCCATGGGATCATTTACATCCAGCCGAGAGGGTAGGAGAGGTCTCGGTTTAACATCACGTTTGAAAGATGGCATCTCCAACAGTGCAGCAGCCCCTCTCAAATAAGTTGTATTGGTACAAATGGAAAATTGGGAAATGGGCAAATGTACATTTAGAACAAACATCTGAAAACCCTTTTCACTCACAAATCGCTAAATATCGGAATAATCTATGAAGCAGAAAAATAGAGTGAAAAACATTATTTTATCTTCTAGGTTGTGGAAGATTTTAAACTAGAGCTTCTACAGACCAAATTACCCTCTTCCATTTACTTTTTGCTTGTTATGCATATGTAAAATTATCTTCACAGATACAGCACAGAGGAAGGCTATTTTTCCCAATGTGCCTATTTGCCATATACAGAGTAAAATTTCAAAATTTACCGATGACACATCAGTATGGCAAACAGTGAGAATGATATGAACTGCCTGTAACAGGACATAGATAGGCTAGCAGAATGGGCAGACAGATGGCAGGTGGAATTTAATACTAGCAAGTGTGAGGTGATGCATTTTGGCAGAAGGAATAGGGAGAGGAAATATATACTTAATGGCATGATTCTAAAGAGTGTGCAGGAACAGAGGGACATGGAGGTGCATGTGCATGGATCTTTGAAGGTGGCAGGACATATTGAGAGAGTGGTTAGCAAAGCATATGGGATCTTGGGCTTCATAAATAGAGGCATTAAGTACAAAAGCAGAGAGGTTATGCTGAACCTTTATTAAGCCCTGGTTCGGCCCTAACTGGAGTACTGCGTCCAGTTCTGGTCACCACAGTTTAGGAAGGATTTGAGGGTCCTTGAGTGATTGCAGAGGAGATTTACCAGAATGATTCCTGGGATGGGGGATTTTAGTTGCAAGGTGAGATTGGAAAAGCTGGGGTTGTTCTCCTTGAAGTAAAGGAGATTGAGGGGAGATTTAATAGATGTGTACAAGATTATGACAGGCATAGATAAGTTAGACAAGGAAAAGCTGTTCTCATTAACTAATGGCACAAGGACTAGGGGACACAGATTGAAGGTTTTGGATAAGAGATGCAGGGGGGATGTGAGGAAAAGCTTTTTGACATGGCAGGTGGTAATGACCTTGACTCGCTGCTCACAACAGTGGTGGAAGCGGAGAGAATCAATGACTTCAAAAGAAAATTGGATGGCTACTTGAAGGAAATAAACTTGCTGGGCTACGGAGATCGAGCATGGGAATGGGACTGACTAGATTTCTCCACAGAGAGCTGGCATGGACTCAAAGGGCAGAATGGCCTCCTTCTGTGCTGTAAACGACTCTATGACTCTATGAAAGAACTATCTAATTAGTCCCACTTATGCTGTTTCCACATAGCCCTGAACATTTCTCCTTTTCAAGTATTTATCCAATTCCCTTCTGAAAGCCATTATTGAATCTGCTTCCACCTTTGTTTCAGGCATGGAATCACAACAACTCGCTGAATTAAAAAATATTCAGCCTCATCTCCCCTTGGCTCTTTTGCCAATTATCTTACCTTCAACTCCTCTGCTTACCAACACCCTGCCAGTGGAAACATTTGCTCTTTATTAACTCGATCAAAACCCCTGATAATTTTGAACACTCCATTCTACACTATAATGTATTCACCAAGGCCTTAGGGAAACTCAAACCACGAGTACCATATAAGGGAATTGAATTTTCAATTTGATTTTTTTCCTAGCTCTGTTAAGTATCTTTAGTCAGTACCTATTGACAATAAATATTCCATTATTGGACAACTATATACAAATGAGACTGGAACATGTTATTAGTGAGCTGCTTCAGATTAATGTTAGTCACACTTCTGTGACTAATCTTCCATGCTCTTCTTTTGTCATGATTCACAAAGTTGTAAATTAGAAAGTGTTTTGTTTTTCACCTAACTTAATATGATTCCAGTTGTGATGACCCAGTGCCTGTCCAAAACCAGTCTACACACACAAATAGAGAAGTCATGGGTTCTCATTTCTTCTGCTTGTTTATTTCCACCTTAGGCCCAGGGGATTAAGATGCAAAAGTTCAGTAAATATAAAATAACTAACTGGATAAAACACTGCGCCAAAGACGGAGGCAACTTTCTATTTTTCTCTTTTTCTCTCTTGCTCCCCATCTTGCTTTTTCTCTCCTTAGAATCAGAGAATTCTACAGTACAGATGAAGTCCATTCATCCCATTGTGTCTGTGTTGCTCCTTTGACAGAGATACCCAATTAGGCCCATTTCCCTGCTCTTTCCTCATGCCCTGAAAATGTCTCCTTTTCAAGTATTTATCCCTTTTGAAAGATACCATTGAATCTGCTTCCACCATCCTTTCCAGCAGTGCATTCCAGGATAGAACAACTTGCTGCTTAAAAACATTTCTCTTCATCTCCCTCATGGTTCTTCTACCAATTATTTTAAATCTGCATCCTCTGGTTACCAACCCTCCCACCACTGGAAATGGTTTCTCCTTATTTACTCTACCAAAACCCTTCATAATTTTGAACTCCTAAATCAAATCTTCTCTTAACCATCTCTGCTCTAAGGTCACACCCCCAGCCTCTCTAGTCTCTCTGCGCAACTGAAGTCCCTCATCCTTGGTACCATTCTAGTAAATCTCTGCACCCTTTCCAAAGCCTTGACCTTCTTCCTAAGGTGTGGTGCCCGCAATAGTCCTTCTGAGGGCCAAACAGTGTCTTATAAAGTTTTAGCATAACATGTATCTTTTTGTGATCTGTTTCTCTATCCATAAAGTCCAGAATCTCATATGCTTTTTTTTTTAGCAGCCTATAGTTGTTACGTATTCATCCCTTTCAAAAGAGCTGAAGGGTTGGCATTTTACTGCCTGAGATACATCTCTGCTTGGGTCTCTGCCACAGAAATGTTTGCGTGCCTGCTGCTTTCATGGGCATCTGGGTTGTTAACCCACATCCAGGAAATACGATGGCACCTGGCCTGAGCCACATCATCAGATGCTAGCTGCAAATCCATTTGTACTTTGTCCCAATATTGTTTTGTGACTCCAACTGCCATTGACAGAACAAAGATGGTAGGCAAGTTTGCAGTTAGCACATTGATGTGCTCCAGTTATACTCAAATGGAGATATTTGCTAGAGAATCTCTTTTAATCCTGGAAAATAAAGTAAAATTATGGATGAAATGTTTCTTTTAGTTGTTGCTGGAGAAGTTTATGGCATAGAAGGAAGCTATCTGGCATATTGCACAAAACTTTGCTCATGGACTTTCCTACATTATAACAGTAACTACACTTCAAAAGTACATCATTGACTGTGAATGTCCTGAATGAATGAACTTGCATTCATATTAACACTTTTCACAACCTCAGGATATTCCAAGATGATTACTTTTGAAATATATTCACTGCTGTAATGTGGGCCTGTGGCAGCCAATTTGCACACAGGAAGATCCCACGAACAGCAATGACATAAATGAGCAGACAATCTGTTTTAGTGATGTTGGTTGAGAGATAAACATTGGCTGGGACACGAGGAAGAATGAACTTGCTCTTCTTTCAAATGGTGACATAAGATCTGTTACATCTGTTTGAGAGTTCAGATGAAGCCTCAGTTTAATAAAAAGCAAAATACTGCGGATGCTGGAAATCTGAAACAAAAACAAGAAATGCTGGAATCACTCAGCAGGTCTGGCAGCATCTGTGGAAAGAGAAGCAGAGTTAACGTTTCGGGTCAGTGACCCTTCTTCGGAACCTCAGTTTAATATCTCATCTGGAGGATGCACTGCTAGCAGTGCAGCACTCCCATGCAGTACACTGGAACGTCAACCTAGCTTTTGTGTTCAAGTGTCTGGAGAGGGATGTGAAACTGTGACTTTCCTGAACGAAGGACAAGAGTGCTACCAACAGTTGGCATAAAGTTGGCAATAAGCGACAAAAACCAAGAGTGAGACGATCTACACAGGGTAGATGAATGAAATATTGCTCTTCATCACTGCCTTTCATCTCTGGAGGCCTGTCAGAAGCAGGGTGACTGGAAAAGAATCATCTCAATTTAATGTCAATTAATGGTGAAAAGTGAATTAGAGTCTTGTGAATCACCCCAATCGAGATATGTAAAGAATCAGAGCCCAGAACTCTGTCAGCTCAGAGAGTTAAAGCCAAATACTTGCCTTAAGTTTTTAGTTCTTGCTGCATTAATGCAGTTGACATTAGATGAATGGGTACCTGGTCTATGCAGCCGGTTCTGTACACCAGATGGATTTTTTCCAATTCTCTCCTGTGATATTGAATTTTGGACCTCATCACAACATGATCAAAAATAAGTAATTCAAATCCTAGCACGGATATTGACCCAATTATTTTTTTTGCTTTCCTACTGTTATGAAAGTACTTCCATATTTTACTATTTTGTGACGACTCGTGTTTTAATATTGTGGAAATGAATTCCTTTGGAGGACGGAAGAGATTACACAGATGCTGGACTTTGGGCTGGATTTTACCAGCCTCCGACGCGGGGCGTTGTAGCAGGCCGGCCTGGAAAATACCTCCAGGAGAGGCCCGCCACGGGCCTCTATGCTGGGAAGGCCCCACCCAATATTACCGGCAGCGGCGAGCCCTCACAGTGGCCCCTGCCGCTTGGCGACAGGAACATAATTAAAATATGTTAATTTATTTACATTAATGAATAAATACTTACCTCGTTGCGCCGGCTATCCCACTGCGATATTCTGGCCGATTGCCGGAACTCCCACACCTTCAGATCGCCGTTCGGAGATCCGAGGCAGAACACTGGTTGGGGTGGGGGGGGGGAGGGGGGGGGGGGGTGGTGGGGTAGTGTGGAAGAACATTGCGATTGGTGGATGTGGTGGTGGAAATGGGTTCAAGATAAAAGATTGTAAACTTTGGGGAAGGAAAGGTCGGGATTGCTAGTTAAGCTTTTTTGGGGCGGAGAGGGCAATTAATAAATTGTTTAGTCATGGGGGGGGGGTGGTGGGAGAGGGGATTGAAACTTTTATTAAATATTTCACTTTAATTTTATGTCCCCTATAACTTTCACAATTTAAATGATTTGGAAGGGTTTGAAGCCCTATAAAAATGGCTCCATCGCCTGCGTTGTGGCACCAGACGCCATTGCCGGAGATGGAGCACATGTCTCCTCTATGCCATCGGGAGCGGGTGGACTGCCCCGGCCATGTAAATGAGCTCCCGCACTAAATATTGTGGCAGCTCCAGATCGGTGGCGAGCTGGAAAAATGCAGCCCTTTGGTCTTTTTTCAAAAAATGGTCACTGGAAGGACCTTGGGACTTGGTTTAGAAACACACTTACTGAAAGTCACATGTCTTCAGCTAATTAAACAGCAAGAGCCCTGGTGATGAGGGGGAGTTGTTTACAGAGAAATGGCATGTCACGATTTATGGTGGTCAAGAGTTAGTTTCATTTTTGGATATTGTTTTGAGTCAGTTGGAGGTCAGCCTGCTAAGAGAGAAGCAAACAGTTCATCCTTTCTCCACCTCTCTGAGAAACCCTGAGAACCTGGTGTGTGATAGCTGAAACCTCTTCTGCTGCATTTCTCCTGGAAAGCCTGCCAGACTAATCCGCGATGTTGCCTAAAGAGAACTGCTCCAAAAAGATCCCAGTGACAACCATCTACGCCAGAATAAAGGGACAACTGATATCATTCTGTATCTTCTCCTTTTCCTTCAAGAATTAACAAGTTTTTAGCCAAATTTTTTTTGTCTTTTTTGTAAAGAGATCTCTGCAGAGGAAACTTAATGTTTTTCTTTAACTGGTGTGTGTGTCTGTGTGTGTGTGTTGGGCTAATTTAAAAGGGAACTTTCATATTTCAATCTGTGTGTTAGTGCTTTGCATTTTTACTGAATAAGACTTGTTTTATAATAAATTAATAATTTTGTAATTTATTAAAGAAACCTGGTTGGTAGGTTTTATTCTGAAATAAAAAGAGTACATAATTGGCTGTATCGGTAACTGGGTAAACATTTAAATATATGTTGTGACCTGTGGAGAAGTGGAGCTATAGGAAGACAGTGCACTCCTCCCACCTTAGTCGTAAGACGATGTATTGGATATCACTGGGGCAAATAACTTAGTGCGTCTGAACATCCCACATCACGTTCGTGCATTTCTGTCCTCATGACATGACAGCAATGGTCTTTGAGTGCCATTCCAGGTATCATTGATCCTTTAGCACAAGGGATGTCCAACTTTTGGCCTCCTAAGGTCACAAACAGTTCATAAGCCCTGTCAAATTTAGTGTTTGAAGCCCAGACAGCTCAGACTTATTTGCCTCACTATTCGATCTCCATCTTTCCATTTCCATTTCATTACCTTTTGTACTGATATACTCACTGACTCTTGTACATGGACATCCAGAAGGGTCATACTGATGTAGGGTCATAGTATAAAACAGCTGCTGCCGATTCACCTGCCACATTTTCATTATTGAATTCTCAGGACCTGAAATGTTGCTTTTGTTAAACAGTTTCACATGTTGGATCTTACACTGAGTCAGAAGGTTCTGAGTTCAAGTCCCACTCCAGGACTTGAGCACAAAAAACCTCCGCTGACACTCCAGTGTGGTACTGAGGGAGTGCTGCACTTTCAGAGGTGCCGTCTTTTGGATGAGACAAATCGAGGCCCCATCTGCCCTCTCAGGTGGATGTAAGAGATCCCATGGCACTATTTTGAAGAAGAACAGGGGAGTTCTCCTTGGTGTACAGACAATATTTGTTCCGCAATCGACATCACAAAAACAAATAATCTGGTCATTATCTCATTGCTGTTTGTGGATCCTGCAGTGCTCAAATTGGCTGCTGCATTTCCTACATTACAACAGTGACTACACTTCAAAAGTACGTTATTGGCTTTAAAGCATTTTGGCACATTCTGTGAACATGAAAGGTGCTATATAAATGCAAGTCCTTTTTTTTACGCAGAAGGTTAGGGGCAGGATGAGCCTCTGGCAGAATGGCTGTGTTCCGTGTCTTTTTATGAGTGTGGATCAGAGCAGGCACTATGGAAGTGCCCTTGCAGCCCATACTGATGATGTGAGTGACCTAACCATTGAAACAGAGTGCTCCTCCCCAGCTTTACAGCACTCCTGATAGCCTTTGCCCCATTCCCTGCTTGAACTCATAATCTTTTGACTCAAGAGGCAAGACTGCTATTCACTGACACAGCCACAGCTGACACCAGCTGCTGTGAAATACAGAATCAAGGTCAGTTAACTTGCTTCCCAGTTACACAATGCTTCAATTTTAAAATTCTCCTCCTTGTTTTCGAATGCCTGGCCCCTCCCTATCTCTGTTACCTCCTCCAGCTCAACAACCCTCAAAGTTCTTGGCACTCCTCCAATTATGCTCTCTTGCGCATCCTCGATTTTAATCATTCCACCATTGGCGGCCGTGCCTTCAGCTGCCTAGGCCCGAAGCTCTGGAATACCCTCCCGAAACCTGTTTGCCTCTCCACCTCATTTTCCTCCTTTAAGTCGGTTCTTAAAACCTACCTCTTCACCCAGCTTTTGGTCACCTCCCCTAATATTACCTTATGTAGCTCGGTTTCATCTTTTACAATGCCTGCATGAAGCACCTTGGGATGTTTTATTAGGCTAAAGGCACTATATAAATATGAGTTGTTGCTGTTGTTGTTGCTCTGTTGGCAAGTGAAGAGGTATTATAGGATTCTGTTTCAGGCAATAAACACATTTTAATCTGTTTTCGCAAAATGTCCCGAGTGTCCGGAATCGACAGTACAAGTTGTGACATGCAGCTTAGTAAGGTGCTGATGTACTCTGCACAGCCACAGGAAGTAGTTCTAGTTTGTTAACGTTACTTGTGAATTTTAAAAAAAAGTTTTGATGAGATGAAGATTTCTGTTTGCTGGTTCTAAGAATCTTATATGTGACAAATTTGGACATTTCCATATTTGCTCTGAGAGGGCAGGGCCCACAGCTCAAAACGTTTAAGGTTCCAATTTTAAAATTCTCATCCTTGTTTGCTAATCCCTTCATGGCCTCACCCTTCCCTATCTCTGTATCCTCGTTCAGCCTTACAATCCTCCAAAAGGTCTGCAGTCCTCACCTCCAATTCTGGTCTCTTGCACATTCCCGATTTTTTCAACATTGGTGGTCGTGCCTTCAGCTACCTAGGTCCTAAGCTCGAGGATTCCCTCCTTAAACCTCTCCAACCCTCTCTTCTGCCTGAAGACGGTCTACTTCTTTGTCCAAGCTTTTGGTCACCTGTCCTAATGTCTCGTTATGTGCCTCAGTGTCAAATTTTGTTTCATAATCACTCCTGTGAAGCACCTTGAGATGTTTTACTATGTTAAAGGCGACAGATATAAATGCAGGTTATTGCTGTTAAACTCTTATACAACTGGGTCCATCCTACCAACAACAGAAGATAGGCAATGATTTTCCCAATCTGTAATTGTGGCATACAGGCCATAAGATGCACAGAAACTAGCATTTTCTGGATGCTGTTATCATTGAGCCATACAGACCATAACATTGCAGGTTCAGGTCTCGTCCGGCCAACTCAGACTGGGGCGGCAATTTAATAAAGTGCCCCCAGCTTAGCAAGTTTGGAAAAAGAAATCAACCTCTCCTCTTACTGGGATGCAGTGATTCCGACATAAACTTTGGCTGAGGGCTGGTTTTAATTGTGAAGAACTCCGCAGTCAAATTACCTACCACTTTTCACTGCCTCAGCTTGCGTGCGAAGATCAGGTAGAATACATTGGGCAGAATTTTCACGGCGGTGGACTTGGATGCAGGGGGCGGGGGGGATGGGAAAATGGTGGGGACCTGCTCTCCGACGCATTCCCGCCACCGGGAAAGTTTCCCAGAGGTTGGTCGGGTCGCGGACCGGTTGCCTGCTGAATGGAGGTGGGCGGCCAATTTTAATAAGTAAGACCCCAATTAGGGAGGATTTAGAGGGCCCGCTGGCATTTTGCCAGCGGTGGAGTGGCTGTCCCCCCCATGGGGATGCCTCAGCTCCATGAAGGTGGCCTCCCTGTGACAGGCTGGAGCGCCATTGAGGCCAAAGGCTCCATCTCCAAAGAATGGCCGCCAGCAGGAAAGATCAGCCCCGCAGCCCAAATGCTGCTGCTGGATGGGTTTCCCCTTCATTCCGAGGGGGCTGCCTGCTTGGTCCCTCTGATTTAATAATTCTATTTTACCCCTCCAAACATGCCTCCATGTTGAGGTGCTCTCCTGTGTGCCTCAGCAGCATCCACCTCTCCCCGTGCAGCTGCTGAGGCTCGAGAGCTGCCAGCACTCTGATTGGACCGGTAGCATTGGAAACCTGCCCACCGTCCTTAATAGGACAGCGAGCACCGAGGCGGCCAAGTAGGAGGCCGCCTCCAGTAAAATAACTACCCTGTTCTGGCTGCTGGCAAGTGCGGGCTTGGGACCCCTCATTTAGTCCTGACATCGGGCTCCCGACGTGCAGGAAGATCCCACCTTTTGCATCTGTTGAAAGTTCAAGTTGGTGGGATAGAATTACAGCTGCTTTTATTTCAGACTCTCTGGAGAATTCCCCCTGAATATAACATTCAACAAGCGAATACCCAGGAGAGCAATTGCTCCCATCATTTTGGAGGAGAGGTGCTGTCTTGTGGTCAATTCTTATCAGAATTGTGGGTGGCACAGTGGCGTAGTGGTTAGCACCGCAGCCTCACAGCTCCAGGGACCTGGGTTCGATTCTGGGTACTGCCTGTGTGGAGTTTGCAAGTTCTCCCTGTGTCTGCGTGGGTTTTCGCCGGGTGCTCCGGTTTCCTCCCACATCCAAAGACTTGCAGGTTGATAGGTAAATTGGCCATTGTAAATTGCCCCTAGTGTAGGGAGGTGATAGGGAATATGGGATTACTGTAGGGTTAGTATAAATGGGTGGTTGTTGGTCGGCACAGACTCGGTGGGCCGAAGGGCCTGTTTCAGTGCTGCATCTCTAAATAAATAAATAAATAAAACGTAGCCCTATCATCATATCTTATCAAGAGCCAACAACTTCCAGAGAGAAAATTTAAGGAGGGTGACAGGGTGTCGGGGAAGGCTTCAAATTCACGGCATTGGGAATCATGACAGTCTCCTTTTGTATTGTGTGATGACAGCGGATGCATTTAATAATCATTTAGTTGTGATAATGAACTGCTTGCCGTCGAATATCATACTATTTAACAGTGCTATCACACACAGCAGACTGAAACACTCGGTCTGTCTGGAGGACCCAGTCAAGCGGCAAGACAACCATCTGTTGACACAAACTGTGCCGTAAAATTAACTTCATCTTGACCAAGTTTTTCAGATGGGCACAGATGGCAACTATTGTGGCTGACAGGGAAAGTTGGAAAAATCTACAACCGTGCCACCCCTAGAGTCCGGGAAATATTAAAAGCTCTACCCAAAGCCTCGGTCCGTCCGTCCAGTGTACTTTCAATGACTGCTCTTACTCCCCATGCCCGGCCCCTAACCCACCACAAAGAAAGGCATCAATACTGTTTTCTAGCCTCCTAGCTCACAGTATATATAATGGCAATACTTATACTCTGCGTTTAGTGATCAGAATTTCCAACTCCTCCAATCCCAATCCATAACGTGTAGCATTGGAAACCGAGGAAGGATTTTGGCAGCTGGACATTTCTCATTGCTAATTGTCTAATTAACTAAGTATTTGCTTTGGAATTGCGGACTGTAATGAATAGAACCCATTGCTTATGGGCAGCCTTAGAAGCAGTTAATTATTCCGCTGCTAGAAATTCCTTTTTATTTTTGTTCAGCTGCCCAGCGAATGGAGTGGGAGACAATAACGAAACAAGTACTTCAAGCTTGTTGCAAATTGGGTTCCCTTTTTATCCCCGTCTTTTTCTCTCCATTGCTTTTTGAAAATTATTTCTAAGCTGACTCCACAACGAAAAGAAGCATTTAATCTCAATGTGCCATGAGGGAGGTTGGTTGAATTCCGAATAAGCCTTCAAGTTGATTCCGAGTTTCTGTAAAGTACCTTAGGCCTTCGGAATTACACAGCGTGAATGAGTCAGAAAATATGAATAAAATTACTTCAGGCGGGATGGCCATTCAATTACTTCCACTAGATAAGATTTTTTCAACTTTTGCATTGGACGTGGTGACCTGTAGCCATGGCAACACAAATCACATGGCCTACACATGCAAGGTGGGAATTATTGAGCTAGAGTTTTTTGAAGATCTGTTCGTAGTTAGACTCTCCCTTGCAGCTCAAAACATTTAATGGTATCAAATCTGCTGAAATTGTGAGCAGAGAACAATGCACCAAAAGCATCAAGGCATCTGGGACTTAAATGAATGGGGAAACCAACAGGGTATCTCCTTAACCAATTAGATTTAAGGTTTGGGACATAAATAGAGGGCGGACTGAGAAGGAAGGTGTATTGGAGTCAATGAATTGTATGGCAAATAAGGTGGAGAAAGCGAAAGAAAGAGAAGGAAAGACTGGATTAAGAAAGAGAATAAAGACATCAAGGATAAATAAGAAAATACAATGTAAATTTCAAATTTGACATTTTTTAAATCTCTCTGAATAATTCAAAGCCTGAAGGAATGAGACTCCACATTTGTATTAGTTCATTTTCAGTGCCAGGGAGGTTTGCCGGCAGTAATTAACACATTACATCGTTAAAAGTCCTAAATACCTGCAGCGAGTTGTGTTCATATCTATCACGCAAATGCAACAATTTCCTGCCGTTTGATGCATTTTAATGGTGAGGCAGACAGCGATGCTGTTTTCACAAAGCTAATGTTGAGTGGCACAACTACATGTTGGCCTGTAACTGCATACCTGCCCCTCACTTAAAGTTGCTCTACTGTTCTGGTCCATTGATCTACAAGGACTGTAGGACTGTGACTTTGTTGCTATTGGTCCCTCAAGACTCCCAGCTAGTGCTCCAGTTTAAATTGCTGGCTATTTCTAACGGAAGCAGATTTGAGCATGTGATCCGAAATAGGTGTTACAGTCCTGGCCGTGTGTGGCTGTGCTGGTCATTCCCGTAAGTGGTGTGGCCATCCTAATGTGTAGCTAACTGTAAAATAGCGTGACCTTGACATGTAAAGGGTGATCTAACTGTGATGTTTCAGATGATTAAAGGTTTGGTAGAACAAGGAAAACTATTTCCTCTGGGTGACGGTGTCCAAAACAAGTTGGCATAACCATACAATTAAAGCTAGGCAGTTCAGGGGTGAGTTCAGGGTGAATTTTGGTGGGACTGGAAGGACAAATTTTTTTTTTAATTCATTCATGGGATGTGGGCATCGCTGGCTTTGCCAGCATTTATTGCCCATCCCTAATTGCCCTTGAAAAGGTGTTGATGAGCTGCCTTCTTGAACCACAGCAGTCCATAAGGTGTAGGTACACCACCAGTGCTGTTAGGAAGGGAGTTCCAAGATTTTGACCAGTGAGGGTGAAGGAATGGCGATATAGTTTCAAGTCAGGATGGTGTGTGGCTTGGAGGGGAACCTGCACATGGTGGTGTTCCCATGCATCTGTTGCCCTTGTCCTTCTAGGTGGTAGAGGTCGCGGGTTTGGAAGGTGGTGTCCAAGGAGCCTTGGTGAGTTGCTGCAGTGCATCTTGTAGATGGTACATACTGCTGCCACTGTGCATTGATGGTGAAGGCAGTGAATAGTGAAGGTGGTGGATGGGGTGCCAAACAAGCGGGCTGCTTTGTCCTGGATGGCATCGAGCTTCATGAGTGTTGTTGAAGCTGTACCCATCCAGGAAAGTGGAGAGTATTCTATCACACTCCTGACTTGTGCCTTGTAGATGGTGGACAAGCATTGGGGAGATAGGAGTGAGTTACTCGCTGCAGAATTCCCAGCCTCTGACCTGCTCTTGTAGCCACAGTATTTATGTGGCTGGTCCAGTTCAGTTTCTGGTCAATGGTAACCCCCAGGATGTTGATAGTGCTGTCAATTCTCAGCTTACAGATCATTACAGAATAAATCATAAAAATAGTGAAGTAGTAGAATTCCAGACGTTCCTTTATCTTGTCCTGCAATTGATAATACTCAGACTACTTGCTAATTGCAGCAAAACTATTGTTTTATTTTGTAGAGAAGATACAACAGAAAATAGGTTAAATGATAGCTCCTATTAACCGAGCAAGGATTTTCACATTAATTGGTTGGAAAGCCAACCTTTCCTTGTCTTCCATGAGGTGTGAATACTGCTTTGCTATATTCATGGTCTGAGAACTGAGAGTATGTTCTACAGAGTAAAGTTAGCATGGAGTGCCAACTGAAAGTTTGGGCTGGATTTTGTGAGGCCCTTTGAGATGGATTGAAAGTAGGGGGAGAGCATGGAGTATTATGATGGTGGGGGGGTGCGGGGCGGAAGGCCCATCACCTCCCCATCACCAAGCTATATTCTCGGGCGGAATAGGTCGATGACAGCCTGTCTGCCTAGAGGCCAATTGAGGCCCCTAAGTGGCCTATTAATGGACAATTAAGGGCCTCTTCCCGCCGCCACTGGGATCTTACCAGTGGCGGTGGGTGCCTCCACTACCTGGGAGGACACCTTGTAACATGAGGCGCCCTCCCTGAGGGCTTGGGTGGGGGGAGGGGGTCCCTCCTCTGTGGGCAATTTCTGGCCCTCAGAGGACCCCCCCCCAGGAACCAGTTTACCCCCTGGGACCTCCCCTCCCCAGGACCGCAAGACCACCCCCCAGTCCCCCTCTCATCGGGGCCTTCCGGACTGGCCCCGGCGATCCCACTTCACTTATCACTTGTCTGGGGTTCCAGCACTGGGCCTGGGTCTGAAGCCTCTGCAGTACTGGCAATGGCCACCGCTCCCATTGGCGCTGTTGATACTACTGAGCTGCAGGCCCTCTGATTGGCTGGCAGCTCATGGAGGTGGGATCTCTGTCCCTTTAAACTTTGATTCAAAAAGACTGGAGGATTGCTCTGGGGGTACGAAAAGGCAGAGGCGGACTTTCCCCCGCCTTTTCAGCCCAGTACTGGGATCCCCCCAGCTGCAGCACAAAATCCAGCCCCATGACTTGCATTTATATAGCGCCATTCACGATCCCAGAACGTCCCAAAGTGCTTTACAGCCAATGAAGTACTTTTGTACTTTTTGATTCTAAGCAAAGTACCTTCTCAGTAAAGTAATGTTTCGTTATATCTTGCCTGAAATGAAAGGGGCAATTTTAACCATCTCCTACCCCACCCTACCCGACACATCAGAAACTAGCTGGTGGGCTAGTTAACTCGCTAACCTTTTGCCCTGATCCTACTGACTGCAATATTCAATATTACCCACTAAAGATGAAAGACTTGCATTTAGATAGTGCCTTTCACAACCGCAGGCCATCCCAAAGCACTTTACATCCAGTGAAGTACTTCTGAAGTATAGTTGCTGTTGTCGGACATGGGGAAGTCAATAATGACCAGATGACATGTCTTTTTAATGAAATGAAAATACGAAATGCTGGAAATACTCAGCAGGTCTGGCAGCATCTGTGGAGAGAGAAGCAGAGTTAACGTTTCAGGTCAGTGACCCTTCATCAGAACTGACTTCTCTCTCCACAGATGCTGCCAGACCTGCTGAGTATTTCCAGCAATTCTTGTTCGCATTTTAGGTTTCCTGCATCTGCAGTATTTTGCTTTTATTTTAGTGTTTTTTTAATGTTGTTGGTTGAGGGATAAATATTGGCCAGCACACCAGGGAGAACCCCCCTGCCCTGCTTCGAAATAACGCCATTGGATCTTTTGCATCCACCTGAGAGGGCAGACAGAGTCTCAGTATAATGTCTTATCTGAAAGTGCAGCATTTTGCAAGAGCTTCAGCTAAGTTTTTAGATTTGAAATTTGACATGAGCCCTAAATGGTTTAGCACATGTTAGCTATCATTGGACGTCAAAGCCTTAAGCTTTGGAATTTCATCCCTAAATTTTTCCACCTCTCTGCCGCTCTCCTTTCCTCTAAAACATTCCTTAAAACCTACCTTTTTGACCAAACTCTTCGCCGCCTGTTCTACTATCTCCTTACGCGGCTCAAACTCAATTTTTGGCTGGTTACGCTCCTGTGAAGTGTCTTTGGACAATTTGCTTGTTAATGGCGCTACATAAATGCAAGTTGTTGACATATTCAAGGATTCTAACCGTTGTTGCAGACAGGCACCTCGGACACCTAGGCTCGTTGGCTTTCAAATTGGCTCCTTCGCATTTCTGGCGGAGATTGGGAATGGAAGACCACCATCCGAAATTCGTCCCCAAACATGCTGCACGATACAGGTGACAAGCAGGCCAATTCCTCCCCCGATGTTTTGGACAATTGAGAAGGTTGACGTTCTTGCTTTATTTTGGTCTAGTGCATAATTACTGAAGCAATGAATTGTTAAATCGATCATCTTTTCTGTGAGGATGAGGTTGTCATTGCGTTGAGTTTGCCGTGACAATGATTATACTTTAAATTACGCTTCAGCAGCTTGATGCAAAGCAACAGTTTGCTGCAAATGAGCTTTGAAACAGTTCTGCCCCCTGAATGTGTCTCCATGGAGGTGGGGAGGGGGAGTGTGAGATACCGAAATGAAGTGAGGAACCTGGTAAGGCCAGAGACGCAGATGCCCTGTCAAACTTAACGGCAGGACCTCATTAATATTCTTTTAGCCCCATTTCCCGCATGGCAGCCAGCCATATAGAGAGCCTGGCCAGTTGATGGGGGGAATAAACCAGTGGCAGGAGGCCACAGCCTTAGCTTGCAGAGCTGGCAAGTCACACCTCCCTTTCACTGCTGGGTTTCCCAATTGCACTGATGGAGCTGGGTTTAAATAACCTCAGTCTCTCCACATCACCCCAATATCCACCGCTGTAAAAATGCAGTGGGTGCGGTGGGTTGGGGGCCACATTCCCCGTATTTATCTCTTAACCCCATGCTCACCTCACAACCTGTCGTGAGGGGGTTAATATCAAGGCCCTTTTTTGCATTGAAATCTAATTCATTCCACAATAGTTAATAGAAAGTAGGGAATGGCAGCGTCTGCGCCAATCCTGATACCTGTGATCAATTAAAGCACCTGATACACTCACTTAGCATATTGATTGGGGAATTTTAATTGTAAATATCTTCTGCACATCCTCCCATGCATATGCCATCGAAACCCCTCTCTGCAGCTGTTACAAGCTGCCTGCACTGTAGTCGTGGCTCAGTTAGTATGGTGTTGTTTTAAAGTGCTAAGGTCATGGGTTGAAACCCCACTCCAGAGACTTGAGCACATAATCCAGGTTGCCATTTCCACTGCAGTACTGAGGGAGTGCTGCACTATCAGAAATGTTGCCTTTCAGATAAGACTTTAAACTCTGAGGCCCTGTCTACCTTCTTAGGTGGCACTACTTCAAAGAAGAGTAGGGGATTTCTCCCCAGTGTTCTAGCCAGTATTTATCCCTGAACCAACTGATACTGCTCTCCTCTCTGCTTGAGTGTGAGTTCTTTTGTTTGTTTTCTTGGGATGTGGGCATCACTGGTGATGGCAGCATTTATTGCCCATCCCTAATTGCTCTTGGGAGGTGGTGAGCTGTCCTCTTGAACTGCTGCAGTACTTTGTGTAGTAGCTTGCTAGGCCATTTCAGAGGGCAGTTAAGAGTCAACCACATTGCTGTGAGTCTGGAGTCACATGTAGGCCAGACCAGGTAAGGATGGCAGATTTCCTTCCTTCAAGGACACTAGTGAAGCAGATGGGTTTTTATGACAATCAATGGTAGTTTCATAGTCATCATTACTGATACTAGCTTTCAATGCCAGATTTTCTTTAATTAATTGAATTTATTGATGAATTGAATGTAAATTCCATCAGCTGCTGTGGTGGGATTTGAACCTGTGCCCCCAGAGTATTAGCCTGGCTCTCTAGATTTCTAGTCCAGTGACATTACCACTATGCCACCGTATCCCCCGATGTGATTTGATCCAGCCTAATCCTTGATCTGAGGCCTGCGTGTGTAGTAGTGATTGCCAGCACCAAGCCACCTTGGCTGCTGTCCAGAAAGAACAAACAGAAAGCCTGCTAGCATTTTTTTACAGGCTGGGAACGTTGTGCTATTTTTTTTCCATTTGAGTGACCTCACCACTAAATTCCCAAAATTTCTCCCCTGATCCAATGGCTTGGGTGCACTTCGATTTTGAGGCATTGAGGATTTTGAGTAGGAGCCAAAGCAGATGGCTTTATAAATTTACAAATGGAATGAACGAAGTTAGCATGGCAGCAGGTACTGTGCAAATGTTTGGTTTGGCATCAAGCTTCACTTTCTGTCAAAATAATTACAGATTTATTAAAAGCATCAATACATCTGCATGTGTTTGCTGTTGCTTAAAGCAAAGCTCTTGGAGGGGTTATTTCTTGAGAGATAGAATTGAAAAGTAGAGAAGTTATGCTAAACTTGTATTGAACTTTGGTTAGACCATCTCAGTTTGTTAAGTTTGCTTACCCACAGTTTTTTTTCATGTTTGTACTTGCGGCTGTTCAATCTTCAGTCCGTTAACACCCTATCTGTACTAATGCTTTGTCTGTCAACACACCATTAACATATTGTTTGCCTTTGCTCCATGACCTTCTGGTCAGCTATTCTGTGGCCTTGTCCAATCTACACCGTCTCCTTTGCTATCTCTTGCCCCACCTGCTTTACTTGCTTATAACCTTTGACATTTCTAATATTTGCCAATTCCGAGGAAGGGTCACTGACCCGAAACATTAACCCTGCTTCTCTCTCCACAGATGCTGCCAGACCTGCTGAGTATTTCCAGCATTTCTTGTTTTTATTTCAGATTTCCAGCATCCGCAGTATTTTGCTTTTATCTTGGTTAGACCACACTTGGAGTACTGTGTACAATTCTGGTTGCAATGTTACAAAAAGCAAATCGAGGAACTGGAGAGGCTGCAAAAATGATTTCCAAGGATGATACCAGGACTGCGAGGTTATGCCTTTTTGGAGAGAATAGGGTGGGTCTTTTTTTCTTCAAGAGAGAAGGCTGAGGGATGACCTTTATTTATTAATTCATGGGATGTTGGTGTATTATTACAACACAAATGCAAAATACTGCAGGTGCTGGAAATAAAAACAGAAAATGCTGAAAATGCACAGCAGGTCAGGCAGCTTCTGTGGAGCGAGAAACGGACTTAGCGTTTCAGGTCTGTGTGCATTTGCAGCATTTTCTGGTTTTTATTTCAGCATTTATTGACCATCGCTAATTGCCTTCTTGAAATGCAGCAGTCTATGTGGTGTAGGTACACCCACAGCATTGTTAGGAAAGGAGTTCCAGGATTTTGACTAGTAACAGTGAAGGAATGGTGACATAGTTCCAAGTCAGGATGGTGTGTGACTTGGTGGGTAACTTGCAGATGATGGTGTTCCCATGCATCTGTTGCTCTTGTCCTTCTGGGTGGTCGAGGTCGCGGGTTTGGGACCAAAGAAGCAATGGAGCTGTTTAAAATTGTGGAAGGTTTAGGTAGTGTAGACACAAAAAGTATTTCCACTTGTGGGAAGAATCAAAACTAGAGGACATCAACATATGATAATCACCAAGACATCAGACAGGGAATTCGAAAGAAACTTTGCCCAGAAAGTGGTGACAATGTGCAGCTTGCTACCACAGAGAGTCGTTGAGGTGAATAGTATAGAGGTATTTAAGGGGAAGCTAGATAAGCACTTGAGGCAGAAGAGAATAAGGGGTTATACTGATAGAATTAGATAAGGAAGGATGGGACGCGGTTTGAATGGAGCATAAATGCCAGCATGGATTGGTTCAGCTGAATGGCCTGTTTCTATATTGCATGTTCTATGTAATCCTATGGAATTAACAGAAGGATGAAAAATTGAGAGGTACACCACGATCCACGAGGGGAGCACACAGGCTAATGTCTCTGTGTTTTGTTTATCCCTAACACAATAAAATTTATATGGAGCCTTTAAAGTAGTAAAACATCTCAAAGTGCTGCACAGCAGTGTCATCCGACAAGATTTGATGCCGAGCCACATATGCAGGTATTCGGACAAGTGACCAAAAGCCAGTGCTCAAAGTGGTAGATTTTGAGGAGTGTGAGGTAATGCTCTTCACTTGCCTAGATGAGTGCCGCTCCAAGAACTCTCAACATTTTCCAGAACAAAACAACCCGCTTGAGCGGCACCCCGTCCACCACTTTAAACATTCACTAATCCACCTCCGGTGCATCATGGCTGCAGTGTGTACCATCTACAAGACACACTGAAGCAACTCACTAAGGCTGCTTCAGCATCACCGCCCAAACCCACAACCTCTACCACCTCGAAGGATAAGAGCAGCAGATGCATGGAAACATCACCACCTGCAAGTTACCTCCAAATTACACACCACTCTGATTTGGAAATATATTGGTCATTCTTTCATCCTTGCTGGGTCAAAATCCTGAAACTCCCTCCCTAATAGTCCCTAACTTTGAGTGTGCCTACACCACCACCACTACCTTCTCAAGGACAATTAGGATTGGCCAATAAATGATGACTGTGCCAGTGATGTCCTAAAAGAATCCTAATCATATTTACCCTGCTTGTTCCCTTATCCCTTCAACTTATTTCCTTCATTCATCTATCCAATATCATCTTGAATGTGAACATAGATTCTACCTCAACCACTAACCCATGGAAGTTGAATTCCGAATTCTCACCACTCTTTGTGCATCCAAGTATCGTTTGCTCTCTATTCCGATTCATAATTGGTTGAAAAACTTTAATTACTAATAAAGCTAAAGTAATACTGCAGATGCTAGAAGTATGAAGCAAAAGCAGGAAAAAAAAGGTTACAGACCTAAAAGCTGTTCCTCTCTCCACAGATGCTGCCAGACCTGTTGAGTGTTTCCAGCATTTTCTGCAACTAAAATGATAGTTTTTGAAATGAGTTTGAAGCTTTCTCCCTCCATTTGGAGGATTGGAGGACTGCTAACGTTGTACCTCTGTTTAAAAAGGGAGCGAGGGATACACCGAATAATTACAGGCAAGTCAGTCTAACCTCAGCAGTGGGCAAATTATTGGAATCAGTTCTGAGAGCAGGATAAATTGTCACTTAGAAAGGCACAGATTAATCAAGGATAATCAGCATGGATTTGTTAAGGAAAGATCTTGTCTGACCAACGTGATGGAATTTTTTCAAGAAGTAACAAGGAAGATTGATGAGGGTAGTGCAGTTGATATGGTCTACATGGATTTTAGCAAGGCTTTTGAGAAGGTCCCACATGGCAGACTAGTTTAAAAATAATATCTCATGGATTCAGGGAAATGCAGCAAGGTGGATACAAAATTGGCTCAGTGGCAGGAAACCAAGGGTAATTGCAACTGGAGGGCTGTTTCCAGTGGCGTTCCGCAGGGCTCAGTACTGGGCCCCCTGCTTTTTGTGATATATATTAATGATTTGGACATAAATGTAGGGGCATGATCAAGAATTTTGCAGATGACACAAAGATTGGCCGTGTGGTCGATAGCGAGGGTGATAGCTGTAGGCTGCAGGAAGATATTGATGGTCTGGTCAGATGGGCAGAAAAGTGGCAAATGGAATTCAACCGGAGAAGTGTGGGGTGATGTATTCAGGGAGGTCAAACAAAGCAAAGGAATGCATGATTAATGGGAAAATACTGAGAGGTGTAGAGGAAATGAGGAACCGTGGAGTAAATGTCCCCAGATCCATGAAGGTAGCAGGTAGTTAAGAATGCATATGGGATCCTTTCCTTTATTAGCCGAGGTATACAATAGAAGAGCAGGGAGGTTATGCTGGAACTGTATAACTCATTGGCTAGGCCACAACTTGAGTACTGTGTGCAGTTCTGGTCACCTCATTACAGGAACTATGTAATTGCACTAGAGAGGGTACAGTGGAGATTTACGAGGATGTTGCCAGGGCTGGAAAAATGCAGCAATGAGGAAAGATTGGATAGGCTGGGGTTATTCTCCTTGGAACAGAGAAGGCTAAAGGGAGATGTGATTGAAATGTACAAAATTGTGAGGGGCCTAGATAGAGTGGAGGTGAAGGGTCTATTTACCTTAGCAGAGAGGTCAATGACTAGGGGGCATAGATTTAAAGTGATTGGTAGAAAGATTAGAGAGGAGATGAGGAAATTGTTTTTCACCCAGAGGGTGGTGGGGGTCTGGAACTCACTGCCTGAAAGGGTAGCTGAGGCAAAAACCCTCAACTCATTCAAAAGGAGTCTGGATATGCACCTCAAGTGCCGTAATCTGTAGGGCTACGGACCAAATGCTGGAAGGTGGAATTAGAATGGTGGAATGTTTTTCGGCCGACACAGACATGATGGACCAAATGGCCTCTTTCTGTGCCGTAAACATTCTATGATTCTATAATTTCTAGAATGCATCCACAGCACTGAAGTTCTCCTCACTGCTAATTATAGGAAATTTTGATAACCAGTGTTGAAATATGTTAGGCTGGGAGCTTACAACTAGTGCATTGAAATAATGATACTGATTCATAAGGGATAAGTGAGATGAGTCAGAAAGATCACCCTCCGTTTCACCACTGTCACATTTTTCCATTTGCACTATGCTGTGGCTTCTCTTAGAAAGGAGTATATTTGGAGGTTGGGAGGTGGAATAGCATGAAAGGAGCTTTCTCACTTACCCGGATCTCTCCTGGACCATCATCCCTCTGCCCCAACAGGTCTGGCTTGACAGGGAATCCATCACCGCTCCTCCTCACTCCATTCAAGCCTCAGACTAATATCAGACGTCGTCAGAACCCAATCTGCTTACTTAAGCAAGAACCCACCAGCTTGGGACAGGTGTTGCCACAAGGAGGGTTGTAAGCTTGGGGAGGAGCAGTTAAAATCAGGAACCAACTATGTGTAAAACCGGAGGAATTTTTAACTGAATGAGGTTCATCATGATATGGAACTCAAGCCCCATCACTTCATGGCTCAGTATATTTAATCTCTAAAGCATGCTCCGTGCTCTGCTTATGGAAATATCTGTAGCATTGACCAAAATTATTCATTATCTGTGTGCAATTTTGCAGTCGGAAATGTCACTGCTTGATGTATGATTTTCCATTCGCACTAGCGGATGATGTTGTGAAAGCTACGTTTCCTTCAAATTACCTTGTTATGTTGGGAGGAGTAATCTATGATTTATTTCTCCACTTTTCTGCTATTGATCACATGCCACATCCAGGCTCAGCACCAGTTCATTTTGTATTCAAATCTCTCGGTCATTTTGTTAGCTCCTGAACTTTCTTTCATTTATCTTCATTGTGCAGTTAAAATTAAACGTGATGCTCTGTCTATGTTCCTAAATGCAAAGGAGCTAAATTTGCTGAAATGTGAATCAAAGCTTGGATCCATGCCTTTCAGCTATATTTAGAGACTGATTTATAGGTTTCTCCACCATCTTCTGGTACTCGATGCCTTTTTGTGGATGCCGAGATGGAACGTGTTTTCTATCCGAAACAACAAAAACATCGATAACAATATTAAACCATTGCTTGCAGAATATCTTGGTTGAGAGTAGAATAACATAGAACTTACTGCACAGAAAAAGGCCATTTGGCCCAAATGGTCCATACTGGTTTATGTTCCACATGAGTCTCTTCTCACCCTACTTCATCCAACCCTATCAGCATATCATAGTATTAGCGAGTCATAGAGTCAATATGACACAGAAGGAGGCCATTTGGCCTGTTGAGTTCATGCTAGCTCTCTGTAGAGCAATTCAGTCAGTCCCATCCCCCCGCTGAATCCCTGTAGCCCTGCAAATTTATTTCCCCCAAGTGCCCATCTGATTTCCTTTTGAAATCATTGATCATCTCCATTTCCCCCACACTTGTAGCCGATGAGTTCCAGGTCATTGCCACTCGCTGCGTAAAAAAGTTCTTCCTTACATTCCCCCCCTGCATCTGTTGCCTAAAACCTTAAATCTGTGCCCCCTAGTCCTTGTACCATCAGGTAATGAGAACAACTTTTCTTTGTCTACTTATCTAAGCCTCTCATAATCTTGTACACCTCTATCAGATATCCCCTCAAACTCCTATGTTCCAAGGCGAACAACCCCAGCTTCTCCGATCTAACCTTGTAACTAAAAATCCCTCATTCCTGGAACAATTCTAGTCAATCTCCTCTATACACTCTCAAGGACTCTCACATCCTTCCTAAAGTGTGGTGACAAAAACTGGACAAAAATACACTCGTTGTGGCCGAACCAGAGCTTTATAAAGGTTCGGCATAACTTCTCTGCTTTTGTACTCAATGCCTCTATTTATGAAGCTCAAGATTTCATATGCTTTGCTAACTACTCTCTCACTATGTCTTATTGTCCTCAAGGATCTGTGCACATGAATCCCCAGATCCCTCTGTTCCTGCACATTGTTTAGAACTGTGCCATTAAGTCTATATTACCTCTCCCTATCCCTCCTGACAAAACAGATCACCTCACACTTCTCTGTATTAAATTCCATCTGTCACTTGTCTGCCCATTCTGTTAGCCTATCTATGTCCTGTTGCAGTTGGTTGGTATCATCCTCACTGTCTGCCACACCTCCAAGTTTGGTATCATTGGCAAATTTTGAAATTTTACTCTGTATTCCTTCTATCCCTTTGTGATTATCCAGATCCCCCTAAAGTCATCTATTCTTTTTGCCTCAACTCCTCCACATGTTCCACATGCTAACCACTCTGAGTAAGGAAGGTTCTGCCTGAAATCTTTATTGGATTTAATAGTGACTATTTTATATTTATGATCCTCAGTTTTCATTGGTGAGTTCATGATTGGTAGTCAACTTTTACTGTCCTGTTCTACACTTTCAAAATGTCAATATGACCAGCTAGTTCTTTTCTAACGATTCACGACAATGTCAAATGCTCTCACATAATAGTTAAAAATAACCAGAACTCTAGAATAGATCAGTTAAGGACCTAGAGTGGAAGAATAAACACAGCTGCAAGCCTCTCGTACACAAAATAAATTATAGATTTGAGATGCTTTCATTTCATACTATCCTAAGGTGAATCTACTGAGGCACTTAACCTCTATCCAGCAAAGGTATAAATCTTGTTGACGGGACATAACAAAGATTGTGTATCCACACTTAAAGAATCAATTGGGCACGATGCATTCAGCCCAATTTCAAACCTTCTGGGATTGTTTATGTGTGTGTATGTGTTTTGTGCTTACCAAGGTGAGAGATGGACAGCACTGGGAAATGGAATCCACAGGGAAATCATCGAGCGTGCCTGATTCACATATAATACAACATCAGTGCAATGTAGAGTGACAGTAGAAATAAATGCATGATGGGCATAAAGACGAGAAGGTTCATCCTGTGCTAACTTCGATGATTTCAAGGGTGGTGGTAATACAATCGGTCTCAGTATCCCCCAAATGTCAATCCCCCCCCCCCCCCCCCCACCACAAAAAATTATGTCTGTATGTGTGAATATCAGATTGAGAATCGGGTTGAACTTAGCTACATTACCCATAAGTGACAGAATAACCCACTTAAGCTCAGTGCATGGTCTCCCATGTGAATTTTCACTGCATGGTTGAGGTATCACAATGCATCAGGGCACCCAAGAACCATATCTAAACAGGAACGAATGCCTTCTGGAGAAAGAAATGCTGACAAAAAGCAAAAACATTCATGGAAAGCGTGAAGAAAGTCCAGTCAATCTCTGGTCTTATTGGTAAAAGGGCAATCTTTCTGACTCATCTCACCTATGCCAATTGAATCAGGATTATGCCATCATTTCAGTGCATCATTTGTTACTTTTCAGCTTAACATTCTGTAACACTGATTATCGAATTTTCCTGTAATCAATCATCCGTAAGTAAAAGCCCATAGGACTTTATAGGAAGTTGTAAATTGGATAATGAATTAGCCAGATAATAGGTAACAAAAGGTAGTTATCAATGCTAGTAATTCTAATTGGGGAGCTCTGAGGTGAAGCATCCTGCTAAAGCAGCCATGTAACCCTTGCTGTACATGATATTTCTTAAAAGTTTCACAGAGGAATAAGAGTAGCAAGGGAGCAGAAGGCCAGAGAGAGAGTTCCCAGGGTCTCTGATACAGCACGGTGAAGGGACGCGTGGGGGGGGGGGGGCGGTGGGGTCGGCCTTAGGTGGAGGGAAGGAGGAGAGAGGTCACAATTTTGCTCCTGGCCAGGAGGCCCTCAAGGCATACACTGAGAAGGGAATAGGAGCAGGTAGCTACTGCAGTGCCATAAAAAGTTCACATAAATGGCCAAGGTTAGGGAATGCATCTCCGACCCACTGCACTACCTTCCTTATATATAATTCAATGTACCACATCCCAATCACTCACCTATCAGCAATCTCTAGTAATAAGGACTTATATGACTAAGAATTTAGGGAATGCAATCTGAAATGGTGTGACCATGGGCCCCTTGCTTTCTACCCCACCACCTTCCCTTACCTCAGCCCTCCACTTCTGCATTTATGCTTTCAGGTACTCAAAGACTGCTGCCTGGCCAACCAGTGCAGTCTCACAATTAAAGGTACCAGCAAGAGCACATGTCTAATGAAGAAGCACCGTCAATTGATCTGGCATTTGCAGCCATCAACTCAGATACTGACATTGCATGAACTATAGAGAGTAGTATAGAGGTGGAATCAGCATGTGTTGAGTGGGCTGGGGGAAAGGATTGCACATATATCAGTTCCCCGGAGGACACAGTTGCAGAAAAGTTCTTCAGCAGAGGATCAGATGAGGACTTTTGTGGGGAGGCATACAGGAGAAGGCTGATAGACCTGTACTCAGACATGCTTGCCAGTGCTCCAAGGGGCTTGCAGGCTCTCCCAGCATTCCAGCAATCCAGTAACTCTAGCAAATTACTGGGACTGCTGGTAGGCACTGCCCTGGGGGAGTGGCAGTGGTTCCATGGAGGCCAAACCTGCTGGGCTTTCTCAGGATGACAAAGACAGCAAAAGCTCAAGGAGAACACGAGCATCTTCTCCAGGAAAATGAAGGGTTTCACTGTACAGCCTTGCTGCCGTCACCCACATGCTGTGGATAATAAAAAAAAAACGAATGATCTAGAAAGCAGTCTTGGACATCTTGTAGAATCCCTTCCCTTTGTTTTATTTGCTATTACCATTACTTTTTATCCAAGTGTATCTTTGAATAATTAAAAGTCTTCTGGTCCCAATGTTTCTGAATTTCTCTCTAATAGTCTACAGTGTTCTTCCTATAACTCACTTCCACTGTTCACTGGTCGATAATAAGTTCCCAATAGATTAATATTTACCTTCTTATTCCTTAAATCAAACCAAATAGATTCACTATCAGCCATATATTCTAGTTTGCAATGGAATCTCTAATTAAAGATCCCCCTTTCATTTTTTATTTGTCTGATAATTTATTACCACAAATGATTAGCTCCCTTGCCTCAGTTATTTCTCCCTCAATGACACCTGCAGCAATTTTATTCACACTACCTTGTGCAATGATATGCAGACAACTGTGCACTGCACTTCCCATCATCCATCATTCTAGATTTATACAATGAGGCAGGTCAGTAATCTCATTACCAGCAGGAAGGACAATTCATGAGCTTAATGGCCATTGACAGCATATTATGTTCAAGGACAGCTTTAAAGAAATGCTTGTGATTTCATTAGCATTTGCATATTTAATAAATAGAATATCTCCCTGAAAAAAGGTCAATGACTAACAATGTCATGAACGGATACAGAAAATAATCAAAAAAGGCTAATGGAATGCTAACCTTTATATCTAGAAGATGAGAATACAAGAGTGTAGAAGTCATGCTTCAGCTATACAAAGCATTGGTTAGACTATACCTGGAGTATTGTGAGCAGTTCTGGGCACCACATATTAGGAAGGGTATATTGGCCTTGGAGAGAGTTCAGTGTAGAGTCATAGAGTTATACAGCACAGAAACAGGCCCTTCGTGTCTGTGCTGGCCATCAGGTACCTATCCATTCTAATCCCATTTTCCAGCAATTAGCCCGTAGCTTTGTATGCTATGGTGTTTCAGTGCTCATCTAAATACTTAAATGTTGTGAGGGTTCCTGCTTCTACCACCCCTTCAGGCAGTGTGTTCCAGATTCCAATCACCCTCTAGGTGAAAAGATTTTTCCTTAAATCCCCTCTAAACCTCCTGCCCCTTACCTTAAATCTATGCCCCCTGGTTATTGACAACTCCGCGAAGGGAAAATGTTTCTTCCTATCTACCTATCTATGTCCCTCATAATTTTATATATCAGGTCCCCCCTCAATCAGGTCCCCCCTTAGCCTTCTCTCATCTAAGGAAAACAACCCTTTCCGGGTTTCTCTTCATAGCTGAAATGCTCCAGCCCAGGCAACATCCTGGTGAATCTCCTCTGCACCCTCACCAGTGTAATCACATCCTTCCTTTAGTGTGGTGACCAGAACTGTACACAGTACTCCAGCTGTGGCCTAACTAGCATTTTATACAGCTCCATCATAACCTCCCTGCTCTTATATTTTATGTTTTGGCTAATAAAGGCAAGTATCCCATCTGCCTTCCTAACCATATTAACTACCTGTGCTGCTGCCTTCAGTGATCTATGGACAAGTACACCAAGGTCCCTCTGACCCTCTGTACTTCCTAGGGTTCTACCATCCACTGGATATTCCCTTGCCTTGTTAGTCCTCCCAAAATGCATCACCTCACACTTCTCAGGATTAAATTCCATTTGCCACAGCTCCGCCCATTTTACCAGCCCATCTATATCATCCTGTAATCTAAGGTTTTCCTCCTCACTATTTACAACACCACCAGTCTTCATGTCATCTGCGAACTAATTGATCATACCTCCTATATTCACGTCTAAATCAAGAGGTGAGGTGAGAGTGACTGCCCTTGACATCAAGGCAGCATTTGACTGAGTATGGCATTAAGGACCCCTAGCAAAACTGAGGTCAATGGGAATCAGGGGGAAAACCCTCCGCTGGCTGGAGTCATACCTAGCGCAAAGGAAGATGGTTGTGGTTGATGTAGGTCAATCACCTGAGCTCCAGGACATCACTGCAGGAGTTCCTCAGGGTAGTGTCCTGGGGCCCAACCATCTTCAGCTGCATCATCAATGACCTTCCTTCAATAATAAGGTCAGAAGTGGGGATGTTTGCTGATGATTGCACAATATTCAGAACTATTTGTGACTCCTCAGATACTGAAGCAGTCAGTGTAGAAATGCAGCAAGACCTGGACAATATCCAGGCTTGGGCTGATAAGTGGCAAGTAACATTTGCGCCACATAAGTGCCAGGCAATGACCATTTCCAACAAGAGAGAATCTAACCATCTCCCCTTGACATTCAACAGCATTACCATCGCTGAATCCCCCACTATCAACATCCTAGGGGCTACCATTGACCAGAAACTGAACTGGAGTAGCCATATAAATACCGTGGCTACAAGAGCAGGTCAGAGCATAGGAATCCTGAAGCAAGTAACTCACCTCCTGACTCCCCAAAGCCTGTCCACCATCTACAAGGCACAAGTCAGGAGTGTGATGGAATACTCTCCACTGGCCTGGATGGGTGCAGCTCCAACAACACTCATGAAGCTCAACACCATCCAGGACAAAGCAGCCCGCTTGATTGGCACCCCATCTACAAACATTCACTCCCTCCACCACCGATGCACAGTGGCAGTAGTGTGTACCATCTACAAGCTGCACTGCAGCAATGCACCAAGGCTCCTCAGACAGCACCTTCCAAACCCGCGACCACTACCAACTAGAAGGACAAGGGCAGCAAATGCATGGGAACACCACCACCTACAAGTTCTCCTCCAAGTCACACACCATCCTGACTTGGAACTATATTGCCGTTCCTTCACTGTCGCTGGGTCAAAATCCTGGAACTCCCTTCCTAACAGCACTGTGGGTATACCTACCCCAAATGGACTGCAGCGGTTCAAGAAGGCAGCTCACCACCACCTTCTCAAGGGCAGTTAGAGATGGGCAATAAATGCTGGCCTGGCCAGCGTCGCCCACATCCCATGAATGAATATAAATAAAAATAATTGATCTACATTACAAACAGCAAGGGCTCCAGCACCGATCCCTGTGGTACACCACTTGTCACAGCCTTCCAATCGCAAAAACAACCCTCGACCATCACCCTCTGCCTCCTGCTACTAAGCCAATTTTGGATCTAATTTGTCAAATTGCCCTGGATCCCAAGGGCTCTTACCTTCTTAACCAATCTCCCATGCAGGACCTTATCAAAAGCCCTACTGAAGTCCAAGTAGAACATCAACTGCTTCATCTTCATATACATACCTAGTCACCTCCTTGAAAAATTCAATCAAATTTGTTAGACATGATCTCCCCCTAACAAAGCCATGCTGACTATCCTTGATTAATCCCTGCCTCTCCAAGTGGAGATTAATCCTGTCCTTCAGAATTTTTTCCAATAGTTTCCCTACCACTGATGTCAGGCTCACTGTCCTGCAATTACTTGGTTTATCCCTACTCCCCTTCTTGAATAATGGTACCACATTCCCTGTCCCCTGGTCTTCTGGTATCTCTCCTGTGGCCAGAGAGGATTTGAAAATTTGTGTCAGAGCCCCTGCAATCTCTTCCCATGCCTCACATAACAGCCTGGGTTACATCTCATCTGGGCCTGGGGATTTATCCACTTTTACGGCCGTTAAAACCGTTAATACCTCCTCTCTTTCAATGCTAATATGTTCAAGTACATCACAATCCCCCTCCCTGATCTCTACACCTACATCTTCCCTCTCCATAGTGAACACAGATGAAAAGTAATTATTTAAAACCTAACCTACGTCCTCTGGCTCCACACACAGATTGCCACTTTGGTCCCTAATGGGCCCTACTCTTTCCCTGGTTATCCTCTTCCCCTTAATATACTTAGAAAATGCCTTGAGATTTTCTTTTATCTTGCCCACCAGCGTTTTTCAATGCCCCCTCTTCGCTCTCCTAATTACTTGTTTAAGTACCCCCCTATAATTTCTATACTCCTCTAGGGCCTCTGCTGTTTTCAGCACTCTGAATCTGCCATAAGCCTCTTTTTTTACCTTATCCAATCCTCTATATCCCACGACATCCAGGGTTGCCTGGACTTGTTGGTCCTACTCTTCACCTTTACGGGAACATGGTGGCCCTGAACTCTCACTATTTCCTTTTTGAATGACTTCCACTGGTCTGATGTAGACTTTCCTTCAAGTAGCTGCTCCCAGTCCACTTTGGCCAGATCCTGTTTTATCATATTGAAATCGGCCTTCCCCCAATTCAGTACCTTCATTTCTGGTCCATCTTTGTCCTTTTCCATAACTACCTTACATCTTACAGTGTTTTTGTCACTATCCCCGAAATGCTCCCCCACTAACACTTCCACCACTTGTCTGGCTTCATTCCCTAAGATTAGTTCCAGTACCACCATTCTACGTGCTGGCTCAAAAAGCACTCTCTTGCACCCCCTTTAAGCCTTTTGCACTAAGACTATCCTAGTTAATATTGGGGATGTTGAAATCCCCTACTATTATTACCCTATTATTTTCACACCTCTCTGAGATTTGCCAACAGATCTGCTCCTCTATCTCTCCTTGACTATTTGGGGGCCTGTAGCACACTCCCAGCCAAGTGATTGCCCTCTTTGTGTGTTTAATTTCTACCCATATGTCCTCATTTGAGGAACCTTGATCAATAGTGCAATGTCACTTCCTCTTTTACACCCACCCCTCAACCCACGTCACGCCTGAAGATTCTATACCCTGGAATATTGAGCTGCCAGTCCTGCCCTTCCCTCAACCATGTCCCTGTGATAGCAATAATATCATATTCCCATGTGCTAATCAATGCCCTCAATTCATCTGCCTTACTTGTAAGACTCCTTGCATTAAAATAGATGCAATCCAGCCTTGCATTATTCGCTTGTGCCTTAACGGGTCTATATTTGCTCTGCCTTCTAGACTGACTCAGTTTCTCTTCTATATTTGGCTGTGTATCACCCCCAACTGTACCTCCACTCTGTATCGCATCCGCCTGCCAAACTAGTTTAACCCCACCCCCCAACAGCACTAGCAAACCTCCCAGCAAGGATGTTGGTGTCGTTCCGGTTCAGATGCAACCCGTCTGACTTGTACAGGTCCCACCTTCACCAGAAACAGACCCAGTGATCCCGGAAACTAAAGCCCTCCCTCCAGCACCATCTCTTCAGCCACGCATTCATCTGCTCTATCCTCCTATTCCTATACTCACTAGCACATGGCGCTGGGAATAATGCAGAAATTACAACCTTTGAGGTCCTGCTTTTTAATCTGCACCTAGCTCCCTATATTCTTGTTGCAGGATCTCATCCCTCTTTCTACCTATGTCGTTGGTACCACTGTGAACCACCACCTATGGAAAAGGATAGGACTGGTCCTCAGGTTGAAATCCTAAATTGGGTGAAGGCTAATTTCGATGGCATCAGACAGGAACTCTCAAAAGTTGAATGGGAGAGGCTGTTTACAGGTAAAGGGATGTTTGGCAAGTGGAAAGCTTTTGAAAGTGGGATAGGAAGAATTCAGGGCCGGCATGTTCCTGTTAGATTAAAGGGCAAGGCTGGCAAGTTTAGGGAACCTTGGTTGACGAGGGATATTGAGGGTTTGGTCAGGACAAAGAAGGAGGCATATGTCAGGAAAAGGCAGCTGGGATCAAGCGAGTCCTTCAAGGGGTATAAGGGATGTAGGAGTACACTTAAGAAGGAAATTAGGAGGGCGAAAAGGGGCCATGAGATTTCCCTGGCAGATAAGATAAAGGAGAATCAAAGAACAAAGAACAAAGAACAGTACAGCACAGGAACAGGCCATTCGGCCCTCCAAGCCTGCGCCGATCTTGATGCCTGTCTAAACTAAAACTTTCTGCACTTCCGGGGACCATATCCCTCTATTCCCATCCTATTCATGTATTTGTCAAGATGCCTCTTAAACGTCGCTATGGTACCTGCTTCCACCACCTCCCCTGGCAGAAAGTTCCAGGCACTCACCACCCTCTGTGTAAAGAACTTGCCTCGCACATCCCCTCTAAACTTTGCCCCTTAAACCTATGCCCCCTAGTAACTGACTCTTCCACCCTGGGAAAAAGCTTCTGACTATCCACTCTGTCCATGCCACTCATAACTTTGTAAACCTCTATCATGTCGCCCCTCCACCTCCGTCGTTCCAGTGAAAACAATCAGAGTTTATCCAACCTCTCCTCATAGCTAATGCCCTCCAGACTAGGCAACATCCTGGTAAACCTGTTCTGTACCCTCTCCAAAGCCTCCATGTCCTTCTGGTAGTGTGGCGACAAGAATTGCACGCAATATTCTAAGTGTGGCCTAACTAAAGTTCTGTACAGCTGCAGCATGACTTGCCAATTTTTATACTCTATGCCCCGACCGATGAAGGCAAGCATGCCGTATGCCTTCTTGACTACCTTATCCATCTGCATTGCCACTTTCAGTGACCTGTGGACCTGTATGTCCAGATCTCTCTGCCTTTCAATACTCCTAAGGGTTCTGCCATTTACTGTATACTTCCCACCTGCATTAGACCTTCCAAAATGCATTACCTCACATTTGTCCGGATTAAACTCCATCTGCCATTTCTCTGCCCAAGTCTCCAACCGATCTATATCCTGCTGTAGCCTCTGACAATCCTCATCACTAACTGCAACTCCTCCAACCTTTGTATCGTCCGCAAACTTACTAATCAGATCCTCAAAGATTCTATAAGTATATTAAGAGTAAAAGGGTAGCTAGGGAGAGAGTAGGTCCCCTTAAGGATCAGTGTGGTAATCTATGTGTGGAGCCACGGGAAATGAGCGAGGTCTTAAATGAAAACTTCTTGTCTGTATTTACCATGGAGAAGCTCATGCAAGCTAGTGAGTTCAAGGGAGGGAACAGCAAAATCTTGGAGCATATCAACATTATGAAGGAGGAGGTGTTGGAGGTTTTGAAGCTCATTAAGGTGGATAAATACCCAGGGCCTGACCAGGTGTATCCGAGGATGCTATGGGAAGCAAGGGAGGAGATTACTGCGGCCCTGGCAGAGATTTTTGTATCAGCATTAGCCACGGGTGAGATACCAGAAGACTGGAGGATAGCTAATGTTGTGCCTTTATTTAAGAAGGGCAGCAGGGATAAGCCAGGGAGCTGTAGGCCAGTGAGCCTTACATCAGTGGTGGGAAAGTTATTGGAAGGGATTCTGAGAGACAGGATTTATATGCATTTGGAAAGGCAAGGTCTGATTAGGAATAGTCAGCATGGCTTTGTGCATGGGAAATCATGTCTCACAAATTTGATTGAGTTTTTTGAAGAGGTGACCAAGCGGATTGACGAGGGCAGGGCGATGGACGTTGTCTACATGGACTTTAGCAAGGCCTTTGACAAGGTCCCACATGGTAGGCTGGTCCAGAAGGTTCGAACACATGGGATCCAGGGTGAGCTAGCCAATTGGATACAAAACTGGCTTGGTGATAGGTGGTATTGGAGGGTTGTTTTTCAGATTGGAGGCAGGTGACCAGTAGTGTGCTGCAGGGATCGGTGCTGGGCCCTCTGTTGTTTGTCATATATATTAATGACTTGGATGTGAATGTAGGGGGCATGATTAGTAAGTTTGCAGATGACACCAAAATTGGTGGTATAGTGGACAGTGAAGAAGGTTGTCTAAGGTTACAACAGGATATAGATCAACTAGGAAAGTGGGGTTGGGATTGGCAAATGGAATTTAATGCAGAAAAGTGCGAAGTGATGGATTTTGGGAAGTTAAACCAGGGCAGGACATATACAGTGAATGGCAGGGCCCTGGGGAGTGTTCTTGAGCAGAGAGACCTTGGGATGCAAGTGTATAGTTCCCTGAAAGTGGCAAAACAGGTAGACAGGGTGGTGAAGAAGGCGTATGGTATGCTTGCCTTCATTGGTCGAGGCATTGAGTACAAGAGTTGGGACATCATATTACAGTTGCACACAACGTTGGTTAGGCTGTGTGCAGTCTGGTTGCCGCACTACAGGAAAGATGTGATTAAGCTAAAGAGGGTGCAGAAAAGATTCACAGAGATTTTGCCTGGTTTGGAGGTATTGAGTTATAAAGAGAGATTGGATAGGCTGTGTCTGTTTTCCCTGGAGCGAAGGAGGCTGAGAGGGGATACGATAGAGGTATATAAAATTACGAGAGGCATAGATAGGGTAGATAGCCAGAGTCTGTTACCCATGGTAGGGGGACTAAAACTAGAGGGCATAAATTTAAGGTGAGAGGGAGGAGATTTAAAGGGGATCAAAGGGGTAAATTTTTCACACAAAGAATAGTGGGTATCTGGAATGAGCTGCCAGAGGAGGTGGTGGAGGCAGGAACAGTAGCAACATTTAAGAGGCATCTGGACAGGTACTTGAATGAGCAAGGCATAGAGGGATTTGGAATTAATGCAGGCAGGTGGGATTAGTATAGATAGGCATTATGGTCGGCATGGACGCAGTGGGCCAAAGGGCCTGTTTCTATGCTGTACAACTCTATGACTCTATGACTCAATGTCCTCTGACTGTTTACCTCCCCCTTCAGAATGTCCTGCAAACGCTCTGTGACATCCTTGATCCTAGCACCAGGGAGGCAACATACCATCCTGGAGTCACATTTGCGGAAACATGAAACACATCTCTGTACCCCTTACAATAGAATCCCCTATCAGTATAGCTCTCTCACTCTTTTTCCTCCTGTCCTGTTCAGCAGAGCCACCTGTGGTGCCACAGCCTTGGCTCTTGCTGTATTCCCCTGAGAAGCTGTGTCCCCCAACAGTATCCAGAACAGAGAATCTGTTAGAGAGGGAGATGGACCCAGGGGACTCCTGCACTTACCTGCCTAGTTCTTCTACTCTGCCTGGCGGTCACCCATTTTATTTCTGCCTGAGTAGTCTTTACCTGCAGTGTGACCACCTCCCTGTACGTGCTATCCACGATGATTTCAGCCTCGCGGACGCTCCACAGTGTCCCCAGCCACTGCTCCAGATCCGAAACACGGATTTCGAGTAGCTACAGCTTGAGACACTTCCTGCACACGTGTTCGCCCTGGAGACTGGAAGTGTCCCTGACTTCCCATATTGCACAGGAGGAGCACTCCATGCTACCGAGCTGCCCTGACATGACTTATCCTGAATCGACTCAAAAATTAGAGATTATTTATACTAGAGACCTTGATTCCCTAAAAAACACTACTTAGCACATTAAAAAAACTGTAGACTTTACCTTCCTCTTTACTTTAGTTACTAACCCAGCTATTTACTGATACTCTCTAACACTCTCTTACTCACCAACCAATCACCTTGCAGCTTTCCTGTGATGTCACTGTTCACTTTGTTTTCAAACTCCGGCGCGCCTGGACTCCTCTCCGCTGCTCTCCCGAAAGGTAAATGCCTCTGCCAGAAGATAGCTTTACCAGAATAATACCTGGACTCCAAAGGTTACATTATGAGGCAAGGTTACTAAGATTGTATTCCACGGAGCTTAGTAGGTGTGATTTGATCAAAGTTTCCAAGATATGAAGGGGAACAGATAGGATAGATTTTAAGAAACCATGGGCTGAATTTTACGCCGCAAAAGTGGGTCGGATGGTTGCGGATGGGGGCAGCGTAAAATTGAGCGGGAGGCTTCAGGAGGCCTTCCCGCCCTGCTCCCGCCACCGGCCAACTTTATGGAGGTCGGTGGGGGGGGGTGTGGGAGGAACCTCCCATCCACCCACCTGCCCGAGGCCAATCGAGGCCCTGAAGTGGTTACTTAATGGCCATTTAAGGGCATTCGCCCACCTCCACGGGTATTTTAACTGTGGCAAGCGGGCATACTGGTGGCATGAAAGGCCGCTCAGTGATAGTTCCGGTCTTTCCACGTGCCGGGAAGGGTGCCATTTCAGTCGGGCACAGGGTGCTGGATTGAGGGCTGCCCTGCCTCCCAACTGACACCCGGGACCCAAGACACCCACTTTCCCCCAAATGACTACCCTTGCCTCGCCACCATGACCGACCACCCCCCACCCCCGTCGAAGCAAGCCCAACTTACCTGAGGTCCTGGCTCCATGGCGTCGGCTGGGCTGCAGTCCCAGCAGTGGCCACCGCTCCCAGTGGCGCTGCTGGGGCTAAGAACTGTCAGCCCGCTGATTGGCCAGCAGCTCACTGAGGCAGGACCTCCTCCCTCAAGCAGGTGGAAGTCACGCCTCGGGACAATGAAAGCCCGGGGACCCGTAAAATGCGGGTTGGATCCCCAGACTAGGCGGATGCGGGTTCGCCACCGACATTTACGTTAGTAGCGAAGTCCCATCCACCTATGGTAAAATCCAGCCCTATTTCTGTTAGTTGGCAAGTATAGGACTGGGGGACATAGTCAAAAAATTAAAGCCAGACCTCTCAGGAGTGAAATTCGGAAACACCTCTTCATGCAAGGAATGGTAGAAGTTTGGAATTCTCCTTTCAAATGGTCAACTGCTAACTTTAAATGTGAGAGATTTGTTTTAGCCAATGGTATTAAGGGGTATGGGAGAAAGGCGGATATATGGCAGCCATGATCTCATTGAATGGTGGAACAGGCTCTAGGGACTAAATAACTCCTCCTGTTCCTAATAGCAGCTGAGTTTTTTTGACTCCAGCAGTGAAATGGTTAAGGTATGTTTGACCTTCATTAGTAGCTCTGCAGATAAATACGCTGTGCAGTGTGGCACTTCAATCTGAACCATACAGTGCCAATTATCATCCCATCAGTGTACTCTCGATCATCTCTATCAAGCAGCACTTGTTGAGCAATAACCTGCTCGGTAATGCTTAGTTTGGGCTCTGCCTGGGCCAATCAGCTCCTGACCGCATGATAGCCTTGGTTCAAACATGAAAAAAAGAGCTGAACTCGAGGTGAAGTGAAAGTGACTGACATCAAAGCAGCATGTGACCGAGTATGGCATCAAGGAGCCCTAGCAAAACTGTAGTCAATGGAAATCGGGGAAAACTCTCCACTGGTTGGAGTCATACCTAGTGCAAAGGAAGATGGTTGTGGTTGTTGGAGGTCAATCGTCTCAGCCCCAGGACCTCACTGCAGGAGTTCCTCAGGGTAGTGTCCTAGGGCCAACCATCTTCAGCTGCTTCATCAGTGACCTTGCTTCAATCATAAGGTCAGAAGTGGGGATGTTTGCTGATGATTGCACAATGTTCAGCACCATTCGTGACTCCTCAGATACTGAACCAGTCCGTGCAGAAATACAGCAAGACCTGGACAATATCCAGGCTTGGGCTGATAAGTGACAAGTAACATTCGCGCCACACAACTGCCAGGCAATGACTATCTCAAACACGAGAGAATCTAACCATCTCCCCTTGTTATTCAATGGCATTACGATCGCTGAATCCCCCACTATCGACATCCTGGGGGTTACTATTGACCAGAAACTGAACTGCAGTAGCCATATAAACACCATGGCTACAAGAGCTGGTCAGAGGCTAGGAATCCTGAAGCGAGTAACTCACCTCCTGACTCCCCAAAGCCTGTCCACAAGGCACAAGTCAGGAGTGTGATGGAATACTCTCCACTTACCTGGATGGGTGCAGCTCCAACAATACTCAAGCAGCTTGACACCATCCAGGACAAAGCAGCCTGCTTGATTGGCACCCCATCTACAAACATTCACTCCCTCCACCACCGACGCACAGTGGTAGCAGTGTGTACCATCTACAAGATGCACTGCAGCAACGCACCAAGGCTCCTTAGATAGCACCTTCCAAACCTGTGGCCTCTACCACCTAGATGGACAAGGGCAGGAGATACATGGGAACAGCACCACCTGCAGGTTCCCCTCCAAGTCACACCATCCTGACTTGAAACTATATCGCCGTTCCTTCACTGTTGCTTGGTCAAAATCCTGGAACTCCCTTCCTAACAGCACTGTGGGTGTAACTACCTCACATGGACTGCAGCGGTTCATGAAGGCAGCTCACCACCACCTTCTCAAGGGCAATTTGGGATGGGCAATGAATGCTGTCCTAGCCAGCGATACCCACATCCCATTAACAAATGAAAAAAAAGAGCAGGGACACCCCATCTTACTCTATGCTCAGGTAACTGATTTTAACTGGGGGCGGCAGAGATGCTACAATAGGTCTCAATGCCTCAGGATCAGGTAAGTGATAAATCGTCCAGATTCACTTGTCAGCTCCAGGGACCGCACCCCCCACCTCCCACCCCAGCCCCCGCTCCCCCGGAGCTTGAAGCAGCCCCCACGGCTTTTCCTGCTATGCTTCCCATGCAGCGACAGGGCCGCCCAGTGCATAGGTAATTGCAGCTGCGGTGGGAAGAGGCCCTTAATTGGGGGGTTAATTACCCAGTTAAGGGCCTCAATTGATGGTAGGGCGGGAAGGCCCGGACTAAATTTCAGCAGAAGCGGGAAGGTGTCGGCAACCCCCACTGCCACCATCCCACCAGATTTTATACTCTCTCTGCCTCCAAGCCCTCCATGGGGGAGAGCATAAAATTCCCCCCAATATAAAATAAAGGGTGCAATTCTAGTGGGGTGCAGGAGCAGAAGGACCTGGGTTTAAATATGCATAAATCATTGAATTAGCAGAACAGGTTGAGAGCACGGTTAATAAAGCATACAGCATCCTAGGCTTTATTAATTGGGGTATAGAGGACAAGAGCAAGGAAGTTATGTAAAATGTGTATAAAACACCGGTTTGGCCTTAACTGGAGTATTGCGTCCAGTTCTGGGCGCCATACCTTAGGAAAGATGGGAAGGCATTAGAGAGGGTGCAGAAAAGATTCACCAGAATGGTTCTAGGGATGAGGAACTTCAGTCATGTAGATAGATTGGAGAGGCACAGTGGCGCAGTGGTTAGCACCGCAGCCTCACAGCTCCAGCGACCCGGGTTCAATTCTGTGTTCTGCCTGTGTGGAGTTTGCAAGTTCTCTCTGTGTCTGTGTGGGTTTCCTCCGGGTGCTCTGGTTTCCTCCCACATGCCAAAGACTTGCAGATTGATAGGTAAATTGGCCATTAGCAATTCCCCCTCGCGTACGTAGGTGATAGGGACAGGTGGGGATGTGGTAGAAATATGGAATTAGTGTAGGATTAGTATAAATGGGTGGTTGATGGTCGGCACAGACTCGGTGGGCCGAAGGGCCTGTTTCAGTGCTGTATCTCTAAATAAATTTTTTTAAAAAGGACAGTATTGAGAGGAGACTTGATAGAGGTATTCAAAATGGCGTCTGGACAGAGTAGATAGGGAAAAAAACTGTTCCCATTGGTGGAGGTATCGAAAACCAGAGAGCACAGATTTAATTTAATCAGCAAAAGAAGCAACAGTGACATGAGGAAAAACTTTTCCACGCAGTGAGTTGTTAGGATTTGGAATGCATCGTCCAAGAGTGTGGGGGAGGTAGGTTCACTTGAGGCATTCAAGAAGGAATTGGATTGTTGTCTGAAAAGGAAGAATGTGCAGGGCTATGGGGAGAAGGCGGGAGAGTGACACTAGGTTAATTGCTTTCAGTGAGCCAGCACAAACAAGATGGGCTGAATGGCCTCCTTCTGTGCAGTAACAATTCTGTGATTCTTGTTAGATGAAACACATTGGGCTGTTTCATAGAGGTGTGAATATGTCACGATTTGAACATACAAGTCTTTCCACTAACTGAGAAATGAACTTTGAAGGGCTAAATGGACAGGACTTTTCTCATTCTTGATTTTCCTTCTTTAAGTAAAGAACTAAAACCAACAAAGTTATCAATATTGATATGCACTGAACTTTTCTACTTGATATTTCTTGCTTACTATCCAACACTGAGCAATGATGGAAATCAGTGGCTGCAGGAATTTCTCTGACTCATATAACATGGAAAACATGTAACATTCAGCATGCAAGGGCAATTAGCGATGGGCAACATTGCTTTGCCTTTGCAAACGATACTCACATTCTATGAACAAATATAAACAACAGTTCTTAAACAGTAAATACTTCAACAGGAAGGGGAGTGTCACAACTTCTGAGATATTCAATCAAACTGTTCTCATCAATAACTTGTGATTTCACCAGCTGAGCTTGCTCTCGAGTCATAGAATTATACAGCACAGAAACAGGCCCTTCGGCCCATCGTGTCTGTGCCGGCCATCAAGCACCTAACTATTCTAATCCCATTTTCCAGCACTTGGCTCGTAGCCTTGTATGCTATGGCATTTCAAGTGCTTATCTAAATACTTTTTAAATGTTGTGAGGGTTCCTGCCTCTACCACCCCTTCAGGCAGTGCTTTCCAGATTCCAACCATCCTCTGGGTGAAAATTCTTTTCCTCAAATCCCCTCGAAACCTCCTGCCCCTTACCTTAAATCTATGCCCCTAGTTATTGACCCCTCCGCTAAGGGAAAAAGTTTCTTCCTATCTAACCTATCAATGCCCCTCATAATTTTGTATACCTCAATCATGTCCCCCTCAGTCTTCTCTGCTCAAGGAAAACAACCCTAGCATTTTCAGTCTCTCTTCATAGCTGAAATGCTCCAGCCCAGGCAACATCCTGGTGAGTCTCCTCTGCATCCTCTCCAGTGGCAATCACATTCTTCCTGCAGTGTGGTGACCAGAACTGTACACAGTACTCCAGCTGTGGCCTAACTAGCGTTTTATACAGCTCTATCATAACCTCCCTGCTCTTATATTCTATGCCTCGGCTAATAAAGGCAAGTATCCCATATGCCTTCCTAACCACCTTATCTACCTGTGCTGCTGCCTTCAGTGATCTATGGACAAGTACACCAAGGTCCCTCTGACCCTCTGTACTTCCTAGGGTCCTACCATCCATTGTATATTCCCTTGCCTTGTTAGTCCTCCCAAAATGCATCACCTCACACTTCTCAGGATTAAATTCAATTTGCCACTGCTCCGCCCATCTTACCGGCCCATCTATATCGTCCTGTAATCTAAGGTTTTCCTCCTCACTATTTACGACACCACCAATTTTCGTGTCATCTGCGATCTTACTGATCATACCGCCTATATTCACATATAAATCATTACAAACAGCAAGGATTCTAGCACCGATCCCTGTGGTACACCACTGGTCGCAGGCTTCCAATCACAAAAACAACCCTCGACCATCCCCTTCTGCCTCCTGCCACTAAGCCAAGCTTGAGTTCTAACTTACCCCAAAGCTGCAGTCTCCATAAATGAACCTCAGATAAAAGATGAGGTATTCTTGTACTCTGAGCAAACCCTGTCATCTTTGATTTGAGGTGATTTATGAACAATTACATTACTTCAAACCATTCTGCGAGTCAGTCCCAAAAGTCGCTGTTAGCGGTAATGGCATTAATATACCGCAAGCGTGTAGCTAATTAGAATTATGAAATTTCACAGCTGGTAATTTTTTTCTTTAGTGCTCCAGTCTATCCTTTCCTACCTTCCTGATTTAAATGACAATATCCTTTTGATATTGCCATGCAGTGCACTTACCGCACCAGCATGCTTAGCAGTTTATGCTGCATGTTAAGATGATAAAAATAAAGTCTTGCATTTATATAGTGTTTTGCATGACAACCGGACAGTTCAAGTGCTTTACAACCAATGAAGTACTTTTGAAGTGTAGTCACTGTTATAATGTAGGAAACACAGCAGGCAATTTGCACACAGCAAGATCCCACAAACAGCAATGTGATAATGACCAGATAATCTGCTTTTAGTTTAGTTTAGAGATACAGCACTGAAACAGGCCCTTCGGCCCACCGAGTCTGTGCCGACCATCAACCACCCATTTATACTAATCCTACACTAACTCCAGTGCGAACCACTGCGCCACTGTGCCGCCCATTATGTGATGTTGATTGAGGGATAAATATTGGCCAAGACACTGGGGAAACCTCCCCTGCTCTTCTTCGACACACTGTCATGGGATCTTTAAAGTTCACCTGAGAGGGCAGACAGAGCCTCAGTTTAACGTCTGTCCCCTGAGTGGGGATGAACTCATGAACTTCTAACTCAGAGAGGAAAATCCTGCCACCAAGCCAAGGCTAACGCCTACATACACAGAACTGTACAACCTTCTGGTTACAGTCAGAGTTGAATTGTTGTTAGGGCAATTTCTGTCTTTGCTGCTGTCTGTGGCAATCACAGAAGCAGATACGAGACTCAGGAATATCATTAGCTCTGGAGCGACAAATAGGCAACATTATAAAATCCAGTTCTGATGAGAGGTCACAGATCTGAAACGTTAACTCTGCTTCTCTCTCTACAGATGCTGCCAGGCCTGCTGAGTTTTTCCACCACTTTCTGTTTTTAATTCAGATTTCCAGCATCTGCAGTATTTTGCTTTTATTAACAATCTACATTTTGAGTACAGGGATGACTTTCATCTCATTGAGACGGAATTTCAGTGTTTAAGCAATGTAACAGCTGCTGGATCACAAATTATCAGTAGACAATTTGTGAGAAATCCTGAAAACTGAATGAATCTAAGGCTAGGAGAATTTGAGGGGATTTTGCACCAAAATGTTTGCTCTGCGCACACGGTGGAGTTGGGTCTGTATTTAGAGCATGCTTTGGTCGGTTATCCTCATTGCGAATCCTGGCAATATGAATATACAAAATTGAAGGACAGGAACACTTTAGTGGGATTGGTAGGACACACTCCATTGTTAATTCATGGTGGAGAAGCTGTCAAAGTGCTTAAAGCTTTGGAACTAGGGGCCCATGTACAGAAATCACTGAAAGCTAGTAGAGAGGTACAAAAAGAAATGAAAAGGCTAATGCAATATTAGCCTTTACCTCAAGAGGGCTGGAATACAAGAGAGAATCTAACCATCTCCCCTTGATATTCAGTGGCATTAAGATAGCTGAATCCCCCACTATCAACATCCTGGGGGTTATCATTGGCCAGAAACTGGAATAGCCATAGAAATACAATGGCTTACAAGAGCAAGTCATAGGAACATAGGGACATAGGAGCAGGAGTAGGCCATTCAGCCCATCGAGCCTGCTCCGCCATTCAATACGATTATGACTGATCATCCACTTCAATGTCTTTTTCTCACACTATCCTCATATCCCATATGTCATTTGTATTTAGAAATCTGTCAATCTCTGCTTTAAACATACTCAATGACTGAGCATCCACTACCCTCTGGGGTAGAGAATTCCAAAGATTCACAACCTTCTCAGTAAAAAAAATCTCCTCATCTCTGTCCTAAGTGGCTTCCCCTTTATTTTGAAAGTGTGTCCCCTGGTTCTAGGCTCCCCAACCAGTGGAAACATCTTACCTGCATCTACCGTAGGTTTCAATGAGATCACTTTTCATTCTTTGAAACAATAGAGAATACAGGGCCCAGTTTCTCCAATCTCTCTTCATAGGACAGTCCCGCCATCCCGGGAACACATCTGGTGAATCTTCATTGCATTCCCACTCTGACAATAATATCCTTCCTAAGGTAAGGGGACCAAAACTGCACACAGTACTCCAGGCACAGTTTAACCAAGGTTCTATACAGAAGCAAGACTTCACTACTCCTGTACTCAAATCCCCTAAAGGCTAACATACCATTATCCTTCCTAATTGGTTGCTACACCTGCATGCTAGCTTCCAGTGACTTATTGACTAGGACATCCAGGTCCCTTTGTACATCTACACTTTCTAATCTTTTACCATTTAAGAAATACTCTGCACATCTATTCCTCCTACCAAAGTGGATAACCTCATATTTTTCCAAATTCCATCTGCCACATTCTTGCCTACTCAGTAAGTCTTTCCAAATCCCCTTGAAGCCACTTTGCATCTTCCTCACAACACACATTCTCACCTAGTTTTGTGTCATTCACAAACTTGGAAACAAATTTGATCCCCATAGACAAATCATTGATATTTATTGTGAACAGTTGGGGCCCAAGCACTGATCCCTGTGGTTCCCCACTCGTCACAGACTGCCAACGTGAGATTGACCCATTTATTCCTCCTCTCTGTTTTCTGCATGTTAACCAATCCTTAATCCATGCCAGTATATTACCTCCTATCCCATGTGCTTTAATTTTGCTTTGGGGGACTTTATCAAAGGTCTTTTGAAAATCCAAGTACACCCACATCCACCGACTCCACTTTATTAATTCTGTTAGTCACATCCTCAAAAAACTTCAACAGTTTGGTCAAACATGATTTTCCATTCATAAATCCACGTTGACTATGTCCAATCAGATCATTATGCCCAGGTCAGAGGCGAGGAATCCTGTGGTGAATCCTGTCTCCCCAAAGCCTGTCCACCATCTACAAGGCACAAGTCAAGAGTGTGATGGAATACTCTCCATTTGCCTGGATGGGTACAGCTCCAACAACAATCAAGAAGCTCAACACCATCCAGGACAAAGCAGCCCACTCAATTGGCATCCCATCCACAAACATTCACTCCCTTCACCACCGATGCACAGTGGCAGCAGTGTGTACCATCTACAAGATGCACTGCAGCAACGCACCAAGGCTCCTTTGACAGCACCTTCCAAACTCGCGAGCTCTCGAAGGACAGGAGATGCATGGAAACACCACCACCTGCAAGTTCCCCTCCAAGCCACACGCCATCCTGACCTGGAACTATAATCGCCAGTCCTTCACTGTCGCTGGGTCAAAATCCTGGAACTCCCTTCCTAACAGCACTGAGTGTATCTATCCCACATGGACTGCAGTGATTCAAATAGATGACTCACCATCACCTTCTCAAGGGCAATTAGGGATGGGCAATAAATGCTGGCCTGGCCAGCGATGCCCACATCCCATGAATGAATAATATAATAAATTGCAAAAGGGTGGAAGTTATGCTACAGTTATACAAAGCTCTGGTTCGACAGCATCTGGAGCACTGCTTGCAGTTCTGGGCACCACACCTCAGGAGGATTTATTGGCCTTGGAGCAGCTGTAGCAGAATGACATTGGTCTAAAAGGGCTAAATTATGAGAACAGGTTGCATAGACTGGGCTCATATTACCTTGATTATAGAAAATTAAGGGTTGACCTAATTGAGATGTTTAAGATAATTAAAGGATTTGATAGGGTTGATAGAAACTATTTCCTCGGGTGTCAGAGTCCATGAAAAAGGGGCATACATTTAAATTTAGAGCTAGACCATTCAGGGGTGATGTCAGGAAGCACTTCTTCACAGAAAGTGCTGGACATACTCAGCAGATCAGGCAGCATCTGTGGAGAGAGAAGCAGAGTTAACGTTTCAGGTTTATGAACTTTCATCAGAACTGGCAAAGGTTAGAAATGTAATAGATTTTAAACAAGTAAAGTAGCTGGGGGGGTGGGGGGGGGAAGAACAAAAGGGAAGATGTGTGATAGGACAGAGGACAAGAGAGACTAACTGACAAGGTCATGGGACAAAGGCAAAGGAGGGAAATAGAAAGCAATGAAGGTGAGCAAGGTAAAAGAGACAAACAGAAATCCCATCAGAGAGAATAGCAGAACTTCTTCAAGGTAGGCATTCCTGGAAGAGAAGTGGCAGTGAATTAAACACTAAAATAAAAGCAAAATACTGTGGATGCTAGAAATCTGAAAAAAAACAGAAAGTGCTGGAAAAACTCAGCAGGTCTGGCAGCATCTGTGGAAAGAGAAGCAGAGTTAACGTTTCAGTATCTGCACACTAGCCTTTTGAGTCTCTCTTCATAGCTGAAATGCTCGAGCCCAGGCAACATCCTAGTGAATCTCCTCTGCACCCTCTCCAGTGCAATCACATCCTTCCTATAGTGTGGTGCCCAGAACTGTACAAAGTACTCCTGCTGTGGCCTAACTAGCATTTTATACAGCTCCATCATAACCTCCCTGCTCTTATATTTTATGCCTCGGCTGATAAAGGCAAGTATCCCATATGCCTTCCTAACCACCTTATCTACCTGTGCTGCTGCCTTCAGTGATCTATGGACAAGCACACCAAGATCCCTCTGACCTTCTGTACTTCCTAGGGTCCTACCATCCATTGTTTATTCCCTTGCCTTGTTAGTCCTCCCAAAATGCATCACCTCACGCTTTTCAGGATTAAATTCCATTTGCCACTGCTCCACCCATTTTACCAGCCCATCTATATCATCCTGTAATCTAAGGCTTTCCTCTTCACTATTTATGACACCACCAATTTTCGTGTCATCTGCAAACTTACTTATATTCATGTCTAAATCATTAATGTACACTACAAACAGCAAGGGCCCCAGCACCAATCCCTGCAGCACACCACTGGTCACAGGCTTCCACTCGCAAAAACAACCCTCGACCATTGCCCTCTGCCTCCTACCACTAAGCCAATTTTGGATCCACTTTGCCAAATTGCCGTGGATCCCATGGGCTCTTACCTTCTTAACCAATTTCCCATGTGGGACCTTATCAAATGCCTTACTGAAGTCCACGTAGACTACATCAACTGCTTTACCCTCATCTACACAGCTAGTCACCGCCACGAAAAATTCATTCAGGTTAGTTAGACATGATCTCCCCCTGACAAAGCCATGCTGACTATCCTTGATTAATCCCTGCCTCTCCAAGTGGAGATTAATCCTGTCCCTGAGAAATTTTTCCAATATTTTCCCAACCACTGATGTTAGGTCTGTAATTATCTGGTTTATCCTTGTTACCCTTCTTGAATAATGGCACCACATTCGCTGTCCTCCAGTCCTCTGGTACCTCTCCTGTGGCCAGAGAGGATTTGAAAATTTGTGTCAGAGCCCCTGCTATCTCCTCCCTTCCCTCACATAACAGCCTGGGCTACATCTCATCTGGGCCTGGGGATTTATCTATTTTTAAGCCCGCTAAAACAGCTAAAACTTCCTCCCTTTCAATGTTAATATGTTCAAGTATATCACAATCCCCCTCCCTGATCTCTACACGTACATCGCCCTTCTCCATCGTGAACACAGATGAAAAGTAATCATTTAAAACCTCACCTATGTCCTCCGGCTGCACACGCAGATTACCACTTTGGTCCCTAATGGGCCCTACTCTTTCCCTAGTTATCCTCTTGCCCTTAATATACTTATAAAACGCCTTGGGATTTTCCTTTATCTTGTCCGCCAGTGTTTTCTCATGTCCTCTCTTCGCTCTCCTAATTACTTTTTTTAGTATCCCCCTACACTTTCTATACTCCTCTAGTGCCTCCGTTGTTTTCAGCACTCTGAATCTGCCATAAGCCTCCTTTTTTCTCCTGATCCAATCCTCTTTATCCCTTGACATCCAGGGATCCCTGGACTTGTTGGTCCTAACCTTCACCTTAACGGGTACATGTTGGCTCTGAACCATCACTATTTCCTCTTTGAATGACTCCCATTGGTCTGATGTAGACTGTCCTACAAGTAGCTGCTCCCAGTCCACTCTGGCCAGATCCTGTTTTATCATATTGAAATCGGCCTTCCCTCAATTCAGTACCTTTATTTCCGGCCTGTCTTTGTCCTTTTCCATAACTACCTTAAATCTTACAGAGTTATGGTCACTATCCCTGAAATGCTCCCCTACTGACACTTCTACCACTTGTCCAGCTTCATTCCCTCGGATCAGGTCCAGTACTGCTCCTTCTCTTCTAGGACTTGCTACATACTGGCTCAAAAAGCTGTCCTGGATGCACTTTAAGAATTCTGCCTCCTTTAAGCCTTTTGCATTAAGACTATCCCAGTTAATATTGGGGAAGTTGAAATTCCCTATTATTATTACCCTATTATTTTCACACCTCTCTGAGATTTGCATACATATCTGCTCCTCTATCTCTCCCTGACTGTTTGGAAGCCTGTAGTACACTCCCAGCCAAGTGATTGCCCCCTTTTTGTTTTTAAGTTCTACCCATATGGCCTCATTTGAAGAACCTTCTAAGATATCATCCCTCCTTACTGCAGTAATTGACTCCTTGATCAATAGTGCAATGCCACCTCCTCTTTTATCCCCTCCCCTGTCACGCCTGAAGATTCTATACCCTGGAATATTGAGCTGCCATTCCTGCCCGTCCTTCAACCATGTCTCTGTGATAGCAACAATATCATAATCCCATGTGTTAATCAACACCCTCAATTCATCTGCCTGACTAGTAAGACTCCTTGCATTAAAATAGATGCAATCCAGCCTTGCATGATTCCCTTGTGCCTTAACGGGTCTCTATTTGCTCTGCCTTCCAGACTGACTTAGTTTCGCTTCTATATTTGACTGAGCATCACCCCTACTGTACCTCCACTCTGTATCGCATCCACCTGCCAAACAAGTTTGATCCCCCCAACAACACTAGCAAACCTCCCAGCAAGGATGTTGGTCCCATTCTGGTTCAGGTGCAAGCCATCCAACTTGTACAGGTCCCACCTTTGCCAGAAACAGACCCAGTGATCCAGGAAACGAAAGCCCTCCCTCCTGCACCATCTCTTCAGCCACGCGTTCATCTGCTCTATCCTCCTATTCCTATACTCACTAGCACGTGGCACTGGGAGTAATCCAGAGATTACAACTTTTGAGGTCCTGCTTTTTAATCTGCTACTTAGCTCCCTAAATTCTTGTTGCAGGACCTCATCCCTCTTTCTAGCACACACAACCACAAGAAAACCTGTACTGAAATCTTTTCTCTTTTTGATTGGGATCAATTTGATTTCCCACTTCCAATTTCTCATTTGTCTATGGGTCCAATCTAGATGCTAGCCCCCAAATTTCTGGTACAACCAGGTGGGAAGGGGTCTCAGGCTCCACTCTTGCCCCTTTCCTGGTTTGGTTGTAACAGGGTTTAACTTTTCAAGACATAGTGTTTTTAGCTTAACACTTCAGTGACTCCTTGCTCATTGCTCTCTAATTGTAATTGTAAATGAGCCAACCAGACAGGTTTTCTCAGGTTTAAAGAAGAAAGATGTATGTTTATTAATATTCTCACTCTAACTTGGTGAAAATTACTAAACTATACGATGCAATCATGTTAGCATGCATACAAGATAAACACACACACAAATAGATACGGGGGGGATGGGGGAAGAATTAAGTGGGGGAGGTTTGGAGTAGTAAATGGAATTCAGTTACTGTCTTAGTTTTGCTGTAAAGTCCTTGGTTGGAATTGTGGTCTTGTAGTTCTTGCTGGGGCCCAATGCATGCTTTCACATTTGCTTGTCTGGTACCAGAAGGCTGAAGAGCTCCTCTGTCTTGAGACTTAAGCTGCTTCTGTGGGCCCCTGGGACTTTACTTGTGAGAGATAAGGAGAGAGAGCTTCCTTCTCTTTCATCTTCAAATTGCAGTTTGCTCAAACCTTTCTGTGAGGCGTAATTCAAACGGATCGCAGTCTGGCCAGCAGCTAAGTCATGTGACCAGCTCTTTGTTTGAAACAGCATCGTCTGTGAGGGTTGTTGATTCTCAACTTTCTCCAGTCACACTTGGTGGTGTGTGGAGCTCTGGCTTTTACACAGACAAAGAAGGTTGGTTATTATGATTGCCCAGACCAATCTTGTTAATTGAACCAGTGAGCACTCCTATTGATTCAACTGTCTCTCAGAATACAAATGTGCAGCCATGTTTCAGCTGTCCAACTCTGTGGTCTTAGTTAAACAAGTTCTGTGCAATGTCCAGCAAAATCGTTCAAGCAGTGTTCCATCTGATGAAATTAATATGTTTCCATTTGGCAAGTGTAGTTTCCGTCACAATACATTTCAAAGACAGAAGGCAAGTTTAATGTTCTAGATTATATCAGATCCCAAAATATCAGCTTTTTTTTCTCTTTTAGGTGCTAACAGACCTACTGTCCATTAATCACTATACATAGGGCAATCTATGGCACAGTGGCAAATTTAAATGCATGGGTTCGCCCGTCCCCCCTCCCCTCCCAATCATGAGGATGGCGTGGGATCCCCGATGCCGGAAATGGCGTCAGCTGCCTTTACGCAGGTGCTGGCGCCATTTAAATTTTTAAAGTGAACCCCCCACACTGTTCCTTTCAAAATTTTATCACCTGTTTCCTACCCTCCAATAATAAAAAAATTAAGTCTTTGCCCTTCTCCCCCCAAAACCTTTCAAATATGACCAACGCACCCACCACCACCCCCCAAACAAACTGAACAAAGTTCCTTTCCCACCATCCCCTACACTAATAATGAAAATTTGTTCCCATTTGCTACACATCCCCCCCCCCCGCCTCCACCATCACCGCACTTAAAATCTTACATTCCCCCCTCCACCACTGCGGCACCTGCTTTCCCCAGATGGGAAAGTGAAGGCACGGGAGTGCCGGCCACCACTCTGAAGATCGCAGCCCAACCGTAAGATCGCAGGGAAGTTCATTTAAATTTATTCATTTAAATAATTGACATATTTAAATTTGTGTCCTGTCACCCGGCATTGGGCTCCGTTGGGTGGGGGAGGGGGTGGGGGCTGCTGTCAGAATGATCTTCTGGTCACACCTACCACGGAGCCTGACGTCAGGAGCCCTGTAAAATACCAGTCGTAGAGTGCAGGGTTTCTGGAGGATGTCTTAGCCAATCATCGTGAGCTCCAAGAACTTGCTTGATCACAATTGGGGCTTGAAGAGAAAAAGTTTCTTCCCTCATCTGACCTAAAGTTTTTCCTCTTCTTTGCTTTTATTTATTCATTTATTACAGAATGTGGGCATCACTGGCAAAGCTGGCATTTATTGCCCATCCCTAATTGCACAGCTGACCGGCTTGATGGGCCATTTCAGGGGGCAGTTTAGAGTCAACCACATTGCTGTGGATCTGGAGTCACATAAAGGTCAGACTGCATAAGAACGGCAAACTTCCTTCCCTAAAAGAACATTAGTGAATCAGATGGTTTTTTAATGACAATCTGGTAGTATCATAGTCACTATTACTGGCACTCGCTTTTTATTCCAGACTGATTTAATTAATTAATCCTTAGAGCAGAGAAGGCTGAGGGGGACATGATTGAGGTTAACAAAATTATGAGGGGCATTGATAGATTAGATAGGAAGAAACGTTTTCCCTTAGCGGAGGGGTCAATAACCAGCGGGCATGGATCTAAGGTAAGGTGCAGGAGATTTAGAGGGGATTCGAGGAAAGGATTTTTCACCCAGAGGGTGGTTGGAATCTGGAACGCACTGCTTGAAGAGGTGGTAGAGGCAGGAACCCTCGCAACATTTAAGAATTATTTAGATGAGCACTTGAAACGTCATAGCATACAAGGCTATGGGCCAAGTGCTGGAAAATGGGATTAGAATAGTTAGGTGCTTGATGACCAGCACAGACACGATGGGTCGAAGGGCCTGTTTCTGTGCTGTATAACTCTATGACTCTAGAATACTAGCATGTCCCCGTCCGAAGCCAATACACTCCCAAGCCAGGGTGAAGTAACTTGGGATAAGTTAAAGGCGGCACTGTCTATGGAAGAGTTGAGGAAAATGGCTAAGCAGAGTGAGTTCACTTTCCATGCCAAAGCTAGGAAATCGGAACTCCCAAGATTAGTGTCCAACCATTTTTCCCTCAAACCCAAAGAAGCAGAAACAGGGTTAGAAATAGTCTCTGACAGGGTATTTCTAGCAAAGATACAATTGGAACAGAGGAAACTTGAATTCAAAGACAGGGAAAGAGATAGAGAAAGGGAGAGACAGGAGAAAGAAAAATGGAGACCAGAGAGAGAAGCGAGAGAGAGAAAGAAAGACAGGAGAGAGAGAGAGGGAAAGTACCAACCAGAAGGAACAGGAGGAAAGAGAGCTGAGGTAGCTTGAGTTAACTAGGGGTGACAGAGTAACCTCAGTGAAAGCATGGAGAATACAAGTAATATGGAGCTGTGTGCTGAGATTTTAAAATTTTTCCTATTGATTTCAATGAGGTAAACATGGAAGCATTTTTAGTAACTTTTGAAAAACTTGCTTGACAGTTAAAAAGGCTGGCCGAGAACTGGACACTACTGCGATAAAGCAAGCTAACTGGAAAAGCCCATGAGTTTTAGTCCCTGTTGCTAGATGAGAATTCATCAAATTATGAACTGACAAAAGATGCTACCCTTGGGGCATATGAGCTAATACCTGAAGCCTACCGCCAGAAGTTCCAAACTCTCCGGAAACAAGCTGATCAAACTAACTTGGAGTTTGAGAACAGTGAACAGCTGGCTTTTGACCAGTGGTTGAGAGCTCTTAAAGTATAGCCCCAACATATGAAAACCTTTGAGAGGGGATTTTACTAGAGGAATTTAAAATCTCTCTCCCGCTCTCCATAAAGACCCATGTGGAGGAACAAAAAGTACATAGAGTGAGGCAAACCACAGTTTTGGCTGATGAGTTTGCTCTAATATACAAGTTAGTTCCCGAGGGGAAAACCTTTCCTAGTCACCCCCACAAATCTGAAAAGGACAAAGGGTGGGAAGGTGATAAGAGCTCAAGCAGTCCTGGGAGAGAAAGAAAAGCAGGACACACAAGGGGCCCTCCTCCTGCCAAAAGGGATGGTGCTGTAAGTAGGAGTGAGACCCGAAGACCTGTGTGCTTCCATTGTAATAAGGCAGGTCATCTAAGAGCTGACTGCTGGAAACTACAGGGAAAGCCTATAGGGTTAATCAGGGCACACTGCTCAGTGCAGGAGAAGGGACCCTGCTGGAAAGCGCAGCTGAACAAGCTGTGGCTTTAACTGCAGCACTAGCAAGGCCCAGAAAAAATACTGCTACAAGTGCAGGAAAATTTAATAGGATTCCTGAAGGTTATCTCCTGAAGGGAGAGTAACTCCATACCCCTCGAGTGGGGCAAGCAAGCCCATAGTAATACTCAGGGATACAGGGACTACCAGATCCCTTCTGCTGAGAAAAGGCATGACCTTTCCCCCAGAGAGTGCAGTAAATACCAGAATGGTGGTGAATGGTATTGGAGGGCAGTGTATGCCCGTACCTTTACACGGGTGCACTTGGTGTGCGACCCAGTTTTGGGACAGGTGACTGAAGGGATTTTCCTTAGTTTGCCTGTGGATGGGGTTGACCTGCTTCTAGGTGATGATCTGGCGGGGGTGAAGTTGGTAGCTTCCCCCATAGTGATAGAGAGACTGAAGGAGGTCAGAGAGACAGGGCAGTGGCAGGAGACGGTACCCTGCAGTTCCCCTGAATGTGCAGTGAATCGGGCCATGACCAAACCAACTGCCCCGGGGGGGGGGGCTCAATTGGCACTGCAGACAGATGACCATGTGGTCTGCCTGTCTGAAACTTTCTTTGGAAATTTAGAGGACCCAGGGAATGGATTAAATGGACCTTCCCTAGCTGAGGCTCAGCGAGCTGACCCAGTATGGAGAACATTAGCACAGGCTGCCCAGTCTGAAATTGAAGCAGAGGGAGTCCCTGATGCTACTATTTAAAGAATGAGGTACTGATGAGGAAATGGAGTTCTCCTCACAGACCTGCGAGCAAGGAGTGGTTCACCAGTTAGTGGTGCCGCAGAGGTACCAGAGGGAAATATTAAGACTGGCCAGTGACATTTCGGTGGCTGTACATGTCGGTATACAAAAAAACAAAGTCCACATAAGATAGCAGTTTGACTGGCCAAAACTCCATAAAGATGTGGTGGAGTACTGCAGGAGTTGCTACAGGTGCCAGGTTGAGGAGAGACCCCAACTTGCAGTGAAATCTGCATCCCTAATTCCTGTATCAGCCTTTAGGAAATCCTCCAGCAGAAGGCTGGTGAATTGTAAGGTACCCCTGCCGAGAACAAAAGGGCACAGGCAGGCACGGGCTGGCAAAAAGTGAGAGAGGAAAGGGGAAAAAGTGACCAAGAGGGCAGGTTAAAGGAGGTCCGGGAGGATTCCCAAATAAAAACCCAGACTGTGTGGTCAGCCAACCCCAAAATGTTGGAAAAATTAGAACCCACATCCTCCTATGTAAATGCAGACAAAAGAATCACCCCACCAAGGTTGCTAATAGCATTTACAGAAGCCTGCAAGGACAAAGAAAGTCCTCAAGAGGGTAGAGAAACCATAAGGGTGATGCCTCACCTAGTCAAAGTTCCGCAGGGGAGTGTAGTAGAATCAGGACAAGTACCTGCAAGCAGGAATGTCCCAGAGGACAAAGGAAAGATTAGCAAAGAATTCTACCCCACAGTCAGGAGAAAAGTGAAAAGCACTTGCATGACTCACCAGAGCACTGAAAGAGAGATCAGAGTGGATCCACCCACTGCCACCTCCCATGATCAGAGTTCCAAACCTGGGCTAATTAAATCTAACCATCCCCCTGAAGACCTCAACAGGAACAAAGGCATCCTAGACAATCATGGAAATGTGCGAACCCCAAACCTCCCCAAAAATCACATGTTTATTGGGATGCCCATTCCCAACATATGGCAAGCTGATAGTAAAGAAACTTTAAACCCCTTGGGCAACACATAACTATCTCAGACTCACCTCAAGGAAAAGCGGCAGTTTAAAGCAGCACTGCTACAAAGGAAAGACAGGCTGAAACAATTTTAAGATTTCTGAATGAATGAGAATGAATAAGAGAAATGCATGTGTGCTTTCCTGGATTTTCTTTTCCTTCTAATTTATAATGAAATGCTCCCCTAATGTCACATTTCATTCAGTGAGAGGTGGAGGTATGATAGACACCACACTTGCCAAATAGAAACATATTAATTTCATCAGATGGAACACTACTTGAACCCTTTTGTTGGACATTGCACAGAACTTGTTTAAATAAGACCACAGAGATGGACAGCTGAAACATGGCTGCACATTTGCATTCTGAGAGACAGTTGAATAAAGAGTCAATGGGAGTGCTCACTGGTTCAACTAACGAGATTTGTCTGGACAATCATAATAACCTTCTTTGTCTGTGTAAGAGCCAGAGCTTCACACCCCACCGAGTGTGACTGGAGAAATTTGAGAATCAACAAACTTCACAGATAATGCTGTTTCAAACAAGGAGCTGGTCACATAACTTATCTGCTGGTCAGACTGCGAACAGTTTGAATTGTGCCTCACAGAAAGGTTTGAGCAAACTGCAATTTGAAGATGAAAGAGAAGGAAGCTCTCTCTCCCTATCTCTCTCACAAGCAAAGTCCCAAGGATCCATGGAAGCAGTTTAAGTCTCAAGACAGAGGAAAGCTTCAGCCTTCCAGTACCTGAGAAGCAAATTTGATAGTGTGCACTGGGCTCCAGAGAGAACCACAAGACCACAATTCCAACCAAGGACTTTACAACAAAACTAAAGACAGTAACTGAATTCCATTTACTACGCCAAACAGCACCCCCACCCTTAATTCTTTTCTCCCCTCTGTATCTATTTGTGTGTGTGTTTATCTTGTATGCATGCTAGCATACTGCACATGTAGTTTAGTAATTTTAACCGAGTTAGAGTGAAAAGATTAATAAACTTACATTTTTCTTGATTAAACCTGAGAAAAGCTGTCTGGTTCATTTGCAATTACAATTAGAGAGCAGTGAGCAAAGACTCACTGAGGTGAATCTAAAAACAATGTGTTTTCAAAGTTAAACCCTGTTATGGCCAAACCAGGAAAGGGGCAAGTGGGGAGCCTGAGACCCCTTCCTCACCCGGTCGTAACAGTATAATCTCCCATTTTTGCAATTTGAATACAATTCAAACAAAAGGGATAGCATACTAAAACCGTGCAAATTAAATCAGCTCAAGCTAATCAAAGTCTAATTACTGCTTACCATTTGCATTTCATTGCCTTTTATTTGTCTGACTGTGAAATCAGGTCACACCTCTTAAATCTGCTTGGCAGAGAATTGTAGCTTGGCATGGAAGGTTGGGCTGGAGGAATGAAACCCACCCTTCTTTGTAAACAAAAGGAGGAAGGAACTGCATTTAGAAAACACCTTTCATGACCTCAGGACATACCAAAGTGCTTTTTAGGCAATTACATATTTTTTGAAGTGTAGTGACTGGTGTAATTTAGGAAACGCGGCAGCCAGTTTGCACACAGCAAGCTCCCAGAAACAGCAATGAGATAATGACTGGACAATGAGTTGGAATTTGCTGAAGTGGGGCATCTCATGGATTTCCTGTTTAGTCAGACTGTTTCCTGCACCTTTCAGCTCAAAAATGTATTGACCTATTAGTTGCTGGAATTATGAGCTAGTAATGAGGGCATGCTTGGCATAATCTTCTCCATGCTCCTGACCTTCCCTACAGATATGGAAGGAGTCTACTTGCACACTAGGTCAGATGGCAGGCTGTACAATCTGTCAAGGCTGAAAGCAAAGCCAAGAATATATTGCATCCTGATCAGAGAACTCCTCTACACTGATGATGCTGCTCTAGTCACTCAGATGGAAACTCGGCTACAAAGACTCAGGGAATGTCACTCCCGTGCCTGTAACTTGTTCTCCTTGACTATAAGCATCAAGAAAACCATGGTCATGGAACAAAGTGTTGCATCCCTGCCCTTGATCACAGTAAATAACACCCTACTGGAAGTGGTTGCAAATTCTGCTGCCTTGGGTCCACGATGACAGACAATCTGTCCCTTGCTGCAGAGCTCGATCACACACATAGGGAAAGCAGCTACCACCTTTGGTCAACCTGCGAAGGTGCATGGGATAACACCAAGCTGACCCTTATGACCAAGCTGATAGTTCATGAAGCCTGTGTTCTCAGCACCTTGCTCTATGGCTGTGAAACATGGGCGACTTACAGCTACCAGGAAAAGAAGCTCAATAATTTCCAACTTCGCTGTCTGCGGCGTATCATAAGTATATCCTGGCAGAACAAAATCACAAATGTGGCAGTCCTCTCAAAGGCAGAGCTCCCAAGTGTGTTGGCACTAATCAAACAGAGGTGGCTTTGGTGAATCGAACACGTCCGTAGCGTGGAAGATGGTCGTATACCCAAGGACCTTCTGCATGGTGAGGTAGCTGGGACCAGATGACCAGTGGGACGGCCGAAGCTCTGCTTCAAGGAAGCTTGCAAGCGTGACATGAAGGCCCAAACTGTTGACAATCGCACCTGGGAGTCACCAGCTGGTGAAAAGGGGAAATGGTGACATATCCAGTGTGCACTACCATGGTGACAAGTAGTTACAGGAGCTTGGCAACAGGTGCCAACATCAAAAACAACAACTCAATGTGTCACTTGTCAGCTTCACATGCAGCACTTGTGGCAGAACCTGCTTCTCAAGGATTGGCCTTCACAGCCATCAACAAATGTGCACCAAGAGAAGACACCCCACTTAAATGGATTGTTTGCTACATGTCTATCATCTTTCATAGATGGAAAGATGCCAACTAATGAGGGCAACAGCACCTCTGGGACCTTGGGGAGTGACAACTTAAACAGTGAGATTTAAGGATTGAAAAAGAAACAAAAGAAGGACTGAGAAGGAGAGCGAATTAGAGTGGGTGAAATCAATGTCAAATCAGGTACAGAAAGAGAAATAAAGAGAGGGAAAATAAAGATTGGATTAGGAGAGACAGAAAATATAGACAGAAAGAAAATTTAAGAATTTAAAGAAAAGACCCTTTTCCTTGGATTGTTTCATTGCAGTCTATTTTGACTATGGCTGACTGATTGGAGTGTTCTGGTCGGCCTCAGGTTGTGGTGGTGAAGAAGTGGCCACCATTTTGAGGCCCCGGTCTCATTGAAATCTGACAGGCATGCTGGGGACAGCCAAAACAGGGGTCCTGATACAGCTCACCAGATTGAAACCTGAAAATTGGGCCTGTGATGCCGCCAGCAAAGAACAGAGGGTGGGGGTCCAGGGGTTGCAGCATCCCAGGGTATTTTTGTGTCTTAAATCGCATTTTAATCTCCATTGTGGGAGATCATCTGTAATTATTAATTATATGGGAGTAATTGTTCTGAATCTTGCTCCTCCAGGGCCCACACAAATAATTTGAAACTGACCTTTGGCACGCCTCTTCAATTCCATTGCCCGGGGAGCAGTTCTGACCTAAAATGGCAACCGGGATCCTAATTACATCGCAGCACCCCAATTTCCATATTAAAAGGGGACTATTGCCTGAAACAGGCGGGCGATTTGGCCAACCATGGCAGGCCCCTTTGTAAATGGAGCCTGGTTATCACCAGGTGAAGACAGTCAGAATGGACTCTGATGCATTCTATTTCAGAGCTTCTGGATGTAGTTGAACGTAAATAGTGTTTGGGCAGTTTCAATGCGTTTCACGTATGGGGGATCCTGCAGCACAAAACAGTCCACCATTCAACGTCAACTCAATTGTCAGTCTCAGCGAGGCCGCAGGAGAGGCAACAACAACAGAGCAACTTGCATTCAGACATCAGCTTTAACGTACTTCGCCAGAGCAATTATCAAACGTCGAGCTACCTAAGGAGATATTAGGGCAGCTGACCAAAAGCTTGGTTAAAGAGGTAGGTTTTAAAGAGTACCTTAAAGAAGGAAAGAGAGGTGGAGCGGTTTAGGGATGGAATTCCAGAGCTTAGACAACTGAAGGCACAGCCACCAATAGTGGAGCCGTTCAAAACAGGGTTGCGCAAGAGGCCAGATCTGATGACTGCGAAGTGGAATTGGCACAATGGTGTATCAAAGGTGATCTCCCAAAATTAAGGTTAAGACACACTGTTGGGGCAGGACACTGAGATTCTCCCTCTGTTTGACTGTGCTTCACCTAACATGGGAGAATTTCATGCTGATAATGAATGGACAAGTGGAAAATAGTCATCCGTTACGCCCACCCCTTCATTTTATTAAGGACAAAAGCTCTTAAAAAGTAGACATATAGAAAATGTTTCCACATCTGGAGGGGTCCAAAATTCGGGGCCATAAATATAAGATAGTCACTAATAAATCCAGTAAGGAATTCTGGAGAAACTTCTTTACCCAGGGAATGGTTAGAATGTGGAACTCGCTACCACATGGACTAGTTGAGGTAAATCCCATAGATGCATTTAAGAAGATGCTAGATAAACATATGAGGGAGAAAGGAGGAGAACGATATTCTGATAGGGTGAAATGACGTACGGTCGGAAGAGGTTCGTGTGAAGCATAAGCACCGGCGTGGACCAGTTGGGCTGAATGGCCTGTTTCTGTGCTGGAGATTCATTGCAATTCTATGTAAAAGTATAAATCTGTTAATTTTCAATTCAGGTTTAGATTTTGCAAATTTTAGATTGTGCTAATCAAATCAAAAAGAATTACAACAGGAAGCCCAGTTAAATTTTAAATATTCCATTGTACAATATCATGCTAAATCAATCAGTTGCTTATTATCACGGGCATAATTAAGAACTTTATTTGCAATTGGAAAATCAAAGTGAAGAGCCAAAGCATACAGTGTGAGACCCAATGAAGATTGAAAAGAGTTAAGGAGGAAGACAAGATAAATCAGAAAATAGTGGTTGGATTGTCAAAAGCTTAGTCTAAAAGACCTGTAGATTGTAAGAGGAAATCCAGAATTCCAATAGTTTAAGGCAAAGAAGTCGTTGAAATTAAGAGATGGCGCAATTTATAAAGATCACAAATTGATAACTTGTATTGTTTTGTTTTAGGCATTGTTAAACAAGCATTACGCCCTTCATTAACATATTAAAGGTGCCTAATGTCTGCTTTAGGTGATTGCCTGGGGTGCGTAAAGAAAATGAGCCACACAAATTTAACAGTGGGACCAATGCCTGTGCAGATTGTGGGCAGGCCTGCCCCACTGATAAATGGTTACACTTTGTTCCCGTTTCACACCTGAATTACATCGGCAATGCATGTCAATTTCTACTCTTAGGACCCCAAGAGGGTGAGATTGCCCTATGACGACATCGAAAAATGGACAACAGCTGTGTTTTACATTCTGCCCAATTTTCTTTCCCATTGACTTCAATGAGGCTTGTTGCTGACTCACTTTTGTTCATTTTGTTTTCTCGCCGTAGACCAATTTTACTTCCTGTGTATTCTTCGGGCGAAGGGATTTTGAGGGAGAGGATGTCTTTCCGACGAGACACGAAACCAAATGCCCCGCCTGCTCTCTCAAGTGGACATAAAAGATCCTATGGTGCCATTTTAAAGAAGATCAGGGGGTTCTCCCTGTTGTCCTGGTCAATATTTATCCCTCAAAAAAATGATTATCTGGTCATTATATTTCTGTTTGTGGGAGCTTGCTGTGTGCAAATTGGCTTCTCGTGTTTCCTACATTATAACAGTGAGTTCAAAAAGTACTTCATTTGTTCTAAAGTGCTTTGGTGTGTCCTGGCTACATAAATGGTGTTATATAAATGCAAGACTTCCTTTGATAATTGGATCAGGGTGATCAGGTCTAATTCAGTCATATGTTTTTCCTTATGTTTGTACAATAGTTTTTAATTTATGTTAGTTATAGTTCAATTGAAAAAATATACAGCAATTTTGGAAGGTTGGGCTGGGATATTGGGCTCCCTCCATAATACAGCCTGAGGGACTGGGAGAGGCCACAGTCAGTCACTAAAGTGTCACCCCTGGCAGGGAGGTATAATTGCAGTATGGCAAATTAAAATGGGGAGTTACTGTTCACATAGGATTAATAAAAGAAAACTTGACAAAAAATGTGTATGCAAGTGGAATTGTGATCTTCAGGTCAAGTCGGGTTAGAGGTCAGGGGAATAATGGGACCAACACATACAGATGTAATACAGTCCCAATATTAATATCATATATTGTCCTTAAGTCTAGACAAAGATTCATTACAATAACAGCTTGCATTTATATAGAACCATTAATGCAAGGTGCTTCGCAGGAGTGTTCTCACACAAAATTTAATACCAAGCCACATAAGGAGATATTGGACAGGCAACCAACAGCTTGGTCAGAGAGGTAAGTTTTAAGGAATATCTTAAAGGAGGAGAGAGATGTAAAGAGGTGGAAAGGTGAAGGGAATTCCAGAGTTTAGGGCCGAGCCATCTGACAGCATGGCCACCAACAGTGGCGCAATGGAAATCTGGGATGCACAAGATGCCAAAATCTGAGGAGTGCAGAGATCTCAGAGAGCTGTTGGGCTGGAAGAGGTTACAGAGGTCGGGATGGGAGAGGTTATGGAGAGATTTGATCACACAGATGAGACTTTTAAAATTCGAGGCAATGCCGGATCAGGAGCCAATGTAGATCAAACACAATGGCATCTGAAGATGCTCAGTCTTTCACTGGTGGAAGTTACTTGATGATGCCCCTGAGTTAAGGAAACATATTCTGTGATATAGTCTTCATGGTAATATATAAAATATAATACCTGCTCCTTCCAAGTGAATTTATTGCAGTAATTCAATCTGAAGATTCACAGAGCAAATATTAAAGTACTTGACCTTTAGCCATGATTGTCTGTGACACAATCAGAATATGTTGATTGAATTACCATCATATAATTCACCATGTGGTACCCAGTATCATCTATATATTTTGCAGCCATTGACAGCATCAAGTACGTGCAGGAAATGTGTGTCAGAGGCTGTCAAAAAAAGGTCATATTTTCCAGAGCATGTCAAGCCAAAAGACAATTGAATTATAATGTCAATGCTATTTTCAAGCACGAAAAGTGCAGCAATATTCTTTCTCTGTTTTCCCGTCAGATCAGAATCAGTTTTTTAACTAAAGTTTAAAAAAGACTTGCAGTTGTTTAGCACAATGCCACTTCATGTGTGTGTAATTACTATGACAGAGATGACTGCAGTTATATTGGCAAGCATGGCAGCTATTTTGTGCAAAGTGAGATCCCACAAAAGGGATATGGTAGCATAGTGGTGGCTAGCTAGAACTGGTCACCTGGTCAGCAGGGGCTGACTCAGGACTTCGGAATTTCTGCTAGTATAAAAACAGGGGGTTTCTGCTCGTGCATGAAGGAAGTAGCATAAGGTCCAGTGTAATGGAGTACTACTTCAACAGAGTGCTTAACTTGGAATTTGGTGAGTGAGGGTGTAGGAAATTAAGGATGCCATATAGAATCTCTTAGTTTCTTAGGATAGCATGCAGAAGCAGGACATGCTATTAACTAATGTGAAAATAGAGGGATCACAGGAGACAATGTCAAGCTGTAACAAAACCTTACTGCAGCTGGGAGCTAGAGACCTTGAAGACAGCTTGTGTAACTGAAAACAGACATGCAGGGGCATCTCAATGTGTTAAGAGACTCTGGGATGCAGAAGAAGCCTTGAGATAAGAGGAAATAGGACAATGGTGAACTAAAAGGGCATTATGTAATTATCTAAGGTTAACATGATTGGTCAAGAAAAGCACGCTCAGGGCATGATCACCTCAAGGGTGAACATGATGGGAATGAGGAGGGGTTAACTGGACAAGAGCTGGGATAAACACGATCCTCCCAGTTGGGCCTGGTACAGTGCAGTGAACAAAAAACAAAAAGGCAAAGGGAAAAGAAGAGAACTGAGAAGACCAAAAGCAGCAAGATGTGCACTCCCCATGCAGGACTAATATGGGAAGTATATTAGAATTAGAATTTTATTAGAACATTACAGCGCAGTACAGGCCCTTCGGCCCTCGATGTTGCGCCGACCTGTGAAACCATCTGACCTACACTGTTCCATTTTCATCCATATGTCTATCCAATGACCACTTAAATGCCCTTAAAGTTGGCGAGTCTACTACTGTTGCAGGCAGGGCGTTCCATGCCCCTACTACTCTCTGAGTAAAGAAACTACCTCTAACATCTGTCCTATATCTATCACCCCTCAACTTAAAGCTATGTCCCCTCGTGTTTGCCATCACCATCCGAGGAAAAAGACTCTCACTATCCACCCTATCTAACCCTCTGATTATCTTATATGTCTCTATTAAGTCACCTCTCCTCCTCCTTCCCTCCAACGAAAACAACCTCAAGTCCCTCAGCCTTTCCTCATAAGACCTTCCCTCCATACCAGGCAACATCCTAGTAAATCTCCTCTGCACCCTTTCCAAAGCTTCCACATCCTTCCTATAATGCGGTGACCAGAACTGCACGCAATACTCCAGGTGCGGCCTCACCAGAGTTTTGTACAGCTTCAGCATGACCTCGTGGCTCCGAAACTCGATCCCCCTACTAATAAAAGCTAACACACCATATGCCTTCTTAACAGCCCTATTAACCTGGGTAGCAACTTTCAGGGATTTATGTACCTGGACACCAAGATCTCTCTGCTCATCTACACTACCAAGAATCTTCCCATTAGCCCAGCACTCTGCATTCCTGTTACTCCTTCCAAAGTGAATCACCTCACACTTTTCCGCATTAAACTCCATTTGCCATCTCTCAGCCCAGCTCTTGCAGCCTATCTATGTCCCTCTGTACCCTACAACATCCTTCAGCACTATCCACAACTCCACCGACCTTAATGTGAACTAATATGAACTGATATAGTTCACATTAGACTGTAAATCACTGCCCGAGTTTATTGCATTAGTTTGAGTAAAACTTTAATAAACTTGTTCTGACTTTGTCTCAATAAAGTCGATTCACAACTGAACTTGCATCATGTCTGTTCCTGGACCAGTAAAAGGATGAACCTTACCCTGATTACAAGGGAATTCGGTGCTATGAGGGAAGAGGTGCTGTTCTGGTCTTTTACAAAACGAGGAGCGATCGGAGTGAGGGAGTGGGAGACAATGGGACCTGGCAACAGCAGCGGCAGCGGCTGATAAATCAGAGCGGGGGAGGAGCAGACCTTCCATGGAGTGACATCAGAGGATAGGTGATTGGTTGGTGAGTTTTTAAGGTTTGTTTCTCCATAATCTAGGGCAGTTTAAACAAGCACCAAATCAAACAATAAAGTACTGTATTAAATTTGCAGTTTAGATTAATTGATAACATTTCAATCGGGGTTTCACACAGAGTAGATCTAGAGGTATTAATTAAAATTAGTAATTTAAACAAGGTATTAACTAGATTATAAAGATGGAATAGAGATTTTTGTTGTTCATGGATGGGCAGCTGCAGCCTGTTGCTTGCAATTCCTGCACCATGTGGGAACTTCAAAACACTTTGGGGGTCACGTGTGTCGGAAGTGTCTCCAGCTGCTTGAGCTCGAACTCTGGATTTCCAAGCTTGAGGGGCCGTTGGAGTCACTGAGGAGCATCAAGGAGCAGGAGAGTTTCCTGGCTTGTATGTTCCAGCAGGTGGTCACACCATAGGCAATGAGAGTTCAGGACAGTAGATGGGTGGCCATCCGGAAGAGTAGAAAGAGGTAGGATGTGCAAGAGTCTTTGGAGTGTGTGCCACTCTCAAGCAGGTACTCGGTTTTGGAGACTGCCGAGAGTGACAACACCTTAAAGGAGTGCAGTCCAGACCAGTCCACCAATCGGAAAGGGACTGCACAGGAGGGAACAGCAAAGACTAGAAATGTGTCGTTAATGGAGATTCCATTAATGGAGTTAGGGGGACAGATAGACATTTCTGTTACCTTTATCATGAGGGATGGTGTGTTGCTTCCCAAGCGCCAGGATAAAGGACATCATGGAGAGCGTGCAGAGTATTCTGCAGGGGGAAGGGAGTGAGCCAGAAGTTGTGGTACACAATGACGTAGAAAGAGCAGGTATTGAGGTCCTACGGTCAGATGTTTCAGGAGAAAGGGAGGAAGATAGTAATCTCTGAATTACTCCCAGTGCCATGTACTAGCGAGAATATAAATAGGCAGATAGGGAGGATCATTGTGTAGCTGGAAGCATGGTGCAGGAGGGAGGGCTTCAGATTCTTGGGACATTGGGACCAGTTCTGGGGCAGGAGGTACCTATTCAAAAGGGATGGGTTGCACCTCAACCTTGTGGCAATGTTCACCAGTGTGGTTGGAGAGGGTTTCAACTAAATTTCCAGGGGGATATGCACCAGCATATACAAGTAGAAATGAGGAATAAGATGCATAAAGGAGTGAGAGCATTGGATAGTACTAGAGAAGGAAGTCATACCATATTAGATAGGAGCATAATAAAAAGGACTACGAGGAATACAAAGACACGTTTAGAGTGCATGTATGTATATGCACAAAGTATGGTGAATAATATTTGGATACTACAAGCACAAAAACTGTGTGGGAATATGATGTAGTGGTAATAACAGAAACGTGGCTTAAAACTGACGAAGAGTGGACGTTTAATGTTCAAGGATGCAAAGTGTTCAGAAAAGATGGGGAAGGAAAAAAGAGAGGTAGAATGGCAGTACTGATTAAGGAAGACATTGTAGTGTTGCAAAGAGAGGATGTCCTTGAGTGAGCAAAGACATAATCCATTTGGTTAGAGTTGAGAAGCAAATAGAGTCTAATCACTCAACTGGGGGTATTCTATAAGCCTCCAAATAGTGAACGAGAGATAGAGGGGCAAATCTGGAGGGAAACCACAGAGATGTGCAAGAATTAGAGCATGGTGATGTTGGAGGAGTTAATTTGCCAAATATTGATTGGGATAATGTTAGAATAAAGGGTAAGGAAGGGGGAGGAATTTCTGAAATGTGTTCAGGGGAACTTCCTTGACCGGTATGTTCTCGGTCCAACAAGGAAGGAGGCGGTGCTGGATCTGATGCTGAGGAATGAGGTGGACCAAGTGGACTAAATGTCTGTGGGGGAACATTTGGGTAAGAGTGACCATTGTATCATAAGGTTTAGATTAGTGATGGAGAAGAGCAAGGAGCAATCTAAAATAGAACTTCTAAATTGGAAGACGGCTAACTTCAATGGGATGAGAGGGGATCTAACCAGAGTAAAATGAAACCAAAGATGGACAGGAAAAATAATAACGGAGCAGAGGATGATCTTTAAGGAGGAGATGTTTCAGGTACAGCCTAGGCACATTCCAACAAGGGGGAAAGGTAAAGGAACCAAAGCCAGGGCTCCTTGGATGACAAGGGAGATAGAGAATATGATGAAACCAAAATGGAGTGTATGATGCACGTCAGGTGAATTATTCAAATGAGAACCAGGCCAAATACCAATAGTTGCAAGAGGAAATGAAAAGGAAAATAAGACTGGCCAAGAGAGAATATGGGAATAATTTGGCAGTTAACATGAAAGGGGACCCAAAAATCTTCTATCGGCATGTAAATAGTAAGCAGATAGCAAGAGGAGAGGTGGGACTTCTTAGGGACAAAAAGGTTGATATATGCTTAGAAACAAAGGGCAAGGCTAGAATACTTAATGAGTACTTTTGGTATCAGTGTTTACTAAGATAGAGGAATCTGACAAAATATCAGAAACAAAGAGAGTAGAGGCAATGGATCGGGTAAAAATTGAGAGGGAGGAGGTACTGGAAAGGCTGACTATGCTTAGACTGGATAAGTTGACTGGTCCAGATGGCTTGAATCTCAGGTTGCTCAAGGAAGTAGGGGTGGAGATAGGGGAAGGGCTTGCCATAATCTTCCAATCTTCCCTAGATATAGGGGAGGTGCCAGAGGACTAGAGAGTGGCAAATGTGACACCCTTATTCAACAAAGGATGTAAGGACATTCCTAGTAACTATCACATTCCTAGTTTAACACCATTGGTGGGTAAGGGTTAGAAACAATAATTAGGGGGAAAAAATCAACAGGCACTTGCTGAGGTTTAAGTTGATTAGGGAGAGCCAATATAGATTTGTAAAAGGCAGATCATACTTGACTGATCTAATTGAATTTTTTGATGAAGTAACAGAGAAGATTGATGAAGGGGAAACAATAGATATTGTCTATATGGATTTTAGGAAAACCTTCGACAAAGCACTGGTTAACAAAACTCAGGCTCATGGAAAAGGAAGGTCAGTGCCAACTTGGATAAAAAATTTGGCTTAAGGTCAGAAAACAGCTAGTTGTGGTAAATCATTGTTTTTGGACTGGAGGATGGTAGACAGCGGTGTTTCCCAAGGGTCAGTGCTAAGACTGTTACTTTTTTAATATATCTCAATGACTTGCAGATTGGAATATAGAGTAAAATTTCAAAATTTGCCAATGATACCAAATTTGGAGGTATGGCAGACAGTGAGGATGATACCAATCAATTACAAAAGGACATAGATAGGCTACCAGAATGGGCAGGCAAGTGGCAGATGGAATTTAATCTATAAAAGTGGGAGGTGATGCATTTTGACAGAAGGGATAGGGACAGACAATAATAAACTAAATAGCACAGTTCTAAAGAGAGTACAGGGAGAGAGCGATCTGGGGGTTCATGCGCATAGATCTTTGAAGATGGCAGGACATATTGAGAGAGTAATTAGCAAAGCATAAGGGATCTTGGGCTTCATAAATCGAGGCATTGAGTACAAATTCAGGTAGGCTATGCTGAACCTATATAGAATACTGGTTAGGTCACAACTAGAATATTGAATCCAGTTTTAGTCACCACACTTTAGGAAGGATGCAAGGGTCCTTGAGAGGGTGCAGAGGAGATTTACCAGAATGGTTCCAGGGATGAGGGATTTTAGTTATAAGGTTAGGTTAGAGAAACTGCCGTTGTTCTCCTTGGTGCAAAAGAGATTCAGGGGTGATTTGATAGAGGTGTACATGATTATGAGAGATTTAGATAAGGTAGACAAAAAAAAGCTGTTCCCATTAGCTGGTGGTACAAGGACTAGGGGGATACAGATTTAAGGATTTCGGCAAGAAATGCGGGAGTGTGGGTGGATGTGAGGAAGCACTTTTTTACACAGTAAGTGATAATGATCTGGAACTCACTGCCGACAAGGGTGATGAAAGTGGAGACGATCAATGATTTCAAAAGAAAATTGACTGAGCACTTGAGAGAAATAATCTTACAAGGATATGGGGATAGAATAGGGAAATGGGACTAATTGGATTGCTCCACAGAGAGCCAACATGGGCTCAATGAGCCAAATAGCTGCCTTCTGTGCCATTATGACTCTAATGGTTTTGTTACTGGACTTGTAATCCTGAAGCCTGAACTAATGATCCGGAAATATGAGTTCAAATTCCAACATGGCAGCTGGGAAATTTAAATAGAGTTAGTTAAATAAAATTTGGTATAATAAGCTCATGGGCCAAATTTTGCCGAGTCCCTGCCATGACCCCCGATGTCAAGGGGGCCCAGAAAATATCTCCAGGAGAGGCCCACCACTGGCTTCAATGCCAAGAAGGCCCCACCCCATAATACCAGTGGTGACAAGGCTTCTTGGCAGCCTCCCACCGCTCTGCAACAGGAACATCATTAAAATATGTTAAAGCGTTATAATTAATGAACAATTACTTACCTCGTCATGGCAGCCGTCCCGCTCCCATATTATGGTCGGTGGCCGGCACTCCCACGCCATCCGATCCCTGACCAAAGAAGAACATCAGAAGGGAGGGGGGAGCAGGCAAGTTTTCAGGGTGGGTTGGGGGTGGTGGGGATAAACGTTTTCGATTGGTCGAAGGGGTGATGGGAAGGGGTAAAGGTAAATGTTTCTGAACTTTGGGTGAGGGGGGAAGATCAGGTACTGAACACTTGGGGCGGGGAGAGGGTAGGAATAACATGTATGGCTTTGTTGGGGGGGGTGGTGGGGGGTGAGGGGCTGGAAAGATTTTTAATTAGTTTTAATACTTTTAAATTAAATGTCTTCTTTAAATATTCTACCTGTCATTTAGGGCTCTAAGCCTTATAAAAATTGTGCGGTGCCTGTGCAATGGTGCCAGGTGCTGTTGCTGGGGACGGAGCGCCTGCCCGCTCCATATCATCCGGGGTTGTGGGGGGGATGCTGCGGTCCGCTCCGGCCATTTAAATTGGCAGCGAGCTAGTAAAATGCAGCCTAGTATCTGTAATGGTGATCTTGGAAACACTAATTGTTGTAAAAACCACACCTGGTTCATCAATGTCCTTTAGGGAAGGAGAACTGCCGTCCTTACCTGGTCTGGTCCATATGTGACTCCAAACCCACTGCAATATGTTCGATTCTTAACCGCCCTCTGAAAAGGCCTAGTAAGTCATTCAGTTGTTTTGAAGGAGGCGGCTCGCCACCACCTTCACAAGGGCAATTATGAATGGACAATAAATGCTGGCGTTGCCAGTGATTCCCACATCCCAGAATTCATTAAATGAACAAAGATAAGAGAACTGACAAATAGGGGGAGTTTGTTGGTTGAGGGATGAATGTTGCTCAGGATAGCGAGAGAATGTACACAGGATTATATAGAATACAGAACACAGAAACAGGCCATTCAGCCCAACCAGTCCACACCGGTAATAATGCTCCACTCAAGCCTCTTCATGTCTTTCCTCATCTAACTCTTGTACCCGCTATTCCCTTCTCCCTCATACGCTTATCTCACCTTCCCATAAATGCTTCTATACTATTCACTTCAGCCACTCCTTGTGGTAGCAAATTCCACATTCTCACCACTCTCTGGGTAAAGACGTTTCTTCGGATTTCCCTATTTGATTTCTTGATGACTATCTAATATTGATGGCCTCTTTCTTTGCCCTTCCCACAAGTGGAAACTTTCTCTCTGTTTCCACTCAATCAAAATCTTTCATAATTTTAAAGACCTCTATTAGGCCACCCCTCAGCCTTCTCTTTTCAAGAGAAAAGAGACCTAACCTGTTCATCCTTTCCTGATAGGCATGCTCCACATTCCTGGTATCATTCTTATAAATCTTTTTTGCACCCTCTCCAGTACTTTTATATCTTTTTTATAATATGGCAACCAGAATTGTGCGCGGTACTCCAGGTGTGCTCTGACCAAGGTTTGGTAAAGATTTAGCATAACTTCTTTGCTTTGGCAGAACCTTTAGGAATATTGACAGGCAGAGAGATCTGGGCGTACAGGTCCGCAGGTCACTGAAAGTGGCAACGCAGGTGGATAAGGTAGTCAAGAAGGCATACGGCTTGCTTGCCTTCATCGGTCGGTGCATAGAGTATAAAAATTGGCAAGTCATGTTGCAGCTGTACAGAACTTTAGTTAGGCCACACTTAGAATATTGCGTGCAATTCTGGTCGCCACACAATCAGAAGGACGTGGAGGCTTTGGCGAGGGTACGTAGGAGGTTTACCAGGATGTTGCCTGGTCTGGAGGGCATTAGCTATGAGGAGAGGTTGGAAAAACTCGGATTGTTTTCACTGGAACGACGGAGGTGGAGGGGCGACATGATAGAGGTTTACAAAGTTATGAGCGGCATGGACAGAGTGGATAGTCAGAAGCTTTTTCCCAGGGTGGAAGAGTCAGTTACGAGGGGACATAGGTTTAAGGTGCGAGGGGCAAAGTTTAGAGGGGATGTGCGAGGCAAGTTCTTTACACAGAGGGTGGTGAGTGCCTGGAACTTGTTGCCAGGGGAGGTGGTGGAAGCAGATACGATAGCGACGTTTAAGAGACATCTTGACAAATATATGAATAGGATGGGAATAGAGGGATATGGGCACCGGAAGTGCAGAAGGTGTTAGTTTAGGCAGGCATCAAGATCGGCGCAGGCTTGGGCCGAATGGCCTGTTCCTGTGCTGTACTATTCTTTGTTCTTTTCAATTCTATCCATCTGGAAATAAACTCCAGTGCTTGGTTTGCTTTTTTGTGTCCTTATTGACTTGTGTCGCGACTTTTAATGATGTGTGTATTTGTGCCTCCAGATCCCTTTGCTCCTTTACCTCATTTCGATTCTTGGGCTGGAATTTTTCATTAGGCAGGAGGCCCCGCCCACCTGCTAGAAAGTCGATGGCGAGCTTGCCTCCACCGTGCCTGGGGAGCCAGTTCCGGATTTTCGCTCCCCAGGCCTTTAATCGGTCTTGGGTGTTACTTCCACCTCGTTGAGGCATGAAGTCCCGCCTCATGGAGCTGCCGGCCTATAAGCGAGCCGGCAGCTCTTAGTCCCAGCAGTGCCACCTTGAGTGGTGGCCACTGCTGGGACTACACCCAGCCATTGCAAGCAAGGTAAAGGACAGCCCCAGAAGACAGGTTACATTTTTAGGGTCTTGCTGGGGGTAATTGGCTGGGCCCCGGCAAGGCAAGGGGGGTTAGTTAGGGGGGGGAGGCGGGGGGAGTGTTGTACATTGGGGGAGGTTGGGGCTTCAAGGGATGGCTCTTTGTGGGGCACAGGGTGCCCAATCAGGAGGGCCCATGCCCTAGCCACAAGAAGGCCGCCTGGTTTTACCAGGCAGGACTCTTGAGGCTTTTACTGGCCGGCCGCTGAGGGTAAAATATCCGTGGCAGTGGAAGGAGCCTCTAAGTGCCTGTTAATTGGCCACTTCAGGTCTTGATTGGCCTGGGGCGGGCGAGTCATTTCTCACTACCGCCCCGTGTAAAATTGTAGCAGGGGCAGGAGGGGTCAGGGACAGCCTCCCCCCCACTGTCTCCTATTTAATTTTGCGCCCCCGCCCCCACCCCTGCCATCAGCCCACTCGTTTGGAGGACATAAAATTCTGGCCTTATTTTCTAAGTAATAAGCAACCTCTTTACTTTTCTTACCAAAATGTAATACCTCACATTTATCCATGTTGAAATACATTTGCCAATTATATGCCCAATCTACAAGTTTATTAATATCATTTTTTAATTTGTTGCAGTCCTCCTCAGTCTTACAGTATGACCATCTCCCCAATGTGGTGTCTTCCGCAAACTTAGAAATTGTGCTTTTGATTCCAAAGTCCAAATCACTAATATAAACAGTGAAAAACAGTGGTCCCAGCACTGAACCTTGTAGAACACCACTTGCCACCTTCTGCCATTCTGAATAATACCCTTTTCTCCCACTCTCAGCGAGCGATCCATTCTGCTACTTGTCCCCTGATTTTGCATTCTCTGATCTTATTCATTGACCTATTCTATGGTACCTAATTGAAAGCCTCTTGAAAATCTAGATAAATTGCATTTACTACGTTACCCGGACTACTCTCTTTGTTACATTTTAAATAAATTCAGTAAGGTTGGTTGAGCAAGACTTTCCCTCTTAAAATCCATGCTGACTACTCACAACTCACTATTATCATTTTGGTTTCTAGGTGTTCTTTTACTCTCTCCTTTCGTAGGGATTCCATCATTTATCCTACCACGAAAGCTAAGCTGACTGGTCTATAACTCCCTGGACATGTACTATCCCCCTTCTTAAATATAGGTATAACGTTAGATATCCACCAGTCTTCTGGCACTTTTCCTTTCTCTAATGAATTAGTACAAATCTGTAGTAATTCCTCTGCTAGTTCTTCCCTAGATTCTTTTGAAATGTGCTGCTGTAATTTGTCCAGAACAGAGGTTTTATCCTCTTTAATAAAACTAGAAAGTGTAAGAAATACTCAGCAGGTCTGGCAGCATCTGTAGAGAGTGGAACAGAGTTAACGTTTCAGGTCTGTGACCTACTGTTTCTCTCTCCACCAATGCTGCCAGACCTGCTGAGTATTTCCAGCACTTTCTGTTTTTATTTCAGATTTCCAGAATCTGCAGTATTTTGCTTTTATCCCCTTTAAGTTTGATTGGCTTATTTAATATTTCATTTTTTAAATTTTAAATACAATTATTCCATTTCTAATCTCATCATCAGATGTCATGTCCATCTGCCTGTTCCTGGTAAATACTGAAGCAAAGTAATTATTCTATATTTCTGCTATTTCTCTATCATTGCCAGTCTCATTAATCTGTCCAGCATTAAATGGCTCTATTCACATCCCATTTTTTCTTTTATTTTATTTATGAACCTGTAAAATATTTTACTAGTTTGTTTTCTGTTCCTTGATAACTAAGTTTCATAGTTTCTCTTTGCATTCCTTTTATTTTTACTTTTCTTTTAATCTCTTTATATTCTCTGTTATCATGCACTCCACTGCTGTCCATGTACTTAATGTATGCCTCTTTCCTAACTCTGAATTGTTGCCTTATGTCTTTATTCATCCATGGAATCTCACTAGTGTTTAGTTTGTTCTTTACTTTTCGTGATATATATATTTTTCCTGCACTCTGGTCAACACTGTTTTAAATATTCCTCATTACTGTTCTACATCATTTTTGCCAATATTGTTGTCCATTTTATTTTCCCAAGTTCTACTTTCAGCCCCTCAAAATTGGCATTACCCCAATCTATCAGTCTGGTCATCATACTTACTCAATTATTATCTTAAAGCGTACAATTTTATGATTACTATTGCCTAGATGTTCCCCTACTTTTCCCTCTTTTGTCTGTTCTGACTCATTCCCCATTATTAGATCCAATAATGAAGCTTCCCTTATTGAGCTTCTTATATGTTGGGATAGAAAGGAGCACTGCACCCATCGTAGGACCTCCATTCCCTTATCCCCTTTACATCACAGAATCACAGAATTGTCTTCTGGCCAGTTAATAATAGGGTCACTGAAATCAGTTATGATTATTTTTCTATGTTTTTTGCTCATTTCCCTGGGGTAGAACTTCAACTTAATGCTGTGTTATATAACTAGTGTTTGTGGAACAGCTGCAGGTTATAGAAACCACATAGAATCATAGAATGGTTACAACACAGAGGAAGGCCATTCAGCCCAACTCTCTGAATGAGCAACTCAGCTGGTCCCACTCCAGTGCCTTATCCCTCTGGCCCTGCAAATATTTTCTCTTTGGGTGCTTATCCAACTCCCTTTTGAAATCTCCAATTGAATATTCCTCCTCCACACTCTCACAGGCAGTGCATTCCAGATCCTAACCACACAAAGCACAAAAAATGTTTTCCTCATGTCACCAATCACCTTAAATCAGTGTCCTCTGGTTCTCAACCCGGGAGTGATGGCCACTGCTGGGACTGGAGCCCAGCTAGAAGTCAAGATGCCGTGGAGCCTGGATGGCAGGTAAGTTTTGGTTGCCACACCGGGGGTAATCGGTCGGCCCCCGGCAAGGCAAGGGTGGTCGGTTGTGGGGACGGGGTGGGACGGGGTGGGGGGGGAGGGGGAGCGTGTTGGGTGTTGGGGGTGGTTGGGGTAGTGGGGGCGGCCCTCCATCGGGAACAGGGTGCCTGATCATGAGGGTTGTGGCCACTTAAGGGCCTTGATTGGCCTGGGGTGGGCGGGCCGTTTTTCACTGCCGCCGCCCTGCGTAAAGTGGTGGCAGAGGCGGGAGCGGTTTGGGAAGGTCTCCCAGAGCCTCCCGCTCCATTTCACGCCACAACCGCACCACCACCACCGCCCCCCACCACCATCCCTCTTGTCCAGGTGGCATAAAATTCCGGCCAACGTTTCAGGTCAATAACATTTCATCAAAGAGGTTCTTATTTCAAATTTGCAGCATCTGCTGTATTTTGCATTTGCTGAGATGGAGTTGTTTCGGTGAGTTGTTGAATTGATGCCCTCCCAGGTAGACATAAAAAAATCCCAGGCATTATGTTGAAGAAGCGCAGGAGAGTTCTCCCTGGTGTTCTGGCTGATATTCATCCCTCAACCAACATGACAGTAAAGAGATTATCTGGTCATTATCACATTGCAGTTTGTGGGTGCTTGCTATATGCACATTAGTGGCCATGTTTCCTCCATTACAACAATGACTGCATTTCAAAAGTTCTTCATAGACTGTAAAATGCTTTGAGACATTCTGAAGTTTTGAAATGTGTTATATAAATGCTTTTCCATCTGCTACAAAACTAAGTAAAGGAAAAACAGCGTGGAGCACTTTGAAGAAAATTGAATGTGAAGCTCCTTCACGCTGTCCGCTGGCATTTTTATGACTTTTATATCCACTAGTACACAAAATGTACTTTAAGGCATAGGAGCTGTGAACTCATAAGGGAGAGGGTTCACTATCTGTGCTATTTCCGGTAATCAGTAATGGCTCAGAGATGTTTCCTTCATTTTGCCTCAGGTCCATGATGTCCTTGAGATACCAATGTGTTTAAGAATCAATACACCCTCTTTTGTGCTGCTAATAAAGTCTATCCTGAAGTGACAAATGCTGAGAGGAGTGTTGATTCAGGACGTGCAGATGCTGACAATAGAGCTTGTGTGATGGACAATCTCTTCAATGGTAGAAATTCAGCAGGTTTCCAATGTTAATATGTTGACTGCGGAATTGGAAGTGTACTTGAAAAGGAAAAATTTGCAGGGCTTTGTGGGATAAGCAGGGGAGTAGGACTAATTGGATAGCTCTTTCAAAGAGCTGGCACAGGCATGATGGGCCGAATGGCCTCCTTCTGCACTGTATGATTCTAGTACATAAAGGACATTAAACTCTATTGACATTCTAAGATAGATCATGCTTGGAAAGAAATTACCTGTACTTATATTGCATCCCACCCAATTTTTCAGGATGCCTCAAATTGATTCACCAGCCATCAGCCTCCACCCCAAAACCGAGTTGCAATTCTAGCCATTACGCTGGGATTGCACCTGCAAATGCCCTGTGGTACTGGTTCCTCCAGAATTTGAGGGGTCACAGGGTGAGCACTATATTACCTTAGGGCAGGTGGCACAGACACTACTCAGACACATTTCTAGTGCTCACCAGCCCCATGCCAATGGAAACATCAGCCTCTGTCCACTCTGGGGTGGAGGGGTGGAGGGTTACCAACTCTGGCAGCTGTCCAATTTTCTACCAAGTTATGGGTGTATCCTAAAATGTCCAACCTGCTGTCTAGGCCTGAACCACATAACTGGGGCCCATATGTATCCTGGCTGGGACCAAGAGACCTTTAGTCACTTGCCTTGTAAAGGGTGGATAGATGTTGACAAGCAAGCAGAAAACTTCCAGAAACGGGGGTCTGCTGTTTCCCTGGGGACTATCCCATTCTTTTACTGGAGTTTAGCAAGTGGACCGGCAGAACTCTCAGAGAGTGCAGGAGGGCTTGCCAGGAGCAGCACCAGGCATACCTAAAAATGAGGTCAAACTGGTGAAGCTGCAACACAGGACTGCTTGTATGCCAAACAGCGGAAGCAGCGTGCAATAGACAGAGCTAAGCAATCCCACAACCAATGGATCGGATCTAAGCTCTGCAGTCCTGCCATATCCAGTTGTGAATTGGTGGACAATTAAACAACTAGCAGGAGGAGGAGCCTCCACAAATATCCCCATCATCCTCAGTGGGGGAGCCCAGCACACCTGCGCAAAAGACAAGACTGATGCATTTGCAACCATCCTCAGCCAGAAGTGCCGAGTGGATGATCCCTTTTGGCCTTCTCCTGAGGTCCCCAGCATCACAGATGCCAGTCTTCAGCCAATTTGACTCACTCCTCGTGATATCAAGAAACGGCTAAAGATACTGGATAAAGCAAAAGCTATGGGCCCTGACAACATTCAGGCAATAGTACTGAAGACTTGCATCCCAAAATTAGCCAAGCTGTTCTAGTACAACTACAATACTGGCATCTACCCGACAATGTGGAAAATTGCCCAGGTATATTCTGTACACAAAAAGCAGGATGAATCCAACCTGGCCAAATCCAACCTGGCCAATTACTGCCCTATCAGTCTACTCTCAACCATCAGAAAAGTGATGGAAGGTATCATCTATAGTGCCATCAAGCGGCACTTACACAGCAATAACCTGCTCAGTGACGCTCAGGTTGGGTTCCGCCAGGGACACTCAGCACCTGACCTCATTACAATCTTGGTCCAAACGTGGACAAAAGAGCTGAACTCAAGAGGTGAGGTGAGAGTGACTGCCCTTGACATCAAGGCAGCATTTGACCGAGTGTAGCATCACAGAGCCCTAGCAAAACTAGAATCAATGGGAATCGGGGGAAAACTCTCCACTAGTTGGAGTCATGCCCAGCACAAAGGAAGATTTTCTTTTTTTTAAATTTATTTAGAGATACAGCACTGAAACAGGCCCTTCGGCCCACCAAGTCTGTGCCAACCATCAACCACCCATTCATACTAATCCTACATTAATCCCATATTCCTACCACATCCCCACCTTCCCTCAATTCTCCTACCACCTACCTATACTAGGGGCAATTTATAATGGCCAATTTACCTATCAACCTGCAAGTCTTTGGCTGTGGGAGGAAACCAGAGCACCTGGCAAAAACCCACACGGTCACAGGGAGAACTTGCAAACTCCACACAGGCAGTACCCAGAATCGAACCTGGGTCACTGGAGCTGTGAGGCTGCGGTGCTAACGACTGTGCTGCCCCAAAGGTGGCTGTGGTCATTGGAGGTCAATCATCTCAGTCCCAGGCCATCACTGCAGGATAGTGTCCTAGGCCCAACCATCTTCAGCTGCTTCATCAATGACCTTCCCTCCATCATAAGGTCAGAACTGGGGATGTTCACTGATGATTGCACAATGTTCAGCACCATTTGAGACTCCTCCTCATATACTGAAGCAGTCCATGTCCATATGCTGCCAGACCTGGACAACATTCAGGCATGGGCTGATAAGTGGCAAGTTACATTCGTGCCACACAAGTGCCAGGCAATGACCATCTCCAAAAAGAGAGAATCCAACCATCTTCCCTTGATATTCAATGAACTTACCATCGCTGAATCCCCCACTATCAACATCCTGGGGTTACCATTGACCAGAAACTGAAATGGACCAAGCACATAAATGCTGTGGCTACAAAAGCAGGTCAGAGGCTGGGAATTCTGTGGCGAGTAACTCATCTCCTGAATCCCCAAATCCTGTCCATCATCTGCAAGGCACAAGTCAGGACTGTGATGGAATACTCTTCACTTGCTTGGATGGGTGCAACTCCAACAATACTCCAGAAGCTTGACACAATCCAGGTCAAAGCATCCCACTTGATTGGCATCCCATCCACCACCTTCAACATTCACTCCCTCCATCACCGATGCACAGTGGCAGCAGTGTGTACCATCTACAAGATGCACTGCAGCAACTCACTAAGGCTCCTTAGACAGCACCTTCCAAATCCACGCCCCCACCTGCCAAGAATGAGGCACATCAATTTTGTCATGAACATCTTTAACTGTTGTGAGAGTGAGGAAATGACTTGTTAAACAGATCAGCCGTGGCTGGAAAAAAACATTTACATACTAACAGAAATCGAAGGTGAGGAAGCGCATTCTAGAGCCTACTAAGGAGGATACAATCCACGAGGGCCAGGACTGGTTGGAGCAGCTGGTCACATGACTACCTGGCTGTTCCAGGGTTTTCTTTTGAAATGGCCACAAAGTGTTTGAAAGCAGAAAGTCTGTTTGGTCCTGGACTGAGAAGATCTCTGCTCTCTGCTCCCATCTCTTTCTCACAAGCCTCTGAAACCACTGAAGACACATGAACCCCAAGAGAGAAAAGTCTCCTACAGCGAACAAGGTTTAAGAAGAATACTGGGCCCCAATGAAAAGCCATATCTACCTACAATCAAGGACTCTACAATGAGCTTGAAGAACCGTAACAAAAACTCTTCAGATATTGCCTCAAACTTTTCCACTTTATTTTTCTTCTGCTCTTTTCTGCCTCTATTTGCATGTGTGAATCGCGTATGCCTGCTAGCATGAGTGTATCCGTAGGCATTAACCAAATTAGAGTTTAGGTTTAATAAATGTCAACTTTTCTTCTTTAGACCTAAGAAAGCCTGTTTGTGTTGGTTTCTTTACCTTATAATTGGAAAGCGGTGAACAAGGATTCACCAAGGGGGAGCTCAAAATACAGTGTGTTTAAAATTAAACCTTGTTACGGTATGACCAGGTGAAGGCTGAGAGGGACACCTAGACACCTCTCTCACCTGGTCGTAACAACCACCTAGAAGGACAAGGGCAGCGGATGCATGGGAACATCACCACTTGCAAGTTCCCGTCCAAACCACACACCATCCTGACTTGGAACTTTATATCGCCGTTCCTTCACTGTCGCTGGGTCAAAATGCTGGAACTTCCTTCCTAACAGCACTGTGGGTGTACCTACCCCACATGGACTGCAGCGGTTCAAGAAGGCAGCACACCACCACCTTCTCAAGGGCAATTCGCGATGGGCAATAAATGCTGTCCTAGCCAGCGACGCGCACAACCTATGAACAAATAAAAAAATACACCATTCTCCCCACAAATGCACCATACAAGTTCTCCTTCGAAATGCATTCCTTATTGTTCTAATTAGCACAAAGTTACCACATATTTTAATCCCGTTAACACTCAGCAGGAAACGGGGCTCAGCCAATATTTTTTCCGAAGTATATCCTGAGCTGCCCTTCGCTCCGTATCGGTTAAATTATACATCACAGCCTCAGTTATCTGCTTTCTGATGCCTGCACACTCTGAGCCAAGGTAGGGATCCAAGCTTCGCCCACCACTTGTCACATGATGATGGAACGTATTTATAAGCTGCAAAAAAGAGTGTATTTCTATTCTGAGACACATTAATACCTCGAGGGAACCCAGGACCAGAGGCAAGGCAAGGAGACGCACCTCTAAAGCCATCAGCAACTCCAAAACATTCAACAGTGCCTCTGTGACTGTTTCTGCCTCCTTTTGAAAAGGCAGTAGCATACAGTAAGTAGACTTTAGTTGCCAAATAATGGCTAGTAAAATTCCCTCTGTATCCGGCCATTACAAAGACTGATTCCCTCTTACAACTCTCAGTGAGCAAAGGACATTCTCTCCCATGGCAGTCAGAGTTGCTGAAAACATTACAACCAAAAAAAAAAGCCACAGACAACACATTAAGAATGAATATATATAATCATAAGACAGTTCTGAATTACTTCAGCTACTAGCGCATAGGGATCAAAAATGGCAATGAAAAGTGACATTTTCATTGTAATGGTATTCATCAGTGTCACAGCTTCACCCTTCAATACGAATAAGAGCAGAGTATTTAATGTATGCAATTTTATAGCACTCATTTAGAGAACATCACTAACTGAAATTAGAATCACAGAATGGCGCAAGGAGCCCACAAAGGAGCTTTACGGATGGTCTCCTTACCAGTGCCGGATTTTAACTCTGTGGAAGTGAATGGGTTTTGAGAGAGTTAAATTCTCACCCACATTGGCTCTGAATACTGAAAGAATGAAGGACCTGGATTTATATGGCACCTTTCACAACATCAGGGTGTCCCAAATTGCTTTTCAGCCAATGAAATATTTTTGAAATACAGTCAGTGTAGTAACCTTGGAAGTACGGCAGTTGATTTGCGCACAGCAAGCTCCCACAAGCAGCCGTGTGATCATGACCAAATGATCTGTTCTTAGTGATGTTGGTTGAGGGATAACTATCAGACAGGATACTGGGGGAGAACACCCCATCCATCCCCCGCACCCCCCACTTTGTGCCCCCCGCCCCCAGTACTACACAGCCATCATCCTAGTTTTTATGCTCCAGGTCCTTTCACACAAAGTGCAGTGGAAATCTGGAACTCTCCTCCCAAAATGCTGTTGAGGCTGGTGGTGGGGGTTGGGGGGTGGGGGGGGTGGTGGGGGGGGGCGGTTGCTGGTTGTCGTGGGGGGTGCGTGGAGGGGGAGGTATTCAATTGAAAATTTCAATATTGAGATTGATAGATTTTTGTTAGGCAAGAGTATTAAGGGGTACGGAACCAAAGTAGGTAGGTGGAGTCAAGATACAGATAGTCACGGTCTAATTGAATTGCAGTATAGGTTTGAGGGGCTGAATGGCCTACACCTGTTCCTGTGTCATAAAGTCATAGAGTTATACAGCACAGAAACAAGCCCTTCGGCCCATCGTGTCCATGCTGTCCATCAAGCACCTAACTATTCTAATCCCATTTTCCAGCACTTGGCCTGTAGCCTTGTATGATGTGGCATTTCAAGTGCTCATCTAAATACTTCTTAAATGTTGTGAGGGTTCCTGCCTCTACCACCTCTTCAAGTGTTCCTAAGTCCACTTTCTGCAATGAGTTCTTTATGTTGTCTGATGCAACATAAATGAGATATGTGGAGTCCAGTTTGCTGAAGATCTGAAACAGATTTATTAACGGCTAAACTATTATATACAGTGCAGAGTCAACTATTTACAGAACCTTCATCTAGGTGTTACAGTTACAGAGTGACTATGGCTTGTAGTCACATAACTACAAGTGACTATGGCTTGTAGTCACATAACTACATCCTGATACTTGCCTCAGTAGCAAACTATGATCTTAAAGGGACATCACTATTAAGGCAATCATACAACACTTGCCCCGGCTTTACCCACATCCATGCACCACTGAGACCTAACAAGGTAAGGGAAGGATGGAGCGGGGGTTAAAATCGACTCTGTAGTTTTGTATAGCAACTTACATCTTTGGGAGCAAAAAGACTTTCAGGTGCAATGTACACTGTAATAAAATAAGCAAACCTTCAGTGAACAGGAGGCAAAACAACCAGAAGGAAACACATTCACACTTGTAATGAGGCAAATCAAAAGAAAATAAATTGCGTTTTGTTGTGCACGCTGTCTTTATGCTTCAAGCAAAAATTTTTCATTTAAATGCTGATTTCTCGAAAGTTATACGCTGCCAATAATGCCTTCTCCTGGCGCATTCTAATTTGACATTGTGAAGTCACATTAGAAAGAAAGGAAAAGCATTGGCTCTCACTAGGAAAGACAGTCTTATTTAGTAATGCCAATCAGTGACTTCAATAGGAACTTGATAAAGAGTAACCAACATTTCTATACTGAACTGTAGTGAATACTAAATCTATGAGCATTTGTTCAACGGACAAGTGAAGGTCTTGGAGAGAGTTGCGGTGCAGATTTACCAGAATGGTACCAGAATGAGGGAGTTCAGTTATGTGAGAGATTGGAGAAGCTGGGATTGTTCTCCTTAGAGCAGAGAAGCTAAAGGATTGATTTAATATAGGCACTCAAAATTCTGAAGGGTTTTGATAGAGTAGGTAGAGAGAAGCTGGGCTGAATTTTATGGGCTCACTAGGGACGGGAACAGAGGGGGCTGCGGTGGGGGGGGGGGGGGCATACGATTTTGTGGGAAGGTGGTGGTGGGGGGGGGATGGAGTGCCTGTCGCCTTTCCGATGGCCTCGAATTTAATCCAGGGCGGAGAAGACCGAGAATGGACTTCCTGCCCAGAGGCCATTGAAGCCCTTAAAGGCCACTTAAGGGCCTCCTCCCACCTCAGCTGGTATTTTACCGGCGGCTTGTGGGAGCCTTCCCACATGGCAAGGTCACCCAGCAAAACAAGGCGGTATTCCTGTTGGCTAGGTTGGGGGGGGGGGGGAACCCTCCTCCATGGGCTATCTGAGGCCAACGGAGGGATCCCCTTCCTTAAAGGGACGTGGACTCCATGGTGGGCAGTAAATTAAATGCTCACTGTGGAATTTGGCCAGGGGTCCAAAACAGGGCTGAGGCAGAGACGCCCCCAGTCTTCCAGCCCTTTGCTGGGACCCCTGCCATCAGGATTAAATTCATCTCACTGTTTCCACTGGAAGGAGCGTCAGTAACCAGAGGACACAGATTTTAAGATAATTAGCAAAAAAAAATCAGAGGGGAGATGTGGAGAACTTTTTATTTTACACAGCAAGTTGTTATGATCTGAAATGCAGTGATGAAAGGGGATTGGACATGTATTTGGAAAGGAAAAATTTGTAGGGCTATGAAGAAAGAGTAGTAGCATGGGAGCTGGCAGAGCATGATGGGCTGAATGGCCTCCTGTGCTCTAACCTTCTGTGATATTGGATTCATTCTGTTACCCTGCACTTCAACTGAGGAAACTACGATTGAACCAGGCTGTTACTCTACAGCCTAAAACGCTTCCTAGCCAATGAAGTACTTTTCAAAGTGTAATCACTGTTTTGATACAGGAAACATGGCAGTCAGTTTGCGCACAGCAAGATCCCACAAAACGAAATGAGATATTTGGCTAGATCATGCATTTTACTGATCTTGGTTGAGGACTCAACATTGTTCAGGACATCAGGGAGAACTCCCCAGCACTTCTTTGAAATAATGGGCTGACTTTTACGCCGCCCCAGTGGGTCGGATGGTGGCGTGGGGGCAGATGGGGACAGTGTAAAATTGAGCGTGAGGCTCCTGGAGGCCTTGGGGGTGGGGTTGGGGGGGGGGAAACGGCCCACCCGCCCAAGGCTAATAAAGTCCCTTAATGGCCACTTAAGGGCCCTTGACCGCCTCCACGAGTATTTTACCCATGGCAAGCGGGCATGCTGGGGATGTGAAAGGCCACCCAGCAATAGCTGCCGGCCTTTTCGCGCACTGGGGGCGGGGGTGTCATGGCAGTCAGGCGCAGGGTGCCATATTGAGGGCCGCCCCTGCCTCCCAACCCACCCTTGGGACCCAAAATACACCCCTTCCCCCCAAACGACCACTCCAGCCTCACCAGGGCACAACCGATCTCCCTGGTGAGCCATGCCCAACTTATCTTCCATCCTGGCTCCATGTCGTCGGCTGGGCTGCAGTCCCAGCAGTGGTCACCACTCCCGGCAGCTCACTGAGACGAAACCTTTTCCCTCAAGTGGGTGAAAGTCCCACTTCGGGACAATAAAGCCCGGGGACCTGTAAAATGCGGGATGGATTCCCGGGCTAGGCGGAAGCGGGTTCGCCACCGAATTTTACGTCGGTGGCGAATTCCCATCCGCCTAAGGTAAAATCCAGCCCAATGGCTTGAAATTTGTGATGTCTACCTAAAAGGGCTAAAGCATGAGGGCGGCACAGTGGCGCAGTGGTTAGCACTGCAGCCTCGCAGCTCCAGGGACCCGGGTTCGATTCTGGGTACTGCCTGTGCGGAGTTTGCATGTTCACCCTGTGACCGCGTGGGTTTTCGCCGGGTGCTCTGGTTTCCTCCCACAGCCAAAGACTTGCAGGTTGATAGGTAAATTGGCATTGTAAATTGCCCCTAGTGTAGGTCGGTAGGTGGTAGGGGAATATGGGATTACTGTAGGGTTAGTATAAATGTGTGGTTGTTGGTCGGTGGGCCGAAGGGCCTGTTTCAGTGCTGTATCTCTAAATAAAATAAAAAAGGCAGATGGGGCCTTGGTTTAATGTTTCAACTTAGGCGGCACAGTGGCGCAGTGGTTAGCACCGCAGCCTCACAGCTCCAGGGACCCGGGTTCGATTCCGGGTACTGCCTGTGTGGAGTTTGCAAGTTCTCCCTGTGTCTGCGTGGGTTTTCTCCGGGTGCTCCGGTTTCCTCCCACAAGCCAAAAGACTTACAGGTTGATAGGTAAATTGGCCATTATAAATTGTCACTAGTATAGGTAGGTGGTAGGGAAATATAGGGACAGGTGGGGATGTTTGGTAGGAATATGGGATTAGTGTAGGATTAGTATAAATGGGTGGTTGATGTTCGGCACAGACTCGGTGGGCCGAAGGGCCTGTTTCAGTGCTGTATCTCTAATCTAATCTAATCTAACTTCCTTGGCTGTAAAAGAGTATCACTGTTCTGAAGATGTGAAAAATAAATGTTTTTTTTTCATTCAGCCTGATAATACTCAAGGTGCAGTCTTTACTTTTCCCAAATAATGATAGCACAGGGACCAATATAGCAGAGAGCAATCAAACATCCATGGCAACATGGGCCCCTTCAACAGGTGAAAATTGGAAAATGGAAACTGCAGCTTAGTCAAAAGCAACAACATAAAAATAAGGCGAAGGTGAGTCGTGTTCAGCAGAGAATATCAAGAGGTAGTTAATGAGAAAATTAAATAATTGAAAAACAATGAACTTGGGAATAGGAGTAGACCATTCAATCCTTCAGGCCATTCAATTAGATCATGGTTGATCTACGTCTAAACTCCATTTACCCGTCTTTGCTCCAGATCCTCGATACCCATGCCGAACAAAATTCTATTCATCTCAGTATTGAAAGATCCAATTGTTGCCCAGCATTTATCAAGAGTTCCACATTCCATCAAGATTTTAATTACTGCTACCATTAAAAAAAATGTCAAAAGACATTTAAAGAAGGAGAAAGTTTGGCATTAGGAAAAACACAATGGTTTGGAGCTTCATCGATGAATTATCTTCATTTGATAGAGAAGCTACAAATGTGGAAAGATGTAGGTGATTGAAACATGGTGGTGGGTGAAATAGAGATTCCTTTTCCAGTGTTATATTAACATCCAAAATGCATGTATCTGTGTGATCACCCAACTGTGTCCAGTTCCCCTCCAAGACTTGTTCTTGCTTTGAAAACTCACGCTTTGTATCAATCAATAATTTGAACTTCCAAAGAGGAGGATGACGAGGTAGGATTGGAGAAATATACTCAACCAAAGGCAATCTTCCACATTGACAACAAGCGCGTTTTGGTTTTATTTCTTCGTCAGGCAGGAATTTGTTGGTCTTTATTTTTTTTTATTCATTCATGGGATGTGGGCGTCGCTGGCCAGGCCAGCATTTATTGCCCATCCCTAATTGCCCTTGAGAAGGTGGTGATGAGCTGCCTTCTTGAACTGCAGGTGGTGGTGTTCCCATGCATTTGCTCTCCTTGTCCTTCTAGTTGGTAGAGGTCGCGGGTTTGGAAGGTGCTGTCGAAGGAGCCTTGGTGCATTATTGCAGTGCATCTTGTAGATGGTACACACTGCTGCTACTGTGCGTCGGTGGTGGAGGAAGTGAATGTTTGTAGATGGGGTGTCAATCAAGCGGGCTGCTTTGTCCTGGATGGTGTCGAGCTTCTTGAGTGTTGTTGGAGCTGCACTCATCCAGGCAAGTGGAGAGTATTCCATCACACTCCTGACTTGTGCCTTGTAGATGGTGGACAGGCTTTGGGGAGTCAAGAGGTGAGTTACTCGCCTCAGGATTCCTGGCCTCTGACCTGCTCTTGTAGCCACGGTATTTATATGGCTACTCCAGTTCAGTTTCTGGTAGCCCCTAGGATGTTGATAGTGGGGGATTCAGCGATGGTAATGCCTTTGAATGTCAAGGGAAGATGGTTAGATTCTCTCTTGTTGGAGATGGTCATTGTCTGACACTTGTGTGGCGCGAATGTTATTTGCCACTTATCAGCCCAAGCCTGGATATTGTCAAGGTCTTGCTGCATTTCTACACGGACTGCTTCAGTATCTGTGGAGTCATGAATGGTGCTGAACATTGTGCAATCATCAGCGAACATCCCCATTTCTGACCTTATGATTGAAGGAAGGTCATTGATGAAGCAGCTGAAGATGGTTGGGCCAAGGACACTACCCTGAGGAACTCCTGCAGTGATGTCCTGGAGCTCAGATGATTGACCTCCAACAACCATAACCATCTTCCATTGCGCTAGGTATGACTCCAGCCAGCGGAGGGTTTTCCCCCTGATTCCCATTGACCTCAGTTTTGCTAGGGCTCCTTGATGCCATCCTCGGTCAGATGCTGCCTTGATGTCAAGGGCAGTCACTCTCACCTCACTTCTTGAGTTCAGCTCTTTTGTCCATGTTTGAACCAAGGCTGTGATGAGGTCAGGAGCTGAGTGACCCTGGCAGAACCCAAACTGAGCGTCATTGAGCAGGTTATTGCTAAGCAAGTGCCGCTTGATGGCACTGTTGATGACACCTTCCATCACTTTACTGATGATAGAGAGTAGGCTGAAGGGGCGGTAATTGGCCGGGTTGGACTTGTCCTGTCTTTTGTGTACAGGACATACCTGGGCAATTTTCCACATTGCAGGGTAGATGCCAGTGTTGTAGCTGTACTGGAATGTACTTTATGCATATAAAAACAACATAAATGATTCTGCAATGATTTTCTCTGTTAGGGAATTCATGGTGAAATCAAAAATACATTCTAAAAGTTCAAAGAAAGCCTGGCATTTATTAGCATGTAGCCGCCTCTCTCAGAACGTGCTCCAACAGTAACAGTGACAGAGACGAATGTTGTACACAGCCTTGACGGTGCCTCAACGATTGTCCCCGGTGAGGCCCCAGAGACTTACCCTGTTGTGGCTGGCTGCAGTTCACTCCGGTAGTGCTGCTGGGACTGAGAGCTGCTGGCCTGCTGATGGGCCAGCAGCTCTTGGAGGCAGGACTTCCTGCCTCAGGGGGGGCGGAAGTCCCGCCCAAAGCCAATTCAGGGCCTGGAGAGCGTGAAATCCTGGTGTGGCTCCCCAGGCTTGGTGGAGGTGGGCGGGACCTCCTACCCAATGTAAAATCCTGGCTTATATCTATCAGGAAATTTGAACAAGCTGGGCTCTTTTCTGTCGAAAATAGAAGACTGAGGTGACCTGATAGAGATCTTTTAAGATTATGAAGGGGTTTGAGAGGGTCGCTGTAGATTGTCCACTTGTGGGGGAATCTGAACCAATATAAGGTAGTCACTAATAAATCCAATAAAGAATTTTGGAAAAAAATATTTAACTGGAAAGTGGTTAGAATGCGGAAGTTGCTAATGCAAGAAGTAGCTGAGACACATAGGATAAATTCAGTTAAGATGCATTTAAGGGGAAGCTTTTTTTAAATTCATTCATGGGATTCGCTGGCCAGGCCTGCATTTATTGCCCATCCCTAATTGCCCTTGAGAAGGTAAATACTTGAGGGAGAAAGGAATAGAAGGATATGTTGATTGGTTTAAATGAAGTAGAGTGAGAGGAGGCTCGTGTAAAGCATAAATACCAGTATAAACTTGTAGGGTTGAATGGCTTTTTTCTGTGCTGTAAATTCTATGTAATTTGTCAATTTTCAATACAAGTTTGGAAATTGAACATTTTAGACGATGGTAATCAAATCAAAAAATTTACAGCAGGAAGCGCAGTTAAAATTTAAATATTCCATTATACAATGTTGTGCCTAATCAAACAGCTCTTTGTTAACACGGGAAACTAAGAAATGTATTTAAATTGGAAAATCAAAGTGAAGGGCCAAGTCTACGACACCATGAACATGGAGCAGAGTAATTTCTATGCAATGCGATATAAAATATGAATACTACCAGCTTGCTCACATTATGATTTCATTGGAAATACTTTTTTTAATATTAATTCTCAGGATAGAGATGTCACGGTCAATTTATTGCCCATCTCTAGTTGCCCATGAGGAGGTGGTGGTGCACCCTCTTCTTCAACTGCTAAAGTCCATGTGGTGAAGGTACTGTCAGCCAATGAATTATTTACCTTAATTATATTAATCACTCTTAATCATGTAAACTGTGCTTTTATTTCTTTCATATTAATGAATGTAAGCTGGTGGTGATGGAGTCCTGCGGGCAGAGGCTGTCTCATGGTGGTAAGAAGATGGAGCTATGAAGGGAGAATTCTGACCGAAGACATTATTTGTGGGACAATTTTAACTAAAACACACACACAAACACACAGACATGTCTGGCATGTCTCTGAGGTGATGGATTGCACACACACTTCGTCTACAGAAACTGAATTAGACAATGGCCACTCGGGAATGTGTGAATAGTCTTCCTCCTGCCCCAAGATACAGTATTCACACCCATTATTGGCATGCAATCGGAGACAACCCCCCTGCTGAGGGCAGGATATGACCATGTGCGGGGGGTCCTGGATGGTCAGGGTGGGATTAGTAACCCAATTGGACGATCCGATTTAATGTATTGCCTTATATGCCAAGGGCCAGGGTCAGGAAAGTGTATACAGCCACAACCCTCAAGGATATTGTTACTGCAGTTGGTAGAGTGGCCTGAAGAATCATTCAAAAGTTGCGCTTGGAGATCTGTCGAAGGACTGACCACCTGAGATGGACCCTAGCTCGCTGGATTCCTAAGCCACCAGTGTCATTGTGACTGTGTACTATTGCTTAGAAATTTAATAAAGGTGTATCACATTTAGTGAAACAGTATCCAGGTTGCTGTGTGCCATTGATGTCAAGAGTAAAGACAAGAACCTTTAGACCAGCGAGGGGGGTCTTATAGTACTCCCATAGTGATGTTAGGTAGTGAGTTCCAAGATTTTGTCACAGTGATGAGAATTTCTCTTACAACCATAACAAACATTCATAATTGAATGTGTTAAGCGTCTTTCTCAACTGGTGACACACATCACTGTTCGGTTAAGAAGTCGGGAGATTGGATGGTGATGCCACCCACACTTGATGCGACCCTGTGCTGAATTACAAGGAAAAGGGCAAAGAAAGTTTAAACAAAAAAACACGTCTGAAAGGAGAATTCACGAGTCTGGTACATTTCCTGAGGGAAGAGGAAGACCTGTTAACAAAATGCTTGACATTCGAATGTTTTTTCAAAGCTAACTGTATCAAAAGAATGTTCAGGCTGAGATGCACCAGCCTGTCATTTTCACAGGTAGACAACTATTACCTCAACATTAGCAACAAATCCTTGATAAAAAATGAACCACTTCTTGGAAAAAGAAAATTCACAAGTCTATGAAATTGCTGACAATAATATTGCTCTCCCTCTCTGCACAGTATGTTCCCTCCAACAGTCTGCTGTGCACTTAAAAAGACCCCAGGAGATTCGAGTGCATCTGACAGTTTTGAAATGAGTTACTGTTCTATGGAGCTCAGGCACACAGGTAGGATGAGCTGCACCTGTTCATCCCAGATTGTTAGCATGAACAGCAAGATTGAGATAGATGTACAGAAGAAAAGCAATGGGACGTGGTTCCTGACTTGAAAAATCAATTACAGGACAGCATCGAGTGCAGCTTGTAAGTGAATTGTCCAGGGTGGAACTGAGGCAGTCCAGTCGAGAATGGGCCCAATTTCAAACCGCAGGCTGTACTGAGGTAGCTCATCACCCGCCCACCCTTCAGCTTGCGGGGTAAGGGTCACTGTCGCACGCGTTTGGGGAGATGGTGGCGCAGTGGTAATTTCACTAGACTAGTAATCCAGAACCCATGCTAATACCATGGGGCCATGCGTTCAAATCCCACCATGGCAGGTGGTGAATTAATTAAAATCTGGAATTGCAAGTTCGTCTCAGTAATGGTACTGTGAAACTATTTTCATGAAATCCCATCTGGTTCGCTAATCTCCTTTAGGGAATGAAATCTGCTGTACTTACCTGGTCTGGCCTACATGTGACTCCAGACCCACAGCAATGTGGTTGACTCATAACTGCCCTCTGAAATGGTCTTGCAAGCCATTCAGTTGTCAAGGGCCATTAGGAATGCTCAACAAATGCTGGCTTTGCCACTGACATCCACATTCCATGAAAGAACAAATAAACAAAAAGCTCTTTGTGACAGGAGATTGCTGCAGTCTCAGTGAATCAGAGGTGCTGCCTCTGATGTGGTAGCAGTTGGTGCATTAAGTACATAGGAACATAGATGTGAATGTTCAAAATTAGCTGGAAAAGACTACATTTATCTTTAGTGTAATTTAAAAATGCTCATCTTTGTTTTCAAATCCTTCCATAGCCTTGCCCCTAACTATGTCTATAACCTCCTCCAGCCTGACAATGCTCCAAGCTATCTGTGCTCCTCTGAACCATTGCGCATTCCCAATTTTAATCGTTCCACCTTTGGCGGCTGTGCATTCAGATGCCTCGGTCTGAGGCTCTAGAATTCCTTCCCTAAACCTTTCTGCCTCTCTACCTCCTTTAAGATGCTCCTTATAACCCACTTCTTTGACCAAGCTTTTGGTCATTGGCTCCAATATTGCCTTATGTGGCTCGGTGTCCAATTTTAGTTTTAGTTTTTAGTTTTAGAGATGCAGCACTGAAACAGGCCCTTCGGCCCATCGAGTCTGTGCCGATCATCAACCACCCATTTATACTAATCCTACACTAATTCCATATTCCTACCACATCCCCACCTTCCCTATATTTCCCTACCACCTACCTATACTAGGGGCAATTGCTAATTTACCTATCAACCTGCAAGTCTTTGGCTTGTGGGAGGAAACCGGAGCACCCGGAGGAAACCCACGCAGACACAGGGAGAACTTGCAAACTCCACACAGGCAGTACCCAGAATTAAACCCGGATCGCTGGAGCTGTGAGGCTGCGGTGCTAACCACTGCGCCACTGTGCCGCTAATGACACTGCTGTGAAGTGCCTTACGAAGGTTTACTAAATTAGAGGTGCTACATATGTGCAAGTTGTTGTTTTTGTTCTTGTATCTTGAAAGATCGTAAAACCAGACAGTATAAATGAGAAGAGGAGACAATTAGATGTGTTTCTGGTGAAAGTAGGAATTGAGGGATATGGTGGGGTCAGAGAAGTGGGATTACCATGCTGGTCCCGTTCCTAAAATTTTATGTTCTTACAGAATTCTAAAACTGGCTGCTGTCTTGTTTTTTGCTATTTTGCATAATTTTGTGCTACTTTTTTTTTCAAAAAAGAGATACAATTGGCGACTGAGGAAAATAAAGCTGTATTCCATCTCTTAATAATGTGCTTTCCTCAGTGACTAAATATGATAACTAATTTAATGTTAAAAGAGCAAGTGGGACTTGAAATCACAACTTCCTGAATCATTGAGGCAAGGCTGGCCCTGATGGGAGCTAGAGGGATAAACCTGTCACTGCAGGCTGGAATTAATTAATTGCAGCTCCAGATAGCTCTGCAAGCCCCAAACCTCTAAGATGTGAGATATTCTTGCTAGCCGAGTAATGCTCAATGTTAGTAAGAAGCATTGTTTTGGCTGGTTAAACTCCAGCAGTTCCCCTGTGCCCACCTGGGTGTCCATAAACCTTGACCCTTTACAACCTGCACATTAGTTCTCCATGTTGCTTTCATGCTTTTCAGACTGGTAGCCACTTTCAAGTGTTTGGTCACCAACTTGATGATGTTAGCTAGGAAGTTCTGATGAACTAGCACATGCAGGTAGACCACATGCAGGTTGTCACCAACTCCCTTGATGTGTGAGGCACTTCATTTCTCCACTCAACATTTTAGGAGGCCGTCAATATTTATAGTAGGAATCTAGCACTAGGGACCATATAGTTATTATAACAATTTAGTAAGGATTTAATAAGTATTTATTTATCTTAAATTAATTTATTAATTAGTGCTAGAAATGTCAGTTAGAGGGGTAAAGTGCTTCACCTGTGAGATGTGGGAGGTCCGTGACACTTCCAGTGTTCTGGACGACTACATCTGCAGGAAGTGTAAACAGTTGCAGCTCCTCATAGACCGCATGGATCAGTTGGAGCAGCAACTGGATGCACTTAGGAGCATGCAGGTGGCAGAAAGTGTCATAGACAGGAGTTTTAGAGAAGTGGTTACACCCAAGGTGCAGGCAGATAGATGGGTGACCGCTAGAAGTGGCAGGCAGTCAGTGCAGGAATCCCCTGTGGCTATCTCCCTCTCTAACAAGTATACCGTTTTGGATACTGTTGGTGGGGATGGCCTATCAGGGAAAAACAGCAGCAGCCAGAGCAGTGGCACCACGGCTGGCACTGTTGTTCAGCAGGGAGGGACAAAGCGCAGAAGAGCAATAGTTATAGGGGACTCTGTAGTCAGGGGCACAGATAGGCACTTCTGTGGACGTGAAAGAGACTCCAGGATGGTATGTTGTCTCCCTGGTGCCAGGGTCAAGGATGTCTCTGAACGGACAGGGGGCATTCTGAAGGGGGAGGGTGAACAGCCAGAGGTTGTGGTACACATCGGTACCAATGACATAGGCATGAAGAGTGATGAGGTCCTGCAGGGGGAGTTTAGGGAATTAGGTAGAAAGTTAAAAGACAGGACCTCTGGGGTTGTAATCCCTGGATTACTCCCTGTGCCATGTGCCAGTGAGGCTAGAAATAGAAAGATAGTGCAGCTAAACACGTGGCTGAACAGCTGGTGTAGAAAGGAGGGTTTCAAATATCTGGACCATTGGGATCTCTTCAGGGACAGATGGGACCTGTACAAGAAGGACGGGTTGCATCTAAATTGGAGGGGCACTAATATCCAGACTGCAAGCTTTGCTAGCGTCACTCGGGAGGGTTTAAACTAGTCTGGCAGGGGGTTGGGGACCAGAACAGTAGGACAGCAAGTGAAATAAATGAGGGGGAACTAGTAAATAAGGCCAGTAAGACTAAGAGGAAGAGCAGGCAGGGAGATGTTGCGGAGAACAGCGGGAATGATGGTCTGAAGTGCATTTGTTTCAATGCGAGAAGTATAACAGGTAAGGCAGATGAACTCAGAGCTTGGATTAGCACTTGGAACTATGATGTTGTTGCTATTACAGATACTTGTTTGAGGGAAGGACAGGATTGGCAGCTAAATGTTCCAGGATTTAGAAGCTTCAGGTGGGATAGAGGGGGATGTAAAAGGGGTGGGGGAGTTGCATTACTTGTTAAGGAGAATATCACAGCTGTACTGCGGGAGGACACCTCGGAGGGGTCGTGCAGCGAGGCAATATGGGTGGAGCTCAGGAATAGGAAAGGTGAGGTCACTATGTTGGGGATTTTCTACAGGCCTCCCAACAGCCAGCGGGAGGTAGAGGAGCAGATACGTAGACAGATTTTGGAAAGATGTAAAGGTAACAGGGTTGTAGTGGGGGGTGATTTTAACTTCCCTTATATTGACTGGGACTCACTTAGTGCTCGGGGCTTGGATGGGGCAGAATTTGTGAGGAGCATCCAGGAGGGCTTCTTGAAACAATATGTAGATAGTCCAACTCGGGATGGGGCCGTACTGGACCTGGTATTGGGGAATGAGCCCGGCCAGGTGGTCGAAGTTTCAGTGGGGGAGCATTTCGGGAGCAGTGACCATAATTCCATAAGTTTTAAGGTACTTGTGGATAAGGATAAGAGTAGTCCTCGGGTGAAGGTGCTAAATTGGGCGAAGGCTAATTATAACAATATTAGGCAGGAACGGAAGAATTTAGATTGTGGGCGGCTGTTTGAGGGTAAATCAACATCTGACACGTGGGAGTCTTTCAAACGTCAGTTGATTAGAATCCAGGACCAGCCTGTTCCTGTGAGGAAGAAGGATATGTTTGGCAAGTTTCGGGAACCTTGGATAAAGCGGGATATTGTGAGCCTACTCAAAAAGAAAAAGAAAGCATTTGTAAGGGCTGGAAGGCTAGAAACAGACGAATCCCTTGAGGAATATAAAGACAGTAGGAAGGAACTTAAGCAAGTAGTCAGGAGGGCTAAAAGGGGTCATGAAAAGTCATTGGCAAACAGGATTAAGGATAATCCCAAGGCTTTTTATACGTATATAAAGAGCAAGAGGGTAACTAGGGAAAGGGTTGGCCCACTCAAGGACAGAGAAGGGAATCTATGTGTGGAGCCAGAGGAAATGGACGAGGTACTAAATGAGTACTTTTCATCAGTATTCACCAAAGAGAAGGACTTGGTGGATGATGAGCCTAGGGAAGGGAGTGTAGATAGTCTCAGTCATCTCATTATCAAAAAGGAGGAGGTGTTGGGTGTCTTGCAAAGCATTAAGGTAGATAAGTCCCCGGGGCCTGATGGGATCTACCCCAGAATACTAAGGGAGGCAAGGGAAGAAATTGCTGGGGCCTTGACAGAAATCTTTGCATCCTCATTGGCTACAAGTGAGGTCCCAGAGGACTGGCGAATAGCCAATGTTGTTCCTTTGTTTAAGAAGGGTAGCAAGGATAATCCAGGAAATTATAGGCCGGTGAGCCTTACGTCAGTGGTAGGGAAATTATTCGAGAGGATTCTTCGGGACAGGATTTACTCCCATTTGGAAACAAACAAACTTCTTAGCGAGAGGCAGCATGGTTTTGTGAAGGGGAGGTCGTGTCTCACTAATTTGATTGAGCTTTTTGAGGAAGTGACAAAGATGATTGATGAAGGAAGGGCAGTGGATGTTATCTATATGGACTTCAGTAAAGCCTTTGACAAGGTCCCTCATGGCAGACTGGTACAAAAGGTGATCAGAGGTGAGCTGGCAAGATGGATACAGAACTGGCTCTGTCATAGAAGACAGAGGGTAGCAGTGGAAGGGTGCTTTTCTGAATGGAGGGATGTGACTAGTGTTGTTCCGCAGGGATCAGTGCTGGGACCTTTGCTGTTTATAGCATATATAAATGATTTGGAGGAAAATGTAGCTGGTCTGATTAGTAAGTTTGCGGACGACACAAAGGTTGGTGGAGTTGCGGATAGTGATGAGGATTGTCAGAGGATACAGCAGGATATAGATCGGTTGGAGACTTGGGCGGAGAAATGGCAGATGGAGTTTAATCCAGACAAATGTGAGGTAATGCATTTTGGAAGGTCTAATGCAGGTGGGAAGTATACAGTAAATGGCAGAACCCTTAGGAGTATTGACAGGCAGAGAGATCTGGGCGTACAGGTCCACAGGTCACTGAAAGTGGCAACACAGGTGGATAAGGTAGTCAAGAAGGCATACGGCATGCTTGCCTTCATCGGTCAGGGCATAGAGTATAAAAATAGGCAAGTCATGCTGCAGCTGTACAGAACTTTAGTTAGGCCACACTTAGAATATTGCGTGCAATTCTGGTCGCCACACTACTAGAAGGACGTGGAGGCTTTGGAGAGGGTACAGAAGAGGTTTACCAGGATGTTGCCTGGTCTGGAGGGCATTAGCTATGAGGAGAGGTTGGATAAACTCGGATTGTTTTCACTGGAACGACGGAGGTGGAGGGGCGACATGATAGAGGTTTACAAAGTTATGAGCGGCATGGACAGAGTGGATAGTCAGAAGCTTTTTCCCAGGGTGGAAGAGTCAATTACTTGGGGACATAGGTTTAAGGTGAGAGGGGCAAAGTTTAGAGGGGATGTGCGAGGCAAGTTCTTTGCACAGAGGGTGGTGAATGCCTGGAACTTGCTGCCGGGGGAAGTGGTGGAAGCAGGTACGATAGCGACGTTTAAGAGGCATCTTGACAAATCCATGAATAGGATGGGAATAGAGGGATACGGTCCCCGGAAGTGCAGAAGGTTTTAGTTTCGGCAGGCATCAAGATCGGCGCAGGCTTGGAGGGCCAAATGGCCTGTTCCTGTGCTGTATTGTTCTTTGTTCTTTGTTCTTTGTCAATGGATAGCAAAACCAGACAACCCATTCTAAGTCTTAGCCATATATGAAAGTAATAGTACTCCATGTTGAGATAAGTAAGGTGGAGACGCCTTACAAAGATAGAGTGTAGTATCATCCACAAGACAAAGAGAATACTATGTTAGTTTGATTTGAAGATTCTTTGGAAGTATGGTTATGGGTTTCCCCATGTATCATACTTGGAGTTGATGAAAGAAATGTACAGCTAGCCTCAGAAATAAGTTACCACAGTTTAACCATTTAGCGAGTTACAGTTGAGTGTCCTCTTGGAGTCATAAACTTGCCCTGTGACTTGCCGAGAAGATCAATTGTTTGCTGTTCTATCTTGCTTTGCTTTTTAAAGTATCAGCTTGGGAGGTAGTACTCTCACCTCTGAGTTAGGAGATCATGGATTCAAGCCCCACTCCAGAAATTTGAGCATGTAATCCAGACTAACAGTTCAGTGCAGTACTGGAGTGGAGTGCTGCATTGTCAGAGGTGCCACCTTTTAGGTGGGGTGTTAAACAGAGAACCCGGCTGGACAAAGAATTTCCTAGGCACTATCCAAAGAGCAAGGAAGTCCTGTTTAGTTTAGAGATACAGCTCTGAAACAGGCCCTTCGGCCCACCGAGCCTGTGCCGACCATCAACCACCCATTTATACTAACCGTACAGTAATCCCCTATTCCCTACCACCTACCTACACTAGGGGCAATTTACAATGGCCAATTTACCTATCACCTTTAGACCTGGTTTCTTTGCCTTATAATTGGGAAAGCGGTGAACAAGGATTCACCAAGAGTGAGCTAAAAATACAGTGTGTTTAAAATTAAACCCTGTTATGGTAAGACCCTTTGGCCGACAAAGAACTTCCTAGGCACTATCCAAAGAGCAAGGAAGTCCTGTTTAGTTTAGAGATACAGCTCTGAAACAGGCCCTTCGGCCCACCGAGTCTGTGCCGACCATCAACCACCCATTTATACTAATCCTACACTAATCCCATATTCCTACCAAACATCCCCACCTGTCCCTATATTTCCCTACCACCTACCTATACTAGTGGCAATTTATAATGGCCAATTTACCCACCAACCTGATGAATATTTATCCCTCAAAATGCATCACCAAAACTGATGATCTGTTTGATGTCTTATTGCTGTTTGTGGGACCTTGCTATGTGTAAATTGGCTAATGTGGTTAGCTGCATTACAACAGTGGCTCAAAAGTACTTCATTGGCTGTAAAGTACTTTAGGACATCCTGAAGTTATGAAAGGTGCAAGTCCTCTCGTCTTGTGCATGGTTATTACACTACACTTTATAACTATCTGCTATAAAAAGGTATTGAGATCATTTACTAGAAGGTATATTCCTGTGTAGTTGTATTACTGGCTTCTCCTTTTCCCAACTGGGGACTGGTAATGAGGAGGATATGTTCCTTCCCCAAAGCTTTTTTTTGTTATCATCAAAGTCCAAAGTCTTGAATTGGTTCTCCCAACCCTGGTATTCTTTGCCTGTTTACTGCTATTCTTTGACCCTGGCTTGACCCAGAACCCTGAAGCATTGAACGTAAGTAGAAGTTTACAATGCATAACCTCATGACATCTGTTAATCACAAATGATCTGAAGAGTTACATTGACCTGTGTAAAATACAACATTGGGAGGAAGCTGAACAAGGACTTTTATCAAGGGGTCTTGATAAAGTAGTGAGTGTTTCCACTGGCAGGAGACTCAATCTGGAATGCACAGCCTGAAAGGGTGGTGGAAGCAGAAAAATAATAACTTTCAAAAGGAAATTAGATATTTACTTGAAAGGAAAAACTTTCAGGGCTGTGGAGATAGAGCAGGTGAGTGGGACTGACTGGATAGCTGTTTCAAAGAGCCAGCACAGCATGAGGATCGAATGGCCTCCTCCTGCAGCTGTAAACTAGACCATGCTGAATGGACAGGATATGGAATTTTAAAATGCTAATGAGGGCCTCTCTGCAACTACTGGGACCAATGTCTCGATAAAACCAAGGATTCTGCATGTTTTTTAAACTCCCTTTTCTCTAAAAAGTTTTTGATGGACCTAACAGCCTCCTTATATTGAAACATAGAAAATAGGAGCAGGAGTAGGGCATTCGGCCCTTCGAGCCTACTCCGCCATTCATTATGATCATGGCTGATCATCCCACTTTCACTGCATACCTTTTGATCCCTTTAGACCCAAGAGCTCTATCTAACTCCTTCTTGAAAACATTCAATGTTTTGGCCTCAACTGCGTTCTGTGGTAGCGAATTCCACAGGCTCACCACGCTCTGGGTGAAGAAATTTCTCCTCATCTCAGTCCTGAAAGATTTACCCCGTATCCTTAGACTATAACCCCTGGTTTGGACTCCCCCACCATCAGGAACATCCTTCCTACATCTACCCTGTCAAGTCCTGTGAGAATTTTATAGGTTTCTATGAGATCCTCCTCACTCGTCTGAACTCCAGCGAATATGATCTTAACCGACTCAATCTCTCCTCATACATCAGTCCCGCCATCCCAGGAATCAGTCTGGTAAACCTTCACTGCACTCCCTCTATAGCAAGAACATCTTTCCTCAGATAAGGAGACCAAAACCAAAACAATATTCCAGGTGTGGCCTCACCAAGACCCTGTATAATTGCAGCAAGACATACCTGCTCCTATACTCGAATCCCCAAGCTATGAAGGCCAACATACCATTTGCCTTTTTTACTGCCTGTTTGACCTGCATGCTTACCTTCAGCGACTGGTGTATGAGAACACCCACGTCTCGCTGCATATTCCCCTCTCTCAGTTTCTAACCATTCAGATAATAATCTGACTTCCTGTTTTTGCTACCAAAGTGGATAACCTCACGTTTATCCACATTATACTGCATCTGCCATGCATTAGCCCACTCACTCAACTTATCCAAATCACCCTGAAGCCTCTCTGCATCCTCCTCACAACTCACCCTCCCACCCAGCTTTGTGTCTTCTGCAAATTTGGAGACATTACATTTAGTTCCCTCATCTAAATCGTTAATGTATATTGTGAATAGCTGGGGTCCTAGCACCGATCCCTGCGATACCCCACTAGTCACTGTGTGCCATTCGGAAAAAGACCCATTTATCCCTACTCTTTGTTTCCTGTCCACCAGCCAATTTTCTATCCATCGCAATACACAACCCCCAATCCCATGCACTTTAATTTTACATGCTAATCTCTTATGTGGGACTTTGTCGAAAGCCCTCTGAAAGTCCAAATAAACCACATCCACTGGCTCTCCCTCATCAACTCTGCTAGTTACATCCTCGAAGAATTCTAGTAGATTTGTCAAGCATGATTTCCCTTTCATAAATCCATGCTGACTCTGCCCGATTCTACCACTGTTCTCTAAGTGCTCTGCTATAAAATCTTTGATAATGGACTCTAGAATTTTCCCCACTACCGACGTCAGGCTGACTGGTCTATAATTCCCTGCTTTCTCTCTACCTCCCTTTTTAAATAGTGGGGTTACATTAGCTACCCTCCAATCTGTAGGAACTGTTCCAGAGTCTACAGAATCTTGGAAGATGACCACCAATGCATCCATTATTTCTAGGGCCACTTCCTTAAGTACTCTGGGATGCATACCATCAGGCCCTGGGGATTTATCGGCCTTCAATCCCATCAATTTCCCCAACACCATTTCTCTACAAATACTGATTTCCTTCAGTTCCTCTCTCTCACTAAGCCCTGTGTTCCCCAATATTTCTGGTATGATATTTGTGTCCTCCTTTGTGAAGACAGAACCAAAGTATGCATTAAGTTGGTCAGCCATTTCTTTAATCCCCATAATAAATTCCCCCGTTTCTGACTGTAAGGGACCTACATTTGTCTTCACCAATCTTTTTCTCTTCACATACCTATAGAAACTTTTACAGTCAGTTTTTATGTTCCCCGCAAGCTTGCTCTCGTACTCTATTTTCCCCTTCTTAATCAATCCATTGGTCCTCCTTTGCTGAATTCGAAACTGCTCCCAATCGTCAGGTCTGTTGTTTTTCCTGGCAAATTTATATGCCTCTTCCTTAGATCTAATGCTACCTCTAATTTTCCTTGTAAGCCATGATTTGGCAAGCTATCTTGTTTTATTTTTACACCAGACAGGGATAAACAATTGTTGCTGTTCATCCATCCACTCTTTAAATGTTTGCCATTGCTTATCCACCATCATCCCTTTAAGTAACATTTCCACTCCGTCATGGCCAACTCGCGCCTCATACCTTCGTAGTTTCCTTTACTAAGATTCAGGACCCTGGTCTCAGGATCAACTACGTCACTTTCCATCTTGATGAAGAATTCTATCATATTATGGTTGCTCATCCCCAAGGGATCTCGCACCACTAGTTTATCAATTATTCCTCTCTCATTACACAATACCTAGTCTAGGATGGCCTGTTCTGGTCCAGAAAACCATCCCGTGTACACTTCAAGAATTCCTCCTCTACGGTATTGTGACTAATTTGATGTGCCCAATCTATATGCAGATTAAAGTCACCCATAATTACAGATGTACCTTTATCGTATGCATCCCTAATTTCCTGTTTAATGCCATTCCTAACATCACCACTATTGTTTGGGAGTGTATATACAACCCCCACTAATGTTTTTTGCCCCTTAGTGTTTCTCAGCTCTACCCATACAGATTCCACATCATCGGAGCACAGTGGCACAGTGGCACAGCAGTCAGCACTGCAGCCTCACAGCTCCAGCGATCCAGGTTCAGTTCTGCGTACTGCCTGTCTGGAGTTTGCAAGTTCTCCCTGTGACTGTGTGGGTTTCTGCTGGGTGCTCTGGTTTCCTCCCACAGCCAAAGACTTGCAGGTTAATAAGTAAATTGGCCATTGTAAATTGTTCCTACTGTAGGTAGGAAGATGTGAGAGGGAATATGGGGTTAATGTAGGGTTAGTACAAATGGGTGGTTGATGGTTGGCACAGACTCACAGGGCCTGTTTCAGTGTTGCATTTCTCTATGAATCTTTCCTCGCTATTGCATTAATTTCCTCTTTAACCAGCAATGCAACTCCACCACCCTTTGCTTTTTTTCTGTCCTTCCTAAATACTGAATACCCCTGGATGTTCATTTCCCATCCCTGGTCACCTTGTAGCTATGTCTCCGTAATCCCGACTATATCATACCCGTTTACATCTATTTGCGTGATTAATTCATCCACTTTATTGCGAATGCTCCGCGTATTGAGGCACAAAGCTTCTATCTGAAATTGTGTTATCTACTTGTGTACAGTTATGCAGATTGTCAGGTGCGAGAAATTGTACAAAAATTGGATGTATTGTATTCTATGAGGTCTGATCCGGCATCACAACCGGGTGCTCCAGTTTCTTCCCACATGCCAAAGACTTGCAGGTTGATAGGTAAATTGGCCATTAGCAATTGCCCCTAGTGTAGGTAGGTGGTAGGGAAATGTAGGGACAGGTGGGGATGTGGTAGGAATATGGGATTAGTGTAGGATTAGTATAAATGGGTGGTTGATAGTTGGCACAGACTCGGTGGGCCGAAGGGCCTGTTTCAGTGCTGTATCTCTAAACTAAACTAACTAAACTAACTATAACACATTTAACTCCCTTGACTAAACTCGTAAGGTTTCAATGTAAGTGTTGCTTTTCAAGTATATGTTTAATAAATCTGTGACAGCTGATAGTCAACGTTTACTAACCCTATTTATTTCAGGAATATACTAGAAATTAGAACACACCTAACCTCTCTAACAGTGTTGTCAATCTTGTCAAAGGTTGCAGAGAGGTCGAGGAAAGTGAGAAGCTGAAAAGTCATAGCCACTCCCAGCTGAAACAATTTGCATCTTTCTGGGCTGTTTTAGTGTTGCGACAATGGCAGAAATGATGGGTAGGTAATTGAGAGTTGACAACATATGTAAGGATTTTGGAGAGGAGGAGAAGTTTGGAGATAGGGTGACCATGTGATTATTACACAACCTACCTGCATAACATGGTCAATTACTGAGACATAGGATTAGCTGCAGGAAGTTATATTTGTGTATCACCATACATTATCCTTCAGCTTTCATTTCAAGATGATATGGTGCAAAGGAACAGACCCCAACTATTGGTGGGCCTAGAAGTTCTTGACTGCCTTTGAGGAGGACATCTTGGGGACACTTACTCATATGAGCATCAAAGGAACAAAAACAAGAAATGCTGGAATCACTCAGCAGGTCTGGCAGCATCTGTGGAAAGAGAAGCAGAGTTAACGTTTCGGGTCAGTGACCCTTCTTCGGAACTGACAAATATTAGAAAAGTCACAGATTATAAGCAAGTGAGGTGGGGGTGGGGCAAGAGATAACAAAGGAGAAGGTGCTGATTGGACCAGGCCACATAGCTGACCAAAAGGTCACGGAGCAAAGGCAAACAATATGTTAATGGTGTGTTGAAAGACAAAGCATTAGTACAGATTAGGTGTAAATACACTGATTTGTTTCAGATTTCCAGCATCCGCAGTATTTTGCTTTTATTTGAGTATCAAAGGAGTTGGGAGAGTGAAAATGCAGGCTTAGCCAAACTAATGTGTCAGCTGTGGCTCAGTAATAGCACCCTTGCCTCTGAGCCAGAAAGCTGTGGGCTTAATATCTATGCCAGAAATGTGAGCACAATATAGGCTGATATTCTGGTGCTGTTTTTGGATGAAATGTTAAACCAAAGCCCCGTCTGTCCTCTCAGGTGAATGTAGAAGATTCCATGATGGTATTTTGAGAAGAGCAGGGGAGTTCTTCTTCCTCAAACAAGAACACTAAAAAAAAAAAGGTTATTTGGTTATTTATCCCAATTGTTGTTTGGGGGACCTTCCTGTGCACGAATTGGTTACTGCCTTTCCTACATTATAACAGAGTCTACATATAAAAAGTACTTCATTAGCTGTAAAGGGCTTTGGGAAATCCTGAAGTTGGGAAAGGTGCAGTACAAATACATTTTGCTGATTAACTGTCAAGCACAGCCACACAAATATCGCACCCATAATGAACAAGAGGAGGTAATACTACCTCCTCTTGGAGGTACATGGAGTACAAGTGAGGAAAGAGTGGGTGACGATGACATCAGACCCAATGCTTGTATGGTCACACGGATGTTATCATGCTCCCTGTACTTTGGAAAATGTAACAGCATTAAATCATATGAAGCAAATGATCCCCCTTTCCATTTCCTTGACAAAATGTATTGTGCACCTATTGAAAATCAGCGTGAAAAGGGATCAAGGCACTGACCATGTTAACCACAGAACAGTGATACATAAATATGATACATTTGTGAGAAGCACTTTGACTCATATTGCTGATGACCCTTTCAGATTCTTGAAATCATCTACAAGATGCACTACAGCAACTCACCAAGGCTCCTTCGACAGCACCTTCCAAACCCACAACCTCTACCACCTAGAAGGACAAGGGCACCTAGAAGGACAAGGGCACCCACCACCTGCAGGTTCCCGTCCAAGCCACACACCATCCTGACTTGGATTAAAAGTGTGCAGCTCCCTCCCTGACAGCACTGTTGGAGTACTTACACCACATGGACTGCAGCGGTTCAAGAACGTGGCTCACCACCACCTTCTCAAGGGCAATTAGGGATGGGCAATAAATGTTGGCCTTTCCAAGACGCCCACATCCCATGAACAAATAAAAAAGAGATAGAGGCAGAAGCATTGAGGATGTTGGTGACCTTGAATGCCACTGGCAATGTGAATGGTGAAAATACTTATCACTTACATGAGTAACAGGTACTTTTTCATCAAGCAAAGCCACCATGTACAAAATTAAATATATAATCAATATAGTGTTAAATTATTTACTTGTTTATTACTTGTGTAATAAATTTCCTTCACATTTTAAACTTTAAATGTGGACCCTTACCACATTTACATTAGAATTACATAGAATTTACAGCACAGAAACAGGCCATTCGGCCCAACTGACCTATGCCGGCATTTATGCTTCACATAAGCTTCCTCCTACTCAATTCCTCCAACTCTATCTATATAACCTCCTATTCCTTTCTCCCCAATGTGCTTATCTAGATTCCCTTAAATGCATTTATGTTATTTATCTCAAGCCCTCCCTCTATTAGCAACTTCCACATTCTCACCATTTTCTGGGTAAAGAAATTTCTTCTGAGTTCCTTATTGGATCGGTTAGTCACTATCTTCAATTGATGACCCCGAGATTTTGGACTCCCTCTCAAGTGGAAACATCTTTTGAAGTTTGAAGTTAGAACTTATGCAGGTATAAGGTAATCTAGTACCTAAAAACAATTGCCAAACAAAAGTTAATCTTTTCTTGCCCGGGCATTTTACCTCGGGGCAAGGGTTGATGCTGTGAAAAGGTTTGAGGAGTTGCGCTTCTCTTATGAAAGTGACTTAAGACGTGACATTCAAAATGAGATGAAATAAGAAGGTTTGAAAAGAAGCAGAGAATAACAGTGCTATTGACATAATTTCTTAATGTAATTGTATGACATTCTTTAACAATGGCATTAAACCATTGAAAGTAAATGAGATCCCCCTCCACCTCCCACCCTTTCCATTTTCTGGGCAAGCTGAGTGTCAACTTGTCTCAGTTGCTGGCACTCTCACCTCTGGGTGAGAATGTGGCAGGTTTAAGACTCACATGGATTTATAATCTAGACTCAGTACTGGGAGAGACCTGTCATGGTCGTCCTTCAGACGAGACATTAAGCTGAAGTCCTGACTGCCTAATCATCAGAGCCCGTGTCACTATATAGTAGTAAATTCTCCTGGACTTTTGTCCAATGTTCCTCCCTCAAGCAACAACAGTATTTCCCATTCATCTCACTGCTGCTTGTCTGATGTTATTGGTACAAAATGGTTGCTGAGCTTACTTATATAGCAGCTGTTGCTTCACTCCACAAATCAATTAACAGAGCAAAGTACTTTGAGATGTTTCAACGTGATAAGGAACTGTACAAATTAAAGTATTAGAATGCATCGGGTAATGTTATCAAACCAGACAGGGGTGGAGGATAAGAAACTGATAATTACGTAATGAGTTACATTAAAAATAAGAGCCCTCAGGAAGCATGAAACTGCATTAAAAAAGTACGATTAAAACAAAGAACCTAGCTGCTATCTTTCAGGCAATTTTCAGCTGGCTGTGAAATTAAAATGGGTGATGACAAAAAAAGGTTTCAATAACACAGATAAATCTAATCAGAGGCCAGAATTTTACGTTGAGGCCCCGCCCACCAGCTAAATTCGGGGTGAGCCCGCTGCCGCCAGACCTGGAAGCCATGCAAGAATTTTGCGTGTCCCAGGCCCTTATTTGGCCTCGTTCGGGACATCCTCCCCTCTGAGGCAGGAAGTCCCGCCTATAAGTGTTACCAGCCAACGGGAGGGCCGGCAGCTCTTCAGTCCCAGCAGTGACCATTGCTGGGACAGCACCCAGCAAAAAAAGGAGAATGGACGTTACCCTTCAAAAAGATAAATAGGGTTCAGACCTATCTGGGGTCAATCGTTTGGGCCCTAGCGAGGGAGGTGGGGGTTGGAGAGCAGGGCAGGGGAGGTACTTTTAGCAGGTCGGCCTGTGCTGCTGCAATTAATTGGCCACTTAAGGGCCTCAATTGGTCTGTGGCGGGCAGCCCATTTGCCACCTCTTCCTACCTCCCATTCAAGTTTACATGCCATTCCACAACCCTGCATCCCAGCGGAGAGGTGGGGGGGAGGAGGGGGGTGGTGGGGGGGAATAAAATTCCGGCCATAGTGTAAAAAGTAGAAGGTTACAATGAAACCATGAGCACAGAAACAACACACAAAATCTAAACATTCCAGGATCTAAATTCTGACATCAGAAGATTGGGCCTGCAGGTGTGATTTTCGGCCTATTGTGGGCTTGAGGCTCTCACACCTGGGGCAGGATTTTTGTTGTGGGGGTGGGGAAACGGAAGTAGGGACCCTCGGATCCATACCTGCCCCCGGGGAAAACAGTCACGGCCCTGAGTTTCACAGCCACTTAATTGGCACGGAGACGGGTTTGGCAGCCAATTAGCAGCTGCAGGGGCGGGAATAGAGACGGGGCTGCTCAAGTGCAGACCTGATTTAAACAAACCACGGCAGCCATTACTGTGGCTGCCATTTGAGTTCTGTAACTTCAGCTTGGACAAAACTATATTGTGAGGAAATTAGAATGTCTCAGGAGAGCCAGAGGCCAGGAACCTGGGGCAGGGCTGCCCCTCAATTTGCTGATGCAGACCTGGAGGGCCTGAGGGAGAGAAAGGAGATCCTCTCCCTGGAGGGTGGCAGGAGGAGGCCACCCACACAGACTAAGTAGGCCTGGATGGAGATTGTTGACACAGTCAGCAGAAGGAGTGTTGCATGCAGAAACTGCATTCACTGTCAGAAGAGGTTTGATGACCTGAAATGCTCTGGCAACCTCCAAACCTCAGGACAGGCCTCTGTATTCACCCTACAGCAGACACACCAGCGAGGAGCCTCAGAGCGCATGCTGCTCCTGAACATGGGAGGAGTGTGTGCCCAGTGTACTGTCTGACCCCTCAGAGGGGCTCAGTGCCATAGTGCTGCTGAGTACCTGCCAACACCGAAACATGAGTATTCTAGTGAATAGGAGCAGCTGGCATTGGCCATAGTGACCAGCAGTGTCTAATCTCACTCTCTTTTGCCCCTGCAGGAGAAACTGGCCCATAATGCGTAGGAAACAGCTCAGACTGGTAGAGTGGTTCCCTACCTTCAAGCAATTACAACCATGGAGGAAGAAGTCATGCAAATAGCCAGGATCACGAACCATAAGGATGTCAGCCTTGGCGAGATGAGCACTCGTTGTGGAGATGGTAATTCGAGAGAGCAATGTGCACATTAGGGGGGGCTTTGCACTCCACCCCATCTGACAGCATAATGAACACTGAGTTGCATTGGGCGGTTGGTGGTGGTGAGGAGGGGAGGCAGTGGTGTGGTGGTAATGTCACTGGACTAGTAATCCAGAGTCCAGGCTATTGCTTTGGGGACATGGATTTGAATCCCACCATGGCAGATGGTGAAATTTGAATTCAATTAATAAATCTGGAATTCTCTTGGCATTTCTTCGTGGACAAAGATTTTGGGAAGGTTGTAGTCATCGGGTGCAGGCCCGCTGGTGGCGAGTCAGGACTGTCCGTGACCGGCAGATTCTCCCACAGCAGCTACAAATGAAGGTGTAGTCGCTGCTGGGGGCAATTGGATCTATCCTTCTCCTCGTTTTCTCTTTCATGCTGATTCTTCGCTCAGTCTCAAAGGTGTATCTAGTCCTCCTGATGCAGCATCTCCAGGCATCACGATCTATGGCCTGTGCTTGACACTGGCAATGGTCAATGTGGCACACAGAGAGGGACTTCTTCAGGGTGTCCTTGAAACGTTTGCATAGGCCTCTTTGTCCCTTTTACCAGTGGTCAGCTCTCCATACAACACGATCTCGGGCAGGCGACTGTCGTCCATCCAGGCAACGTGACCCGTCCAACGCAGTTGGCTTTGAAGGAGGATGGCCTCACGCTGGTGATGTTGGCTGTTTCCAGGACATCAATGTTTGTGATGCAGTCCTGCCAGTGGATCTTAAGGAATCTGCGGAGGCAGTGCTGATGGAAGCACTCTGGAAGGTAGACATGACGGTGGTACAGGACCCATGACTCGGCACCATACAGAAGGGTGGTGAGGACTATGGCTTTGTACACTTTGAGTTTGGTCTGTGCTCTGACGCTGAGGTTGCTCCACACATGCTTGTCGAGTCTGCCGAATGCACTGTTTGTTTTTGAGACCCTATTGTCCACTTTCTTGTCTATGGTGGCATCAAATGAGATGATGCTCCCCAAATAGGTAAATTGCTTGATGGCATTCAGCTCAGTTGGCTCAATGACAATGCTTGGTGGTCTATAGTCTTCTTGGGGTGCAGGCTGATGCAGGACGTTAGTTTTCTTTAAACTGATTTTTAGTCTGAAGAGTTGTGCCGCCTCGGAAAAATGTGTTGTTATATGTTGCAGGTCTGACTGACTGTGGGCCAGGAGAGCACAGTCATTGGCGAAAAGAAGTTCGCGGATGAGTTTTTCTTGTGTCTTTCTGTGAGCCTGAAGATGCCTGTGGTTGAAAAGGCCTCCTTCAGTCTGGAAGCGTATGTAAATTCCCTCCTTAAGGTTTTCCATTGCCTGCTGCAGCATAGAACATAGAACATAGAACAGTACAGCACAGTCCAGGCCCTTCGGCCCACGATGTTGTGCCGAACCTTTAACCTACTCTAAGATCAAACTAACTACCTACCCTTCATTCTACTATCATCCATGTACCTATCCAAGAGTCGCTTAAATGCCCCTAATGTATCTGCTTCTACTACCACCGCTGGCAGAGCATTCCACGCACCCACCACTCTCTGTGTAAAGAACCTACCTCTGACATCTCCCCGAAACCTTCCTCCAATCACCTTAAAATTATGCCCCCTGGTGATAGCCCTTTCCACCATGGGAAAAAGTCTCTGACTATCCACTCTATCTATGCCTCTCATCATCTTGTACCCCTCTATCAAGTCACTTCTCATCCTTCTTCGCTCCAATGAGAAAAGCCCTAGCTCCCTCAATCTTTCTTCGTCGGACATGCCCTCCAGTCCAGGCAGCATCCTGGTAAATCTCCTCTGCACCCTCTCTAAAGCTTCCACATCCTTCCTATAATGAGGCGGCCAGAACTGAACACAATATTCCAAGTGTGGTCTAACCAGGGCTTTATAGAGCTGCAGCATAACCTCGCGGCTCTTAAACTCAATCCCCCTGTTAATGAAAGCCAACACACCATACGCCTTCTGAACAACCCTATCAACTTGGGTGGCAACTTTGAGCGATCTATGGACATGGACCCCAAGATCCCTCTGTTCCTCCACACTACCAAGAATCCTGTCTTTAAGCCTGTATTCCACATTCAAATTCGACCTTCCAAAATGAATCACTTCACACTTTTCCAGGTTGAACTCCATCTGCCACTTCTCAGCCCAGCTCTGCATCCTGTCAATGTCCCGTTGCAACCTACAACAGCCTTCCACACTATCCACAACTCCAGCAACCTTCGTGTCATCGGCAAACTTGCTAACCCAGCCTTCCACTTCCTCATCCAAGTCATTTATAAAAATCACAAAGAGCAGAGGTCCCAGAACAGATCCCTGCGGAACACCACTGGTCACCGAGCTCCAGGCTGAATACTTTCCATCTACTACCACCCTCTGACTTCTATGGGCCAGCCAATTTTGTATCCAGACAGCCAGCTTTCCCTGAATCCCATGCCTCCTTACTTTCTGAATGAGCCTACCATGGGGAACCTTATCAAACGCCTTGCTAAAATCCATATACACCACATCCACTGCTCTTCCTTCATCAATGTGTTTTGTCACATCTTCAAAGAATTCAAATAGGCTTGTGAGGCATGACCTGCCCCTCACAAAGCCAAGCTGACTGTCTCTAATCAAACCATGCTTTTCCAAATAATCATGAATCCTGTCTCTCAGAATCCTCTCCAATAATTTGCCCACTACCGACGTAAGACTAACTAGTCTATAATTCCCAGGGTTATCCCTATTCCCTTTCTTGAACAAAGAAACAACATTTGCCACCCTCCAATCATCTGGTACTACTCCAGTGGACAGCGAAGATGCAAAGATCATCGCCAAAGGCGCAGCAATCTCTTCCCTCGCTTCCCGTAATATCCTTGGGTATATCCCGTCTGGCCCCGGGGACTTATCTGTCCTCATATCATTCAAAATTTCCAGCACATCCTCCCTCTTAACCTCAACCTGTTCAAGCATATCAGCCTGTTCCACACTGTCCTCACAAACGCCCAGGTCCCTCTCACTAGTGAATACTGAAGCAAAGTATTCATTTAGGACCTCCCCTACCTCCTCCGACTCCAGGCACAAGTTCCCTCCACTATCCCTGATCAGCCCTACCCTCACTCTGGCCATCCACTTGTTCCTCACATAAGTGTAGAACGCCTTGGGATTTTCCTTAATCCTAGCCGCCAAGACTTTTTCATGTCCCCTTCTAGCTCTCCTAAGTCCATTCTTCAGTTCCTTCCTGGCTACCTTGTAACCCTCTAGAGCCCTGTCTGATCCTTGCTTCCTCAACCTTAAGTAAGCTTCCTTCTTCCTCTTGATTAGCTGTTCCACATCTCTTGTCATCCAAGGTTCCTTCACCCTACCATCCCTTCCCTGCCTCATCGAGACAAACCTATCCAGCAGTCGCAGCAAGTGCTCCCTAAACAACCTCCACATTTCTGTCGTGCATTTCCCTGAGAACATCTGTTCCCAATTTATGCTCCCCAGTTCCTGCCTAATAGCATTGTAATTCCCACTCCCCTAATTAAATATTTTCCCATCCCATCTGCTCCTGTCCCTCTCCATGACTATAGTAAAGGTCAGGGAGTTGTGATCCCTATCACCGAAATGCTCTCCCACCGATAGATCTGCCACCTGGCCTGGTTCGTTACCAAGCACCAAGTCCAACATCGTCTCCCCTCTAGTCGGCCTATCTACATATTGAGTCAGGAAACCTTCCTGGACACACCTGACAAAAACTGCTCCATCCAAACTATTTGCACTAAGGAGGTTTCAATCAATATTAGGGAAGTTGAAGTCACCCATGACAACAACCCTGTTACTTCTGCACCTTTCCAAAATCTGCCTCCCAATCTGTTCCTCCATGTCTCTGTTGCTATTGGGGGGTCGATAGAAAACTCCCAACAAAGTGACTGCTCCTTTCCTGTTTCTGACTTCCACCCATAATGACTCAGTAGACAAACCCTCCTCGACGACCTCCCTTTCTGCAGCTGTGATACTATTCCTGATTAACAATGCCACTCCCCCACCTCTTTTACCTCCCTCCCTATTCCTTTTGAAACATCTAAACCCCGGAACATCCAACATCCATTCCTGCCCCTGTGATATCCACGTCTCCGTAATGGCTACAACATCTTGCCAGTGCCAGGAACGGCATTGGGAAACTGGCATGCTGGCTGCAGTATTTTGATCCCCACACCCCCTGCCTTCATTCTGCCCTGGCGAAACCAGAAAATTCTGTCCTTCGAGTTTGCAGTCGGTGGCGAAGCAAGGGCACTCGCTGTTGACTTTGGAGTAAGTCGAGCTGAGAGCTCTTGTGATCTTTTTGGTGAGAGTTTCACCTCTATTTCCATGCATTGGTACTGCAACTGGTTACAACGCTCTTTCTGGGGATTCCCCACGTGGAGTTGCAGTGATGGCATCAGGCTGTCCAAGCAGCCAATCACATTAAAGGATTTTCATGAGCAGGAAACTAAAAGCAGTAAAATAACATCACTTTTAAAAAGTTTTACTGAGAGCAAATTAAAGATTGGGCCATCCACATGGGGGAAGGTAGAAGCTAAGATAATATGAAAAAACTTTTTAAAAATTTTACATTTCAGTTTAAACGATCTACTAATTAATCATTTAACAGCACTCCACGATTATAAAATTATGTTTTCAGAGTCACTTCTGTTGTTCATCAAATTTTATTAATTATATCGCAGTTAAAAACACAGTTACGGCTGATTGAACAAGTTGTAACTTTTAATAGGGTTTCAAATGGCAATGTGGGAGCAGGAAAGTTGAAATTCTCGCTGAGTTCATTGATTGTCGGCTGTGGGGAGGAAGCCACAGCACAGCCTGTGGCGGAGCCCTGAGTGACAGACTGAATCTTCGGGATTTCTGCGCTAATCTGTACATGCCCGACTGCCTGAAGTTACGGACAGTTTCAGAGGGGAGGTCAGCTGTCCCGCTTACCACCCACCCAACCCCCTGCAAAAGTAGGGCCATTGGCATTTCCATCGTAAATCGGCAGAGGACTCTCAGCAGCAACCGCCCCAACTCAGAGCCCAAATGTCGGAGCAGCTCCCTGCCAGTTCTCCCGCCGCAGATAAGGCCCAGGAAGTGCCAAATAGCCAAGCAGATGCACAACTCATAGAAACTCTGCCTGAATTTAGTGTGGATGAGACCACAACGTGAGAAGGTACAATTGTCAGGAAAGAGTGAACAAGGCTGGGAAAAGAAAGGAATACTTGCATTTCTATAGCACCTTTCACGACCACAGGATGTCCCAAAATGTTTTACGGCCGAATGAGGTACTTTTTGAAGCACAGTGACTGTTGCAGGAAATGCAGCAGCCAATCTGCACACAGCAAACTCCCAAAAGCAACAATGTAATGATCAGATACTCTGTTTTTGTGATGTTGATTGAAGGATATATATTGGCCAGCCACCAGGGATAACTCCCCTCCTCTGCTTTGTAATAGTGTAAGTTGTAGTCATGTCATAGGATTTACATCCAACTGGCAGGATAAATGGGACCTCAGTTTAACGTCTCATCCAAAAGATGGCACCTCAAACAGGGCAACACTCCCTCAGTACTGCACTGGAGTGTCAGCCTAGATTTTTTTTGTTTGCTGAAGTCCTGGCATTCGATTTGAACAAGGCAAGAGTGCTACTCCCTAAGGCATTGCTGAGAAGATTGAGGGGAGACCTGATACAGGTCTTTAAAATTTTGATGGGGTTTAATAGGGTAGACAAAGAGATGTTTCCACATGTGGGAGAGTCAAGAGCTAGGAGGCATAAATGTAAGATTCATTTGTCATTCATTCATTTAGGCTGTGCTCATCCACTGTAGGTTGTAACCCTCCTCATGTATTTTCCATTCATCTTTATCCCTTGCTGTTCTCACCCATGTGATTTCTAGGTATATTATATCATCTCTCCATCTTCTTCCCAGTCTCCCCCTTCCTCTTTCTCCTGTTCTTTGCTGCCATTTCATTTGCATTTTTTCTGTCTGTTATCATCTAACATTTGCTTCTTTTATCTATTAAATTTTTTTCTGGCCTATTACATTGCATTTGATTTTATCAGGAATGGAGATGTGGAACATTTGCCTCTCCATTGCTCTGAGAGCTCTACACAGTTTTTGTTCTAAATATTTTGTAGCTGTCCGTGATTCTGTCCCATATTTCATGGTCAGTAGCATACACTGATCATACACCATCGTCCTTATTGCCAGTGGATTTTGTAAATATAAGGTAGTCACTAATAAATCCAAAAGGGAATTCAGGAGAAACTACTCTACTCAGAGAGTGGTGTGAATGTGGAACTTGATACCACAAGGAGTGGTTGAGGTGATTTTTATTCATTCATGGGATGTGGGCATCGCTGGCTAGGCCAGCACTTATTGCCCATCCCTAATTGCCCTTGAGAAGGTGGTGGTGTGCTGCCTTCTTAAACCGCTGCAGTCCATGTGGGGTAGGTACACCCACAGTGCTTTTAGGAAGGGAATTCCAGGATTTTGACCCAGCAACAGTGAAGGAAAGGCGATATAGTTCCAAGTCAGGATGGTGTGTGACTTTGAGGGGAACTTACATGCGGCGGTGTTCCCATGTATCTGCTGCCCTTGTCCTTCTAGTTGGTAGAGGTCGCGGCTTTGGAAGGTGCTGTCTAAGGAGCCTTGGTGCATTGCTGCAGTACATCTTGTAGATGGTACACACCGCTGCCACTGTGCGCGGTGGTGGAGGGAGTAAATGTTTGTAGATGGGGTGCCAATCAAGTGGGTTGCTTTGTTCTGGATGGTGTCAAGCTTCTTGAGTGTTGTTGGTGTTGCACCCATCCAGGCAAGTGGAGAGTATTCCATCACACTCCTGACTTGTGCCTTGTAGATGGTGGACAGGCTTTGGGGAGTCAGGACGTGAGTTACTTGCTGCAGGACTCCTAGCCCCTGACCTGCTCTTGGGCCATGGTATTTATATGGCTACTCCAGTTCAGTTTCTGGTCAATGGTAGCCCCTAGGAAGTTGATAGTGAGGGATTCAGCAATGGTAATGCCATTGAATGTCAAGGGGATAAAAACAAGAAATGCTGGAAATACTCAGCAGGTCTGGCAGCATCTGTGGAGAGAGAAGCAGAGTTAATGTTAACGTTTCAGATCAGTGACCTTTCTTCAGTGACCCTGCTCCATTGGTGGGCAGTCAGGGCATTGCAGGTGCAAAATCTGCCCTCTCTATTTCTGCTAGAAATTTCTTGCCTCCCCCTAATTTGTTGCTTGTTCTTCAGTAATTACATCAGAGATGCAAACAGGGTCTATTTAAACTGCAATTTAATCCCTTTAGTTCTAAATATTTATTTATGAAGGGTCACTGACCTGAAACATTAAGTTAACTCTGCTTCTCTCTCCACAGATGCTGCCAGATCTGCTGAGTATTTCCAGCATTTCTTGTTTTTATTTCAGATTTCCAGCATCTGCAGTATTTTGCTTTTATTTTGAATGTCAAGGGGAGATGGTTAGATTTTGTCTTGTCGGAGATGGTCATTACCTGGCACTTGTGTGGCGCGAATGTTATTTGCCACTTACCAGCCCAAGCCTGTATATTGTCCAGGTCTTGCTGCATTTCTACACGGGCTGCTTCAATATCTGATGAGTCGCAAATGGTGCTGAACATTGTGCAATCATCAACGAACATCCCCACTTCTGACCTTATGATTGAAGGACGGTCATTGATGAAACAGCTGAAGATGGTTGGGGCTAGGACACTACCCTGAGGAACTCCTGCAGTGATGTCCTGGGGCTGAGATGATTGACCTCCAACAATCACAACCATCTTCTTTTGCTCTAGGTACGACTCCAACCAGCAGAGAGCTTTCCCCCTGATTCCCACTGACTCCAGTTTTGCTAGGGCTCCCCGATGCCAAACTCAGTCAAATGCTACCTTGAAGTCAGGGCAGTCACTCTCACCTCAGCATAGATGCATTCAAAGGGAAGCTACATGAGGGAGAAGGGAATAGAAGGATATGCTGATAGGCTGAGATGAATTAGGGGTGGAAGGAGGCTCATGTGGAGCATAACCACTGGCATAGATCAGCTGGACTGAATGGCCTGTTTCTGTGCTGTAAAATCTATGTAACTCCAGAATAGGCCTATCAGATATCTGGGGTAATCCAGGAATCCTCTTGGCTTTGCTCCATTGGTGGGCAGTCAGGGCATTGCAGGTGCAAAATCTGCCCTCTCTATTCCTGCTGGAAATTTCCTGCCTCCCCCTAACTTGTTGCTTGTTCTTCAGTAATTACATCAGAGATGCAAACAGGGTCTATTTAAACTGCAATTTAATCCCTTTAGTTCTAAATATTTATTTATGAAGGTTAAGATTGTTACCTTTAACATCTGGACATAAAGGATCTGACTGCTGAGCATGCCTATCATAAATTCAGGCACAGACTGCCCACAGTTTTCTACTTAATTGTCTTATAGAATCATACAGCACAGAAAGAGGCCATTCAGCCCATTATGCCCATGCCAGCTCTTTGAAGGTGCTATCCAATTAGTCCCACTCACCTTCCGTTTTTCATATCCTTATAATTTTGTCAAGTATTTATCCAATCCCCTTTTGAAAGTTACTATTGAATCTGCTTCCACTGCCCTTTCAGGCAGCGCATTCCAGATCATATCAATTGGCTGCTTAAAAACATTTCTCCTCATCTCCCTCCTGGTTCTTTGGACAATTATGTTAAATCTGTGTCCTTTAGATATTGACCCTTTTGCCACTGGAAACAGATTTTCCTTATTTACTCTATCAAACCCTTCATAATTTTGTTTATGTCTATTAAATCCCTGCTTAACCTTCTTTGCTCTAAGTACAGTACCAGTATCTTCAGTTTTTCCACATAACTGAAGTCCCTTGTCCCTAGTGCCATTCTTGGAAATCACTCCTGCACCAAGTCCAAAACCTTGACATCCTTCATAAGTGTGATGCTCAGAATTGGACACATTGCAATAGCTGAGGCTTAGCCAATAATTTATAAAGTTTTAGCATAGCTTCATTTCTCTTGCACTCTATTAGCTACTGTTGGTGATTACACTCCTCTAACGGACTAGTGGGTAAATTGACCACTTCTGGTATTGTTGAACAATCTAAACTAGGAGGTCACACTCTTCATTCCCAGTCAATGCTGATGTGGCTCATTGGAAAGTACATGGCTCATTTCAAAGGTGAATGCAACATGCACTCGATGTCACAACTAACACAGCCCCCTCAACAAGCACCACCAAAAACACAGATTGTTAATCTGATTGCTGTTCTGGGATCATGCTGTGTATTATAGGGAGACAGGTGTTTCAGTGATTCATGAAGCTGCACAGAAGCCAGACAAAGAAAGTCACACTGCTCTGCATGATAATTAATCACAGCGACTTATAATGATTTAACATTGCACACAACATTAAATGGTTTGCACAAGCATATAAAGACTGTGTCTATTAACACATATTACCTTTAAACCAAGGAATCAGAGTCACTTGACAATTGACTATTTTTCTAATGGGATGTTCTCTTCTCGATGACTTCAGAGCTGGACCTGCGATCATATCCCATTCTTACATGGCTCTTGCTCATTGGGACATGAGTAAAAGTTTTTGGAAGAGTCCATTTTGTCCAGTCAACCACCCCCACCCACATCCACAGTTGTTCATTTGTATTCTCTTCTATATGATGTTAAAAACCTCACTTGGTTTTATGGAAGATTGGAATGTGTAGGCCCCACCTTATCTGGGGTGCAGACTCACTTGAGGTCTTGAGTGTCTCAGATATGTCCTGATTTTTCTAATGACCTCAGCAGTCTTTGACCATTTGATTCTGGTATTTATTTTATCATTTATTCATTCAGGGGATGTGGACATCGCTGGCAAGACTAGTGTTTATTGCCCATCCCTAATTGCCTTTGAGAAGGTGGTGGTGAGCTGCCTTCTTGAACCGCTGCAGTCCATGTGGTGTAGGTACACCCACAGTGCTGTTGGAGAGGCAGTTCCAGGATTTTGACCCAGTGATGATAGAGGAGCAGCGATGTATTTCCAAGTCAGGATGGTGTGTTGCTTGGAAAGAAACTTGGAGGTGGTGGTGTTTGCATGCACCTGCTTGTCCTTCTAGGAGGGAGAGGTTGCGGGTTTGGGAGATGCTGTTGAGGAAGCCTTGGCGAGTTGCCATCCTTTCTTCCTGATCAGTTGCTTTTACAAACCAGAGGCCTGCTAGTAACTAAGTCCCTTGGAGCCTTGTCAGTGATATCTGCACATTGCTGTCTTTGCAGTTTCAACTTACAATGCTCAACTGTCCAGAAGGGATTATTAAATTCTTACCCTTCAGCATACAAGGACTAACTGCTGTTATTGCTGGCATATCAGTTGCCACACTTCAAAGTAATCCACTTCTAGGGGAGGTGGCACTACATTGGACTTATACTGCTCAAGTTTTTTCCTACTTAGATTTCTGTTGGCTGGTTCAATTTAGTTGCATTGACCTTTCAAGAGGAAATTGACTGCTGAAACTATTTTTACCTTCGCTGATGTTTAATTATTTTTTTTCTTGCATGTTTCTGTTCTTGATGAGGTTCTGCCCTGGGAAAGAAAAACAATCAATCTGTCGCTATGTGACATGGAATTCAAATGTCCCTAGACTAGAAGTATGACTTAGGAACCAAAAGGCCTCACATGTGATGGCACCTGCATGAGATGAGTTAGAAAGCCTCCTTTTTTTTTTCCTTTTCTCTGACTGCCGGACAAGTGTTCAGTTGCTTTGTAGTCTTTCCTTTTGATCTCCGTCAGCTTTCAGGCAATTATTGTTTCAAGCTTTTCCCTGTGCAACTGTTTTATTGCCAAATCTAGAGTATTGGAATCAAAAATGAAATGCTTGGAAATGTTTAGCTGTTCTGGTCTCACTTTCTCAGGGGCAAATGCATATCCTCCGGTGCTGATCATCTGTATCAGTGAGATCCCGGTTTTGCTGAATTAGCTGATTGTAGTTGGGTCTATGGTAGGCATGTCATACCTGGCCTTATAGCCGCTAAGCTAATGTTAGGACCCTGACATATGATCACCAACTTGGATGGGGAATGTGCCCTACAACCTTCCAAAATATCTGTGCTCCTCCAATTCTGGCCTCTTGAGCATCCCCAATTTTCTGCATCCCACCATTGGCGACTGTGCCTAGGCGCTCAGCTCTGGAATTCCCTCCCTAAACTTCTCCACCTCTCTCCCAGTCCCGTGCCTTTTAAGATGCTCCTTAAAACCTACCTCCTTGACCAAACTTTTAGTCACGTGTCCTAATATCTCCTCATGTGGCTTGGCTTGACAACACTGCTATGAAGCGCCTTGGGGTGGTTTACTACATCAAAGGCACTCTATGAATGCAGGTTATTGTTATTTTTGGGATTGGGCTAAACCATGAACTGTTATGTGATTAAATAATCCAGTGCCAACACTCATTGACTCGGTTCACACCCGTAGATTGAACGTAGCAAGGTGGAGAATTAAAATAGCAGGCAACCAGAAGCTCGGGGTCATGCTTGCAGACTGACTGCATAGCAGTCACCCAATCTGTGTTCTGCCATTCACACCTCCTCTAGACACATCTTTTGTTTCTTTACTTGTCCCATTACCTCTCCCTTTGGCTTTATTCCACCAACTCTTTTGTCATGTAATGTCGCCTGTCTTCTGCCCTATTACAGACCTTCCCTTTGTTCATTTCCACCCTGCCTCATTTGACCTACTTAAAACCTATTGCATTTCTAACTTTTCCCAATTCTGACGAAGGGTCATCGACCTGAAATGTTCGCTCTGTTTCTCTCTCCACAGATGCTGCCAGAGCTGCTGAGAATTTCCAGCATTTTCTGTTTTTATTTCAGATTCCAGCAAATGCAGTATTTTGCGTGACGAATGGGATGCTGGCTTCAATTGTCGGCTAAACTCCAGTTCGCATATATCATTCATTGGTTTCATTTAGGGTGGGTGTAATTTCAGAACTTATAAATATCTTATTTCTTTGTGGTGAAATCTGCGCTGCTTCACAAACCACTGACCACCTCCAGGCGCGTATCCATTGTCTCTCGAGATAAGGAGGCCCAAAATAAAAAGAAGAATATCAGAAAATATCAAAATATGGTGAAGGAGACACTGACATTCAGGATACTTATGAGTTTTCGATTCTAATTTTGTCATTTTAATGCCATTTCTGATAGATATTTCTGTTGAGCTTGCTGTACCGTAATATATAAAAAAAACTCGAATACAGGAAATAATTAGCATTTATTTGTTAGAAGAAATGCAGTGTTTAAGGCTAGGATAGATAGAACAGCCTCCAGTTTGCTCACGAGTTAAGCACGGGTACAGTTTCACAGGTGCTAACTAACCTCTGTAGCCTTGCCCATCTTCAGACAGAGAGGGCCTGTATTTATTGCCTGTTTGGGTTGTCAGCCTCCAAATATTGTGCTGTAGTTTCAGAATTTAAACATTAATCTCTTGGGCACAGCTGCAAGCAACCCATGAAAAATATCCGAGAGGCATTAAAAATAATTGTGTGATTTTTAAAATTCATTTTCTTCAAATATTTTTATTTATTAGATTATAAAAATATTGGCAATAAATGGTGCCTTCAAATGCCTAGGCCCTAAGCTTTGGAATTCCCTCACTCTGTCTCTCTTTCCTCTTTTAAGACACTCCTTAAAATCTACTTTTCTGACCAAGTTTTTGGCCATCTTCCCTAATATGTCCCAAATTTTACTATATAACACTGTGAAGCAGCTTGGCACATTCTGCCATGTTATTGGTACTATATAAATGCAAGTTATTGTTGTTAGACTGGATAGGGAATTTGGCAGCCTGTGGTCATGTGATAAAATCTCCAGGAATAATTCCAACCAGAGTTGTCCAACCTATTGCCAATCCCTAGTTTTTCTGAGAAACACAGCAGGCGTTCGTTGTGACTCATTGTTCTTGCAGCAGTTTGATGCAACTTAACTGGTTTGCTAGGCCCCTTCAGAGGACAGGTATGTGTCAACCCAATTTGGTGTGGGACTGAAATGACAACTATACCAGAGGGCAAGCTTCCTTCCTGAAAACATATTTGTTAGCCAATTGGGTTTTCAAGGCAATCCAACAGTTTTGTGATCACTTTGACCAAAACCAACTTCTTATTTCCAGATTTTTTTAAAATTCAATTAAAAGCCTCAAATTGATTTGAGCTTAAATTCTACAGATTATTAGTCCAATAACATAACCACTGCACTATGTACCCATGTGTGCATGTTGACAATAGATAAGGCCTGGCCAATATTTATCCCTCAAACAACACCTAAAAACAGATGATCTGATCGTTGTCACATTGTTGATTGTGGGACCTTGCTGTGTGCAAATTGGTTGCTGGGTTTCCCTACAGTACAACAGGACTGTAAAGTGCTTTGCGATGTTTTACATGTTATGAAAAGCACCAAATAAATGCAAGTTCTTTCTTTGACGGGACAGTAGAGCAAGCAATCAGTCGTTCATTTAAGATTAATGTGTGACATGCCTAAAAAAGATAGTTTCTGCTGATTAAAATTGATACTACACCAAGGGGTGAACAATAAGATATGGGTTGCCTTCTGCTAAGACTCAGTGATTGAGCTGAGCCAGACAGATTGTGGTCAAGACAGCTTTTTGGCAAAATGCTAATTGACAAAGACCATGGTTGCAGAAATGATTCAGAAAAAGGGGCACATACATTTCTCAAACAAAATCCTAGAACGTTGACTAAACTTTGACAATAAATGGTCTTGACACAATTGTAGCATGTCTGACCTAGAAATTCAATTGTACTGTGCCTGTTTTATAAGCATAAAATGTGTGCCTAAGGGTCCCACACCTCGAGTGGCAGACTCGTGCTCATTCTGTGTTGGAAGTGCATTGCCCGCCATATTGGACTACACTGCTGAGCTTGTATTCTGCGCACATGCACAAAACAGGTGTTTGTATATAGCATGTGCAAATAAAAAACAAGAATTTGGGTTTATATAGTGGGTTGAAATTTATACTCCCGCCACCAAATTCGGTGGCAGGAGAAATATCACAGAGCCGCCCCGATTGTAAGCACGGCGGTTCATTTAAATAGCCGGGGCAGGCAGCCCACAACCCCCGATGACGTGGAGGGGACAGGCTGTCCATCCCCGGCAATGGTGTCAGCTGCCTGTACGCAGGCGCTGATGCCATATTTAAAGGGCTTTGAGCCCAACGTTCCATTTAAATAATTAAAGAGATTTAATTTAAAAAATTAATTACACTTATTCTGCCCCTCTCCCACCCACCCCCAATAACAATTAAATTAATTACTGGCCCTTTCCCCCCCAAAACACTTACCTTGACCACCTGACCTTCCCTGCACCTCCCAAAGTACTAAACCTTTAAACTATAAACCTTCCCACCATCCCCTACACCAATGATATCACTTTGACCCCGCTCCCCCCTCCCAAACTGAGAAACTTACCTCCTCCTCCCTTCCCACCAATGTTCCGTCTCGGTTCCCTGGATGGGGATCCGAAAGAGTGGGAGTGCCGGCCAGTGGCACGAAGATTGCACCCGGACAGACGGCGGGAATGTAGGTCTCATTAATTCATTGATTTTAATTAATTTATATATTTAAATGGAGGTCCCATCACTGAGCAGCAATATCGGGGTGCATGGCGGCTCTCTCCCAGAACCACTTTCCGGTCCCCCACCCCCCGCCATGACGCCCAATGTTGGGTGGGTCTGTAAAATTCTGGCCGTGCCTTTACCGTATCAAAATGTTCCAAGTTGATTCACAGGAGCATTATCAGATAAAGTTTGACACGGAGCCAGACAAGGAAATATTGGAAAAGATGACTAAAAGCTTGGTCAAAGAAGTAGGTTTTAAGGAGCGATTACTGAAACTAGGAGTGTATTCCCTAGAATTTAGAAGGTTAAAGAGTGATTTGATCAACGTGTCAAGATGTTAAGGGAAACTGATAGGGTGGACAGAGAAGAACTGTTTCTGCTGATTGAGATGTAGGACTAGGGGACATACCCTAAAGTTTCGAGCCAGATCCTTCAGAAATGAATTTAGGAAACATACAAAGAGTGATAGAAATTTGGAACTCTCTTCCACAAACGGTCAATTGTTAATTCTAAATCTGAGATTGTTAAATTTTTGTTAACCAAAGATATTAATTAAGGGAAATGGGGCAAAGGCAAGTGCATAGAATTAGGTCACAGATCAACCATGATCTCATTGAATGGCTTGAGGGGCCAAAGGGTCTTCTGTTCCTTTGTTCCTATGACTTAAAGGAGGAGGGAAAGACAGAGAGATGGAGAGGTTTGTGGAGGGAATTCCAAAGCCTAGGGTCTAGCATGGCCACTAACGGTGGGGCAATGGAAATCAGGCATGAACAAGAAGCCAGAATTGGAGGCAGGCAGAGAGCATGGTGAGTTATAAAGCTGGAGGAAGTTACAGAGAAAGGAATTTTCCAAAATCAGGGGCCTAACAACCTGTTTCAGGCCATGTTACCAACATTCCTTTGATTTATTTATTTATTGATAGCACTGAAACAAGCCCTTCGGCCCACCGAGTCTGTGCGGACCATCAACCACCCATTTATACTAATCCTACATTCCTACCACATCCCCACCTGTCCCTATATTCTCCTACCACCTACCTATACTAGGGGCAATTTATAATGGCCAATTTACCTATCAACCTGCAAGTCTTTTGGTGGTGGGAGGAAACTGGAGTACCTGGCGAAAACCCACACAGACACAGGGAGAGCTTGCAAACTCCACAGAGGCAGTACCCGGAATTGAACCCGGGTCGCTGGAGCTGTGAGGCTGCGGTGCTAACCGCTGCGCCACTGTGCCGCCCTTAAAGAGACAACTGGTGGCTACTACCCAAAAGTTAATTTTAATGTATGTTAGTCACATTATCTTGGAGCCAGGAGGAACAGGAGTGCTTCTCCTTCTCCATATTAGTAGCATGGGCCATTAGTGGCCACCACTTGCTCCGCTACATTGTCCTGATTGCCTTCCCTGACATGGACTCGCCCGAGGGCCCCTTGGCTGGCATCTGAGCCAGCTGATCCTGCTTGTGGCATGAGCCACCTCTGGGGGCCGGAATTGTGCCAGTAGCTCACCAACCATCCTAATGAAACTGGTGGATCAATTTGCTGCTATCGTGCCACCGACGCAAGGGGATCAAATTTCAATTTTGACAGTGTCAAATGTCTAGAACTCCAAATATTGGTAGAGACAAAAATGGACATTACATTTGATCTCAAAACAGCGACAGATAGAATGGGTTTTAGTTTCAGTTTGGCTGCTCTGTTTTAACTATCAGATGACTTCTAATACCCCAAGATCACCATGCTAGCAGCAACTCATTACAGTTTGAGCTCCTGTGTCAATGAAAGTCTGTCATAAAAGATATGTGTGCTATGAGAAGCTATTCTGTTAAGGTTAACTTTAGTTATATAGGTGATAGCCCACTGAGATTTGAGTCCTTTGTAGTCCTCTTAAAGGAACATGAGTAGGCAAATCAACTCCTCAATCCTGTTCTGCCATTCATGAGGCCAGCATTAGAGGAGCACAGATATCGCGGGGGGTTGTGGGGCTGGAAGCAATTATAGAGATGGGAGGGGAGAGGCTTTGGAGGGATTTGAAAACAGGGATGAGAATTTTGATTGATGGGGAGCCAATGTAGGTCAACATGTACAGGGGTGATAGGTGAACAGGACATGGTGCGTGTTAAGATCATGGCTGATCAGTATCAACTCCATAAGCCTTCTCATCCACGCTATGATCTTATTTAATGGCAGAACAGGCTTGAAGGGCCAAATGGTCTACTCCTGCTCCTATTTCTTATGTTCTGATGTTCTAACAAAAATCTATCAATCTCAATTTTGAAATTTTCATTTGGCTCTCTTAGTCTCAACAGCTTTTTGGGGAGAGAGTTCCAGATTTCCATCCGATGTGTGAAGAAGTGATCCTGCTATCAACCCTGAATGACCTAGCTCTAAATTTAAGATTATATTGCCTTGTTCTGGACTGTTCCACCAGAGGAAATAGTTTTTCTCTACATATCCGATCAACTCCATGAAGCACCTCAATTTGATCACTTCTTAATCTTTGATATTCAAGAATAGCCTAGTTTATTCAGCCTGTCCTCATAACGTTTAGCCTGGTATTTTTCTGGTGAATCTGCCAGAATGTAATCATATTGTTCTGTCATTTATGCCTTCATAAGTCATCATATTACCAATGATTTGATGGCTGTTGGGTCCTTTTTCTTTGTCTGGTCTCATTTCAATCCAGTTCATCATATTACAGAGTTGAGTTTGATTTGATTTTGATTGCAATTCAACTTTAGGACATCATAATGCTTACGGGATGACACAACAGGAGACCCGCATTTAAAGCCTAAATATAAATCTATTCTCTTGTAATGGAATGTTTTCACTTGAGTTCCAAAGTTTCTACCTCAACTTGACTTTGTTCGATATCAGTGCTAATTTAGCTAGGCATTCTTCGGCTAACGGTTTGAATGTTTTATGATTACAATTTGATTACTGGTTGGAAGACTTCTGATTCAATTTATTTCAGCTGCACTGTTGCTTTTCTCATCAACCTATTTCCACTGATTTACTTCATTTTTGTTTTGATTGCAAAGAACTGAGTTAGGATATTACTTTTTATATTCAATTGTCGTATTGGTTGCAGGTGGTAATTACTTGTGAACCAGGGAAATTTCAATTTTGATGCAATTACTTAGTCAGATTCACCATCGGTAATTGATATTATGTGATTTTTTTTCCACCTCCCTTCTCATTCATAATTAATTACGCTCCAGTAAAACGTGGCTTAATGACCATATTCATACTGACTATCTAATAAGGTTTTGAACAGTAAAAAAATGCAAAGTCATAGTCAGCAAGGTTTCTTATAGAATCGTGGAATTATACAGCAGAGAAGAAGACCATTTGGCCCATCCTATCTGTGCCTGTCTTTGAAAGAGCCATCCAATTGGTCCCATTCAGCTGCCCTTTCCCTGTAGCCCTGAAAACTTTTCCCCTTCAAGTACTTATCCAGTTCCTTTTTGAAAGTTGTTATTGAATCTGCTTCCACCACCTGATCAGGCAGTGCATTCCAGATCACAGCAACAACAACTTACATAGCGCCTTTAATGCAATAAAACGTCGAAAAGTGCATCACAGGAGCATTATCAAAAACAATTGACAGCCGGTCACATAAGGCAGTAATAGGACAGATCATAGTATGGTTCCAATGCAAAAGGAGGACATTCTGCCCATCATGTCCATGCTGGCTCTCTGCGAGAGTAACTCAGCTAGTCCCACTCTGTCGTCCTTTTCCCTGTAGCCCTGCAAATGTTTACCTCAGATAATTATCTAATTCCCTTTGAAAGCCATGATTGAATCTGCCTCCACCACATTCTCAGGCAGTGCATTCCAGACTCTAACCACTCGCTACGTAAAAAGGTTTTTCCTCATGTCGCCTCTGGTTCTTTTGCCAATCACTTTAAATTGGTGTCCTCTGGTCTTGACCCTTCCACCGATAGGAACAGTTTCTCCTGATCTACTCTGTCCAGACCCCTCATGATTTTGAATACCTCTATCAAATTTCTTCTCAACCTTTTCTCTATGGTGAACAGTCCCAGCTTTGCCAATCTATCCACATAGCTGAAGTCTCTTGTAAAGGTTTTGGGCAATTCTAAACTGTATTTGTCTTCTTGAACAAGACAAAGCAGTTGGAAGACTGGTCTTAATGCGTGTGATCACTTCCTGATTGGTTTCTTAAAGTGACAGGCACCTAGGAGCAACAGTATCCATTTTACAGTCCCTTTGTTCTCTAGCGATAAGGGGTCAATGTTTTACAGGAATTAGGGTCGTGTGATTTTCAGGAATCCTGCTTATCACTGTGGACTGAGGAGACCACATGATTTCCAGGAATCCAAACTCTGAGGAGATCATATGGTTTACAGCAAAAGGCCTCCCATGTTGTCTTATAAATGAAATTATTAAGAGCAAATAATGTTTTCAACCATGAAAAAAGTAAGGAGGTAAGTTACATAATCTCAACACGAATACAAAACTAAAAGCTAGTTCCTATAACAACGAGGATGGATAACAATTGTCACACACACTGGAAGTGTGATGTTGCAACAAACATGGACTAACTCTGAAGAGTTATGAAAAACGGACTTTGTCTTTAAAAAATGAACCTTTATTTTTTAAAGTGAACAATGGTCCAAAATGGCTACTGGAGAAAAGGGGATTGGCCCTTTGAGTAGTCAACAGTCTGACAAAGGACAAATCTTCAAATCCAAAAGATGTCAATGGAACCCATCTTACACCTATCCTAAAAACATTCCAGAATTGAATGTTTCTTCTGAAACAGGAGGTGTGAAGTAGCCACGTCCTGGGCCATTGTGCAATCACCATACAAACATACGAGCATACAGATTAGGAGCAGGGGTCGGCCACTTGGTCTCTCAAGCCTGCTCCACCACAGAGAAGAGATGAGAATGTCTCCTACCAGGAGGTGAGAGGTGACACAGTTTTACCTTAAAAAATACAGCCAGAGAGAGAGAGAGAGACTGACTCAGAGGGTGAAGCTACTTGTAACAGCTCGATCTCCAGCCAAGCCAAGAAGCACAGTGCCCTGCTGAAAATAAATCCAACATCTACGATATACAACAGTGAGAGCTAGAAGTAACCCACCATCTTCAACAGAATCTTTAATCAAGAGAGAAATCTACAATCATCCCAGGCCTGCAACCATCTAGAACTTGATTCTCAAGAGAATGCAACAGGTTTATCGTAACTTTCCCCACATTGAAAACCACCTTCCTCTTTCCCTTCTCTATCTGTTTCATTTTATGTGTGTGTGCGTGTGTGTGTGTGTGCAAGTGAATGCGAGTGGATGGGGTTGCGACAGTTTCAGTAATAAGGCATATTGATCAATCAACAATAGCTGGCTTTCTGTTTTAAAACCTACAAGAAAACCTGTCGCTGTCCGTTTATTTGAAAAATAAAACGTAAAGGGGCTAAACTCTAATACAAATACCCTTGCTGGGGTCAGGTGGGGAGTTGAGCAATGGGAACCACCCACATCACACCATGTGGCCGTAACACAATGTATATAAATAAATAACAACTAGAATGAACCCATGTGCATGGATAAATTAATTGAAACATGGTTTATATTCTTACACCCTCATCCCTAGAACCATTCACATAAATCTTTCCTGCACCATCTCGAGTGCCTTCGCATCCTTCCTAAAGTAAGGCACCAGAATTGGACACAATACTCCAATTGGGGTAGAACCAGTCTTTTATAAAGGTTTGACATAACTTTTTTGCTTTTGTACTCTATGCCTCTATATATAAAGCCCAGGATCCGGTATGCCTTATGATTTCTCAATCTGCTCTGCCATCTTCAATGATTTGTGCATTTATACCCCCAAGTTCCTCTGCTCCTGCACCTCCTTTAGAATTGTATACTTTATTTTGTATTGCCTTTCCTTGTCCTTCCTTCCAAAATATATCACTTTACACTTCTCCATTAAATTTTATCTGTCACATGTCCACCCATTCTACCAGTCTGTCTATGTCCTTTGAAGTCTATCACTATCCTCCTCACAGTTCACAATACTTTCAAGATTTGTATCATCTTCAAATTTTGAAATTGTGCCCTTCACACCCAAATCGAGGTCATTAATATATATCAAGAAAAGCAGTTGTACTAACACCGACCCCTGGGGGACCCCACTATGTATCATCCTCCAGTCCAAAAAAACAACCATTCACCATTACTCTCTGTTTCCTGTCGCTCAGCTAATTTTGTATCTATGCTGCCACTGTTCCTTTTATTCCATGGGCTTCAACTTCATCAAACGCCTTTTGAAAGTTCATGTACATCACATCAACATCATTACGCTCATCAACCCTCTCTGTTACCTTCTCAAAAATCTCAATCAAATTAGTTAAACATGATTTTCTATTAACAAATCCATGCCGGCTTTCCTTAATTAATCCACATTTGTCCAAGTGATTTTTAATTTTATCCCGAATTATCATTGCTAAAAAGCTTAGGCAGGGGTTAAGAGGGCTGACTTGGGATTTTCTAGCTGGCTTCTAGTCTCCTGACTCAACAGGAGGCAGATTGACTGCTTGAAGGCGGGTTCCCAGTGGCAGGCCAGGGTGTCAGTGATCCTTGCCGGCCTACAGGCCTCCCCTCCCTGCCTGGTTGGGAGTGCAGCAAAAGGACACCCGGTAGAGGGGCTCCCCACCCCGTGCCACCATACCCCACCCCGCCGTAACCCCACCACCACCCCAAAGTGGCCCGGCTACATTTTCTTTTCTTAATTAAAGTTTTTTAAAAAGTGGCTGAGAGGGCACCTTCTTGTTGAAGCGCCCTCCCGGTTACTTACCTTATCCTGCAGCCGGGTGCTTCTCTCAAGCTGAAAATCCTCTGATTGGCCCTCCCTGCTGTGCTTAATTGGACAGGGAACCCGTCTCCATGCCGACTAAGGGCTCACCCTGTGAAAATCTTAAATTAAATCAGTTTTCCACTGGAGGCAGATTGCTGACCAGAAAACAAACCCGGCTCCTGTTTCCCACCTCTTTGGTGAGTAAGTTATGACACAGACAAAAAAGTTTAAGATAAGCTCAAGTTTATGGAGCGTGGAAGAAGGGAGGCTGGGCAGGAGAGCATTGGAATAGTCAAGTCCAGAGGTAACAAAGGCATGGATGAGGGTTTCAACGACAGATGAACTGAGGCAGTGGGGGAGTCAGGCGATTTTATGGAGGTGGAGTTGGCAGTCTTAGTGATGGTGCTGCGGTAAAAAATTTCTCCCCCTAGCCCCTCTGGTGCAATAAAAGGACTGTCGGTAAATGTGAGCCACCACTGCAGAAGGAATTCATGGATGCAATCACTAAAGACAATAAGATTTAACGATCCGTCCCCAACAACGGCATCCGGTGCCACTGCGCAGGCGCCAACGCCATTTTTAAAGGGCTTCAAGCCCTTACATTTAATTTAAATTTTTAAAGGGAAAGTTTAGTAAAATTGATTTTTAAAAATTACGTACAAGTTTCCAGCCCCTCTCCCACACCACCCACGCACCCCCCCCCCCCACCAATAACGATACACTTATTTCCTACCCTCTCCCAGCCCAAAAGAAGGCTAATGGAATGCTATCCTTTATTATGAGAGGAATTGAAAATAAAGGTAAGGATGTTATGCTTCAGTTATACAGGGCATTGGTGAGACCACATCTCGAATACTGTGTGCAGTTTTGGTCTCCTTATTTAAAGAAGGTTGTGAATGCGTTGGAGGCAGTTCAGAGGAGATTTACTGGATTGATACCTGGAATGAGCGGGTTGTTTTATGATGAAAGGTTGGACAGAGTGGGCTTGTTTTCACTGGAGTTTAGAAGAGTGAGGGGAGACTTGATTGAAGTATATAAGATCCTGAACGGTCTTGACAAGCTGGACGTGGAATGGATGTTTCCTCCTGTGGGGGAGTCCAGAACTAGGGGGCACTGTTTTAAAATTAGGGGTCACCTTTTTAGGACAGAGATGAGGAGAATTTTTTTTCTCTCAGAGGATTGTGCGACTTTGGAACTTTCTGCCTTAGAAGGTGGTGGAGGCGGGGTCATTGAATATTTTTAAGGCAGAGGTAGATAGATTCTTGTCAGGCAAGGGAATCAAAGGTTATCTGGTGAAGATGAGAGTGTGGAATTCGAGGAACAAATAGATGAGCCATGATCTTATTGAATGGCAGAGCAGGCTAGAGGGGCCGAATGGCCTACTTCTGCTCCTAATTCATACGTTCGTATAAAATACTTACCTTCTGTGCCTGATCTTCCCCCACCTCCCCCACCCCCCCAAAAGTTCACAAACTTTTAACTTTACCCTTTCCCACCACCCCCTTCACTAATCACATTAGTTTGAGCCCATTTGCCCCCACCACCCTGAAAACTTAGGTCCTCCCCCCTCCCCACCAGTGTCCCGCATCAGATCTCCGGACTTCGCCAAGTGGCGGGGAGGGGCCGCCACAAGGCCTCGCCACCTCCAGCAACATGGGGTCGGGCCTCCCCGGCATGGAGGCCCTTGGCGGGCTTCTCCCGGAGGCATTTTCCGCCGCCCCCCTCCCCACCGCCATGACCCCCGACATCGGGGTGGGGAGGGAGGGGGCGTTGGTAAAATTCAGCCCTTAAGAGCACCTCTACAGTGTTTTCATGCAATTTTAACTACATGACACTACTTCCCAAACCCGTGACCTCCACCACCTAGGTGGACAAGGGCAGCAGGTGCATGGGAACACCACCACCTGCAAGATCTCCTCCAAGTCACACACCATCCTGACTTGGAAATTTAACAGTCTTCCTTCATCGTCGTTGCACCAAAATCCTGGAACTCCCTCCCTAAAAACACTGTGGGAGTAGCCTCAGGACACCGTTTGCTGCAGGTTCAAGAAGGTGGCTCACCTCCACCTTCTCAAGAGTAACTGGGGATGGGCAGAAAATGCTGGGACGCCCATATCTTAATGATAAATAAATGCAACACAGATTTGATGCCATTTATCTGGCTGCTTGTTGTCAGAGGCAGCTGGAGCTTTGTCAGTGGACAGTTCAACTGGTTCTGCACTAGATTTGGAAATGGAAATTTTGAAGGTCAAATCGCATTACCTTCCAATCACTCTTCATGCTTACAGGATGGAAGCTATACCCTGAAATGTAGAGGGAATGCACAGACTGTGCGATGCATGGCCTAATTGTTTTAGCAATAGAATTGGGGACCAATATATCATCCAATGGCCAGTAGGTGATATGCATGTGCAAGGACATAAGGTCAAGATTGAGTTTGATACAGTAGTGATGCTCCCTACAGCCAAATGTCAATGATGACTATTTGAGTAAGGTATTGCAGAATGACTGGTGCTTGTGGAAGTACATCTCATCAAGGAGTCAATGCAGTCTGGGGAGAACATTGACAGGGAAAATAGTTTGGAACGTAGGAAGGAACACTAGAACAGGAGTAGAACCATCGAAAAGTTACAACACAGAAAGACACCATTCAGCCCATCATGTCTGCGCCAGCTGAAAAAACTAGCCACCCAATCTAATCCCACCTTCCAGCACCTTGCAGGTTACAGCACTTCAGGTGCAGGTCCAGGTACCTTTTAAACGAGTTGAGGATTTCTGCTTCCATCACCAATTCGGGCAGTGAATTTCAGACACCCACCACCCTCTGGGTGAAAAAGTGTTTCCTCATGTCCCCTCTAATCCTTCTACCAATCACCTTAAATCTGTGCCTCTGCTAGGGGAAACAGGTCCTTCCCGTCTACTCTATCTAGGCCCCTCATACTTTTGTACACCTCAATTAAGTCACCTCTCAGTCTCCTCTATTCTAAGGAAAACAACCCGAGCCTATCCAATCTTTCTTCATAGCTGCAATTATCAAGCCCTGGCAACATTCTTGTAAATCTCCTCTGTACTTTCTCCAGAGCAATTATGTCCTTTCAGTAATGTGGTGACCAGAACTGTACGCAATATTCCAGCTGTGGCCTCACCAGCATTTTATACAGTTCCATCCCTACTTTTGTATTCTATTCCTCGTTCATTTGGCCCTTCAAGCCTGGTCCACCATTCGATAAGATCATGGCTGATCTGATTGTGATCTCAAATCCAGTTTCCTGTCTGCACCCCCCACAACCCTTGACTCCCTTGTCTATCAAAAATCTATCTAACCCAGCCTTGAATAAATTCAATGACCTAGTCTCCACTGCTTTCTGAAGAACAGAATTTCACAGACAAACAACCCTCTGACAGAAAAAAATTCTCCTCATCTCCATTTTAAAAGGGAGACCTCTTATTTTTAAAGTCTGTCCCCAAGTTCTAGTCTCCCCACAAAAGGAAACATCTTCCTGACATCCACCCTGTCAAGTTCCCTTAGGATCTTATAAGTTTCAATACGATCAAAAAAAATTTAAAAATCTGATGGGAATTGAAGCCTTAGACAGTCAAATTGGATATTGTTCCCTCAGTCAGAACCACCTACAAAATCAGCACAAATTAGAGGTCATTTTCAGCTTCATTGATTGGGCAGTAATCTGGTGAACTGGAATCTACGAGGTTGATTTTCTAGCCTCCTAGTCTATGTTACCGGACAACTGTAGCATCCCAGCTGCTGCCTTTGGCTAAGATTGGTTAACTCAGAAAAGGCCAGGGATTTAACCTGAGACTTTCTGGGATTTATCACATGGTCGAGCACAATGTTTTAATTTGCTTTTTTTTTATTATGGCCAATTCTGATTGTGGCAATAATGTCCATTATAATCACTTTCCAATGATTCCTCTCAGCTACATGTCCAACACAGTTTGTTACACTACTGCCTCTCTCCATCTCTCCTTCTGCCTGTGTCAACCTTGTAACCGCCACTACACCTACCTTGCCCCTCCCCCCCCCGGCCGACCCTATTCCCCAAGCTGGACTTAATGATGTTTGCTGTTATTATTACTAATTGGATTCAGATCAGTCTGTGTGTAAATGTAACTGGTTTTCTTAATTTTCATATTACTATTAATTGCTCTTGCTTCACTGTTGAATGACTCATACAGTTGCTAACACTTTGTTCTCAGTTTGATTAACTCTCTTGTCCTTCATGTTATTATTGATTTGAGACCATTGTTATTAATCTTGTCAAACCTCTGATTTATGTGTAGCTATTGATTTTGTAATCAAATGCAATACTTATCATTTTACTATTTACACTGAAAGCCACTAGATTGTAATTTTGACACTTAACCAAGGCTTTAACTTTTTAGGATAACATTTTGGAATACTCTATATGAGTAATTTAAGGCATGGCGTGTGGTGAGTGCAACATTGCTTCAGATGGACAGGTGACTTTGGACCTATGGTTCCCAAAGCTGTCCACCATTGAGGCTTTTTTCATGTCTGTTATTGACTAATCGATAAAAATTAATTTCTATGATTAGTCAACAACTCCATTATCATTGTACTAAATGACAAATAGTAGAAGGCAGACTAGACGGAGTTTGCTACTTTCTCATAGAGTCATAGAGTGAGAGAATCATACAGCATAGAAACAGGCCCTTCGGCCCACCGCATCCATGCCGACCATAATACTTATCTATACTAATCCCACCTGCCTGCATTAATTCCATATCCCTCTATGCCTTTCTCATTCAAGTACCTGTCCTAGATTCTCATCTAGCAATGTGTAAGTTCCTGTAAACTCCCTCGGATAGTTCCAAACGGATGACTGTGGATTTTGCTGCCATCTGCCACACAAGTGCCAGGCAATGACCATCTCTAAAAAGAGCGAATCTAACCATCTTACCTTGACATTCAATGGCATGACCATCGCTGAATCCTCCACTATCAATATCCTTGGGATTACCATTGACCAGAAACTGAACTGGAGTAGCCACGTAAATACTATGGCTACAAGAGCAGGTCAGAGGCTGGGAATTCTGTGGCGAGTAACTCACCTCCTGACTCCCCAAAGCCTGTCCACCATCTACAAGGCAGAAGTCAGGAGTGTGATGGAATACTCTCCACTTGCCTGGATGAGTGCAGCTCCAGCAACACTCAAGAAGCTTGATACCATCCAGGACAAAGCAGCCTGCTTGATTGGCATCACATCCACATCTTCAACATTCACTCCCTTCACCACCAGTGCACCGTAGCAGCAGTGTGTACCATCTACAAGATACACTGCAACAACGCACCAAGGCTCCCTCAACAGCACCTTTCAAACCCACGACCTCTACCACCCAGAAGTACAAGCGCAGGAGGCGCATGGGGACACCATCATCTGCAAGTTCCTCTATGTCTCACAACATCCTTCACTGTCGCTGGCTCAAAATTCTGTAACTCCCTCCCTAACAGCACTGTGGATGCACCGACACCACAAGGACTGGAGCAGTTCAAGAAGGCGGCTCACCACCACCTTCTCAAGGGCAATTAGGGATGGGCAATAATTGCTCATGAACGAATAACAAAGAAAATCTTTATGGTTCTGATGCTCTGTTAAAAAGAATTGCTATTCCATGACAGTTCCCCTGAGATCATTATCTGAATGGCTGCATTCCTCACTATTGGACTGTGATTGTGAGTTCCTATAGAAGTGAGAAAAGAACGACACAGTGGCACAGTGGTTAGCACCGCAGCCTCACAGCTCCAGCGACCCGAGTTCAATTCTGGGTACTGCCTGTGTGGAGTTTGCAAGTTCTCCCTGTGTCTGCGTGGGTTTCCTCCGGATGCTCCGGTTTCCTCCCACATGCCAAAGACCTGCAGATTGATAGGTAAATTGGCCATTATAAGTTGCCCATAGTATAGGTAGGTGGTAGGGAAATATAGGGACAGGTGGGGATGTGGTAGGAATATGGAATTAGTGTAGGATTAGTAAAAATGGGTGGTTGATGGTCAAAGAGAACAAAGAACAAAGAAAATTACAGCACAGGAACAGGCCCTTCGGCCCTCCAAGCCTGCGCCGATCCAGATCCTCTATCTAAAAATGTCGCCTATTTTCTAAGGGTCTGTTTCTCTTTGCTTCCTGCCCATTCATGTATCTGTCTAGATACATCTTAAAAGACGCTATTGTTCCCGCGTCTACCACCTCCGCTGGCAACGTGTTCCAGGCACCCACCACCCTCTGCGTAAAGAACTTTCCACGCATATCCCCCCTAAACTTTTCCCCTCTCACTTTGAACTCGTGACCCCGAATAATTGAATCCCCCACTCTGGGAAAAAGCTTCTTGCTATCCACCCTGTCTATACCTCTCATGATTTTGTACACCTCAATCAGGTACCCCCTCAACCTCCGTCTTTCTAATGAAAATAATCCTAATCTGCTCAACCTCTCTTCATAGCTAGCGCCCTCCATACCAGGCAACATCCTGGTGAACGTCCTCTGCACCCTCTCCAAAGCATCTACATCCTTTTGGTAATGTGGCGACCAGAACTGCACGCAGTATTCCAAATGTGGCCGAACCAAAGTCCTATACAACTGTAACATGACCTGCCAACTCTTGTACTCAATACCCCGTCCGATGAAGGAAAGCATGCCGTATGCCTTCTTGACCACTCTATTGACCTGCGTTGCCACCTTCAGGGAACAATGGACCTGAACACCCAAATCTCTCTGTACATCAATTTTCCCCAGGACTTTTCCATTTACTGTATAATTCACTCTTGAATTGGATCTTCCAAAATGCATCACCTCGCATTTGCCCTGATTGAACTCCATCTGCCATTTCTCTGCCCAACTCTCCAATCTATTTATATTCTGCTGTATTCTCTGACAGTCCCCTTCACTATCTGCTACTCCACCAATCTTAATCTGCAAACTTGCTAATCAGACCACCTATACTTTCCTCCAAATCATTTATGTATATCACAAACAACAGTGGTCCCAGCACGGATCCCTGTGGAACACCACTGGTCACACGTCTCCATTTTGAGAAACTCCCTTCCACTGCTACTCTCTGTCTCCTGTTGCCCTGCGAGTTCTTTATCCATCTAGCTAGTACACCCTGGACCCCATGTGGCTTCACTTTCTCCATCAGCCTACCATGGGGAACCTTATCAAACGCCTTACTGAAGTCCATGTATATGACATCTACAGCCCTTCCCTCATCAATCAACTTTGTCACTTCCTCAAAGAATTCTATTAAGTTGGTAAGACATGACCTTCCCTGCACAAAACCATGTTGCCTATCACGGATAAGCCCATTTTCTTCCAAATGGGAATAGATCCTATCCCTCAGTATCTTCTCCAGCAGCTTCCCTACCACTGACGTCAGGCTCACCGGTCTATAATTACCTGGATTTTCCCTGCTACCCTTCTTAAACAAGGGGACAACATTAGCAATTCTCCAGTCCTCCGGGACCTCACCCGTGTTTAAGGATGCTGCAAAGATATCTGTTAAGGCCCCAGCTATTTCCTCTCTCGCTTCCCTCAGTAACCTGGGATAGATCCCATCCGGACCTGGGGACTTGTCCACCTTAATGCCTTTTAGAATACCCAACACTTCCTCCCTCCTTATGCCGACTTGACCAAGAGTAATCAAACATCTGTCCCTAACCTCAACATCCGTCATGTCTCTCTCCTCGGTGAATACTGATGCAAAGTACTCGTTTAGAATCTCACCCATTTTCTCTGACTCCACGCATAACTTTCCTCCTTTGTCCTTGAGTGGGCCAATCCTTTCTGTAGTTACCCTCTTGCTCTTTATATATGAATAAAAGGCTTTGGGATTTTCCTTAACCCTGTTTGCTAAAGATATTTCATGACCCCTTTTAGCCCTCTTAATTCCTCGTTTCAGATTGGTCCTACATTCCCGATATTCTTTCAAAGCTTCGTCTTTCTTCAGCCTCCTAGACCTTATGTATGCTTCCTTTTTCCTCTTAGCTAGTCTCACAATTTCACCTGTCATCCATGGTTCCCTAATCTTGCCAATTCTATCCCTCATTTTCACAGGAACATGTCTCTCCTGAACGCTAATCAACCTCTCTTTAAAAGCCTCCCACATATCAAATGTGGATTTACCTTCAAACAGCTGCTCCCCAGCTCCTGCCGAATTTTGGTATAGTTGGCCTTCCCCCAATTTAGCACTCTTCCTTTGGGACCACTCTCATCTTTGTCCATGAGTATTCTAAAACTTACGGAATTGTGATCACTATTCCCAAAGTAGTCCCCTACTGAAACTTCAACCACCTGGCCGGGCTCATTCCCCAACACCAGGTCCAGTATGGCCCCTTCCCGAGTTGGAATATTTACATACTGCTCGAGAAATCCCTCCTGGATGCTCCTTACAAATTCTGCTCCATCTAGACCTCTAACACTAAGTGAATCCCAGTCAATGTTGGGAAAATTAAAATCTCCTATCACCACCACCCTGTTGCTCCTACATCTTTCCATAATTTGTTTACATATTTGTACCTCTATCTCACGCTTGCTGTTGGGAGGCCTGTAGTACAGCCCCAACATTGTTACCGCACCCTTCCTATTTCTGAGTTCTGCCCATATTGCCTCACTGCTCGAGTCTTCCATAGTGCCCTCCTTCAGCACAGCTGTGATATCCTCTTTGACCAGTACTGCAACTCCTCCACCCCTTTTACCTCCCTCTCTATCCCGCCAGAAGCATCGATATCCTGGGATATTTAGTTGCCAATCATGCCCTTCGGCCCAGACCCGGTGGGCCGAAGGGCCTGTTTCAGTGCTGTATCGCTAAACTAAATGAGAGGAAAAGAAAGAGAAAGTCACACCATTGCAGGGCGATTTACAGCCAATACTTTTGTATTTTTGAGTGTACTGTAGTAATGTACACGTCCCCAAAACTGAGTGGCTTTCCAAGCACATTCTGTGGGTGATTATCATGAACTGTTGAATGTCGCCTTGCTAAAGTGTAATGACAGAGATGTCAATATCTGTGATTTTTTTTGCAGCTCTTGTTGGATGAGTGGATCCATCACAGTTACCTGACAGCAGGGTTGATTACCACAGACAAAAGCACTAACATGTTGAAAGCTGTTCAGGTTGGTAGCTGACACTGATGCACACAGCTTTTTAAATATCTTAAAGTCGAGTTGTGCAAGATGTTTAGCAGAGACCAGGCAAGCTAGCCAGTTCAATAGATTAGCTGCAGGGGTTGCATGCGGATGCGCTACAGATTCAAAGACGCAGAGCAGCTCAAAGAGTTTCAAGTGAAACCACAATGCCATCTGCTACAGGGCGATACGGCTTGTTAGAGAGTTACCTTTAAATATGATCGCAATTAGTCCAGATCAAAGAGAAAGCCCAGATTTATGGATTGGGGGCATTTTAAACATGTTCCCATTGGACCGTGTTTGAGCAGCTTGTAAATATGGTGAGGTTATTAAAAGAAAAACAGAAAAAAATGGATGCATGCCATGGTGCCCTACAGCTAAATCTCCTTGAAAGTCTTGAAGAAAATACCTGTTTAGATCTTTTGGAAGTGGTGAGAACCTATTGCTTCCTGCCTCTTTGACAGCACCTCCTGCCCTCTACCACCTGGAAGGACAAGGATAGCAGGTGCATGGGAACGCCACCACCTACAAGTTCCCCACCAAGCCACACACCATCCTGACTTGGAACTATATCGCCGTTCCTTCACTGTCACTGGGTTAAAATCCTGGAACTACCTCCCTAACAACACTGTTGGCGTACCTACATGACAAGGACTGCAGTGGTTCAAGAAGGCAGCTCACCACCACCTTCTCAAGGGAAATTATGGACTGGTAATAAATGCTGGCCTTGCCAGCAATGCCCACATCCTAAGAATGAATGAATAAATAAAAAAATTGAGTTACAACAGTGACTACACTTCAGAAGTACTTCATTGGTTGTAAATCACTTTGGGGCATCTTGAGGTTTTAAAAGGCACTATATAAATGCAATTCTTTCTTGCTTTCCATGTTCCTTAGGGTGACAGACTTCAGAATGTACATGCGCAGACTGCTCGGTATGTTGAATGATTTTGGGCAGGAATTTCACTGACTTGACCTGCAGGGAGCAGCTCGGTCAGAAAGTCAGCGGGAATCCAGGAACTCAGAACTCGAGATTCCCCCACATAGCGTGTTAATGACATCAGTGATTGGTTCCCCACCCGATTGAAGCCCCAGCTGTCAATCACGTCACTGGCAGCCGCAGCAACAGACATGTTTGTGACGGGAGCAGGGGAGGTGAACCGAGAGAGTGGGGGATTCGACTGGAGTGGGGGGCGGGTTTCGAGGGAGGGTGCACAATCGGAGGGGGATGGACAATCAAAGTGGGGCTGATTGGAGAGGGTGCAATCGCAGAGGGGCCAATTGGAGTGGGGTGCAACGGAGGGGGCTGCCGATCCTGGGGGAGAGCGGGTCCCAACCAGGGACTATTACAAGTCTCCGGCGGGGGATTTTGGGGCCCAGTGGTGCGGGGGATGGTCAGAGGCCTTGGGGTGAAGGCTGTTGGCATGGGTGAGGGATGTGCCAATCACACAGGTTCCTCAGACAGGCCCCAATTGTGAAGGCACTTACCTCCTGAATCCACCAAGTCTTCGCCTTGAGGAAGCTGCCAGGTTCCCAACAGCTGGGGAAAACCAATTTGCATCTGTAAAAGTCCCAAAGCTGAATGACAATGAAGTTCGCAACCTCATTATCATATTTAAAGCTGCATTTAAAAGCTGCTTCCCTGAATCAGGTTGGTCAACTCCTGACCTTCTGGCTTCAGGTTGGAGGCGGGTTTCGGTCAGGAAACAGATTTCAGACACTTTAAGCCCCCTCATCCGACCCAAACCTGCCTCTTTCTCAAGTTAAAATTGAGCCCTCTGTGCCTATTTTACCCTGTAAATTGGACACAGCATCAAATATCAGGCTGAGTTGATGAGTAGAGGATAGTAACTGATTCAGTGTCCCAATATTCAGTAGCCACTGTTTCTGGTCAGCCTGTTCTACCCAGGGTCCATGGCCAGGTTTGGGAGTAAGCTGCGACTTTTCATTGAAATCATGTGGAATGGCCAACATGTCATGGGATCTTATTACACCAGCGACTTCACTTGGTGCCTGATGAACTAACTGCCATCCTCATTAATTGGATCAAAGGTGACGATGATCGACAGGTGATCAATAGCTCAAATGCAGATTTTTAAGGCATCGCAATTGTAAAACATAGAACTTACAAAGGATTACAAGGCTTGGAGCTTGTTTCTATGGAAAGATTAAAAGGTAAGCTTCATATTACCCAGCAGGAATAGTCAGTACTGGACGTTCCTTAGACGGGATTGAGGATACCGCTTCCTTGAAATAATAAGATACTTGAATATGAATATTTGAACATATTCATATTAAATTCCTCTGACCACCATTTCAACATTTAAGCTTAGTGTCAGCATACACAGTTAACACATTCCCTCAACACTATTTCAACAAAGTTGGCTGAGTGACAGGAAACAGAGAGTGGTGGTGAATGTTTGTTTTTCAGATGGGAGGGAGGTATACAGAGGGGTTCCCCAGGGGTCTGTACAAGGAACACTGCCTGGAATTTCATTCGCAATGATAGGCCTGAAAGTTGGGGGCGATTCCGCTTCAGCGGTCTGCGAGATCTGGAGCCATATTTTATGGGGTCAGGCAACTAATTTGTTGTCATCAGGGCGGCCATCACTATTAAAGGCGGCTGCCTGCCTCCAGAAGATCAGCATTCTCAACAGCGCCACTGGGAGTGGTGGCCACTGCTTGGATTGCACCTGGAAGAAGGACAGTTTCTCCGAACCAGGCTTGGGTGAGGGGGGAGGAGTGTTGGTGACTGCAGGCAATGCTGTTGCCGTAGAGATAGCCATTGCTGTTGGGGCCAAAGAATGTCCGAATAGGAGGGCCCCCAGCCCCCGAGCCTACTGTGAGGCTGCCATGATCTACCTGGCAGTCTCCCCAAGCGGGGAAGGTCCCATTTGCTGCTGGTAAAATGGCAGTGATGGCAGGAAGAGACCCTTACTTGCAGATGACACAAAACTTGGAAGAATTGTGAACTGCGAGGAGGATAGAGATAAACTCCAAGAGGACATAGACAGGCTGGTGGAATGGGTTGGGGACACGTGGCAGATGAAACTTAATGCAGAGAAATGATACATTTTGGTAGGAAGAACAAGGAGAAGCAATATAAAATAAAATGTACAATTCTACAGGGGGTGCAGCAGCAGAGAGACCTGGAGATATATATGCACAAATCGTTGACGGTGGTAGGACAGGTTGAGAGTGTGGTTATAGGATCCTGGGCTTTATAAAATCGATGTTTAGAGTCATACAGCACTCAAACAGGCCCTTTGGCCAAACAAGTCTGCACTGACTATCAACCACCCATCTGTACTAATCCTACATTAATCCCATTGTCCCTCTCACATCCCCACAATTCTCCTACCTACACTAGGGGCATTTTTTTTTTACTAATGGCCAATTTACCTATTAACCCACAAGACTTTGGCATGTGGGAAGAAACCCACACGGGCACAGGGAGAACTTGCAAACTCCACACAGGCAATACCCAGAACCAAACCCAGGTCCCTGGAGCTGTGAGGCTGCAGTGCTAACCACTGCACCATCTCCTTCTGTACTGTTTAGAGCACAAAAAGAAAGGAAGTTATAATGAACCTTTACAAAACAGTGGTTCAGCCTCAACTGGAGAATTCTATCTAATTCTGGGCGCTAAGCTTTTGGAAGGATGTGAAGGCTTTCAAGAGGATACAGAAAAGATTTAAGAGAATGATTCCAAGAATGAAGGACGTCAGTTACATGAATTAATTGGAGAACCTAAAACAGTTCTCCTTAGAGAAGAGAAGGTTGAGAGGAGATTTTATAGAAGTATTCAAAATCATGAGTTGTCTGGATAGAGTAGATAGGGAGTAACTGGCCCCATTGGCAGAAGTGTCGAGAACCAGAGGACACCAGTATAAGGTGATTGGCGAAAGAACCGAAGGTGACGTGAGGAAAAATCCTTTTACGCAGTGAGTGGTTAGGATCTGGAATGCACTGCCTGAGAGTATGGTGGAAGCAGATTCAATCGTGGCTTTAAAAGGGAATTGGATAATTATCCAGAGAGAAAAAAATTGCAGGGCTACGGGAAAGGGCAGGGGAGTGGGACGAGCTAAATTGCTCTTGCAGAAAGCCACATGGACATGACGAGCTGAATTGCCTCCTTCTCTGCTGCAAACATTCTATGATTCTGTGATTCTAAGAATGTGCATTTATAGAGCACCTTCAGCATTTGAAAATATTCCAGTTCTCTGACTCACACGTGCCACTAATGATTCTTTCTGCTGTTGGAAGCTCCTTGGAAAATAATACCTTGTGGTTTCACAAACTGTTAATGCTTTCAATCAGATCTCTTTTTTATGTTGTCAGGATGTGGGTGATTCTGTCTATTCTGCATTTATTTTGAGTTAATCTGAAAAGGTGGTGGTGGACCATTGCATACCTTGTGCTGATGGTGTTACCTTAATGATGTTTTATTTTTATAGAGATACAGCACTGAAACAGGCCCTTCGAGTCTGTGCCAACCAACAACCACCCATTTATGCTAATCCTACATTAGTCCCATATTCCCTACCACCTACCTACACTAGGGGCAATTTACAACGGCCAATTTACCTATCAACCTGCAAGTCTTTGGCTGTGGGAGGAAACTGGAGCACCCGGCAGAAACCCACGCAGTCGCAGGGAGAACTTGCAAACTCCGCACAGGCAGTACCCAGAACTAAACCCAGGTCGCTGGAGCTGTGAGGCTGCGGTGCTAACCACTGCGCCACTGTGCCGTGTTAGGTAGTGTATTCCAGGATTTTGACCAGAACGGTATGTGACTTGGAGGGAAACTTGGAGGAGATGGTGTTTGCATAACTTTGCCGCTCTCGTCCTTCTCAGCGGTAGATGACATGGAGGAGGGAGATGTTGTCCAAGTCAGCTTGGTGAGTTGCTGCAGCACATCATCTGCAACCTAAGTGCACTGATGGTGGAGCAGAGTAGCTTTTGAGTCCAGTGCCAGGGGTACCGATTTACCGATTGTATGTATTGCTTTTTCCTGGATGGTATCAAGCTTCTTCAATGTTGCTGCAGTTGTATTCATCCAGCAGTAAATATTCCAGCACTCACCTGACTTAAATTTGTAGGTTGTGGAGAGTTCAGGAGCATAATTACTCATCAAAGATTATCCAGCCTCTGCCTTGCTCTTACGTTCACTTTTTTGACATGGCTGCTTCAGTTAAGTTTCTGGTCAATGGTGATGGTGGCGGAGTCGGTGATGAGTGGTGCTTTTGATAAATGGGGAAAGTGATTGTGCCTTTTCTGGTTGAAAATGACCATTACCTGATCGTTCTGAGATAAAAAATATTGGCTTCCGTGCATCCACACAAACTTAAATGCTGCCCGACACCTATTGTAGGCTGGAACAGGCTACTCCGTTATCAGGGGAGTTGTAAATGAAGGTGAATACAGTAGAATCATAAGCATTTTAATATTACAAACACAACAAGGTTGTCCAATTGTTGGATATCATTTAGTTTAATATGACACTATGTGTGGGGGAAATCATCCAATTATAACAACAAAAACAACTTTATAAAGCACCTTTGACATGTTAAAACATCCCAAGGTGCTTCATAGGAGCATTACCAAACAAAATTTGACAGCCAGACACATAAGGAGATATTCGGGCAGATTAGGGAAAAAGCTTGGTCAAAGAGGTAGATTTTAAGGAGCATTTTAAGGAAGAAAAAGAGGTAGTGAGGTAGAGAGGTTTAGGGAGAGAATTCCAGAGCTTATGGACTAGGCAGCTGACGGCATGGCTGCCAATGGTGGAGTGATGGAAATTGGGGATGTTCAAGAGTCCAGAATTGGAGGAACACAGGGATCTTGGAGGGTTGTAGGGCTGGAGTGAATTACAAGATTGAGAGTGGACGAGACTATGGAGGGATTTGGAAACAAGGATTATAGTTCTAGCCTTGAGTGGAACGAACATCCACAGAAACTGGCATCAAGATCACTAAGCATTTTATTCGATTTGCCAAAGACAATAAGCAATAGATATAGACAATACTCACAAATGGAATACGGGCAAAGTGTAGTTTGAGCAGAACATTTTATTCAGGAGGACACCCCGAGAGTGTCTTCGTTGTCTGCCTTTCCTAACGATAACACAGCTCAATAACACAACCTAAAGGAAGCTTAGAAACTTAAACAAAAATGTTTTGTTGTTAGTATCTACTATACACCCCAAACCCTACGGTGCCCACCAATTGCAAATGTCCCAAATGTACAATAGTTATGTGAGCAGGCATGGCTTATTTTTTCATGATTCAATACATTCCAAAGTTAGTTGTGACCAAGATGTGATCCTGACAGCCTACAGCGTCATACCATTTTTATGATGGAGGGGGTATGATTGATGAAGCAACTGAAGAGGATTAGGTTGAGGAACAGCAATGTCCCAGAGCTACAATGATTTGACCTCCAACAACCTCATCCATCTTCCTTTGAGGCAGGTATGACTGCAGGCACTAAATGGTTTTGCCCTTGATCCCCATTGACCTGAATGTTGTTAGGACTCCTCTGTGACGTACTCAGCTGAATGCTATCCTTGATGACAAGAGCAATTACTTTTACCTCTCAACTGTCATTCAGCTCTGAATCAAGGTTGCGATGTGATCTGGAGCTGAATGTTTCTGGTGGAAACTGACCTCAATATTGACACTTAGAAGCACTGCCGATGACTCCTTCCATCATTTTGCTAAAGATTAGAGACAGTTGATTGGGCGGTAATTGATCAGGTTAGATTTGTGGATGGGACACACCTGGGCAATCTTGCGTATCGTTGGGTGGATGCCAGCGACAGAGCTGTACTGGGACAGCTTGGGTAAGGGAGGGGCCAGTTCTGGTGCGTAACTCCAAATTTTTTCTTTTTCCCATTTTCTGTCAAATAATTAAATCCACCTCAGTCCCTACAAGCGATTTATTGTAAAATTGCTTCAAGAAGTAATAGCAGACATTTTGCTTTTAATTTAAGCAATTTGTTCTCACCCACAAAATTGATTAGACTGACTCCTGTACAAAAACAAAGTGCTATTAGCAGTATTCTGCAGACCTCTCTCAGCTAGAATTTATTTACTCAGATGCTAGGATTTGGCTGATTGACTCTCCAGAGGGCCCAGATTTCTTTATCAATGGAATTAATCTGAACATCACTGTTTTTTACATTTCTCCAGATGAAGTCAACAGTAAAAGACCAAAGCTTTCTTCAGTGTTTAAAAAAAATACTTATAATGAGTTATGCAGCCTGGTGAGAGTTGTGAGTCAAGCTGCATCCTGTCAGTAGCTGGAAATACTGCTGGAAGTCAGTTCAGTGCCATATGACACTTCTTGTTCAAAGATCAAAAAGTGCAATGATCAGGGTAGTGCAGCAGGTTAGTATAGGTACTTTACAATACACCAGGGCAGTGAGACAAAGAATGGCACAAGATTCAGGCTTGTGAAGAGCATACATGTACAGAAGGATGATCTATGGCTGGGAAGGATTGTGAAGTTTCACATTCTAACCAGTCTCTGGGTGAAGAGGTTTCTCCTGAATTCCGGATTGGACTTACTAAATCTTATATTTAGTTTTCGAGTCCCCCACAAATGAAAACTTTGGGCTGGCTTTTATGGTCCTCTGAAAGACAGGATTTCAGGTGGGAAGGGGGCCGGAGAAGCCACGTTGAGACGTCCTCCATGTAAGCCCACATGTAATGCGACTTCCCGATTCTGTCGGAGGCAGTGAAGTGCCACGGCGGCTGTTCTGCCCCAATGTGACGGCTTGATCATTTACATCTGTTAAATACTATTTACCATACATTTGAATGTCATTCATTGCGATCTTACCAGACGTTCGCAATCTTGTGTTGGATGTGAGGCAATCACGTGCCTTCAGTTTCGCATCTTTAAAAAGCTGGCGCCACCGAGGCGAGAGTCCTCGGTGCTTCGAGAGGGTAAGTTACTTTACTGGTGTTATCAAGGCGAAATGGATGGGTGGGAGAACTCTACAAGTAGATTGCTTTTGGTGGGGTGGGGGGGGTGGGAGAGAAATGCAGACATCTGCAAATGATGACTGCTTGCAGGGAACAAAGAGCTTTTTAAACAACACAGAAGTGAAGCCTCAGGGAGACATTGATGAAAGCACACTAACGGAAATGCAGGGCTGGCAGCCTTTTAAAGAAGACACCAGCACCTGCTGCAGGTGATGCCTTGAACAGAGTCTCCATTGCTGCCCCTGCCGGCCACGTGATTGAGGGGGCTCCAGCTGCCGTCATTATGTTAAATTGCCACCCACCGCGTAACCTCGGCAACGCGGCCTCTGACCCCACAGGCGGACTCGCCGCCACTCCCTGAGGCAGGATACTAAAATTCAGCCCATCTTCTCTGCGTCTACCCTATCAAACTCCTTCATAGTTTTAAAGATCTCCATGAGGTCACCCCTCAGCCTTCTCTTTTCGAGAGTAAAGAGCCCCAGATTTGAGCCCAAACTTGAGCCCATAATCTAGTCTGATACTTAGGTGCAGGACTGAAGGAGGGCTGCATTGTTGGCGGTGCCACCTTATGGATGAGATATGAAGCTAATGTTAGCCCCGACTGCATGCTCAGTTGAATGTAAAGGAGAGCAGTGTCCTGGCTAATATTCCTTCATCAACCAACACTGTTAAAAATAGATTAACTTGTCAGAAAGTTTGCTATTTGTGGAACCTTGCTGTGCGCAAATTAACTGCCACAATTGCCTATGCAATGACTATAGTTGCATTTCAAGTTATTCATTCGCTGCAAAGTTTCTTTGGAAGTTCTGAGAGTTTGATAAGATGTTGGATAAATATACTGTTTCTTTAAAATTTGTTTTAATTAATTATCGGGATTTGGGCATTGCTAACAAGGCTGGAATTTATTGCCTTTCCCGTGTTGTCCTAAGTATGGGTTGTGGAAGTTATTCCTTGCAGCAGTTTTGATCGTGCTAAGTGATGTGCTAGGTCACTTCAGAGGACAGTTAAGAGTTCATCACATTGGTGTGGGTCTGATGTCACATATCATAGAATCATTGAATGTTTACAGCACAGAAGAAAGGCCATTTGACCCATTGTGCCCATGCTGGCTCCCTACAAGAGCAACGTCCTTTCCCCATAGCCCTGCATAATTTTTTTCCATTCAGATAATTATCCAATTTCTCTTTGAAAGCCACAATTGAAACTGCCTCCACCACACTCTCAAGCAGTGCATTCCAGATCCCAACCACTTGCTGCGTAAAAAGATTTTTCCTCATGTCGCCTCTTCTTTTGCCAATCATCTTAAAATCGGTGTCCGCTGGTTCTTGAAACTTCCATCAATGGGAACTGATTCTCCCTATCTACTCTGTCCAGACCCTTCATGATTTTGAACATCCCTATCAAATCTCCTCTCAACCTTCATCTCTAAGGAGAACATTCCCAACTTTTTCAATCTATCCACAGAACTGAAATCCTCCATTCCTGGAACCATTCTTGTAAATCTCTCTAATGCCTTCACGTCCTTCCCAAAGGATGTAGGCCAGACCGGATAAGGACGGCTGGTTTCCTTCCTTAATAGACATTCGTGAACCAGATGGAAATAAAAACTGTTCTGGTGCTAGGTCATAAGCCTGACATATTATCTCAGCATTTTCAGCCTTTTTATTTTATATTTCAGATTTCCAGCATCTGCAGTATTTTGCTTGTGTCTTAGTGAACCTGTTGGGCTATTATGACAACCCAGCAGCTTTGTTCTCACTTTTATGATAGCAACTTTTTATTTCCATGTTTTTAAAAAACTGAATATAAATTCTGAAAATGTCACAGGTGGAATTTGAACTCACTTATTCGTCCAGAGCCCCAAACATAACCACAGGAATACCATTCCCCCATTGAGTGCACTCCATATGTACACATACTGTAGTGGTCGCTGAACAGTAATCCGGAGGGACTCATTTCCTACTTCGTACACCTCCCCCTCCCCTTAAAATCTTACTCAGTAACACTGATACATTGACAAGTACAACAACCACACTCCTTTTTTTCTGGTGCAATGAAATCAAATTATATGATATAGGCTTGAAAGGACAAAAATAATCTTTTATATAATCAGATTTGCATGCACTGGTAGTTGCTGTATTAAATGAGAAACAAATTGGACTTTTGAATAGATACTCTTCTGTCCCTGTCCTGAGATTATCTTTGCAATTTTAATGTTGGATTTTCAAATAGTGCTAGTTTGATCACATTTCCAAAAGATACAGTGAGGTTTGATGCTTTGGATTCCAAGAAGCAGAAGAAAACCACATTCAGAAACAATTTGGATCAAATATTCTTTGTGATATTGAAATTAGTGTGGAATTGTCTCCTTGAATTTTACATACAAAACAGATTGCCTCGTGTTAAAAGGGCAGGGGCCTGAGGCAGGTCTTGTTCAGCAGGTGATTGTCAATACAACTAACAATTTGGGGAAATTATCTGAACTTTTTCACATCAGTAAAACAGCAGGAGTTTCTACTGTTCAAATTGGATGAACAGGAGCTTGTTGCATGTTTGGTTAGTCTAGCTAGGAGAGCGGGATGGTTGTGAAGGGTGGGGGGGGGGGAATGGGGTTGGCATAAAATGGAGCGGGTGGCTCCGGGAGGCTTTCCCGACCCACTCCCGTCTCCGCCGCTCTTTATGTTGGGTGGTGGCAGCGGAAAACGGCCCACCCACCCCAGGCTAATCAAGGCCCCTTAAGTGGTGACTTAACGGCCACTTGAGGACTTTCGTCTGCTTCCATGTGGATTTTACGCATGGCAAGTGGGTATCCTGGAGCTGGGAAAAGCCACTTGGGAAAACCAGGCGGCTGCTGATCGTTCTGGGGTGGCGGGGGAGGGGGCCTGTTCATTGGGCACAGAATGCCCAATGGAGGGCTGCCCCCACTACCCCAATGACCCCTAGCACCCAACGACCCCCACTTTCCCCCCGCCCGCTCCACCACCGACCACCCTTGCCTCACCGGGGCCCGACCGATTACCCCCAGCGAGGCAACCAAAACTTACCTTAACTCCCGGCTCCATGTCTTCCTCTGTGTTCGGCTGGGCTGCAGTCCCAACAGTGGCCACCGCTCCCAGTGGCGCTGCTGGTACTAAGAGCTGCAGCTCGCTGATTGGCCGGCACCTCAATGAGGCGGAACTTCCTCTATGTTCGGCTGGGCTGCAGTCCCAACAGTGGCCACCGCTCCCAGTAGCGCTGCTGGGACTAAGAGCTACCAGCCCGCTGATTGTCTGGCACCTCATTGAGGCGGAACTTCTTCCCTCAAGGTGGAAGTCCCATCTCAGAACAATTACAGCCTGGGGACCCATAAAATATGGAACGGATCCCCAGGTGAGGTGGAAGTGGGTTCGCCACCGACTTTTCAGTTGGTGGTCAGCTCCCGTCCACCCAAAGTAAAATCCCGGCCTGAGTCTTCGGTAAGTTTTAACAATACTAGTTTTATTACATATTAGAGAACTATATACAGCTTTATACAAGTATGTCCAACTCCACTGATGCTACTTCTTCAAGTCATTCATGTGATCTCTTACATCATCATAGTGGGAGGTATTACTCACACTGTCCCAAACATTGACACTTTCGAACTATTATACTACATCTCCCCCCAAGTCTTTATCAAAATTTTTTTTTGCATAGATTTTTATTTTTACATGCTACCCCATCTCCCCTAAGCCTCTGACATCACAGATTCAATCAGTCAGGAGGCTTCACGACTCTCCCTGATCTTATTGTAGTCAGACTCGGAAGATTTGTAGCCTTTCTCTGAACTCTTGTTTCTTGACTTTGATGGCCTTCATTGAGGCTTGTATTATCCGGTGCTTTCTGAATTTTAGGTTCAACAGCTGGCTCATCCAAATGTATGACTGATTGACATCTTTGATGAATAGAAATAAGATTCCTCCTGTTTCTTCTTATAGTACCTTCTGAAGTATGTACTAAAGAGCTCTGTTAACTATCATCTCTTGATATTCCTGGCCACCACACTGACGACTGATCCCGTGCTCTGCATTTCATGGTACCCATTTGGCGCTGGTGTATTTTCTTCAAGTGGTCTGTCAGGAGTGAGACTGGAATCATCGGCCTCTTGTCATATACCAGCAAATCATCCACAATAGTGAAGTGCTTTCTGTACTGAAAGAAGATTTTCATCACCTTACCACAGGGACCCTGCTGTGGCCAACCTTGTGTACAATATTGGTGGATACGGATACAATCCTCATCTTGTATCTGAGCTTGATCAATTTCTTGCAGCTTTTTTGAGCTTGACAGCCATTATGATACAGAGAATATGACTCAATCTCATTAATGAGATGAACATCTTGTGTAGGATGGTCAACAATAGCTCTGGACAATGCAGCTACCATTGTTTGCAGCTTGCCCTGTACATATATCATTTCATACGTGAATCTCTTTGGCCTCAACCGGAATCTCTGGATTCTCAGAGGCATTCTAGTGAGTCCCTTTTCATCAAGTAAGGGAACTAGGGGTTTGTGGTCTGTCACTATGACAATTTTTTAAGCTGATGATATAATCCAAGAACTTTTCGCAAGCCCATGTGACTACAAGAGCTTCTTTCTCTGAGTTCCTCCTCTCAGGCTCAGACAATACGCGAGATGCATAATAAACTGGTCTGGGACATCTGTTCCTGAAAAAAGGACTGCCCCTAACCCTGTAGATGAAGCATCGGCTGCAATTGTGGTCGGTAGTGAGAGGTTATAGTGCACTGAGATATTTGGTGAAATAAACATCTGCTTGATCCTTTGAAATGCTTGCTCCTGATGTGTATCCTAACACCATGCTTGAGCTTTCCTTAAGGATTCAGTAACTTGTGCTAGATTGGACAAAATTTTGTCAACTGGTTAACTATTTGAAGGAATCGTTGAAGATCTTGGACAGAAGTAGGAATTGGGAATTTACTGATGGCTTTCTTCTTTTGCAGGTCTGCCATTAACAATGCCCTGTAAAACCAATAGACATTTGGGAATTCACACATTTTTCATTAATTGCCAGGCCTTCTTCGTGTAGACAATTCAAAACCACTCTAACCCTCAGGTCATGTTCAACAGATTCCCCATGGATTAAGATGTCGTCCATATGGCATATTACTCCTTTAAGGTCCTGTAAAATGTTCGACTTTTTTTTTGGAATATTTCGGGTGCTGATGTTTCGGATGTTAAATGATTAAAACAAAATCTTGCAAACGGATTAATGAAGGTTGTCAATAATCTTGACTTCTCATCCAACGGGACTTGCCAAAAGCCACTATTGCATCAAACTTTGAGAACATGGTATTTTGGGATAACTTTTCCAAGCTTTCGTCCACTGAGGACGTTGAAGGATTTCTCTGGTTACTGCCTTATTAAGTGTACACAAATGCGGAGTACCATTAGGTTTAGGAACTGGAACCATTCCAGAGCACCACTCTGTAGGCTCAGTGACAGGAGAAATGACTCCCACCCCGGTCAAGTCTTCTAGCTGAAGTTGGACTTGTTTCAGTAGTGGGTATGGTATCTTCCTAGGTATGAAAAGACATACAGGTTTAGCATCTTTTCGCAAAGTAATACAATATTCGGTCTTGAGTCTTCCGAGACCAGTAAATAATTTCAGAAAGTCTTTTTGGATCCTTGCTGCATAACCTCTTCACTTTCCTGTAAGATTAAGGTCTGTACAAGCTCTTCTACTTATAAGAGAAAATTCTTGATTCTGTAGAACACAGTATTTCCAATATCTGCTTTCCCTTGACTTTCAGTTCAATCCCTCCTGAACCGTGTAACTGAGTTTCTGTTGGTTGCAGGCAGTGCATTGATAACCACAGTTCGTTGTCTGATGAAATTGTTACACTTGCTCCAGTGTCTAGTTTAAAGTTGGTGATATGTCCATTGATGTATATATCTGCAGTCCAGAATGCATGATTAGGGTCATTGATCTCATCGAGGAAGTTTTCTGGTTTCTCTTCTGATGGAGATTGTTCTAATTCATAAATAGCTTTATACATGAAGACTTTTCTTTCAGAACTTGTGGAAGTAGAGGTTTTACTTTGGTGCATCTTCCCAAAATGGCCAACTTTCTTGCAGTGAAAGCATTCTTCTTTGTTTGCAGGACATTGTTTGCGCCTGTGGGTCTTCTTGGCGCCACAGCGCTGGCAGGGTTTTATGATATCTTGCACCTTCCCTCCCGAGTGTAGCTTCTTTTCTGGTGCTGCTTTTATAGTCCTATGCTTAAAGAACTGTATGGTCACTGGCGGTTTCCTGAACCAAGGTTTTTCTTCACCTCTCAGGAGTGCTCTATTCTGCTTATAGACCTCTGCTTGCCTCTCCAGCTGTATCGCTTTGTCTAGGGTGAGGTCTTCCTTAGTTTACAATAGGGACTCATCAGCAATACCTACTACATTGAGGTCTCATATTAATTCTGCTTTTAGGTTTCCATCTTCGCATCCTTCAATTAGCCTGTAAAGGTAATTAATAAAAGTGTCTACCGATTCACCTGGTTTCTGGACCCTTCTGTTGAATTCGGCTCTTTCTAGAACCTTGCTGTTCCTCAGGTTGAAATAATTATCAAAGGCTTTGAAGATTTCTTCAAATTTATCTGTTGTCTCATAAATGCCTTGTCTTGCAATAACATCATCTGCTATTGTTCCTATGGAATAAAGTAATGGATCTGCCCTTGTTAAGGGTTTTTGGTTTTTCCTGTGCTACCTGTCTAGTGCGCCCTTAAACAATTTTCTACTTTCTGTAAGGTAGATCCCTGACCATTGCTTGGTTCTCTGAATAGAAGCCTGCGACCGCTGGATCCGGGTTTTTTTTTTCATCGACCATCACACCTTTGAGGTGTAGCCTGAATGCCTTTGCAAGGATGACTCCCCAATTCTCTGTCCATGGATCAATTCTGGAGTTTTTCACAGCCTCATCTTCGGTTGCGCAGTCTTGCCACAGTTTAGACGCCACTTTTTTCAGGTTAGCTTCCTTCAAAATACTTTTTTACAATTTTCTGGGTGCTGTATGGTAAGAACCATCACTATTCACCATATTGTATGTTTGGTTATTCTCGCTAGGAGGGATTACTGAGTCTTCAGTAAGTTCTAACAATACTAGTTTATTACGTATTAGAGAACTTTATACAAGTATGTTCAGCTCCACTGATGCCACGCTGCTTCTCCTTCGAGTCTCTCTCTCTCATGTGATCTCTTACATCATCATAGTGGGAGGTATGATTCATGCTGTCCCAAACATTAACCCTTTCAATCCCTTATACTACAGAGGACACTGTTGTCGCAGGTTTCTGTTTACCAGCAATCCTTTCTCTCATCTCCTTCCGACAATCTATCCTTATTGCAGGCTTTATTAATGATTATTTTTGCTGTCCTAAGCTCCAAGTTCACCTACCTATCTGCTTTTTCTCCTCGCTATCTCTTCACTGTTAAAATCAAGACTTGTTGTATCATTCCTTGTGTCAATATATTACTCGCCAAGATCTCAAAGCATCTCCTTTAATCATCCCTTCATCCTACAGCCAAAAGCTTTTAAGGTTGTGTCACCTATTATTTCTTAATTTCACCTTGCTTCTCTAAGTTACAGGTGGATGTTACCGGAATAGAGGCGAGACAGTGAATACCCAATCCATTTCACCTTGGGATTCTTGACCAAGATAGACCTAAAAAGTATGAATTTTCACTCTTTAATCAAATCAGAGAGCTTATTAACTTAACTAAGATTCACAAACTTAATTCTTAATAACGGCAATAGGTATACAGCTGCAACTCAGCACAGACAGTTCTTGCTTCTGAGTCTGCTGGGGTACAGTTTTCTCTCCCTCTTCTACTCTTGCTGTGTTCTGTTGACCGTGGTCTATCTTCTTCTTCTAAATGTGCCAACAATGTCCCAAACTCTCCTCTTTTTTTTTTATACACCTGCTCGGGGGTTTCTGTCTTACTACATTAGGCCATGATCTAATTCAGCTAACATGATTGGGCTAAGACTACATCATTGTTTGACCCTAGTCTCATAATGACTTAGTACATAGACATTCACAAATGGCTCCTGTTTTTAACCCTTGCCAGATACCTAAAGTTTCCCATTTTTCTGAGCGCTCCATTTCTGCAAGCTTTGCAGTTTTAACCATGAGGCCCTTTGATCTTTTTTATCCTTGTTCTTACACAAGTGTAGGAAAACATGTTTTCGTCCCTTGCCATCAAATCTTGACGTTACAGTTCTTGCATAAAAGACATTCCAAAGTTATCCATAAAAATAATTTATGAAAATACTCTAGACCCTTCATCCCCTCCATCTTTCAATTGTGATGTCCTACAACATGGACTTTGACCCATCAGCTAGGTTACTGAATAAAGATACCGTCCCCTTCCCCTGCAGCGCACAATGAAGTCACTGAGTCACAGTGGTAACACTCTCTTGCCTCTGAGTCAGAAAGTTGTGGCTTTACATCCTGTTGTATTTCCTTCTATTCTTCAAACACAAACTTGCCAATCACTCAGGTAGGACTGGTAAACTAAACTGTGAGTTCTTTAATCGAAGATTACAGTAACATATACATATTGCTGAAGAGCTCTTACTAGTATGTCTTGCTTGGTCAACTAGTACATTTCAACAACTGTGTCCTGTGACAGACGACATTATGTCCTGTCTGATGTATACAAATTATGGACACACACATTTAAAGGCATACTATAACATCCCCCTTTTTTTCCTAAAGTTGAGATTACACACATAACAAATAGATAATAACAAGGATGTTATAGTACTATTTACATTACAGTAAAACTTTTGTGCATTGTAAGTTCACAACTTTGAGTTTGCAAGCCTCCGAAGTATGAAGGTGGTTTGCTAGTACAACCCGATTTGGTCACAGTGAACCCTCTTTGAGATCTCTGAATGTTACCACAGTGGTCTTGATTTGTAGGTGATTCGTACAGTGTTGCAAAACTGTATATCTCCCTGAATTGACATTGATTTCTGTGTAATGTCACTCCATTTGGTGTCACTACTTCATACGATCTCGACTCTCAACAGACCTTAGCTACTTTAGCTGGAAATCAAACTTGGAAATTTTTTTACCTGCAGGTCAGTGAAGCATGTCCTTCATCCTCCCCCTGTTTTTCCAGTAACTCGACTCTTACAACTGTAACCTTGGATAGGTGGTGGCTTGGAAGTGTCATTTGGACTCGCCTCCCAAACATAAGCTCAACAGGTGAGGGTAAACTTGTATTCAATGGTGTTGCACTTAGATGTAACATTGTGACCTGGAATCCTGTTTCGTTTCCCAGTATTTAATATTGAAAGACTTAACAATATGGGCCATGTGCTCTGCTAAGCCGTTTTAAGATAATGTGGTGACGATGTAATGTGATCAATGCCATACTTCACACATATGTCTCGAAATGGCTTGCCCATGTACTGAGGACCATTGCCAGAGACAACGTCTTGTGGCATCCCAAACAAATTGAGAAAAGTGCTCAATCTATTGGCAACAGCTGCACTCAACATGTCCTGTAGTTGACGAATTATTGGAAATAGTCTTTTACTAGTAGAAAATTATCAGTGCAAACACTAAACAGGTCTGTAGCAATTCAGGTCCAGGGGTGTGATGGAATTTTATGAGATATCAGTAGCTTCTTGTGCTGGCTGGTGTGCCTGACATGCCTCTCACATTCTCTGTCTTCTCTATATCATTGCTAATCCCATGAATACTAATGAGCTTAAGGTCTCTGCATGCTGGTAGGTCTGCTATAACTGGACCTTGTGTATCAACGAGATAAACTTATGTTGACCATGCTGATGAATTGTAGCTGAACTGCAGTGATATCGTACCGATGCAATGAATCACCAATCCATTATATGCAGTTAACCTAGCTGTAGTTGGTTGTACTATTGCCTTACAATGTTGGAGGTACATATCCTTAACTACCCTAGCAGAAGGATATTTACGCTCATCTTGGCATCAACTTTGGCCCTCAGTGTGTGCTTTCCAGTCTTCCTAGGACACACCATATTAATGGTTGAAAATATTTCCAGTGGTGTGACTACCTTTATGGACCTGGTAATGTTTGCAATGTGGAACACTTGCTCATTTTCCTTTGTAAGCACTTGGCCATCATCCCTTTCCATGCTGTCTGTTGTGTTGGTGACCTTGTATATGCGCTTGCCTCTATGACTGGCATGTTCTGCATTGCTGCCAGTGTGCTGCATATGTTTTCTACTTGGCTTGCGGTGACTTCTTGCCACAGCTTCTGAACTGGGTTTCTCACATTGACAAGCACCAAGGTAGCAGCTCATGACTAAGAGCAGCTCGAGACAGTGTAAGCTTGGGAATTTGGTAAGTGTGGGAATTTGGTGCCGTGAGGGAGGTGCTATTCTAACAGAGCTGAAGCCGGAAGCATTGATTACATGGGCAGGCAGGAGACAGCATACCAGAAATAGAGGGCAAGCTAGAGTCCAGAACCAGGGGTTATAGTCTAAGGATATGGGGTAAACCTTTCAGGACTGAGATGAGGAGAAATTTCTTCACCCAGAGAGTGGTGAGCCTGTGGAATTCGATACCACAGAAAGCAGTTGAGGCCAAAACATTGTATGTTTTCAAGAAGGAGTTAGATATAGGTCTTAAGTCTAAAGGGATCAAAAGAGTATGGGGCGAAAGCGGGAACAGGCTACTGAGTTGGATGATCAGCCATGATCATAATGAATGGTGCAGCAGGCTCGAAGGGCCGAATGGCCTACACCTGCTCCTATTTTCTATGTTTCTATGTAATACACGGTGGTGCCAGAGGACTGGAGAACTGTAAATGTTGCACCTTTGCTCAAAAAAAGGATGTAAGGATAAGCCCAGCAACAACAGGCCTGTCAGTTTAACCTCTGTGGTGAGAATACTTTTAGAAATGATAAGCCGGAACAAAATTAACAGTCACTTGGACAAGTGTGAATTAATTAAGGAAAGCCAGTATGGATTTGTTATAGGCAGATCGTGTCTAACTAGTTGGATTGAGTTTTTTTGATGAGGTAACAGAGATGGTTGAGGGTAAGGCGGCTGATGCGGTGTACATGAACTTCCAAAAGGCGTTTGATAATGTGCCATATAATAGGCTTGCCAGCAGAGTTGAAGCCCAAGGAATAAAAGTAATTGTGCCAACTGGACTAAATAGACAGGCTGATGGAACGAGCAGACATGTGGCAGATGAAATTTAATGCAAGAGAAGTGTGAGAGGCAGTATAAAATAAAGGGTACAATTCTAAAGGGGTGTACAAATGATTGAAGGTGGCAGGGAAAGTGAAGAAAGTGGTTAAAATGGCATATGAGATCCTGGACTATATAAATAGAGGCATAGAGTACAAAAGCAAGGAAGTTGTGATGAACCTTTATAAAACATTCAATTGGAGTATTGTATCCAATTCTAGGCAATGCACTTTGCAAGGATGTGAAGGCTTTAGAGAGAGTTCAGAAAATATTTGAGAATGTTTCCAGGGATGAGGGACTTGAGTTACATGGACAGACTGGAGAAGCTGATGTTCTGCTTAGAGAAGAGAAGGTTGAGAGGAGATTTGATCGAGGTGTTCAACATCACGAAGGGTCTGGACAGAGTAAGTAGAGAGAAATTATTCCCATTGGTGGAAGGATGGTGGAAGATTCTATGGCACATGCACACCAGACAGAGCCTCAGTTTAATGTCTGATCCCAAAAGCAGCATCTCCAACAGAGCACCACTCCCTCATTACTCCATTGACATATCTGCCTAAATTATGTATTTAAGTCTCTAGAGTGGGACTTGAAACCTATAGCCTTCTGATTCATACAAGACTTCTACAAACTGAACCAAGGTTGACACAAAAAATTTAAAGTTCTCTACATAATGCCATCATAGGCGCACCTTCACCACATGGACTGCGGCAGTTTAATAAGAAAGCCCACCGCTACCTTCTCAAGGACTACTGAGGATGGGCTTTAGGGGTGTTCTTGCCATTATTTGCACGGGTGATTTCAACAGAAAATATAGCCCTTTAAAATATTATATGGCTTGTAAGATTTTGTGGAAGGAAATCTGAGACATTTCAGTTTATTCTTGGTAAGTTCCCTAATTTCTCATTTCACACATGAAGAATTGAAGAGCAGCTGGAGCTGAACAAAAAATGCAATGTGCTGCTCTTATCTTCAAACTCTGCTGCCAAGAAAAATTAGCATCAAGGTAACCTCGCAATCCAAATATTTATTAATATGTGAATCAGGCAAATCTCAAGCTGACTGTTTGCACTAGCTTTGAATACTCTGACACGGAGAGGAAGAAGTGAATCATACTTAAGGAGAATCCAAACTTTTATGGCCTTTGCAATGCTCGTGAGTGAGTGGGCCACAAAAGCTTCTTTGTGTTTTATAGCAATCAATCATCAAGTTAGCTAGAAGTGGTGTCTCCGGTGTAGCACTCATCTTCTGAGTCAGAAAGGTTTCGGGTTTCAGTCCCACTTCAAAGACTTTGAGCACAAAATCAGGGCTTACACTCTTAATGGAGTACTGAGGGAGTGCAGTACTGTCTGAGATGCCATCTTTCAGATGGCGTACTCTACTGAGGCCTCGTCTAACCTCTTGGATGCGTGTCAAAGGTCCACTGGCTGTATTTCAAAGAGCCGGAGAGTTCTCTCCAGTGTGTTGAACAATATATATTCCTCGATTGACATCATTAAAACAGATTATTGGGTCATTATCTCATTGTGGAAGCTTGCTGTGCGCAAATTGTCTTTTGCCTTTTCTACATTACTACAGAGACATGTAATGTACTTCATTAGCTGGAAAGCACTTTGACATCCTGAGGTCACAATATGTGCAATATTCAAAAGCAAAATATTGTAACTGATGGAAATTTGAAATAAAAATAAGGAGAAAGTAGCATAGTGACAATGTAACTGGAGTAGTAATTCAGAGCTGGCGGGCAGCCATAAAGGCGGGGCTAAAGTGTGGCGAGTCGAAGAGACTTAGTAGTTGGCAGGAAAAAAGACAAAAGCGCAAGGGGAGAGCCAGCTGTGTAACAGCCCCGACAAACAAATTCTTCTGCAGCACCTGTGGAAGAGCCTGTCACTGTAGAATTGGCCTTTATAGCCACTCCAGGCGCTGCTCCAGACACCACTGACCACCTCCAGGCGCTTACCCATTGTCTCTCGAGATAAGGAGGCCAAAGAGAGAAGAGAGAGTAATTCAGAGACTTCTGCTTCAGCATCACAGACTAATATCTGTATTCCACCTGTATTCCAGGTTGAAGAGGCAGCTCCCCAAGTCGACCTGAGCCAGAACAGGAATTGAACCCACACTGTTATAAATGCAAAATACTGCGGATTCTGGAAATCTGAAATAAAAACAAGAAATGCTGAAAATACTCAGCAGGTCTGGCAGCATCTGTGGAGAGAGAAGCAAAGTTAATGTTTCAGGTCAGTGACCGTTCTTCAGAACGAGCAGATATTAGAAATGTGAAAGGTTTTAAGCAAGTAAAGTGGGGGTGGCGCAAGAGATAACAAAGGGGAAGGTGTAGATAGGACAAGGTCACAGAATAGCTGACCAGAAGGTCATGGAGCAAAGGCAAACAATATGTTAATGGTGTGCTGAAAGACAATGCATTAGTACAGATAGGGTGCTAATGGACTGGAAGCTGAACAGCTACAAGCACAAACATGAAAAAAGTGGGTAGGCAAACTGAATAAACTAAGATAAAATCAAATAAACACAAAAAAAAATTTAAAAGAAAAAAGAAAAAAAATAACTAAACATCAAAGTAAAATGGGGAACAAAAACAAGAAATGCCGGATTCACTCAGCAGGTCTGGCAGCATCTGTGGAAAGAGAAGCAGAGTTAACGTTTCGGGTCAGTGACCCTTCTTCGGAACTGACAAATATTAGAAAAGTCACAGATTATAAACAAGTGAGGTGGGGGTTGGGCAAGAGATAACAAAGGAGAAGGTGCAGATTGGACCAGGCCACATAGCTGACCAAAAGGTCACGGAGCAAAGGCAAACAATATGTTAATGGTGTGTTGAAAGACAAAGCATTAATACAGATTAGGTGTGAATATACTGAATATTGAACATCAGCAAGTGCAAACCTGAAGAAGAACAACCTGAAAAAAATAGTGGGTCAGCAAACTGAACAAACTAAGATGAAATGAAATAAATGCAAAAAAAGATTGTAAAAAATGTAAAAAGGAATGCAAAAAAAAGGAAGAAAAAATAACTAAAAATGACTAAAAATGAAAGTAAAGTGGGGGGCTGTCATGCTCTGAAATTATTGAACTCAATGTTCAGTCCGGCAGGCTGTAGTGTGCCTAATCGGTAGATGAGATGCTGTTCCTCGAGCTTGCGTTGATGTTCACTGGAACACTGCAGCAATCCCAGGACAGAGATGTGAGCATGAGAGCAGGGGGGAGTGTTGAAATGGCAAGCAACCGGAAGCTCAGGGTCCTGCTTGCGTACTGAGCGGAGATGTTCCGCAAAGCGGTCACCCAGTCTGTGCTTGGTCTCCCCAATGTAGAGGAGACCACACTGTGAGCAGCGAATACAGTATACTACATTGAAAGAAGTACAAGTAAATCGCTGCTTCACCTGAAAGGAGTGTTTGGGGCCTGGGATAGTGAGGAGAGAGGAGGTAAATGGGCAGGTATTACACCTCCTGCGATTGCAAGGGAAGGTGCCCTGGGACGGGGACGAGGTGGTGGGGGTAATGGAGGAGTGGACCAGGGTGTCGCGGAGGGAACGATCCCTTCGGAATGCTGACAGGGGAAGGGAGGGGAAGATGCGACTGGTAGTGGCATCACGCTGGAGGTGGCGAAAATGGCGGAGGATGATCCTTTGGATATGGAGGCTGGTGGGATGAAAAGTGAGGACAAGGGGAACCCTGTCACGGTTCTGGGAGGGAGGGGAAGGGGTGAGGGTAGAGGTGCGGGGAATGGGTCGGACACGGTTGAGGGCCCTGTCAACCACAGTGGGGGGAAATCCTCGGTTGAGGAAAAAGGAGGTCATATCAGAAGCACCGTCATGGAAGGTAGCATCATCAGAGCAGATGCGTCGGAGACGGAGAAACTGGGAGAATGGAATGGAGTCCTTACAGGAGGTAGGGTGTGAAGAAGTGTAGTCGAGGTAGCTGTGGGAATCAGTGGGCTTATAATGGATATTGGTAGACAACCTATCCCCAGAGATGGAGACAGAGAAGTCGAGGAAGGGAAGGGAAGTGTCAGAGATGGACCGTGTAAATGTGAGAGAAGGGTGGAAATTGGAAGCAAAGTTGATAAAGTTTTCCAGTTCGGGGCGGGAGCAGGAAACGGCACCGATACAGTCATCAATGTACCGGAAAAAGAGTTGGGGGAGGGGGCCTGAGTAGGACTGGAACAAAGAATGCTCGACATATCCCACAAAAAGACAGGCATAACTAGGACCCATGCGGGTACCCATAGCGACACCTTTTACTTGAAGGAAATGCATAGAGTTGAAGGAGAAGTTGTTCAATGTGAGAACAAGTTCAGCCAGGCGGAGGAGGGTGTTGGTGGATGGGGACTGGTTTCATCTTAGTTTGTTCAGTTTGCTTACCCACTGTTTTTTTCAGGTTGTTCTTCTTCAGGTTTGCACTTGCTGCTGTTCAATATTCAGTATATTCACACCTAATCTGTACTAATGCTTTGTCTTTCAACACACCATTAACATATTGTTTGCCTTTGCTCCGTGACCTTTTGGTCAGCTATGTGGCCTGGTCCAATCTGCACCTTCTCCTTTGTTATCTCTTGCCCAACCCCCACCTCACTTGTTTATAATCTGTGACTTTTCTAATATTTGTCAATTCCGAAGAAGGGTCACTGACCCGAAAGGTTAACTCTGCTTCTCTTTCCACAGATGCTGCCAGACCTGCTGAGTGAATCCGGCATTTCTTGTTTTTATTTCAGATTTCCAGCATCCGCAGTATTTTGCTTTTACTTTAAAGTAAAATGGGGGCCTGTCATGCTCTGAAATTATTGAACTCAATGTTCAGTCCGGCAGGCTGTAGTTTGCCTAATCGGTAAATGAGATGCGGTTCCTCGAGCTTGCGTTGATGTTCACTGGAACACTGCAGCAATCCCAGGAGAGATGTGAGCATGAGAGCAGGGGGGAGTGTTGAAATGGCAAGCAACCGGAAGCTCAGGGTCATGCTTTCGAACTGAGCGGAGGTGTTCCGCAAAGCGGACACCCAGTCTGCGTTTGGTCTCCCCAATGTAGAGGAGACCACATTGTGAGCAGCGAATACAGTATACTACATTGAAAGAAGTACAAGTAAATCGCTGCTTCACCTGAAAGGAGTGTTTGGGGCCTGGGATAGTGAGGAGAGAGGAGGTAAATGGGCAGGTATTACACCTCCTGCGATTTCAGGGGAAGGTGCCGTGGGAAGAGGACGAAGTGGTGGGTGTAATGGAGAAGTGGACCAGGGTGTCACGGAGGGAACGATCCCTTCGGAATGCTGACAGGGGAAGGGAGGGGAAGATGCGTTTGGTAGTGGCATCACGCTGGAGGTGGCGGAAATAGCAGAGGATGATCCTTTGGATATGGAGGCTGATGGGGTGGAAAGTGAGGACAAGGGGAACCCTGTCACGGTTCTGGGAGGAAGGGGAAGGGGTGAGGGTAGAGGTGCGGGAAATGGGCCGGACACGGTTGAGGGCCCTGTCAACCACAGTGGGCAGGAATTCTCGGTTGAGGAAAAAGGAAGACATATCAGAAGCGCTGTCATGGAAGGTGGCATCATCAGAGCAGATGCATCGGAGATGGAGAAACTGGGAGAATGGAATGGAGTCCTTACAGGAGGTAGGATGTGAAGAAGTGTAGTCGAGGTAGCTGTGGGAGTCGGGTGGCTTATAATGGATATTAGTAGACAACCTATCTCCAGAGATGGAGACAGAGAAGTTGAGGAAGGGAAGGGAAGTGTCGGAGATGGACCATGTAATGATGAGAGAAGGGTGGAAATTAGAAGCAAAGTTGATAAAGTTTTCCAGTTCGGGGCGGGAGCAGGAAACGGCACCAATACAGTCATCAATGTGCCGGAAAAAGAGTTGGGGGAGGGGGCCTGAGTAGGACTGGAACAAAGAATGCTCGACATATCCCACAAAAAGATAGGCATAACTAGGACCCATGCGGGTATCCATAGCGACACCTTTTAGTGGAAGGAAGTGAGTGGAGTTGAAAGAGAAGTTGCTCAATGTGAGAACATGTTCAGCCAGGCAGAGGAGTGTGGTGGTGGATGGGGAAGGGTTGGGCCTCTGTTCAAGGAAGAAGCGGAGAGCCCTCAAACCGTCCTGGTGGGGGATGGAGGTATATTGGACGTCCATAGTGAGGAGGAGGCGGTTGGGGCCAAGAAACTGAAAATTGTCAAAATGACGTAGGGCATCAGAAGAGACACGGAGGCGGAAAGAGACTGGACCAGGGGAGAAAGGATAGAGTCACAATAGGAAGAAATAAGTTCAGTGGGGCAGGAGCAGGCTGACACAATGCGTCTGCTGGGACAGTCCTGCTTGTGGATTCTGGGAAGGAGGTAGAAGCGGGCTATCCGAGGTTGCGGGACGATGAGGTTGGAAGCTGTAGAGGGAAGATCTCCAGAGGAGATGAGGTCACTGACAGTCCTGTGGACAGTCGCTTGATGTTCGGTGGTGGGGTCATGGTCCGGTGGGGGTAGGTGGGAGTGTCTGAAAGTTGGCGCTGAGCTTCTGCAAGGTAGAGCTCAGTCCACCATGCAACACCCTTGTCTGCAGGTTTGATGACAATATTGGGGTCAGACCTGAGAGAACGGAGTCCCTCAAAGTCAGAGGGGGACAGTTTAGAGTGAGTGAGGGGGGCAGAGAAATTGAGATGACCAATGTTTCGCCGACAGTTTTCAATGAAAAGATCAAGAGCGGGTAAGAGGCCAGGGGGAGGGGTCCAGGTAGAGGGAGGATGCTGGAGGTGGGTGAATGGGTCTGCTGATCGGAGGGAGGACTCCTGGTCAAAAAAGTGAGTCCGGAGGCGGAGGCAACGGAAGAAGAGCTCAACGTCATGCCGAGCGCGAAATTCATTGAGGTGGGGGCGTAAGAGGATAAAACTGAGTCCTTTGCTGAGGAGAGAACGTTCAGATTCAGAGAGGGGGAGGTCAGAGTGTATAGTGAATACACGGCAAGGGGTCAGATCAAAAGGGGTGGGGTCAGAGGGAAGTGAAGAGGAAGAAGGATCTGGAGGAGCATTAGTCCCCATCAGCTGCTGGAGCTTGCGTTTCTTGACACCTGAAAGGAAGAAAATAAATTATGTTATTCTGAACCACACACTAGCCATCCAGCTGCTCCAGAGGTGAGTTCAAATTCCAGCATGGCACCTGAGGAATTTAAATTCAATTAATTAATAAATCTCAAATAAAATGCTAGTCATTAATAATCATGAAACTACAGGATTGTCATAAAAACTCATCTGGTTTCTTCAGAGGAGGAAATCTGTCAGCCTTACCCAGTCTGGCCTACATGTGACTCCAGACCCACAGCAATGTGGTTAACAGCTGCCCTCTGAAATGGCTTAGTCATATCAAAACTGAAGTCATACTGTGGGCTGTGTGTGGTCTGGTGAAAGTGATATCTCGTGGATTCAGACGCTATGGGGTGAATTTTCCTGTGGGCTTCAGCACTCTGACATTATGTTGAAATCGGAGTCCTGAACCTGCTGCTAGCCAGATTACCACAGGGACACTCTTGGAGGAAGCCTCCTAATTGGCTGCCTCCGAGCTCACTGTCCAATTAAGGATGGCGGGTGGTCTCTTGATGCTGCCAGCCCAATCAGAGGGCCACCAGCACTGAAGCCTCAGCAGCTCCACCAGGAGAGGGGGGGTACTCCTGAGGCAGGTCAAGGATCAAGAGATCACTTCAACATGGAGGTGCCCTCAGAGAGGTAAGTTTAAAATAATAATTGAGGGCCAAGTGTGTTGGCCTCCCTGACCTGAGGGACAACCCTTCCAGATGGTCCATTGGGGCTACTGTAGCCACCTTTCCTGCCAAAGGCGCTCTCTTTGCTACATGGAGCCTCTGGTTCTGATGCCGACCCCCGCCCCCGCCACCCCCATCACCACTGCTTCAGGGAGGCTGCCTCCACGGAGCTGGTGGCCTTACCCCACCCCCCCATCCGCCCCAGACGTGGGGCTGCTCTGTCGCCAGCAAAATGCCGGCAGGCCATCTAAATCACCCCTAATTGTGGCCTTAAATATGGTAATTGGTTGCCCACTGGCCTTCAAGCAGCCGATCTCTGTCCCTGCCCACAGTTGGAGAGCTGTATGGACGCGGTTCCTCACTATTTTCCTGGCACCACCACCTCCCCGAGGCCATGAAAATTCTGCCCTTTATGCCTTTATACTCTGGACTGTGCATGGATTAGTGGCAGTGATATCTCATGGATTCAGACACTATAGTTACACTGTGGACCCTGTATAGGCTAGTGGCAGTGATATCTCATGGATTCGGACACTGCATAATTATATTGTAGACTGAGCATTGGTTACTGATAGTGAAATCTCATGGATTCAGACAGTATAATTATGCTGTGGCCAATGTATGAGATAGTGAGTGACATCTCATGGATGTGCATAGTTATACCATGGACTATGTATGGATTACGAGAGAGAAGGAATTGCTCTATAATTTTAGAATTTCACCAGAAGAAATGAAATCTTTCTATACACATTTATATCGTTACTACCCTTACAGAGCAGAGCAAGATTCCCTCATACTTTTTGTCCAAGTTTGTAGTGGTTCTCGAAGCACATTTATCTGTCCAGATTTCCTATTCTTTCATATTAACTTTACCTTTCCTTTCTGTATCTACTTTGCATCTCTAGAAATTACAAGCTTACCAACTCAATACTGGCTTTAAAGGATTTATAGTTTTTTTTGATTGAAGGACTGACATGTCAGCACAAAGATCTAAGGAGAAGGCTGTACTTAATCAATCACATTAAACCTAGGGTTGTGAATGACAAAGAATATTGAACCAATCTAATCAGCAGCTGTTGTAAATATGTGGCTAAGGGCAAGAAGTCATGCAGATAAAACTTTCTCGTTAGCTAAAAAGAGTCAGTCCTTTCCTCAATCTTTCCATCTCTGGTTTACCTTTGGTCAAAGGACTGTGAACCAGACAATAACAACAAAACAAAAACAACAACAATTTGTAATTATTTAGCACCTTTAGTGCAATAAAAAAATCCCAAGGCGCTTCATTGGAGCATTACAAAGCTGACACCAAGCCACATAAGGCGGTATGAGGGTTGATGGACAAAAGCTTGACCAAAAAGGTAGGTTTTAAGTAGTGTCTAAAAGGAAGAAAGCAAGGTAGAGAGGCAGGGGGCTTAAGGGAGGGAATTCCTAAGCTTAGGGCCAAGCTAGCTGAAGGCACGGCTACCAATTGTGGAGCCGTTAAAATCAGGAAGTTCAAAAGGCCAGAATTAGAAGAGTGCAGATATCTCACAGGGTTGTGAGGCTGGAGGAGATTACAGAGATAGGGAGGGGCAAGGTCATAGAGGGATTTAAAAACAAGGATTCTTATACAGTATAAAGTTGTTATTTTCCCTTGCAGATTGTCCTGATGATTGCAAGACAAAAAAGCTTCGACAACATGTCTCTATTTTCAGCAATACTCAAGGGTGAGAGTTGCTTAACTGGAGGCCAATATATTTCAGCGAGCTCTGGGGCGATAGGTGAATGGAACTTGGTGCAAGTAAGGACAGGGCAACTTTTGGGATGATCTTAAGTTAATGGAGGATAGAATGTGGGAGGCCAGCCAGGAGTGCATTGGAATAGTCAAATCTAGCAGTAATAAAGGCAAGAATGAGGGATAAACATTGGAATAATTAATGTTTCCATTAAGATGTTATAGTCATAACAACAATAAATATAAATATGCTCCTTTGACAGTTCCATGAAGAACAATGATGCAAAGACTAGGTCTGGCTGAATTATTTCACTTCATATGGACCAAAACACTCCCATTCACCTTATTGTTCCTTGGGTAAGGAGGGGAACATTCAACCTGTATCGTAGTTGCTCCTGATTACAACCAGTCTTTCCTGCTGCTATAATAATTTGCATTTATATAGCACCTTTAACATCCCAAGGCACTCCACAGCAATGTAATCAGACAAGCACTGGCACTGAAGAAGAAGATGTTAAAAACGGTGACTAAAAATTTGGTTTTAAGGGAGAACTCTAAAGGAGAAGAGGGAAACGGAGAGATAGAGAGGTTTAGGGAAGTAATGTCGCTGGTTCGGGCATAACACAGCCAAAGGGACAGTGATCAATTTTGGAGGGAATAGGGAATGGACAGAGTTGGAGGAACACAGAGCTTACAGAGAGTTGTAGGGCAGGAGTAGGGCAAGGCAAGGCTGTGAAGGATTGAGCATACAAGTTTTAATTTTAATCCTTGATGCACCAGGTTTCAGTGTAGGTCAACGAGCATGGGGGTGGTAGGTGAATGGGACTTAGGTACAAGTTAGGATAGAAGCAGCAGAGTTTTGGACGAGCTGACATTTATGGAGGATGGAAGATGGGAAATAGGCCAAGAAATCACTGAAATAATTTAACTCCATCTACCTGCCTTGGCTCCATATCTCTTAGTACCCTTGGCTAGCAAAAATCTATCAATCTCAGATTTAAAATTATTAATTGAGCCCAAGCATCTGCTGCTTTTTGTGAGGGAGAGTTACACATGTCTACCATTCTTTGTGTAAAGAAGTGTTTCCTAACTTTCTCCTGGCTCTGAGCTTAAAGTTATGCCCACTTGCCTCAGACTCCACTCACCACCACAACAGCAGGAAAAGTTTCTCTCTTTCTAACCAATCAATTCCTTTCAAAATCCTAAAAACTTTAATAAAATCACACCTTAACTTTCTATATTGCAGGAAATACAAAACTGACTATGTGGAATTGTGCTTTCTTGCTAGGTGGAAAGGCACATATTCTGAATTTAAGCACCAGCTTTCAGTGATTTTCTACTTTATTGGGAGCAAAATTTCATAACAACAGCCCCTTTATAGCTCACTGTCCATTTGTTTTTCTATGTTTTGCTCTGTGTAGAATATACTCTGTTCTGTTAATTCTCTCTTTTTATAGGCTGCAATGCCTTTTATCAAAAGTGTCTCTAGGATTTGTTTTTATCTACGATTATCTTAAAGTAATCTGTAAAATCCCATGCGATACAATAAAAACCCAATCGGGGCACCATCTTCAGAGGACGGATTTCTCTCTCCGCTGTGCTTAGGGCTATCAGAAGCCTCCCATTATGTTTGGTCTCTGCCTCCACTCTCCACCTCCCCCTGCTTGGTCAGCTGCCCTGGGAATTCCTGAGGCTTTCCCAACCACCATGACTGTACCTGAGCCCGAAACTCACTGTTACCATTCCACAACGTCCAGTTCCACAGCGTATGTAAGGTTCCAAGACACTCCACAGGAGTGTTATCGAACAAAATTTGATGACAACAAGCCGCACAAAGAGACACTAGGCCAGGTGACCAACATTTTGGTCAAAGGGGTAGTTTTTAAGGAGTTTCTTAAATGAGGAGAGAAAGGTAGGGAGGGCGAGAATTTTCGGAAGAGCATTTCAGTACTTAGGGCCTTAGCAGCTGAAGACAAGCCCCGGAAATGGTGGAGTGATGAAAATCAATGATGAAACAATCACTGAGGTTTTTAAAAGTGGAGGAGATTACAAAGCTCAGGAGGGGGTGAGCCCAGAAAGGGATTTGAAAACCAGGATGAGGATTTTTTTAAATCAAGGCGTTGCCGGACTGGGAACCAGTGTAGGTCAACGAGCACAGGGGTGATGGGTGAACGTGACTTTATGCGGGTTAGGATATGGGCAGCAGAAATTTGGTTGAGTTCAGGTTTACAAAGGGTTGAAAGTGTGAGGCTGGCCATGAAAGCATTAGAACAGTCGAGTCTGGAGGTAACTGGGGTGGCCGTTACTCTCGTCTCATTTTCTCCTGGACTGTGAGCATCAGCTGTCTCAGCAGGAAAACGTCTGAGGAAGCCTGGCACAAACATTTGGGGCAGGGAGGATTCATGTGCTTCCCTTTGCTCATGGGTTCCAGTTACAGAACAACAACAACTTATACTTGTGTAGCACCTCTAATGTAATAAAACGTCCCAAGGCGCTTCACAGGTGCATTATAAAACAAAGTATGGCACTGAGCCATGGAAAAACATATCAGGTCAGATGACCAAAAGCTTGGTCAAAGAAGTAAGTTTTAAGGAACGTCTTAAAGGAGGAAAGCAAGGTGGAGAGGCGGAGAGGTGCAGGGAGGGTATTCCAGAGCTTGGGGCCTAGGCAACTGACGGCATGGCCAACAATGGTGGAGTGATTAAAATCAGGGATGCGCAAGAAGCCAAAATTAGAGGAGTGCAGATATCTTGGTGGGTTGTAGGGCTGGAGGAGATTACAGAGATAGGGAGGGGGCAAGACCATGGAGGGATTTGAAAACAAGGATGAGGTTGCTTGACTGGGAGCCAATTTAGGTCAGCGAGCACAGGGTGATAGGGGAACGGGACTTGGTACGAGTTAAGACATGGGCAGCAGAGTTTTGGATGACCTCAAGTTTACAGAGAGGAGAATGTGGGAGACCAGGCAGGAGTGTGTTGGAATGGTCAAGTCTAAAGGTAACAAAGGCATGAATGAGGGTTTCAGCAGCAAGTACAGCAGCAAGTAGTGGAAAGTCTACCCATGAATCCATTGTAATCCAATCAGATTTGTTGAAAAATGCATTGAAGCTGAAGTGATTGTGGAGAGTTGAGATTCCACTATTGAATATTTAAATGATGAGCAGTAAAATGCTACTCATTAAACTGCTCTGTGCCTTGTTTGTCTAAGTACATTTTACATCAGTTTGCAGGCATATTGGCAGTAATATCTCTAATGGAATCCTGTCTGTGCACTTTCAGTGCTTGAAAGAAGAAAATTATTATTTACTTATGATACTGAATTTGAGCAGGTTTACAATTATTCAACGTAACGCTTCTACGAAAGGCATTGGGATGTTTTGGTACATTACAGGCGTGAAATGCGTACAAGTCATCACTGTACCTATTTGGTTGGTGCTGACGGGATCATATTGATTTATTTTTAGTGGCAAGATTACATTTAACATATATAGAGCAGAGAAGGTTAATGGGAGATTTAATAGAGGTTTTCAAAATTATGAGGGGCTTTGATAGAGTAAAAAAAGCAATTAGGCCCAAAAATCCCATCCCATCTAATAGATCAATCTCTGCTACTCACCATATACCTCAAGCCTTTCTCTCTCTGTGAGCAAATCTAATTGTCTCTTAAATCAAAATCTACTGCCTGCTTCATTGCTATTCCCTGATCAATTGTTCCACAAACCTGTTACCCTTTCATTTAGCTTATTCCTCAATTCCCAGTTTTAACTTCTGCCCTCTGGTAATTCAACCTTTGTTCTCAGGGACAAATAGTGGTGGAAAAGAAAAACCCACCTTGCTAGCGATGACCACATCCACAGAATGAGTACAAAACTGATCTAACCCATCCGGTGGGAATGGAACCTGATAGGTTCTGAAGGCCATTATAAACCTTGCCTGATTTTCATGTCTTGTTGACTACAATGCAGCGCAAAATTGGGGGAGGGAGTAAAACTGACATCTGACCCAAACCCTGCCCCATTCCCGGCTGCTGGGGTTGGTTAAAATTGGGGCTAATATTCCAGTTGGTGTTGGGTGATAAAGCATATTAATTTCTGCTTTGGATAATTAGTCACGTCCTATGTCTTTAATATCCAACTTAAACACAATTGTAGTCATTTTGTAATGCAAATTGGATAATTCAATTGGAAGTATCTTTTAAATGCAATTATCTTCCAATTATCACTGAAAACAATGGAATTACAACTGCGAATGTGGTTTATATTGGTTTATATTTATATATACTGCTGCCCATAACCTAGTGCCAGTCCAAGTAAATTTGCAGACTCTGATCCAATTGCTTAGCAGGGTTTCTGCCCTTGCCCTGGTGCCAAGCGACAGAAGCTTTATGTTGTCTAGTAATTATTGCCAAGACAGAAGAAATATTTAAAAACTTACGCACCACTTAACAAGTTTGGTTTTGTCACCTCATTTAAGGTTAACCTTTCACTGACCAATATCTAATAAGTATACAAAAAAGCAAAATACTGTGTGGATGCTGCATATCTGAAATTTAAAAAAAGAAAGTGCTGGAGATACTCAGCAGGTCTGGCAGCATCTGTGGAGAGAGAAAGAGTTAACATTTCAGGTCTCTGATCATTCACCAAAACTCAAAACTGTGTGCTTGGATAGCTCAGTTGGTAGAGCAACTAATCTAAGGGCCCAGGGTTCAAGTTTCTGTTTAGGCACTGCATTAAAATTGAAGTGCTCAGCTTCCTTTTTCATGAAAGGGAAGCAATTCATGATGACCTGATAAGTATTTCTTAACCAGAGATAGTTCATGCTCTTTTTTTGCCCTCCAGTATTCTTCCCTCCTCTCTTAAAGTGCTGGCCTCATTCCCAGGAATGATCCCACGGGAATGTTGCTGCTTTCAATATCAGTCCGTGTTGCCAGTCCATTTACCAGTATGACATGACACCACTGGCACAATCTCGTCCCCACTTGACATCCACCTATTCCAACCGGTCTATCTCAGGACACTACATAGTGTTTTACAGCCAATGAAATTAAGTCATTGTTCTAATGTAGAAAACGCAGCAACCAATTTGCACACAGCAAGCTCTCACAAATAGCAATGTGATAATGACCAAATCTGTTTTTAGTGATGTTAGTTGAGGGATAAATATTGGCCAGGATACTGGGGAAAGCGTCCCCTGCTCTTCTTCATAATAGTGCCAATACTGTGAACTAGCTCCCTCCGTACTGCACTGGAATATCAGCCTGGATTACATACTCAAGTCTCTGCAGTGGGACTTGAACCCACAACCTTATGATCCAAAACAAAAGCAAAAGTGCTCCCAACTGAGCCATGGCTAACATTTGCAAAAAGCTAACAGCTCATTTTATGCACTTTTATATGATTTAGAGGCCCCCTTCTTTGGATTAGAATGAAGCAGTTTAATAATACATTTTTAAAAATGCAGCACTTCCTGGATGGGTTCCTGTCTTGCTAATAGCAAGTATTCATCACAGTAGATGAATATATTTTAATTCATTTTCTGTGATTGAGAAATGTATCTGGAAGGCAGAAGAATGGTTGAGAAAGGTGGAAGTCTAATGAATCAATTGGTAGTTTAGTGCTAATTCGAATGAGGCAGGAAGAGGGACCGAGATTTAAAAAGAGTCGGAGTTAAATCTCAAGACTCTGGTATATAATCAGCAGACCCATCAACGTTTGTTTAAAAAAAGAAAGGTTAAGATATCAGGTGTAGAAATGGGGAGGCGTTTGATTTCAAGGGAGCTTAATCACAGTCTGTGGAGTGCAAAAGTGGAAAATGCAGTTCTGACATTGGGCTTCTACCTAAAATACTGAAACATTTGAGAAGCTAAGATTGTTCTCCATAGAGCAGAGTGTTTTGATAGGGTAAAAAATAGGTTTTCTCCAGTGGGAGAATGGTCATTAACCAGAGGACACCAGTTTAAGGTAATTGACAAAAGAACCAGAGAAATCATAGAATCATAGAATGGTTACAGCACAGAAGGAGGCTATTCAGCTGGCTGTGTTGTGTCAGCTCTCTACAAGAGCAGCTCCCACTCCCCCACCCTTTCCCTGTAGCCCTGCATTTTTTTTTTCTCTTCAGGTGCTTATCCAATTCCCTTTTGGAAAGCCACATTTGAATCTGTCTCCACCACACTCTCAGGCAGTGCATCCTAACTACTCACTGCATAAAAACATTTTTTCTCATGCTGCTTTTGGTTCTTTTGCCATTCACTTTAAATCGATGTCCTTTGGTTCTTTACCAATCTATCTAATCTGTCTATGATTTTGAACGCCTCGATTAAATTTCCTCTCAACCTTCTCTACTTTAAGAAGAACAACACCAGCTTCTCCAATCTATCCTCATAATTGAAGTCCCTCATTCCTGGGACCATTCTCACAAATCTTCTCTGTACCCTCTCTAAAGCCTTCACATCCCTCTGAAAGTAAGGCACCCAGATTTGACATAATACTACAGCTGAGGCAAAACCAGTGTTTTATAATGGTTCATGATTACTTCCTTGCTTTTGTACTCTATGGCCCTATTTATAAACCCAGGATCCCTTATACTTTTTCAACAACTTCCCTGCCATCTTCAACTATTGGTGCACATATACACCAAGTCTCTGTTCCTACACCCCCTTTAGAATTGTATCCTTTAGTTTATATTGCCTGTTCTCGTTCTTCCTACCAGAATGTATCACTTCACACTTCTTTGCATTAAATTTTGTCTGCCATGTGTCTGCCCATTCCACCAGCCTGTTTATGTCCCCTATCACTATCCTCTCACAGTTCAAAATGCTTCCATGTTTTGTGTCATCTGCAAATTTTGAAATTCTTCCCTATTCACCCAAGTCTCATGATTTTGAAAACCTCATTTGAACCTCAAAGAACAAAGAAAATTACAGCACAGGAACAGGCCCTTCGGCTCTCCAAGCCTGCGCCGATCCAGATCCTCTATCTAAACATGTCGCCTATTTTCTAAGGGTCTGTTTCTCTTTGCTTCCTGCCCATTCATGTATCTGTCTAGATACATCTTAAAAGACGCTATTGTGCCCGCGTCTACCACCTCCGCTGGCAACGTGTTCCAGGCACCCACCACCCTCTGCGTAAAGAACTTTCCACGCATATCCCCCCTAAACTTTTCCCCGCTCACTTTGAACTCGTGACCCCGAGTAATTAAAGAACACATTTTTTTTATTCGTTCATGGAATGTGGGCATCACTGGCAAGGCCAATATTTATTACCAATCCCTAATTGCTCTTGAGAAGGTGATGGTGAGCTACCCTCTTGAACTGCTGCAGTCCTTGGGGTGTAGGTACACCAACAGTGCTGTTAGGAAGGGAGTTCCAGGATATTGACCCAGTGACAGTGAAGAAATGGCGCTATAGCTCCAAGTCAGGATGGTGTGTGGCTTGGATTGGAGCTTGCAGGTGGTGGTGCTTCCTTGTCTATCTAGGTGGTAGAGGTCGTTGGTTTGGAAGGTCTTTTCGATGGAGCCTCGATGAGTTGCTGCAGTAAATCTTGCAGATGGCACACACTGCTGCCACTGTGCGTCGGTGGTGGATGGGGTGCCAATCAAGCGGGCTGCTTTGTCCTGGATGGTGTCGCGCTTCTTGAGTGTTGTTGTTTTAGCTGCACCCATCCAGGCAGGTGGAGAATATTCCATCACACCTCTGACTTGTGCCTTGTATATGGTGAACAGGCTTTTGGGAGTCAGGAGGTGAGTTACTCACTGCAGGATTCCTAGCCTCTGACCTGCTCTTGTAGCCACAGCATTTACATGGCTGGTCCAGTTCAGTTTCTCTAAGGAGAACATGAGGTGACTTGAGGAAAAAAAATTACACAGCAATTTTTTGCCATCTGGAATGCACTCCCTGAAAGGAAGCAGATTCAAAAATAACTTGCAAAAGGGAATTGGATAACTCGTCAAGACTCCTTCGGCATTACCTTCCACACCCATGGCCTCTACGATCTAGAAGGACAAGGGAAGCAGATACATGGGAACGCCACCACCTGCAAGTTCTCCTCCAAGCCACACACCATTCTGTATTAGAACTACATTGCCATTCCTTTACTGTCAATGGGTTAAAAACCTGCAACTCCCCTCTTCACTGCACTGTGGATGTACCTACACCAGACAGACTCAACGGTTCAAGGAGGCAGCTCACCACCACCTACTCAAGGCAATTAAGGATGGGCAACAAATGCTGCCATTGTCAGTGATGCTCACATCCCAGGAATGAATAAAAAAAAATACTTGAATAGGAAAAATTTGCAACGCTATGGGGAAAGGGCAGAGGAGTGGAACTAATTAGATAACTCTTTCAAAGAGCCAGCACAGGCACAATGGGCCGCCTTCTGTGTTGTATCATTCTATGATTCTATTGACCTATCTATTTCCTCTTAGATGTGGACAGACCTGCTATGTTGAACCACAATTCCATATATCTCTGTAATTACCTTCCACTGCATAAGCATCCAATTCCCCTATGTTATTTCCAATGCTTCTAACATTCAGGCACTTAATTACATTCTTTACTTTATCTTAGATTCTTTAGTTTGCATGCATTTATGTTTTGCTTTTCTCTTTATTTGCGCCGTCAATTTCACCAGCCTTCACGCTCTGCTGCCCCATGGGTACAGTTCAAATCTATCTTCACTCTACCGAATTTAAAAGAGACTTCATTTTTTTTCATTCTGTTTCAAAAAGCAGTCTCCTTGTCTCTTCTTGATTGAGAAGCAATCACTCTTCACGGTACAAACAGGGATCAACCAATTCCCGTCCAGTTATTTATAAACCACCACTTATTAACCTTTACCTTATACTATATAAATGCAAGTTCTTTCTTCAGTACACTTTCAATTAATACTTACAGTAAGTGTTTACAACATTGTCTCCTAAAGTAACAACAACTTATATTACAGTAACATTGACATGGATAAGTGTGTTGTGTGATATTGGTATTCATGCTTTGATTTGGAATACCTCTATCATTTATCAAAAGCAAAGAGAGGAACATCAGAAAAAAAAAATCAAACTCTACTATCCCAAACTTATTTCAACTGTGCTTCTCTGCCCCATGATCTTTTCCACTGAGGACAAGTGCAGCATATCTCTGCATACAGGGAATAGATGAAAACAATTATCTGAAGCAAGGTATTTGATGCATCAAAGCTTTGACTAAGTATGAACCCAAATGGCTTGATTAGACTCTCACATTAAACTCAGTGGATTCAGGGCTAATAATTCTCAAAGACGGAGCCCCTCTTGGTCATTATGCAGGTGCTACCCCTGTGCCACCTGTGTCACAAGATCAAAAATGGGATTGGATAAGAAGGTACTTCATCCCATTTGATCCCATATTTCAGAATACTAACCCTACTATCACAGCTGATGGGATTGCCATCAAGTTCTCTTCCATGTCACATGCCATCCATGCTTAGATATATACCCCTGTTCCATTATCATTATTTAATCAAAGTATTGGAATTCCCTACCAAACAGAGCACTCTTGGAAAACCACCATGATAAGGACTGCAGCAGTCAAGGAGAAGGCATGCCTCCACCTTCTGAGGGTATATAAGTGTGGGAAATTTGTGCAGCCTTGCCAATAATATCCATATCTCAAGAAAACAATTTTAATAAGCTCCAAGGTTTAATGTAAAAGCCTTCATGTTTTCTATTAAATTCAGCATACCTTCTGCCTTAAAATATACTTTGTCATGGAGTCATAGTGTCATAAATGGTATAGAAGGAGGCCATTCAACCCATCAAGTCCATGCCAGCTCTCTGCAGAGCAATCCAATCAGTCCCATTCCCCGGCTCTATCTCCGACAGCTCGTCCTCTTCCCACAGTACCTTCCCATGCAATTGCAGGAGATGTAATACCTGCCCTCTTACCTCCTCTCTCCTCACTATCCAAGGCCCCAAACACTCCTTCCAGGTGAAGCAGTGATTTCCTTGTACTTCTTGAAATTTAGTATACTGTATTCGCTGCTCACAATGTGGTCGCCTCTATATTAGGGAGACCAAATGCCGATTAAGTGATCGCTTTGCAGAACACCTCCGCTCAGTCCACAAGCATGACCCTGAGCTTCCGGTTGCTTGTCATTTTAATTCACCACCCTGTTCTCATGCCCACATTTCTGTCCTTGGCCTGCTTCAGTGTTCCAGTGAAGCTCAATGCAAGCTCGTGGAAGAGAACCTCATCTACTGATTGTGGTATCAGTTAATCATTTGGACATAAATGTAGGGAGCATGAGCAAGAAGCTTGCAGATGATACAAAAATTGGAAGTGTGGTTGATAGCGAGGAGGATAGCTGTAGACTGCAGGTAGATATCAATGGACAGGTCAGGTGGGCAGAAAAGTGGCAAATGGAATTCAACCCAGAGAAATGTGAGCTGACGCATTTGGGGAGGTCAAACAAGGCAGAGAAATACATGATTAATGGGAGAATACTGAGAGGTATAGTGGATCCATGAAAGTAGCAGGACAGGTCGATAATGTGGTGAAGAATGCATAAGGAATCCTTTCCTTTATTAGCCGAGGTATACAATACAAGAGCAAGGAGGTTATGCTGGAACTGTATAAATCATTATTTAGGCCACAACTTGAGTACTGTGTGCAGTTCTGGTCACCTCATTACAGAAAGGATGCAATTGCACTAGAGAGGGTACAGAGTAGATTTACGAGGATGTTGCCATGACTGGGAAAATGCAGCTATGAGGAATGATCGGATAGGCTGTGGTTGTTCTCCTCGGAACAGAGAAGACTGAGGGGAGGTTTGATTGGAATGTACAAAATTGTGAGGGGCCTATTCGCCTTAGCAGAGAGGTCAGTGATGAGGGGGCATAGATTTAAAGTAATTGATAGAAAGATTAGAGGGGAGATGATTAGAAATGTTTTCATCCAGAGGGTGGTGATGGTCTGGAACTCACTGCCTGTAAGGGTAGTAGAGGCTGAAACCCTCAACTCATTTAAAAGGTGTCTGGATATGCACCTCAAATGCTGTAACCTGCAGGACTACTGACCAAATGCTGGAATGTAGGTTTAGGCTGGGTGGCTCAAAATTTGGCCAGTGCAGACATATGGGTCAAGTGGCCTCTTTCTGTGCCGTAAACTTTCTATGATTCTATAGACACTCTCCAGCCTTCTGGACTCTACATTGAGTCATAGAGTCATAGAGTTATACAGCACAGAAACAAGCCCTTCGGCCCATCGTGTAAGTGCTGGCCATCAAGCACCTAACTATTCTTATCCCGTTTTCCAGCATTTGGCCAGTAGCCTTGTATGCTATGGCGTTTCAAGTGCTCTTCTAATTACTTCTTAAATGTTGTGAGGGTTCCTGCCTCTACCACCTCTTCAGGCAGTGTGTTCCAGATTCCAAACACCCTCTGAGTGAAAACATTTTTCTTCAAATCCCCTCTAAACTTCCTGCCCCTTACCGTAAATCTAAGTCCCCTGGTTATTAACCCCTCTGCTAAGGGAAACATTTTCTTCCTATCTAACCTATCAATGCCCCTCATAATTTTGTATACCTCAATAAGGTCCCCCCCTCAGCCTCTCTGCTCTAAGGAAAACAGCCCTAGCCTTTTCAGTCTCTCTTCATAGCTGAAATGCTCCAGTCCAGGCAATATCCTGGTGAATCTCCTCTGCATCCTCTCCAGTGCAATCACATCCTTCCTATAGTATGGTGCCCAGAACTGTACACATACTCCAGCTGTGGCCTAAGTAGCGTTTTATACAACTGCATCATAACCTCCCTGCTCTTATATTCTATGCCTTGGCTAATGAAGGCAAGTATCCCATATGCCTTCCTAACCACCTTATCTACCTGTGCTGCTGCCTTCAGTGATCTATGGACAAGTACACCAAGGTCCCTCTGACCCTCTGTACTTCCTAGGGTCCTACCATCCATTGTAAATTCCCTTACCTTGTTAGTCCTCCCAAAATGCATCATCTCATACTTCTCAGCATTAAATTCCATTTGCCACAGCTCCACCCATCTTACCAGCCCATCTATATCGTCCTGTAGTCTAAGGCTTTCCTCCTCACTATTTACGACACCACCAATTTTTGTGTTGTCTGTGAACCTACTGATCATACCTCCAATATTCACACCTATAACATTAATGTACACTACAAACAGCAAGGGTCCCAGCACCGATCCCTGTGGTACACCACTGGTCACAGGCTTCCACTCGCAAAAACAACCCTCGACCATCACCCTCTGCCTCCTGCCACTAAGCCAATTTTGGATCCAATTTGCCAAATTGCCCTGGATCCCACGGGCTCTTACCTTCTTGACCAATCTCCCATATGGAACCTTATCAAAAGCCTTACTGAAGTCCATGTCGACTACATCAACTGCTTTACCCTCATCTACACATCTAATTACCGCCTCTCAAAATTCAATTAAATTGAGTTCAACAATTTCAGAGCATGACTACCTTTTTATTTCTATTTATTTATTATTTTATTTATTTATTTTTTAAACATGCGCCTGTCTTAAACTTTTTTTCATTTTTTTGCTTTCAGACAGAGCTGTTCTCTATTCTGCCATTAACACTCTCTCTGAGCTAATGTTTGTCTTTTACTACAACTATTAGCAATTTCTTAGCTGATGTACCTTGACATCTTTGTCATTTAATCTCTGCCTTTTGTTCTTCTTCTCCCCTCCCCCCGTTCACTTGCTCAGAACCTATTACATTTTTAACTTTTGTCTGTTCTGATGAAAGGTCACAGACCTGAACTGTTAGCTCTGTTTTCCTCTACAGATGCTGCCAGACCTGCTGAGTATTTCCAAAACTTTTTACTCCTTTTGAAATCATTCATTGATTCCACTTCCACCTACCTCCGAGACAGCGAGTTCCAGGTCCTTACCACTTGCTGTGTAAAAAAAAAGTTCTTCCTTGCATCCCCCCAGCATCTCTTGCTCAAAAACTTAAATCTGTGTCCCCTAGTGTTTGTACCATCAGCTAGTAGGAAAAGCTTTTCTTTGCCTACCTTATCCCAATCTGACAGTTACAGCAAGAAATGATCTGATCAGGGTAGCCATTGTCACACAGGGTGTTTTTGATTCGCCCTCGTGTGGTGTTCACTACTAACCGGATGCTACCATCAAGCCTGTTTCAGCTGAACAAAATAAGTGACGGCCATTTGCTGGTTCATTCTTCAGGGCAATCCCTTGACCAATCAGAGTCAAGCTGCCTGGTTTAAATCTCAAACAAAGCTTGGCAATTAACTGTCAGTCACCATAAACTGGTGCATTCTCCATGGCAACGCCTTGACCAATCAGAATTCACTTGCCAACTAATCAGCACTCTCTTCTCATACAATATAAGGTTGTTGTTCTCCCTTACATTGGTATTCTTGCGTATTGTTCTGATGAGTGCAAGACGAAAATCTTCGAAAACATGTCTCTATTTTCAGCAATACTCTGTACTACCAAACGACTATTAATTAAAATAATTGTATTAATGAATCTCACATCTCCTGACATCCCGCCGTGATCGTCAGCCTGGTGGCTAGCACTGCCATGCCTTTCGGTCCCCACTCAGGGAAACAAAGCGGAACACTTGTTGTGGGGGGAGGGGTGGTGCGGGTCGGAAAGTTTGTCAGTGTGGAGGTGCGGGGAATGGGGTCAAATTAGCGTCATGGGTGTAGGGTATGGTGGGAAGGGTTGAAGTTGAAAGTTTGGGGGAGAAGGTCAGATGGTAAAGGTAAGTGTTTTGGGGGGGGCGGAGGAAAGGCAAATAATGTAATTGTTATTGGGGGGGGGTGGGAGAGGGGCAAAAGAGATGTTTTCATTTATTTTAATTCAATTTCCCTTTAAATATTTAAATTTCCCGGTAGGGCTGACAGCCGTTTAAAAATGGCATCAGCGCCTGCGCGGAATCAGCTGACGCCATTGCCGGGGATGGAAAGCCCACCCCTCCACGTGATCGAGAGCTGGGGGGGTGGGGGGTTGGTGAGCAAAGGCACGTCCCAGCTATTTAAATGAGCCGCCGCACTTGGAATCTCAGCGGCGGGCTTATAAAAATTCAGCCCCTAGTTTTAGATAACTGTTTTCACTCATTCTCTATATGCAGTACTGTTGAAATAAAATGTTAATGCTCCTTAGCTGTTCAGAGATTACTCCAGAGCCCCGACATCTATACTGACACTGGAAGAACGCTAGGTGGTATATCCATTGTCAGTCAAAATCAATATTTAATTACCAGCAGCATATAACAGCAATTCAACTTAATGCAAACCCACAACACAGCCTTCCAAGGAAAAGCCAGCTCTGAATTCTTTGCCATTCCACAGGTTGCTTTCACCAGCCATTTGCATTCTTCCTTTTCTTTCCATAACGATTTTCCTCCAGTAAATCTATTACAAGTTTCCCCGTAGGTCAGCAGTTTGAAGTGAGAGGATTTACCCTCAGACCCTTCCATGTCTCTGCCCTGGCAAAACAGTTAGGGCTAGTGATATCTGTCTGCCCAAGATCTGCTGCTGTGCATGGATCAATTTTGTGTCAAATTCCACAAGGAACAAAATATTCTGATGCTAATTTTCACTCACTGGAATTCAGACTTGTCTAGTTTGGACCAAAATCTAATTCTAATTAACATGCCTCAGCGTGATGTATGAAATAGCTTTTATGTAGCAACAGGCTTCTGCAGTTTGGTACAGAGAAAGAGCAGGGGCAGTGGTACTAATTGGATAGGTCTTTCAAAGAGTCAGCACAGGTACGATGGGCTGAATGGCCTCATTATTTGTCGTTAAATTCTGCAGTAACTTATTTCACAGTGCATGGAAACAAATATTTTTGACGCACAACATGAATTGAAACTTATTTGCTCAAATCAACTCAATAATTTTGAAGAAAGGAGCTGATGCCAGAGTCTTTACAAGTGGCACCAAGGGAGACAACTCAGACCTGAGTTGTTTAAAAACGAGGCAATTAGCAGATGCAATGCTGAGTGGAGATGGGATTTTTTTTAGTGCAGCGAGTTGTTATGATCTGGAATGCGCTGCCGTAAAGGGTGATGGAAGCAGATTCAATAATAACTTTCAGAAGGGATTGTGTTATATACTTGAAAAGGAAAGAATTTGCATGGCTATGAGAAAAAGCAGGGGAAGCGGTACTAATTGGGTAGCTTTTTCAAATGCCAAATACAGGCACAATGGGCCCCCTTCTGCGTTGTATCATGCTATGATTCTATTAACCTATCCATTTCTTCAGAGTGTGGACAGACCTGCTATGTTGAGCTATGATTCCATAAATAAGTGAACAGCTCTTGCAAAGAGCTAGCACAGACACGATGGGTTGAATGACTTCCTTCTGTGCTGTATGATTTAATTAAGCTCCCAATGCACTTGAGGGTTTCTGACTACAATCATGTGTGTACTATGAATAAAGGCCAGTATATTGCTCGTGCCCTGGGTTTGTTAAATGCTCCCGATTGCAGGCATAAGTTGTGGCTAAGTGGACAGCACTCTCGTCTCTCCATCAGAAACTTGTGGGGTTGAGCTGCAATCCAGAAATCTGAGCACAAAAGCCTGCCTGTCATTCCAGTGCACTACTGAGGGAGTGCTACATTGTTGAAGGTGTCTTCTTTTGGGTGAGATGTTAAACTGAGGCCCTGTCTGCCCTCTTGAAGGTCACATGGCACGAGGAAGAAGAGCAGGGGAGTTCTCCCTGGTGTCCTGGCCAATATTTACTCTTAACAAGCACTGCTAAAATACAGATTATCTGGTCATTATCGCATTGCTGTTTGCGGGAGCTTGCTGTGCACAAATTCCTAATGTTTCTGACATTACAACACTTCAAAAAGTATTGCATTGGTTGTAAAGTGCTTTGGGACATCCTAAGGTCAGGACAGGCTCTATATAAATGCAAGTTGCTTCTTTTAATCCACAATCTTTGCTTAAAGACATATGCAATGTAAAACCATGATTGCATAAAGTAGTTTTGTATAGTTTACCCATCTACTCCTATTAATGGTCTGCCCACTTAATCATTACACGGTGGAGTAGATAAAGCGTAGCTGAGTGAGTCAACATTTAGTATGGGGAAAGAAGGCACCTAGGCCCACAGCTCAACAGGATAAGTTGTTCATGAATTTGTAAAATCGGCCCTCATGGATTTTTTGTTTCCCTTTACATGTCAAATGTGGGTGTAGATTTTCACCTACAGCCACCTGGAGGAATGGACTGCCCGTGTGATTTTCATGCATCACTCAATAGAATGAAGGTGGGCCTGGTTCTGTTAAAAATGGGCAATCGTTCCTCCAGATTACCGTCCAGGTGCTAAAGACGAAACTCTACTCTCACATCCACCCCCCACCATCACCACCATCCCCCATATCTACTGTCAATAATGTGCCAACCTTTGTAGAGCACCTGATACTGCATCAGGGCAACATTGGAATTTTTCGTAGTGACAATCATTGTGACCTAGATTGATTGTAAAGTGCCAATTTTTAGTGCAATTGCTCCAGATATGAGGAACTTGTGCTGTTGAGCAAACCAGGATTGAAATCAGCAAAACCTGTTTCACATACACCAGAAGACAGAATTCGGCCCAACCAATCTATGTTGCTGTTCATCCTCCTCACAAAAAGTAGCCCTAATCCCACTCACACATCCTGTTACAGACCTTCCCTTTTGTTCTTTCCTCCCCTCCCCCCTTTCCCCTGCCTCTCCACTTACTTCAAAACTGTTACGTCTCTAACTTTTTCCCATTCCTGAAACGTCCATTCTGTTTCTCTCTCCACAGATGCTGCCTGGCCTGTTGAGTATTTCCAGCAGTCTCTTTTTGTCACAGATTAGTTTTTCTTCTTCCATTTGGGAGGAGCCAGTATGTCATTCTTCACTCCAGCTCAGATGGTCCAGTTGGAGTTGCGGGCTTGGGGTTCGTGGGCAATTATGAAAATTAACTTTCCCACTCTGAGTATGTACCCTACTTGTCTCTCAGGAAGACCCCAGTTTGGTTATGCTGACCCATCTCCCGATATTGCAAATCGACCTCTTGACTGCACGAGTCCAGAGCAGGCACAATTAGCAGGTCTCTGTATGCAATGGAATGTCGGACTTGGAATAGGGGATCCTGAGCCCTTCTAAAAAAGATCGAGAGCCTTGTCAGACATAACATAACATGTTGGCACATCACCCAGCAACCTTCTCGCACACACATAAGCAAACCCAGCTTTGAAGCTATTTAAAGTCAGTTTCCAGTCACTGTAGTTAAATATTTATAAGGGAACAGTTAGTACTGATTAATTTTCATTAAAAAAGGTATCTGCTCTGCTGGTGTAAAAGCATTTTTCAGAGACTGGTTAACACAGCACACTATGTTTTCTGTTAAATCTATCCCTCTTCCTGACCTTAACTTCCTGTCACATTCATTAAACAAAGTAAGATGTGCTGTGAGAAATACAAATGAACATCGATATGGGTGACATTGATAATGTTTCTGCCTCCATCCCGACTATTAGTGATCTGATCACTAGTTTTGTGCAACTACAAGATGGAATTGACATCCCACTCCCCATGCATGTGCAGAGTAGAGATTCTGTAGCAAGGTGAATGGTTAGGCTGGAAGGAGCTACAATTAGATTAGATACGGACTCGGAATGCAAAGCTTTACCTTTGTGTGGACTAAATTGAGAAACTTGTGTGTTCCACTCTTGGACCATGGGCTAACCAGTAGGATATGTTGGAGAGTGCCTGCTTGCATCACTTGAGGAGTATTCGCAAAGATATTGCTGGAAGACATAGGTGGATTTGTTAGGGTTATTGATTCATATTGATACTTGGTAGTCCTTTCATAAGGAGAAAAGGGTATTTTGGTCTTCAATATAGGTTAAGATGTGCATCCAAAGATTGCGGCAGGGATTTTATGCTAGTGGTGGGGGTCTCGACATTTGGGAAAATCTGGGAAAAGCGATGCCGAGAACCCTGTGTCACCTCCTCTCTGAAAGGCTGGTTGAATCTAATACCGAACAGGCACTTAAGTGGACAGTGGCGAGTCTGTCACAGGTTCAAGGACCCTGTCACTGGAAGTCCCATTCAGAGGCCGGCAGCTCTTCCACTGAGCAGTGTCACCGCAGAGGTGGTGGTTGATGTCTGATGAGCACCTGCCAAAGGTCCAGGAGTGGTGCTGGACCCAGGCCACAGGTAGGGCGGGGCGGGAGGGGTCTCGTGGGGTGGGGTGGTGGGGGGAAGGGGTTGGCAGCAGGGGCAGGGGGGTGTCTCTCAGCAGCAACATCCCCCCCCCCCGCACCCCCCCATTTCCGTTTCAGGGGCTAAGTGCCTTTTAACAAGGGATCCTCCCCCTAACCCCACCCTGGAGTTGGGAAGCAGCCCATATGGTTTTTCATGCTGTGCTTCCCCTGCGGTGACAGGGCCACCCGCTGCATGGCTAATTGCAACAGCAGAGGGATGAAGCCCTTAATTGGGGTTAATTGCCAGTTAAGGGTCTCAATTGACAGCGGGGCGGGAAGACTGTTCACAGGCCTTCCCACCCCAGACTAAATTTTGGCGGAGAGGGAAGATGGCGGTTTTGGAGAAAAAAGTGAACTGGTTGAGGAGAGCGAGGGTCCTGGCTTGTGCTGTCCTGTCATTGAGTATCCTGAAAGAGATGCTAGCCTCACAGCGGCCACATAAATACCAAACTTTATTCATGGGACCTCAGTGAAGTAGTTAGTGATGAGCAACCAGCTAGTACATACAACCTGCCTTTCACCATCCTGAAAGCCATTATATAACCAAAGATGTTCCATAGATAGAGAGAGAGATAGAGAGAGAGAGCGATAGATAGAGAGAGAGATGGACAATAGATAGGTGGATGATTGATAGATAGATAGATAGCAATCTCATCTTTCAGATGTATATCATAGTGCTTCACATACAATTAATTGCTGTGCAATGACTGTTATTATATAAAGGATGATTGTTGCATCTAGCAAACGCTCGCAAACAGCATTGAGATGAATAACTAGATCATTTGTTTTTTGTTGGGTGTTGGTTGCGGTGGGAATGTTGACCAGGGCATTGGAAGAACTTTGTCCAAACGTACCATGGGACCTGCAACATCTAACTTAAACCATCAGATGGGGACCTCAGTTTAACAGCTCATTCAAAAGATGGCACGTCTGACAATGTAGCACTCCTTCACTGGACTGACGATGAAGAGCTCAGTTTTCTCCAGCCTTTCCTCATGAGCTTTGATGCCCGACACTGAGCTCTGTAACTCTTCTCTACCTTCGTCATGACTTTTAGAAGAAAATTCAGGGGGCAGACAACATGCTCCATTAGATACAGAATCAATGCCTATTGTTCATGCTCAATGGCAGGGATAGGAATGAGAGAGTATGCTTCCTACTGTTCTCAAAATGAAGGGAATTATGACACACTTCCCAGGGTAATACAATTGTAAATTGTAGTCGGCAATAAAAGCTCCCTTGCTTTGATGGAGCACCTCCGCATTTAATCAGCAGAGGAGCTATTTATTGCCTCATATGCTTCAGACAAGTGCAAGTTATCACTAAAATGACTGTGCCTGAACAACATGGAAGCAGCAAAGACCATTGAAATAGTGAAGCTTTCCGGTGTATAAACAAACTACTCTTTGCCACTTGGCATGCAGAGAAAAATGGGCACCCTGGAGTTATTGCAAGGCAGCAATCTAATTGAAGAGGCCAGGTGATGTTAATAAACTGCAGGAGAAATGCATTTAAGTGGTTTATAACCTTCATATGGACCCCAAGATTACACTGTGGCATCAAAGTGTATCTGTTATTATTGCCAAGATATACTATCTCAATTTTCTATGTGTATGTGTGGGGCAGGGGAGGGAGGAAGAATGTATTTTGCAGTCTCTTTGGTTCTCTTTAACACTGTCAACATCTATCACTGCAGACACTAACTACTGGTCTGCTCCATGTCCTTGATAAGCAACGACGCTCAGGGAATAAGATTAATGATTGTGCCGTCATCACCTCAGGTTTAGATTCATCAAGAAATAATCTACAGTAGGTTACAGCACGTTCCATGTCTAACACAGATAAGTGTGTATGCTGAATTTAATTCCCTTATATTCTGAATTCCAGCTTCATAATAGACTCCTTTAATATATCCCATCCCATGAGGCAAATGTAGTATCCCTTCACTGAAGAATGCTTATTCATCAAAGACCAAGGATTGAATCTAGCACTTCATTTTAGGTAGAGTTCAGTGACTAGGCAGTGCATTTTATCCAGTGGGCTTTAAAGGGGGCACCCACCTTCCCCCTTTAGCTCCTCTATTGTGTAGCAATTGTGATGTGTGATATTGACATTAGTGACTCAGTGGTAGCACTCTCACTTGTCGGCAGAAGGTTGTGGGAACATATCCCACGGCAGAGACCTGAACACAAAATCTAAGCTGACACGATCAGAGGTGCCGTCTTTCAGATGCATTGCCCTGTCTGTCCCCTCAGGTGAGTGTAAATGATCCCATGGTACAATTTCAAAGAACAGCAGGGGAGTTCTCCTTTTCAAATCCCTCCATAGCCTTGCCCCTCACTTTCTCTGTAATCTCCTCCAGCACCACAACCCTCCAAGATATCTGCGCTCCTCTAATTCTGCCCTCTTGAGCATCCCTGATTTTATTCACTCCACCACTGGTGACCAAGCCATCAGCTGCCGAACTCCCACGCTCGGGAATTCCCTTCCTAAACTCTCTGCCTCTCTACTTCTCTTTCCTCCTTTAAGACACTTCCTAAAACCTACCTCTTTGACCAAGCTTATGTGGCTCGGTTTCAAATTGTGCTTCATAATGCTCCTGTGAAGCACCTTGGGATGTTTTATGATGTTAAAGCCACTATATAAATGTAAGTTATTGTTGTTCTGTTCAGGCTAATATTTATACCTCAGCAAACATAATTTAAGAGTACAAAAACAAAAACAAAAGAGTAGATTATCTTGTCATTTTGGTATTGCTATTTTTGGGAGCTTGCTGTATGCATATTGGCTGCCACCTTTCTTCAATAATATAATAATATTTCAATAGCTGTAAAGCGCTCTGTGACATCCTGAGGTCATGAAAGGTACTATATAAATGCAAATTCATTCTTTGTCTTTTGTTTATGAACAATCTCTGTTACTACACTCACTACTTTAAGAATAGGTGACAGTTTAAAACAAAGGATTTGAAGTCTATGCTCAAATAGCGGACAAAGTAAAAATCAGTCAAACGCATTAACCTGTGTGTGACACAACACAATTCCTACTCGGGTCTGATTCGCTCCTGGAGACACTGTAATAGTTTCTCACAATTTTATATCGATGTCACTTCAGCTTAACTTCCCCCTCACCAAGTTCCTACATTCCTTCCTCTTCAATGCCAGGGCTGACCTACATGAGTTCCATGTCTGCTGGTAGCATTCTGGCACCTTCTCCAAGTAGCTATTCCTCATGGGAGTATTTGCAGGCTATTTGATCATGCTGAGAGATCACCCCTCACCCCCAATTCTGTCTTTTTCAACATTAACTGAAGTGCAATTTTCAGTGGGAGGTGGGGCTGACACCCCTGCATAGCAATCTGAAGCAAGAACTGCTGGCTGATTCCTCCACCAATATGGGCATGTTGAGTAAATTGCAACATTCCACCTCTGCCATTAATTCAGCAGGGCTTTAATCTGGAATCTTGCTGGTCCTAATGATGTAGTACGACACCAGATAGTGCATCCACAGAAGAGAGGGTCAACCTTAAACTCGCTATTAACTATAATGAAGCAGTCCGTGTCCACATGCAACAAGACCTGGACAACATGCAGGCTTGGACTGATAAGTGGCAAGTAACAGTCATGCCACACAACTGTCAGGCAATAACCATCTCCAACAAGAGAGAATTTAACCATATCACCTTGAATTTCAACGGCATTACCATTGCTGAATCCCCCACCAACAACATCCTGGTGGGTTACCATTGACCAGAAACTGAACTGGACCAGCCATATAAATACTATGGCTACAAGAGCAAGTCAGAGGCTGGGAATTCTGTGGTGAGTAACTCACCTCCTGACTCCCCAATGCCTGTCCACCATTTAGAAGGCACAAGTCAGGGGTGTGATGGAATACTCTCCACTTGCCTGGAATGAGTGCAGCTCCAACAACACTCAAGAAGCTCGACACCATCCAAGACAAATCAGCCTGCTTGATCAGCACTTCATCCATCACCTTAAACATTCAGTCCCTCCACTAATGGCGCACAGTGGTAGCAGTGTGTACCATCTATAAGATGTACTGAAATAACTCGACAAGACTCCGTCAACAGCTTTTTCCAAACACACAACCTCTACCAGCTAGAAGTACAAGGGAAGCAGACACATGGGAATACCACCTGCAAGTTCTCCTCTAGGCTATGCACCATCCAGACTTGGAACTATATTGCCGTTCCTTCACTGCCACTAGGTCAAGATCCTGGAATTCCCTTCCTAACAGCGCTGTGGGTGTACCTACACCAGATGGACTGCAGTGGTTCAAGAAGGTAGCTCAGAACCCTCTTCTCAAGGGCAGTTAGGGATGGGCAATAAATGCTGGCCTTGATAGTGACACTCACATCCCATGAAAGAATAAAAGAAAGCCATTAACAACACTTTTTCACCTTATTGAACCAATATTGTATTATGTAAGAAAGAGATGATAGAAGGTCAGTTTTTTTTAACTCATTCTCAGGATATGGTGCAAAAGGCTTGCTGGGCCATTTTAAGGGGCAGTTAAGAGTCAACAACATTGTTGCAGGATTGGAGTCATATATAGGCCAAGTTTTCAACCTGAAAGTACATTAGTGAATCAGTTGGGTTTTACCACAGCACGACAAGTCACTTTTACTGAAACCAGCTTTTTATTTCCTGATTTTTTTTTCAAACTGAATTCAAATTCTCAAACTGCCATCATGGGATTTAAATCCATGTTATCTGGATTATTAGCCCAAGCCTCTGGATTATTGCAACATAAGAACTACACTACCATATCCTTATATAAGGACTCTCATTAGTTCAAGGGACGAATGCCTTCAATAAGGCGAACCATTTCTGCCCTCAGAGCTTGGGATGTAATTGAAAGTCATAAAATAACTAATAACTTTAGGACTCACTCTCCATCATCTGCAATTGATTCTCTCTCTATACCCATACATATAAATGTATATATACATATATCACATGGATAAATGCAGAACATTAGTATTTCACACTTGTGAGGTGACTCGCAAGCCCCGTGCATCATAATCTCGCCTGCTCATGATCAATGGATCAATTCATGCAACCTGAGTTCACTATAAAACAGAATGATGAATCTGCTTTGAGTAATTCTTGTGATATAGATTTCAGAACAATCATTCAAGGCATTCCGCTTCTGGCATTTTAATTAAAATGTCATGTTTAGGGAATAGATATGGAAAAAAAGGTCTATGCTAATATTATATTTATGCAAAGGGTCTATGACTTTCCAATACATGCCTCGTTCCTTTCGCAGCACTTTTCATTTCTTGACTAAAGACCTCTTCACTAATTGGGGTTATATATGGCCTGAGCTTTGGATAAAAGGTTAAACCGAGGTTCCATCTGCCTTTTCCACTGGTTTAGGTGAATGTTAAAGATCCCATGGATCTATTCATATATAGATGGTTTGGATAAGTGGGCAAGAACATGGCAGATGGAATTTGGCAAAGTGGGAAGTTATCAACTTTGGTAGGAAAATGAAAGAGCAGAATATTATTTGAATGGCGAGAGATTGTGAAATGTTTGCATTCAGAAGGACCTGAGCGTCCTTGTACATGAATCATAGAAAATTGACATGCAGATACAGGAAGCAATCAGGAAAGCAAATGGTATGTTAGCTTTTGTTACAAAGAGATCGGAGTACAAGAGCAAAGAAGTCACTGCAATTATACAGGGCACTGGTGAGGCCACACTTGTGGCTGAATTTAATGAGCCGTCCGCTGGACCCAGCAGCAGCCCAGAAGTGGACAACGATCCCCTGCATCACATGTGCGGTCGCACTGCCACGATTACGAGGTGGGCAGCCATTTAACACAATAGAGACGCTGATCACCCCCAATCACGTGGTGGGAACGGGAGATGAGATGCCGATTACAGCATCAGCTGGCAGTGGATCCGGTACTGGCACCATCTTTAAAAACCTGCCAGCCCTGCATTCACTCCTGCCTTGCAGGCAATAGAGGCTCGGTGTACTGTGAAGCATAAAAATTTACAGCATGGTTTCCTACACCACTCAATCCGCCTAGGAAGAGTGGACAGGATGGCCGAGGGTTGACCGAGGGTGGCCCCATGCTTCAGTGATGTCCCCCTGCAGGTTCTCCTCCAGGCTGCAAGGGAAAGGCGAGAGGTTCTCTTCCCCAGCGATAGCAAGAAGAGGTCCTCCCGCCTGACCAAGCAAGCCTGGGTGGAGACCGCGGAGGAGGTCAGCAGCTGTGGGGTCACCTGATGCAACTGGGTGCAGTGCAGGAAGAGGGTCAATGATCTCCTGCACTCAGCCAAGGTGACTGTTTCATTCCAATGCTCTTTTAGAAGTTTGCATGTGACTATGCAGCATAGTGTGCAACATGGTGAGGATCTCACTGCCAGCGCAATGGCAGAGAGGTTATAACCTCATCATGACAGATGCATGGCTGCAGCTAGTCCACATGCCAATTTCATTCATAGCTCACCCCCAGGAAATGCCATGATAGCGTGTGTCATCATCAGATATATCAGACACCTCAGTTGGGGACAGGGCCCGTAGTAGCAGAACTGTCATGGTGATACTTATGCCAATTGATCATTTCTGCAACCTCCCTCTTGCAGGAGAAGAGGGCCCATAACAGGAGAGAGGTGGCAAGACTGGTGGAGGGGTCCCTGACATTCATCCTCTAAGCCATACTGAGGAAGAAGTTTTAGAACTGGTGGGGAGGCAGGGCAACTGCGCAATATCTGACAGGGAGACTGGAGTCCCTGCACAAGACAGTGATTATTGTCATACATTGAAATATTGATGAATAATGGAGAGCCACATCAAGCATGTTTGGCATTACAGGATATTGTCAGGCAAACCCCGCCACCTGCCAAGATTGAGGCACACATGATTTCACCACATGCACATTAAAAGTTAAAATTGCAAGCCCTTGACTGGAAAGACATTTCCATGGTAACCAACAGTGCTGGAACAAGGAACAAAGACTCATTCAACCAACGATGAACTTTTGATTACCAGACGTTGAAGGTGGGGGGAGCTAGCATTCCAGAGACTGCTAAGGTGCAATCTACAAACCTCGCAGGAGAGACTGTTCCATATAAGGAGATAGTCACATGACTAACCTGCTGGGCAACCTGGGAGTTTTTTTGAATTTGAACTCCCAAGGAAGGAATTGGAACAGAGAACGTCATGTGCTCATGGACTGAGCACATCTCCTCTCCTGTGTGTCTACCTCCAAATCTTTCCCATGGAACTGAATCTTGTGAAGTCACGTAAACTCAAAGAGAGAACAGTCTCCTACGTGAACAAGGTTTAAGATGAATGCTGAGCCCCAACGAAATGCAAGACCATATCTTCAATCAAGGACTACAGCAAGTTTGAGAAACAGTAAAAAGATACTGACTCAAACTTATACTATTCTACTTATCTTTTCTTCTGCTCTATCCTGTCCCTATTTGCATGTGTGTATCACATGTGCATGCTAGCGTGGGCACATCGTATATCTGTAGGTATGAACCGTATTAGAGTTTAAATTTTAATAAAATTTCATCTTTCTTCTTTAAACCTGAGAAAGCCTGTGTGAATTGGTTTCTTTATCTTATAATTGGAAAAATGTGAACAAGGATTCACAAAAAAGGGAGTTCAAAGCACAGTGTGTCTAAAATAAAACCCTGTTGCAATAAAACCAGGTAGAGTGTAACAGACCCCTAGACTCCTTTCGCACCTGGTCGTAACAATACGTACAGCGTAACCCAGACTTGTTTGTATTCTCTCATGCAGGTCGGCGTGCGCAGGAGACTGCAGCCACAGGGGGATAGCCGTCAGCCTCCGAGGAGGAGGGCCATTCAGAGGATGCGCCGTCCCAGGACTTTGCTGCACCCTCCACCAGTGACGATATTTGCACTTTGGCGGGTAATCGATCAGCATTAGAATCACGGTCACAAGCTGGTGAGAGCACTGCACACACCTCTGAGCAGCTGGCTGAGGCTGAGACAGCTGAGCCGCTGACAGCTGGAGGACTGTGGGTGTCCAGGCCCATGCTGAGCCCCAGGCTGATGACGAGCCTCTGCAGTCGTCAGCACAGGGCATGCTGGAGTTGCAGAGGGGGGTAAGGCAACATCTGACGGAGATGCCAGAGGCCATGTTAAGGCCTAAGAGGACTCTAGAGGAGTCCATCTATGCTATGACTATTGCCATGTCCCAGGCATACGAGTGCATGGCTTCCTCCATTAAGAGGTTGATGATCCTCATGGACAGCCAGATATCACAGATGCGCAAGGATTAGCCATGAGCTCAACTCAGCAATGGTGAGAAAAAGACCAGGGGCCTGGAAACTTCTCCTGCTCCTCATTCTTCTCCGGTGAGCAGGGAGGTTCCAGTGAGTCTTGAAAGGGAGGAGGAGAGGCTGACCTCCACAGCTCGGGACTCCCCTCAGGTTGCTCTAAGTGTGGACACTGGCTCCTCAGCCCCTTCGCCAGTGAGCCCAGCTCCAGCTGCTGCGATGGCTGAGAGAGTCCTGCACGAGCGTAGGAAACCTTCAGGCAGCTGGGGCCCTCCAGACTTCAGGTACCCAGAGGACGGCCACCAAATTCATCTCAGGCCAAGAGGCGTCCTTATCAGCAGCCTGCCTCCAGCACAGCTGCTATCACAGGAGTCACACCATGTAGGGACACCCACTAACGGATTAGGAAAAGCACCTAGCCACACTATTTCTGGTATGGAATTTGTATCTTCCACTGTGAAGACAAACACAAAATATTTGTTCAATGCCTCTGCCATTTCCTCATTCCCCATGATAATTTCTCCTGTCTTTGTTTCCAAGGGATCAATGTTTACTTCAGCTACTCCCTTCCTTTTATATACCTATAAAAGCTCTTACAATCTGCTTTTATGTAACTGGCTAGTTTACTCTCATATTCTATTTTTTTTCTTTTTTTATCAACTTTTTGGTGGCCCTTTGCTGGATTCTAAAACATTCCCAGTCCTCAGACTTGCTCCTCTTTTTTGCAACATTGTAGACTTTTCTTTTAATCTACTACTATCCTTAACTTCCTGATTGAACCATGGATGGGTCTTTCAGGCTGAGTTTTCCTTTTTCAAAGGAATGTATTTTTGTTGAACATTTTGAATTGTTTCTTTAAAGGTTTCCCACTGTTCATTTACTTCCATACATTTTAGCCTATTTACTCAATTTACCTTCATCAGTTCTCCCCTCATGCCGGCATAATTGGCTTTATTTAATTTTAAGATTCTTGTTTGTGATTGGAGCATGTCACTTTCAAACTTAACATGGAATTCAGTGGTATTATGATCACTGCTTCCCAGTGAATCTTTTACTATGATATTGTTTATTAACCCTGCTTCATTACACAATACTAGATCAAAGATAACTTTATCCCTAGTTGGCTCCACAATGTATTGCTCCAAGAAACTGTCCCGAAAACATTCTACAAATTCACACTGCTGCTTGTGGGAGCTTACTGCGTGAAAATTGGTTGGCACATTTCTTACATTACAACAGTGACTACACTTTAAAACTACTTTGTTGGCTTTCATGCATTTTGGGAAAACCTGAGGTTGTGAAAAGCGCTATATAAATGCAAGTCCTTCTTTTTTTAAAATGGATGCCGAGACAAAGAAAGAAGGTGATCAGAAACTTGGCCAAAGAGGTGGGTTTTAAGGAGGGCCTTAAAAGAGGAGACCGAGTTCCTCTCACTGCTGCTTGTTCAAGATGGAAGTCGCTGCAGCTCAAAATAATAGTTTGAAGCCCTTTGAGGCATTTTGACAGGTTAAAGTGCTTTCCTAATGTAAGTTTATTATTATTACTTACAAGCTTTTGTGCTGACACCGATTTGTGATTAGAAAGGATTCTGTAAGGATTTCCCCCGTTACTTTCAATAAACTGATCTTTTAAAATATTAAAGAAAATGGTTTCCCTCTATGCTGTTACGAATATTTAATAATTAAGGTCTAATTGAAAAGGCAACTGTTTACATGTTTGGAGGATTCCACAGAGGCACATTATTTCTCTGATAGAACAGAAGTAAGAATGTTGCAGAACAAATGAAGCTGGCTTGATCGTATAAATTAGTCTTCCTGGTGCAGCAGGCTTCCTACTGGGAAGTGATAATTGGAATACTGGATGTGGGAAAATGAGATGCCAGCTTTTGCAGCCCACCTGTATCAGGTGTACAGTTACCACAACTGCTTCAATTCTTTCTTTTGGCCTCCTTATCTCGAGAGACAATGGGTAAGTGCCTGGAGGTGGTCAGTGGTGTGTGGAGCAGCGCCTGGAGTGACTATAAAGGCCAATTCTAGAGTGACAGGCTCTTCCACAGGTGCTGCAGAAAAATTTGTTTGTCGGGGCTGTTACACAGTTGGCTCTCCCCTTGCGCTTTTGTCTTTTTTCCTGCCAACTGCTAAGTCTCTTCGACTCGCCACACTTTAGCCCCGCCTTTATGGCTGCCCGCCAGCTCTGGCGAATGCTGGCAACTGATTCCCACGACGTGTGATCAATGTCACAGGACTCGATGTCGCGTTTGCAGACTTCTTTGAAGCGGAGACATGGACGGCCGGTGGGTCTGATACCAGTGGCGAACTCACTGTACAATGTGTCTTTGGGGATCCGGCCATCTTCCATGCAGCTCACATGGCCAAGCCATCTCAAGCGCCGCTGACTCAGTAGTGTGTACAAGCTGGGGATGTTGACCGCCTCGAGGACTTCTGTGTTGGAGATACGGTCCTGCCACCTGATGCCAAGTATTCTCCAGAGGCAGCGAAGATGGAATGAATTGAGACGTCGCACTTGGCTGACATACGTTGTCCAGGCCTCGCTGCCATAGAGCAAGGTACTGAGGTGCTTCAATTAAAGGCACAGAATTGCTGTGGAACAAGTATTAGGTAATACATCATATTTCCCGTCATATTCATGTATTTATAATTATCCAGTTGATCCAATTCAGCAGGATAATGCATCTGATCACTTCAGAGCATCAAGAAAACTGAGGGTTTCCTGGATCATATGTTCCAGGAGGTGGTCACCCCACAGGCATTGAGAGTTCAGAATAGTAGCGGGATGGCCATCTGGAAGAGTAGAAAGAGGTCAGAAGTGCAGGAGTCTTCAGGGTGTGTGCCATTCTCAAACTGGTTCTCAGCATTGGAGACTGCTGGGAGGGACAATATCTTGAAGGGGTGCAGTCCAGACCATGGCACCAATGGGCAAGGGACTGTACAGGAGGGAACAGCAAAGAGTAGAGATGTACAGAAATTCCATAGTTAAGGGAACAGACAATCATGTCTGTAATCAACATTGCGAGTCCTGAGCGGTCTTGCTTCCCTGGTGTCAGGGTAAAGGACATAACAGAGATGGTGCAGAATATTCTGCAGGAGGAAGGGAGTGAGACAGGAGTTGTCATGCACATTGGTACCAATGACATAGAGAGAGCAGGTATTGAGATTCTAGGGTCAGATTTTCAGGAGCTCGGGAGGAAGTTAAAAAGTAGGACCTCAAAAGTAGTATTCTCTGGATTACTCCCAGTGCCACGTGCTAGTGAGAGAAGAAATAGGAAGATAGAGAGGATCAATGTGTGGCTTGAGGAATAGTGCAGGAGGGAGGGCTTCAGATTCTTGCAGCATTGGGGCCAGTTTTTGAGCAGAAGGCACCTATTCAAAAGTAACAGGTTGCATCTCAACAGGACTGAAACCAATGTCCTCGCAGGAAGTTCACTAGTATGGTTGGAGAGGGTTTAAACTAAATTGGCAGGAGGATAGGCACCAGCATATGTAAGTAGAAAAGTGGAATAAGGTGCACAAAGTGAGAGTGTTGGATGGTACGAGAGAAGGAAGTAGTACCATATCTGATAGCAACAGACTAAGAAGGACTATGAGGTATACAAAGACAGCTTTACAATGCATGTAACTGAATGTACAAAGTGTGGTGAACAAGGTTGGTGAGCTACAAACACAAATAACTATGAGGGAATATGATATAGTGACAATAACGAAAATGTGGCTTAAAAACGGTGAGGACTGGGCACTTAAAATTCAAGATACAAAGTGTTCAGAAAAGATACAGAAGGAAAATACGGAGGTGGGATGGCAGTACTGATTCGGGAAGACAGTGTAGTGTTGGAAAGAGAGGATGTCCTTGAGTGGGTATGGACAGAATCCATTTGGTTAGAGTTGAGAAGCAAGAAAAGTATTATCACACTACTGGGGCAGGATGTCAGAAATGCTCCATCCATCAATATTGGCGACCACGCTCTGGAAGTGGTTCAAGAGTTCACCTACCTAGGCTCAACTATCACCAGTAACCTGTCTCTAGATGCAGAAATCAACAAGCGCATGGGTAAGGCTTCCACTGCTATGTCCAGACTGGCCAAGAGAGTGTGGGAAAATGGCGCACTGACACGGAACACAAAAGTCCGAGTGTATCAGGCCTGTGTCCTCAGTACCTTGCTCTACGGCAGCGAGGCCTGGACAACGTATGCCAGCCAAGAGCGACGTCTCAATTCATTCCATCTTCGCTGCCTTCGGAGAATACTTGGCATCAGGTGGCAGGACTATATCTCCAACACAGAAGTCCTTGAAGCGGCCAACACCCCCAGCTTATACACACTACTGAGTCAGCGGCGCTTGAGATGGCTTGGCCATGTGAGCCGCATGGAAGATGGCAGGATCCCCAAAGACACATTGTACAGCGAGCTCGCCACTGGTGTCAGACCCACCGGCCGTCCATGTCTCCGTTATAAAGACGTCTGCAAACGCGACATGAAATCGTGTGACATTGATCACAAGTCGTGGGAGTCAGTTGCCAGCATTTGCCAGAGCTGGCGGGCAGCCATAAAGACAGGGCTAAATTGTGGCGAGTCGAAGAGACTTAGTAGTTGGCAGGAAAAAAGACAGAGGCGCAAGGGGAGAGCCAACTGTGCAACAGCCCCAACAAACAAATTTCTCTGCAGCACCTGTGGAAGAGCCTGTCACTCCAGAATTGGCCTTTATAGCCACTCCAGGCGCTGCTTCACAAACCACTGACCACCTCCAGGCGCGTATCCATTGTCTCTCGAGATAAGGAGGCCCAAAAGAAAGAACTGAATGTACAAAGTGTGGTGAACAAGGTTGGTGAGCTACAAACACAAATAACTATGAGGGAATATGATATAGTGACAATAACGAAAATGTGGCTTAAAAACGGTGAGGACTGGGCACTTAAAATTCAAGATACAAAGTGTTCAGAAAAGATACAGAAGGAAAATACGGAGGTGGGATGGCAGTACTGATTCGGGAAGACAGTGTAGTGTTGGAAAGAGAGGATGTCCTTGAGTGGGTATGGACAGAATCCATTTGGTTAGAGTTGAGAAGCAAGAAAAGTATTATCACACTACTGGGGTGTATTCCATATGGAGATAGAGGAGCAAATCTGCAGGGAAATCACAGAGATGTGCAATAACTCTAGAGTGGTGATATTGGGGGACTTTAATTACCCAAATATCAATTGGGATAATGTTAGAGTAAAGGGTAAGTGTGGGGAAGAATTTCTGAAATGTGTTCAGGAAATTTCCTTGACCAGTATGTTCTCAGCCCAACTACGAAGGAGGCATTGCTTGAACTGGTGTTGAGGAATGAGGTGGGCCAATTGGGCCAAGAGTCTGTTGGAGAACACTTGAGTAAGAGTGATTATTGTATCGTAAGGTTTAGATTAGTAATGGAGAAGAGCAAGGAAAATCTAAAGTAGACGTTTTACATTGGAAAAGGGCTAAATTCAATGGGATGAGAGGGGATCTAGCCAGAGTAAAATGGAACCAAAGATTTACAGAAAAAATGTAACAGAATAATGGATGATCTTGAAGGAGCAGATGTTTCAGGTAGAGGCTAGGTATATTCCAACAAGAGAGAAAAGGCAGGGGAACCAAAGCCAGGACTCCTTGGATGATGAGGGAGATTGAGATTATGATGAATCAAAAAAGAGGGTGTATGATACATGTCAGGTGAATTGTTCAAGACAGAACTAAGCCAAATACGATAAGTTGAGAGAGAAAGTGAAGAGGAAAATAAGACCAGCCAAGAGAGAACATGAGAATAGAATGGCAGTCAACATAAAAGGGAACCTAACAATCTTCTACTGGCATGTAAATAGTAAGCGGGTAGTAACTGGTGGGGTAGGTCCTATTAGGGGCAAAGAGGGTGATATATGCTTAGAGATGCAGGGTAAGGTGAGAATACTCAATGAGTACTTTGTATCGGTGTTTACTAAGGAAGAGGATGCTGACAAAATATTGGTAGAAGCTGAGATGGTAGAGGTAATAGATGGGGTGAAAATTGATAGGAAGGATGGACTGGAAAGGCTGGCAATGCCTAGATTGGATAAGTCACCTGGTCCAGATGGCTTGCATCCCAGGTTGCTATAAGAAGTGGGAGTGGAGATAATAGAAGGGCTTGCCATAATCTTCCAATCTTCCCTAGATACGAGGAGATGCCAGAGGATTGTAGAGTGGCAAATATGACACCTTTATTTAAGAAAGGGTGTAAGGACATTCCTAGCAACTACAGGCCAGTTAGTTTAACATCAGTGGTGGGTAAGGTTTTAGAAACAATAATCAGGGAAAAGATCAACAGGCACTTGGAGAGGTTTGCGTCAATTAGGAGAGCCAGCACAGATTTGTAAAAGGCAGATCATGTTTGATTAATCTAATTGAACTTTTTGATGATGTTACAGAGGTCGGTGAAGGGAATGCAATGGATGCTGTCTATATGGACTTTTAAAAAGCGTCTGGCAAAATACCACATAAAAGGGTGATTAACAAAATTGAGGCTCATGGAATAGAAGAGTCAGTGTCAGTTTAGATTTTTAAAAATTGGCTTAAGGACAGAAAACAGGGAGTTGTGGTAAATGTTTTTCTTCAGACTGGAGGATGGTAGACAGTGGTGTTCCCCAAGGGTCAGTGCAAGGTCTGCTGCTTTTTTTAATGGGCTGGATTTTACTGAACACACAATGTCAGGCTCTCAGGCGGGTGGGGGGTGGTGGGCAGGGCGGAAGATGGTTGCGGCAGAGGCCTGTCACGGAGCTCTACACCAGGAGGGCCAGCCCAATCTTCCTGGCAGCGGCGAGGCTCCGTGGCGACCCCTCTGCCGCTGGGCGACGGGGCCTGCATCTATATATTTAAATCAATTAAATGAATACATTTTGGGGGGGTGTGTCTTTAAAACTTAAAATATGCCATCAGGGTTGGCTGCCCTTCAAAAAATGGCACCAGCACCTGTGCACTAGCAGCTGACGCCATTGCTGGCATTGGACAGCTGTCATCCTCCACATGATTAGGGGGCTTGGGCCACCCCAGCTATTTAAATGAGCTACCGTGCAGAAGATCGCAGTGGCTCTTTGGCGCGTGGGCCGCCTTCTTTGAAGGTCGCCCATTGTTCATCTACTCATTTTTCCTGTCAGCTTTTGACTCTAATTTATTCACCCCAGCTCCATTCTTCCTACATTGAAGTTGGCCTTCCCCCAGGTAATTATGCTTACCCTGGATTGTTCTTTGTTCTTTTCTATAGTCAGCTGAACCTTTATGATACAATGATCACTGTCCCCTAAATGCTCTCCTACTGATACCTGATCCACTTGACCCACCTCATTCCCAAGAACCAAGTCTAGCAGTGTCCTTTCTCGTTGGACTAGCAACATAGTGTTGTAGAATATTTTTCTGAACACACTCTATGAACTCTTGTCCCTCATTGCCCTTTACAGTACTACTATCCCAGTCTATGTTTGGATAATTAAAGTCCCCCATTATAACTACCCTATAATTTTTGCACCTTTCTCTAATTCCTTGCAAATTTGTTCCTCCACGTCCTTCCCACTAGCTGGTGGCCTATAGACAACACCAAGCAATGTAACTGCACCATTTTTGTTCCTTAGCTTTGGCCAAATTGATTCTGTCCTCGACCCCTCTGGGACATTCTTTTTCTCCAGCATTGCAATGCTCTCCTTAATCAATACCGCCACCCCTCCCTCTTTTTTCCCTTTCCTATCTTTCCTGAACAACTTGTATCCAGGAATATTTAACACCCAGTCCTGCCCTTCTTTGAGCCAGGTCTCTGTTATAGCCACTACATCATATTTCCACATGGCAATCTGTGCCTGTACCTCACCAGTCTTATTAACTACACTCCATGCATTTACATACATTCACATTAACCTGATTCAGACTTTATTACTTTCTGTCTTACTCTGACCCCACCTAATAACTTACTATTCCTTACTCTTGTGCTATCCATCTTCCCCAGTATTCTATGCACCTTGGTATTCCTCTCTGATACTTGCTCCTGGTTCCCAAACCTCTGACAAGTTACCAGTTTTGCTTCCCTGCAATCTGAGCTCCCTCTCAGGTTCCCATCCACCAGACAATTTAGTTCAAACTCTCCCCACCAGCACTAGCAAATCTCCTTGTGAGGATATTCGACCCATTCCTGCTAAGATGCAATCTGTCCATCGTGTACAGGTCCCACCTGCCCCAGAACTGGTCCCAATGTCTCAGAAATCTGATGCCCTCCCTCCTACACCAGTTTGCCAGCCATGTGTTTAATTGGTCAATTCTCCTATTCCTATACTCACATGCATGTGGGACTGGGAGTAATCCTGAGATTACTGCTTTTGAGGTCCTGCTTTTTAATCTCCTTCCTAGCTCCCTAAAATCTGCTTTCAGGACCTCATTCCTCTTCTTACCTATATCATTGGTACCAATGTGGACCATGACCTCTAGCTGTTCACCCTCCCCGAGAAGAATGTCCTGCAGCCACTCCATGACATCCTTAAACCTGGCATCAGGGAGGCAACACACCATCGTGCAGTCACGTTTACTGCCGCAGAAACGCCTGTCTGTTCCCCTAACTAATGAGTCCCCTATCACTTTTGGTCTTCAACTCTTCTTCCTCATATTTATTCCCTCCCTATCTTCACTGATACAGACTATCTAATCATTTATCTCTGCTGTTTGTGAGATCTTAAGGTGCACAAATTAGCTGTGAAGGCTCCCTATATTACAACAGTGAATACATTTTACTGGCTTTGAGGTGCTTTAAAATGTCCTTGTGTTGTGAAAGGTGCTTTAGAAATGCAAGTATTTCTTACATTTAAAATATTTGCTCTTAAGCTGCCTCGAACCAGCAGTAGTAAAAAGCATAAATAGGAGGCAATGTGCGATAACTGAGAGACATTGATAAGTATTCAGTGATTGCCCTTGATTACATTGAGGACATTGGGGTGCAAAGGAGATTTTACCAGAATGGTTCCATGGATGAATTATTTTAGCCATAAGATTAGGTTAGAAAGGCTGCTGTTCCCCTCCTTGGAACAAAGGAGATTGAGGGGAGATTGGATAGAGGTGTACAAGATGGTGATAGGTTTAGATAAGGTAAACAAAGTAAAGCTCCCATTATCTGATCATACAAGGGGACACAGATTTAAGGTATTGGGCAAGAGAAGCAGGAGGGATGTGAGGACGCACTTTATTATGCAGCAAGTGGTAATGACCTGCAACTCACTGCCTATGAGGGTGGTGGAATCAGAGACGATCAATGATTTCAAAACGAAAGTGGATCGGCACTTGAGAGAAATAAATTTGCAGGGCTATGGGGATAGAGCAGGGGAATGGGACTGACTGAATTGCTCTACAGAGAGCTGGTGTAGACTCAATGGACCAAATGGCCTCCTTCTGTGCCATAATGACTCTATGACTATGGGGCCTAGAGTCATAGAGTGTTAGCACACAGCACAGAAACAGGCCCTTCGGCCCATCGTGTCTGTGCCAGCCATCAAGCACCTATCTATTCTAATCCCATTTTCCAGCACTTGGCCTGTAGCCTTGTATTCTATGGCATTTCAAGTGCTCATCTAAATACTTCTTAAATGTTGTGAGGCTTCCTGCCTCTACCACCTCTTCAGGCAGTGCGTTCCAGATTCCAACCACCCTCTGAGTGAAAAAAGTTTTCCTCAAATCCCCTTTAAACATTTTGCCCCTTACCTTAACCCCCTGGTTATTGACCCCTCCGCTAATGGGAAAAAGTTTCTTCCTATCTAACCTATTAATGCCCCTCGTAATTCAATAGAATGTCCTTTCCCTGAGAAATGATTGGCAATGTTCCCAAGTAATAAAATATACACTCAGTGTCACTAGAAAGTTAAGGAAAGTGGAAGAGACAAAACAGGTTAGAAAAGATTCCAGACAGCTGGCAAGCAGATAGAAGAAATGGAGAGTCGGAGGTGAAAGGTGATAGTTGAAGAGCATTTCAAAGGCTTAGAAACTAGCCAATGACTTCAACTCTCAGAGATAAAACATAAAACAAAACACCTTGAATGTTAGAATTCTTGAAATAGGTGCAGAACATGTTGGAAATAGCAGGGCAGTCAGCAGTGGAAAGGGAAAAATCCAATGAGGAATTCAGGAGAATCTTTTTTAACCAGAGAGCGTGGAGTTTGCTACCATATAGAGATTGGTTCAGGCGAATAGCGTAGATGTACTTAAGGAGAAGCTAGATCTGTACATGAAGGAGAAAGGAACAGAATGTTATGGTAGTAGGATGAGCTAAAGCAGCGTGGGAGAAGGCTTGTGTGGAGCATAAACACTGGCATGGACCAGTTGGGTCGAATGGCCTGTTTCTGTGCTGTACATGGTCTGTAATTGGTTGGTCCATTCCATTGCCAGTTTGGCAGTGACAAGTGCAATGACCATCCCTGCTCTTCCCTCTGTTGGCTAACCCAGAACAAACTCGGGCTTGGAAGCGATTCACTGAAAACTGGAGCTGTCTTGCAATTTCCATCAGAGAAATGTTTCCTTCTGCACTCTGGATTAATCCATTTTGGTGATAACATATTAGAATAGAAACTGGAAACTTGAGTAGGCTTATTTATGATAAGATTTTTTTTTTGCCCCAGTTTATGCAAACATTCTCCAGGGTTTTGCTGGCTTAACCCTGAATGGATTTACTTTTTGTGCCGTATGTGGTATATCATACTCTTTTATGCTGCAGTAAGTGATTTAAACAGCCCCCAGACAATGCTCAGTCAAATTGTGAATATTAGAGGAAGGTGTCACAATAACTCAAATGATAGGTAGGCTGTTGGTTCTTTAGAAAAATGTGACATCCAGCCAGCAGTAGAAGCCCTGATGAATGCTTGCCATCATGATGTCCTATATCATATGCAGCTGTTAAATGTTTTAATGTGTTTCTGAAATAATACGTCAGCCAGGAGGTGAGGAATAATGTACTAATTCATTATCTAGATAATTTTCTCGTGTCAACTACAAAATGAGAGAGGGCAGCAGCACAGAGGGAAGTTTCACTGACAGTATGGAGATGGTAGAATGTTTGATGATGGGAGACTTGTGATAGTGCTAAACATGAGGCCGACAATGACAAGCGATATTAATCAATTAGCTACCCATGTCAAGAGTGGCTCAGTTGGTAGCACTCCTACTGCTAATCTCCAAAGTTGTGGGTTCAAGTCCCATTTCAGGAACGAGAGCATGTAATCTTGATTGATGCTCTCCTGTAGTGTTGAGGTTGTGTTGTAATTTGGATGAGACCATCTGTCCTCTCTGGTGGACGTAAAAGATCTCTTGGTGCTATTTGATTAAAGAGCAGGGCAGTCCTGGCCAATATTTATCCTGCAACCAACAATTGAAAACATATTATCTGGTCATTATCACCTTGCTATGCACATATTGACTGCCACAATTCCCGACAATACATCACTGACTACAAAAAGTATTTATCATCATTTGGTCGTACAGAACTTGAGTATTGCTCTAAACCAAGCAGCTTGACTCTGATTTGTCAAGGCATTTGTCAAGGAATGAACCAGCGAATGGCTGTCACTTATTTTGTTTAGCTGAAACAGGCACAATGTTTGTATATGTTCTTACTGTCTGCAAAGAACAGGGCCCTGTGTATTAATATATGTAGCTTCCAGTACGTACAAATGCACCACACTGCGAGCCCTACTGACAATCAGATTGGATGTCAGCATAAGTCTTAGCACACTGAGGATTATTTAGTAAATGTTGTCCAATCGCGGAATCACATCTAATGTTGGACATTGTGTTTTGAGTTTTGCAAGCACAGGCTTTTTTGGTACGGTCTGTACCTTGCCCGTTGCGAACAGCAGAAGGGATATGTTTTTTTGAATTCATTCATGGGATGTGGGTGTCGCTGGCCAGGCCAGCATTTATTGCCCATCCCTAATTGCCCTTGAGAAGGTGGTGGTGAGCTGCCTTCTTGAACCGCTGCAGTCCATGTGGGGTAGGTACACCCACAGTGCTGTTGGGAAGGGAGTTCCAGGATTTTGACCCAGCGACAGTGAAGGAACGGCGATATAGTTCCAAGTCAGGATGGTGTGTGACTTGGAGGGGAACTTGCAGGTGGTGGTGATGTTCCCATGTATATGCTGCCCTTGTCCTTTTAGTTGGTAGAGGTCGCGGGTTTGGAAGGTTATTGTTGTTTGATATGATCTGCCAGTCTTTGGGACGTATGGTCTATATACCTAGCATCATACTGGCATTGAAATTCATATATCACATTATTCATTAGTGTGATAGGCAGGACATCTTTTTGGCTTGCCAACAGCATCCTGCTTGTGGCTAACTCCACATGTGTTGCTACTGCATAGTAGCAGCGTGAAACAGCTAGCTTTACCTGTTGCTCAAATGTTTGGGATATATTACCCTTCCAGCGTAATTTGAGGTAGTCTGGGCACTTTTCAGAGAGAAAATGACAACCTTAGGCCTGTTCATAAGTTTGCGTGATATACAGCGAGATTCCATGATGAGACAACATTTGCTAAATAATAGCAAAATAATGCAGATGCTAGAAATCTGAAATAAAAACAAGAAATGCTGGAAATACTCAGCAGGTCTGGCAGCATCTGTGGAGAGAGAAGCAGAGTTAACGTTTCAGGTCAGTGAACTCTCGCCACAGGTGCTGCCAGACCTGCTGAGTATTTCCAGCATTTCTTGTTTTTATTTGCTAAATAATCCTTAGTGTGCTAAGAAGTACGCTGACAACCAATTTAAGATTGTCAGTAGGGCTCACAGTGTGGTGCATGTGCGCATATTGGAAGCTACATATATTAATACAGAGGGCCCTGTTCTTTGCAGATAGAAAGAACATGTACAGACATTGCACCTGTTTCAGCTAAAACAAAATAAGTGACAGCCATTCGCTGGTTCATTCCTTAGGGCAATGCCTTGACAAAGCAGAGTCAAATTGCATGGTTTAAATTTCAAACAAAGCTTGGCAGTTAACTGTCAGTCACCGTAAACTGGTGCATTCTCCATGGCAATGCCTCGACCAATCAGAATTCACTTGCCAACCAATCAGCACTCTTATTATACAGTATAAAGTTGTTGTTTTCCGTTACATTGGTTATTCTTGCGTATTGTCCTGATGAGTGCAAGACAAAAAGATTCGACAACATGTCTCTATTTTCAACAATAAAAAGTACTTAATTGGTTGGAATGTCATATAAGGCAATCTATTAATGCAAGTCTTTCTTTCATTGCAGTCAGGATGTGTGGTGTTCAGTTCAAGCTGGGTTACATCAAGCAGGGAGAAAAGAAGCAGGAGAGTAGGATTAATGGAAATTGAAGGGAAAATATGGGGAAGGGAGGAAAGAGAAGCATAGGAAAATAGGGACAGGAGTAGGCCATTCAGCCCATTGAGCCTGCCCCGCCATTCAATAAGGTCATGGCTGATCCATGACCTAACTCCATATACCTGCCTTTGGCCCATATCCCTTAATATCTTTGCTTAACAAAAATCTATCTATCTCAGATTTAGAATTAACAACTGTTTTAGCTTCAACTGCTGTTTGTGGGAGAGAGTTCTAAACCTCTACCACCCTTTGTGTGAAGAAGGGGTGGCACAGTGGTGCAGTGGTTAGCGCCGCAGCCTCACAGCTCCAGGGACCCAGGTTCAATTCTGGGTACTGCCTGTATGGAGTTTGCAAGTTCTCCCTGTGACCGTGTGGGTTTTCGCCGGGTGCTCTGGTTTCCTCCCATTGTCAAAGACTTGCAGGTGATAGGTAAATTGGCCATTGTAAATTGCCTCTAATGTAGATAGGTGGTAGGGAATATGGGATTACTGTAGGGTTAGTATAAATGGGTGGTTCTTGGTCAGCACAGACTCAGTGGGCTGAAGGGCCTGTTTTAGTGCTGTATCTCTAAATAAATAAAGTGCTTCCCAACATCTCTCCTGAATGGTCTGCTCCTAACTTTTAGACTATTCTCCCTAGTTTTAGAATCTCCAACCAGTGGAAATAGTTTATCTTTATCTAGCCTGTCTTTTCCTGTTAATATCTTGAAAACATCAATCAGATCACCCCTTAACCTTCTAAATTCTAGTGAAAACAGGTCTAATTTGTGTAATCTCGCCTCGTAACTTAACCCCTGTAGTCCAGGTATCATTCTTGTAAACCTATGTTGCACTCCCTCCAAGGCCAATATATCCTTCATAAGGTGTGGAGACCAGAACTGCTCACAGTACTCCAAGTGGGGTCTAACCAGGGTTTTGTACAGCTGCAGCATAACTTCTGTGTCTTTATACTCCAATCCTCTAGATATAAAGGCTAGCATTCCATTAGCCTTTTTGATTATTTTCTGCACTTGCTCGTGGCATTTTAAATATCTATGCACCTGAACCCCCAAGTCTCTTTGGACATCCACTGTACTTAACCTCTTCCCATTTAGAAAGTACCCTGCTCTATCCTTTTTTGGTCCAAAATGGATAACCTCACACTTGCCCACATTGAAATCCATCTGCCACAGTTTTGCCCACTCTCCTCGTCTGTCAATATCTCTTCGCAATTTTATGCTATCATCTAGACTGTCTACAATGCCGCCTAACTTTGTATCATCAGCAAATTTGGATATATGACTTACTATGCCATCATCCAAGTCGTTAATGAATAATGTGAATAATTGAGGCCCCAACACAGATTCCTGCGGGACACCACTAGTTACATCCTGCCAATCGGAGTACCTACCCATTATCCCCATTCTCTGCCGCCTACCACTCAACCAACTTTCTAAGCAGAAGGAAAGAGGGAGGGGGAAGCTGACCCAGATTGAAAAAAGCTAACAGTTCAAAGAGTAACATGTAACTGAAATGCAGCTCAATTAAAGACTCAATTTAGACTAAAGTCATTGATTCAGAACAGCTGGTTAAATTACATATATTATATTACATTGAATTTCAGGATTTTTATCTGTGTAAACGAAAACTCTGTATACATGTGAAGCAATATTAGAGTGGGAGGGCAGGAAGATTTAAACTGTAGCTAGCACCCATTTCAGTTGCATCATAGAGGAAAAAGATACTCAAAAGTCTACACTTGCAAACATCTGCTTTTTGAGTGGAAGACCAGCTTTTTCATCCCCTGTCTGCGCTGTTTCCAAAAATTTCCAATTTGCCTTGTAAGGAACAGAACTTCCATCCTTCCCCTTACAAGGTTCAGAGTATATTGGCTCCGGTCATGAAAGGGAACCTGGTATAGCAGCAGTCTGTATACTCACTAAAATAAAATAAACTGTCCTCCACAAGGTTGCATATCGGCCCCACACTTGCTTAAGGACCAATCAAAGACGTACTGGGATTGGAGTAAGTGCTGATAACTGACCCCAATCCCTCCCCGCTACAGGTAACTGAATTTCCAGGCACATGGTCAAGTGGGCACTAGAATAGGCCCAAAGTGACACTTGCGCCCACCTGTACGATGCAAAATGAGGTGCCCTCTCACTGACCTCACAAACTCTGTAGCCATTGGGATTGCCATCTATGAAAGATTTCAAGAATGCTTGGTAGCCCTTTTAAACTAACTTCCACCTTCAAAGTAACACCTTCTACAGAGGTGTTCTTATGATTCAGGGTAATTCATGGATAGAGAGAGAGAGATACAGCACTGAAATAGGTCTTTTGGCCCACCAAGTCTGTGTCGACCATCAACCACCCATTTATACTAATCCTACATTAATCCCATTACCCTCTCACATCCCCACCTTCCCTCAATTCTCCTACCTACACTAGATGCAATTTACAATGGCCAATTTACCTATCAACCTGCAAGTCTTTGACATGTGGGAAGAAACTGGAGCACCCGGAAGGCACAGTGGCGCAGTGGTTAGCACCGCAGCCTCACAGCTCCAGCGACCCGGGTTCAATTCTGGGTACTGCCTGTGTGGAGTTTGCAAGTTCTCCCTGTGTCTGCGTGGGTTTCCTCCGGGTGCTCCGGTTTCCTCCCACAAGCCAAAAGACTTGCAGGTTGGTAGGTAAATTGGCCATTATAAATTGCCCCGAGTATAGGTAGGTGGTAGGGAAATGTGGGGATGTGGTAGGAATGTGGGATTAGTGTAGGATTGGTATAAATGGGTGGTTGATGGCCGGCACAGACTCGGTGGGCCGAAGGGCCTGTTTCAGTGCTGCATCTCTAAACTAAACACCCAGAGGAAACTCATGCAGTCACAGGGAGAACTTGCAAACTCTGCACAGGCAGTACCCAGAATCGAACCTGGGTCACTGGAGCTGTGAGGCTGCAGTGCTAACCACTGTGCCACCCATGTTGTGGTCATTAGCAGTGGGATAGTGGCTGAGTTTTCCACTGAGGCCAAATTGTAGCAATTGCACCTGGATCAGCCCAGCTCACTCAATACTGACCCGGACTGCACGCTGACAGGCAATAAAATTGATGCCACCTTAATCCACTATCAGTGAGCTGGGTCCAAATTTGGATAATGCTGTAAAAAATGTAGTACCCATAAACTATACAAGAGGGATGTAAGTATAGTCAGAATATCATTTAGGACGAAATAGTGGTCATTGTCAGCCTGCAGGTGGTTATTATTGGATCAATTGAAGCAAAGAATAATGAGAAGTTGAAGACCAGTAATGACTTAAGTGCCTGAATAAAATGAGCTTCATCATTATTGCCATCAGGCTATGTGGCTATTAGATCTGCTTGGTCTCTCAATACTATTGGATTGTCTTTTCGACTCTGTAGGATAGATTATTAGGATGGTCATGCCCAATAATTGGGCATAAGTGCAACACTATCAATCAAATAAAGGAAAGTAGATCCATTACACTAGGATTCTGCTCATTGAACACTGCAGCTAAGTTTGCAATTGGAGTTTTGAGTGCCTCCAGGCAGGTTATAAAGGATACTTGTGCAAATGAGGCCATAGTGATGTTACTGTGTGCTGCGTGCAATTTTTCCAATATTCATGGTGAATGACAGTGCCTTACTTTTAATACAATATTAATTAGTGGGCTAGAGTTTCTTGGCTGTATATTGTCTGCATAGAAATTCAAAATGAATAAACGAACGTCCTGCATTTAGAAAGTACCTTTCACAATCTCTCTTGATCCTATTCCCACTAAACTGTTGATCACCCAACTTCCTCTCCTAGTCTCCATGTTAGCCAAAAGTATTAACAGTTCTCTCTCTTCAGGTGTTGTGCCTCTCTCCTTTAAATACTTTAATTGGAGGAAATTTCTGCTCATCCAGTTCGGTTAAACAGTCTGATAATTTAGCAACAGTGGGGGAGTCGAAATCCTTCTCTCCTTGTCCTTCTCAACCTATCTGCAGCCTTTGACATGGTTGACCACACCATTCTCTCCAACAACTCTTCGTTTTCGGTCAGCTGGTGGGATTGCTCTTACTTGGTTCCATTCTTATCTATCTAATTGTAGCCACGGAAACACTTGCAATGGTTTCTCTTCCTGCTCCTGCACCGTTACCTCTGGTGTCACCCAAGGATCTATTCTTAGCTCCCTCCTATTTCTCGTCTACATGCTGCCCCTCAGTGACAACATCCGAAAGCACGACATTAGTTTTCACATGTGCGCTGACAACACTCAGCTCTACTTCACCACCATTTCTTTTGACTCCCCCACTGTTGAGAAATTATCAAATTGCTTAACTGGACTGGATGAGCAGAAATTTCCTCCAATTAAATATTGCAAAGACTGAAACCATTTTGTTAAGTGCCCACTTCAAACTCCGTTCTCTAGCCACCGACTCCTTTCCTGTCCCTGGCAACATTATGAGATTAAGCCAGTCTGTTCACAACCTTGGTGGCATTTACAACCCCAAGATGAGCTTCCGACCTCATACTCGTGCCGCTTACATACTAAGACCGCCTATTTCCACCTCCATAACATTTCCTAACTTCGCTCCTGTCTCAGCTCATCTGCTGCTGAAAGCCTTATTTCTGCCTTCATTACCTCTAGACTTGACTATTCCAATGTACTCCTGACTGGTCTCCCACATTCTACTCCCCGTAAACTTGAGGTCACCCAAAACTCTGCTGCCCATGTCTTAACTTACACCAAGTCTCGTTCCCCTATCAGCCCGATGCTCACTGGCCTACACTGGCTCTCTGTCAAGCAATTCTTTGATTTTAAAATTCTCATCCTTGTTGTTAAATCTCTCAATGGCCTCACCTCTCCCTATCTCTGTGATCTCCTCCAACCCCACAATGCTGCAGGACCTCTGCACTCCTCTAATTCTGGCCCCTTGAGCATCCCTGATTTCAATCACTCCATCGTGTGGCCACGCTTTCAGTTGCCTAGGCCCCAAGCTCTCCATCTTTCCACCTCGCTTTCCCTCTTGAAGCCACTCCTTAAAACGTACCTCTTCAACCAAGCTTTTAGTTATCTGACCTAATATCACCTTTTATGGTGTTATACTTTTATTTATCATGCTCCTGTAACGCACCTTGGGCTATTTTATTACATTAAAGGCGCTATATAAATATATGTTGTTGTTGTTTCTTTTGTTAGCTGATCTTAGCAACATTGGCAGCATTGGTGCAACACTGGGCACTGTGGCCTTGGGGTATGGAGGGCAGAATCCGCCAGAAGTCACACTTACATAAAATTTTACAGCACAGGAACAAGCCAATTGACCCAGTTGGTCTATACTGCTGTTTCTGCTCCACACGAGCCTGCTCCCAACCTATTACATCTAATCCTATCAACATATCCTTCTATTTCTTTCTCCATCATGTACTTACCTTAAATGCAACAATGTTAATCGAAAATTCTAGAGAAAATTAGAATTGATTCCTCTGAGTGTCAGCTTGGCTCACTTGCTCCCTCTCTGGTCTCTTTGTGGGTACATACAAACTTAGGAAATAGGAGCAGGGGTAGGCCACTTGGCCCCTCCAGCCTGTTCCGCTATTCAACTAGATCATAGTTGATCGTCTGCCTCAACGCCATTTTCCCGCATTATCCCCATATCCCTTTGATGTCTTTAATATCTAGAAATCTACCGATCTCTGTCTTGATCTCAATGACTGAGCCTCCACAGCCCTCTGGGGTAGAGAATTCCAAAGATTCACCACCCTCTGAGTGAAGAAATTCCTCCTCATCTCAGTCCTAAATGGCCTGCCTCTTATTCTGAGACTGTGTCTCCTGGTTCTAGACCCCCAGCCAGGGGAAACATCCAGACCCACTCCGCGATTGCAGTCTGCATGACCTATTCGAAGCCTGAGTGCAGCACTGAGAGAATGCAAACTGCAATTTTAAATAATTTCTGGCACCTTACAGTCTTGAATCTGCCCACTGATTAAGACTTGTTGTTCTCTTTGCCCCTCTTTATACTCCTCCTTTTGTAAACTGTTAATTTTTTTAACATGTTCTGTTCTTTCCCCATGCTGAGCCAGGTGCTAGCTCGTGTTTCATCAAAAATAAAATTCCTGTCCGCCTTAGAATCAATGAATCCATCATGATCACGCAAGTGCAGACATAATTAATAGAATGCCACACAAAATCTGCAAAGACGAGCACTAAGCTTGAACATTAGCACATTTATTAAACCCCTCTTGTATCTTCATTTTATCCCGTTTAAATGGGCTGGGTAGCCTATTGGTTACGTTCCTGGACTAGTAATCCACATGCAAGAATTTAAATTCTATTGCTGGCCATTTGAGAATTTAAGTTCAGTTTAAATAATTTTGGAAATAAAAACTGTCATCAGTTGAAGAGACCATGAAGCTGTCGAGTTGTAAAAAACAAAACTCACATTTATATAGTGCCTTTCATGACCACAGGACGTCCCAAAGCACATTATAGCTAATGAAGTACTTTTGAAGTGTAATTGCTGTTGTTATTTAGGAAAAACAGCAGCCAATTTTCACACAGTAAGCTCCCACAAACAACAACGTGATAATGACCCGATTATATTTTTTGTGTTGTTGATTGAGGGATAAATATTGGCCAGGAAACTGGGGAGAACTCCCCTGCTCTGCTTCGAAATAGTGGCATTTGATCTTTTACATCTACCTGAGAGTGCAGGCAGGGTCTCAATTTAATGTATTAGCTGAAAGACAGCACCTCCAACAGTGCAGCACTACGCGGGGAGTGTCAGCCTGGAACTTTGTGCTCAGATCTCTGTAGTGGGACGAACCCACAACTTTCTGACTCAAAGTGCTACCAACTGAGCCACAGCTTGTAAAAACTCAATAGCTTCACTTCAGGGAAAAAAACCTAGGGCTGAATTTTACCAGCCCTCTGGCGATGGGCTGGGAGGTTTTTGTTGGGGGGGGGGGCATAAAATGGCAAGGAAAGGCGGGGGTGGAGTGCCCTTTGCCTTCCCACTGCCATGCCACTTTGCCAGTGGCAGGGAAGGTGGCAGATGGCCCCTCTGTCCCGAGGCCAGTTGAGCTCTTTAAGTAGCCAATTAAGGGCCTCTTCCCACCGACAATGGCATTTTACCAGTAGTGGCAGGGGCCACCACCAATTGGGAAGACCGTCAGGCAAACCCTGGTGGCCTCCTAGTGGCCTGGGGAAGAGGCCTCTTTCTCAGGCACTCTTTGGCCCATGGATGGGCCCCCTGTGGCAATGGCACCACCTGCCCTCACCAACCACCAACCCGCACCCCCAACCCTTATCGGGGCCTGCCTGACTGGCTCTGGCACCCCCAGACCCCACTTACCGGTTGTGAGGGTGCCGTCAATCCATTGCTTCCTGTTCTTCCGGGTGCAGTCCTATGAATGGCCACCACTCCCAGTGGTGCTGTTGAGGCTGCTGAGCTGCCAGCCCTCCAATAGGCAGACTGCCAAAGTGGGGCTGTCTCCTGTTTTCGGGTCTGTCGGTGGGAACCCCACAAGGGTAACAAAATCCACTCCCTGATGTCCTTACCTGCTGTGGCCCATATGTGACTCTTAACTGCCCTCTACCAGTGGTTCAAGGAGTAGGCTCAGTGCCACCTTCTCAGGGAAATTAGGGATGGGTATAAAATGCCGGCCTTGCCAGCGACACCCAAATCCCAAGAATAAATTTTAAAAATATATAAATAATCTACTTGCATGAATAGTTCAATGCGAAAAATCTATGTATGTTGAGCATGCAGTATAATATTCTATAGAATAACTATTAACAAAGACCATGATTTTAACCCTGATTAGTGAATAACTGGAAAATGTAACTGTTAACTTATACCATCTGAATACCTTTAGATAAGGGCTATTTTGCTCTAATGTCTTGCAAAGTTGGAACATAATGATGGAATCATAGATTGGTTATTATGATTTATCTATTGAACCATCATCTAATCCTTCTCCAATTCTGTCGCTTTGTCTCCACGAAACTTTAAGGCCAATTCCCTGATCAGTTACATTCAAGGTGGGACAAAGTCACAGATCTGCAAGCCCTGAGTTAATGAATGAAAAAGCAAGGAGAATAACTTGCATTTTTATAGCACCTTTTATAACCTTAAGGCATCCCAAAGTCCTCCATAGTCAATGACAATACTTTTGATTTGTGGTCACAGTTATAATGTGGGGAAACGCACCAGCTAAGTTGCACACAGCCAGCTCCCACAAACAGCAATGAGCGAATGACAAGTTAATCTGTTTTGGCAGTGCTGATTGAGGAATAAATATTGGCCAGGACATTGTGGAGAGTTCCCCTTCTCTTCTTTGAATAATGCCATGCGATCGTTTATGCTTACCTGACAGGCCAGACAGGGGCTCAGTTTAACGCCTCACCAGAAAGATGGCAACTCGGACAGTGAAGACCTCCCTCAGTGCTTAAGTGCCAGACTGGATTATGTGTTCAAGTCACTGGAGTGAGACTTAAGCCCATGACTTTTTGACCCCAAGGCAGGAGTACTTCCGACTGAGTTACAACTTCCCGCACAGTGCTCCCGGTGAGCAGTGCTTCTCATCGGGAGTGCTTTGATCAGTGAATCAGGCCTATTGATTTATGCTGGGGTACATCTCCACTGGCAGGGAATATCTCACCCAAGTGGGCAGTCATATCGGGGCCCAAGCAATGATGTGGGCATACATGACAGCTGAAACCGTTCTTGTTTTCACTGGTGGAAATTCTGTAAAGATGCCTTTTGACGCTTAACCTGGAATATAACATGCATGTTCATATGTATGCTTACTCCATAAGATTTCCAATGGTCCAAGGGTGAACAGGATGTGGTTCCATCATAAGAAAAGAAAAATACTGTGGATGCTGGAAATCTGAAATAAAAACAGAAAATGCTGGAAATACTCAGCAGGTCTGGCAACATCTGGAGAGAGAGAAGCAGAGTTAACGTTTCACCCTGGCGATACCAATGCCTTTGTCCCAAAATAGTAACATGTCTTCTATTTCCAGATGTTGTCAGATATGCTGTATATTTCAGCAATTTCTATAAATAGGTGACGGTTTGATGTGTCTATCTGTGTGAACAGATCGATGTACACATTTTTGTAAATGTAAATACGTGCTTCACTCTGAGTCTCATGAGTTACTAAGCGTAGGATTACTACAGCAATGACTACAGCTCTTTGAGCTTGACTCTCCCATTATTATAACCTTATCACATTTCAAACGGATATCAAGCTACAATGTTTATGTGTTGCTCTACAGCAGGTTAAGTTTTATTTTATTAAAGGCCCGTGCAGGACACCAGGCAATACACTTCTGAGCATATGGAGCTTTGGCAGTAGGACGACTAACAGTCACAAATGAAATGGTTGCTTGCAGTCCCTGGATATTTATCCATAGCACTACAGTCGTCCTGATTCTACTGGCAATATGATAGCCACAAGGGCAGTGATTGAGGAAGTAATTTTCCTCCATCCCTGCCTCCTCATAGCACCATGGCTGATGACTGCAGGATAATATTGTAAAGCAGGGTGCAAGGTGGCATTCTGAGGCTAGGGGTAAATGGCAGAGAGAAAGAATTTACCTTTATATAGCACCTTTCAAGACCTTAGGCCATCCCAAAGCACATTATAGCCAATGAAGTATGCTTTGAAGTGCAGTCCAGTGAATTCCATTAGAGTACCAAGGGAGTGCTTGATGTCGGAGGTGCTGCCTTTTGGATGAGACACTAAAGTGAGGTCCCATATAGTCTTTAAGGTGGTCGTAAAAGTTGCCATTATTTCAAAAAAGGGAAGAGAGCAGGGGTGTTATCCCTGGTGTCCTGGTCAATATTCATCCCTCAATCAACATCACTAAGAATGGATTATTTGGTCATTCTCACAATACTGTTGATGGGAACTACTACATTTCCAAAGTACTTCATTAGTTGTAAAGCACTTTGAGACATACTGAGGTCATGAAAGACACTATATAAATGCTAGTTTTTATTCTTTTCAGCCAATGCTATAATGTAAGATGCAGCAATGTGGGAATACTCCCTACTCTTCTTTGAAATAGTGTCAGGGGATTTTTAGTATCCACCTAAGAAGGCCTTGGTTTAACATTTCCTCTGAAAGATGGCATCTCTGACAGTGCAGCACTCCCTCAGTACTGGACTGGAGTGCCAACGTAGATTTTCCTGCTCAAATCTCTGAGGTGGGCCTCAAACTAACAACCTTCTGATTCTAAGATGGGAGAGCTAACCTCTGAGCCACACAAAGCAAAAAAAACCCAGGCACTTGTCACATTGAACGCTAGGTAATTGCTCATCACCCACAAAGGTCGGGGGCAGGGGAGGGAAGTCGTCAGCGATGGGACTGTACCCTGTACACGTTTGCATCTTCAGGAAGTGGAGGCTGAAAATTGGAATGTACAAAAATGTAATTAAATTATTGGGAAGAACGCAGTATACAAACACCGAATGCAGAGAGTGGGAATGGTTTCACTTGCTAGGACTTTCATTCCTCACCTTGATAAGTGCACAGCAGTACTCCCACAGCTCTTCAAATATACCCATCTATCTTTGTCATGGAACCCACCAAGGTCTCAATAAAGCAGCATCAATATTAATATTTGACTTATATTATGTCTTTTGAATGTGACCTAAACATTAATATTCAAAGAGAAGACACAATGGGCTAGTTTACCTAAATATGCCGATATATCACACAGCCCACATCACCAATTAGTTTAAGAATGTCCAATGTCAAAAGGTGACCTAATTTTTCTTTCAGTGCCTACCATGTTTGCAAACCACATCCAAGATATTTATATTTTAAGATTGCGGGCAGGAAAAATGTATGTATATTTTCCAGATGATCTATGTTAGTTATGTTGGATGAAGGATGTATATTGGCCAGGACACGGAGCAGAACTCTCTTATTCTTCTTCAAAATAGACATAGAGTCATTTACAGCACAGAAGGAAGCCATTCAGACCATTGAATCAATGCTAGATTTCCGCACAACAATCCGGTCATTCCCACTCCCCCACTCGATCCACGTAGTCCTGCAAATTTATTTCCTTCAATTGCCCATCCAATTTTTTGAAATCATTGATGGTGTCTGTTTCCACCACCCTCGTGGACAGCAAGTTCCAGGTCATTACCACTCATTGCGTAAAAAAGTTCTTCCTCACATCCCCCCTGTATCTCTTGCCCAAAACCTTTAATCTGTCTCCCCTAGTCCTTGTACCATCAGCTAATGGGAACAGTTTTTCCTTGTCTAACTTGCCTGTTATAATCTTGTGCACCGATGTCAAACCTTCCCTCAGTCTCCTTTGCTCCAGAAAGAACAACACCAACTTTTCCAACCTAACCTCGTAACTAAAATTCCCCCCTCTCTGGAATTATTCTGGTAAATCTCCTCTACACCCTCTCAAGAACCCTCACATCCTCCCTAAAGTGTGGTGACCAGAACTGAACGCAATACTCCAGTTGGGGCAAACCAGAGCTTTCTAAAGTTTCAGCATAACTTCCCTGATTTTGTACTCAGTGCCTCTATTTATGAAGACCAAGATCCCATATGGTTTGCTAACCACTCTTGGTTATGATCTTGCTTGGCATATAGGCCATACGTCCCAAAGAATGGTGGATCGTAACAAACAACATGTCCCTTCTGCTACAACATAATAATAAAAGCAAAATACTGCGGATGCTGGAAATCTGAAACAAAAACAAGAAATGCTGGAATCACTCAGCAGGTCTGGCAGCATCTGTGGAAAGAGAAGCAGAGTTAACGTTTCGGGTCAGTGACCCTTCTTCGGAACCTTCTGCTGTTCTGAATGCACAAGGTACAGGCCATATCCAACTAGCCCGTGCTTGCAAAATCCAAAACACAGTGTCAATCATTAGATGTGACTCTGCGATTGGACAACATTTGCTAAATAATCCTCAGTGTGCTAAGAATTACGCTGACAACCAATGTAAGATTGTCAGTAGGGCTCACAGTATGGTACATTTACCCGTACTGGAAGCTACACATATTAATACACAGGGCCCTGTTCTTTGCAGATGGAAAAAACATGTACAAACATTGAGCCTGTTTCAGCTAAACAAAATAAGTGACAGTCATTTGTTGGTTCATTCAACAGGGCAATGCCTTGTCAAGCTGCGTGGTTTAAATTTCAAACAAAGCTTGACAGTTAACTGTCAGTAACTGTAAATTGGTGCATTCTCAATAGCAGCACCTCTACCAATTAGAGTTCACTTGCCAACCAATCAGCCCTCTCTTCTCAAAAAGTATAAAGTTGTTGTTTTCCCTTACATTGGTATTCTTGCAGATTGTCCTGATGAGTGCAAGATGAAAAGCTTCGACAACGTGTCTCTATTTTCAGCAATACTCAAGTTCTTATACTACCAAATGACTATTTAAATATATGTTGTGACCTGTGGAGAAGTGAAACTAGAAAAGACAGTACACTTCTCCTGCCTCGGTTCTAATAATATCATTGGCAAATATTTAAATTTTACTTTTTATTCCAAGGTCCAAGTCATTTATAAATAGCAAAGAAAGCAGCGGTCCGAGCACTGACCCTTGGGGAACACCACTGTTGACCATCTCCAGTCTGCAAAACGACCTTTTACCATGACTTGGGTGGCACAGTGGTTAGCACCGCAGCCTCACAGCTCCAACGACCCGGGTTCAATTCTGGGTACTGCCTGTGTGGAGTTTGCAAGTTCTCCCTGTGTCTCCGGGTGCTCCGGTTTCCTCCCACAAGGCAAAAGACTTGCAGGTTGGTAGGTAAATTGGCCATTATAAAATTGCCCCTAGTATAGGTAGGTGGTAGGGAAATATAGGGACAGGTGGGGATGTGGTAGGAATATGGGATTAGTGTAGGATTAGTATAAATGGGTGGTTGATGGTCGGCACAGACTCGGTGGGCCGAAAGGCCTGTTTCAGTGCTGTATCTCTAAACTAAACTAAACTAAACAGATTTGCTATTTTCTGTCCTTAAACCAACTTTTTACCCTCCTATTCCACAAGCCTCAATTTTGTTAACCAACCTTTTATATGGTATCTTATCAAATGTTTTCTTAAAATCCATATAGACAACCTCCATCATATTCTCTTCATCAACCTTCTCTGTTACTCCATCAAAAAATTGAATTAAATTAGTCAAGCATGATCTACCTTTTACAAATCCGTGCTGGCTATCCTTAATTAACTCAATCCTTTCCAAGTGCCTGTTGATTTTTTCCCTTATTATTGTTTATAAAACGTTACACACCACTGATTTTAAACTAACTGGCCTATAGTTGCTAGGACTGTCATTATACCCTATCTTGAATAAGGGTGTCAGATTTGCCACTCTCCAATCCTCTGGCATCTCTCCCATATCTCGGGAAGATTGGAAGATTGCGGCTAATTTCAGTGCGATGATGCTATCTCCATCCCTACTTCCTTTAGCAACCAGCGATGCAAGCCATCCAAACCAGGTTATTTATCTACCCTAAGCATAGCCAGCCTTTCCAGTACCTCCTCCCACTCAATTTTTATACTATCCATTGTCTCTACTCTCTCTGCTTCTACTGATATTTTATCAGCAGCCCCTTCCTTAGTAAACCTGATACAAAGTACTCATTAAGTATTCTAGCCTTGCCCTATGCCTCTAAGAATATATTACCCACTTTGTCCCTAATAGGCCACACTCCACTTCTTACTATTTACATGCAGGTAGAGGATCTTTGAGTCCTCATTCGTGTTGACTGCCATTCTATTCTGATATTCTCTTTGCCATTCTTAATTTCCTCTTGACCTCCCCTGTCAACTTATTGTATTTGGACTGGTTTTCACTTGAAGAATTCACCTGTCTTGCATCATACACCCTCTTTTTTTGTTTCATCATAATCTCTATTTCCCTCCTCATTTAAGGAGTCCTGTTTTTGGTTTCCCTGCCTTTCGCCCTTGTTGGAATGTACCCAACCTGTACTTGAAGCATCTCTTCATTAAAGATAACCCATTTCTCTCTTACAGTTTTTCCTGTCAGTCTTTGGTTCCAGTTTATTCTGGCTAGATCCCTTCTCATTGCAATGAAATTAGCCCTCTTCCTATCTGGCTTATATTGTTCCTTGCTTTTCTGCAATATGAGTCTAAACCTTATTATATGATCACTCTTACCCAAGTGCTCCCCCACAGACACTTGGTCCACTTGGCCCACCTCATTTCCCAGCACCAGATCCAGCAATGTCTCCTTTCTAGTGCTTTGGGATATTTTACATCCACGAAGTAGTGTCTCAGTTTAACACCCCATTCGAAAGTTGCAAGATGCACGATACCTCCAACACTGAAATAGAGTGAGCCTAGATTTTTCTGCTGAAATCTCTGGAGTGCATCTTGCAACTACCTTCTGACAGAGTGAGAGTGCTAACCACCAATGAAACCTTATAAAGCAATGCAGAAATGTCCTGATTCATGTCACATCAAATGCCCGTCACCTCGTGTGGAACTGGCCCAATTCGACCACAACTGTCCCAGAATCAATCCCTGGCCCTTGCCGAGACAGCTAATTTCAGTGGGAGTGGTGATAGGGCCACTGCAGGTGGCTTCAGCTCCACTGGGCTAGGACAGAGGAAAAGATCCATTAACATTCCTGCTCCTTTCAGCTGATGCAAATTACATAGAGTTTTTCAGAATAACATATTGGGATACAGTATATGAGTAATTGGAATCATGACAAATGGTGAGCATAACATTGCTCGGGAGGAACAGGTGACTTTGGATCACTGGGGGTTTTCCTTGCCTCATATCTGGGTCTATTGTTGACTAATTCAAAGAGATTGAATCACTATGATTAGACAACAACTCCATTATCATTGTACTATGTGACTACTAGGATGATAGAAGGAAAACGAGATGGACTTTGGTGTTTTTTCCTTGCAATTCCCATGTTCCTATGAACTCTGGTGAAATTTTCATACCCAAGATTTTTTTTTTAAGTGGCCAGGCTGAATTTATCACCCATCTGCTAGGTGCCCTTGAGAAGATGTTGGTGGGCCAGCTTCTTGAACCACTGCCTTCATTTGATGACACTACTTAACAGGGCACAAATTGCGAGCTAATAGCGTGCTATAAACTGTGAGCTAGGCTTGGTCAAGGATTGTTGCTTGCCAGTATTTTCTAGTATGTCGGGAGTTAGGAGGCAACTTTTGATCAGTTTGTGAGATCATAGAATCAGAGAATGATCCACCAGAGAAGGAGGCCATTCAGCCTATAATGCCTGTGCTGGCTCTCTGGTAGAGCTATCCAACTAATCCCACTCCACTGTTCTTTCCCTGTAAACCTGTAAATTTTTCTGCTTAAGTATTCATCCAATTTCCTTTCCAATGCTACTATTGAATCTGCTTCCACTGCCCTCTCAGGCAGTGTATTCTATATCACAACAATCCTTTGTGTAAAACAATGTCTTCATGTCACCTCTGGTCCTTTTGACAATTAAATTTCCTGTCCTCTGGTTACTGATGCTCCTGCCAATGGAAACAGTTTCTCTTTATTTACTCTGTTCATGATTATGAACAACTCTGTCAAATCTTCTCTTATCCTTCCCCTCAAAGAGGAACAACCGTAGCGCCTCCAGTCTCCTCATATAATCAAAGTCCCTCATCCTTGGTACCATTCTAGTACATTCCTTCTGCAGCCTCTGTAAAGCCTTTTGACTATGGTACTGTTGTACCCAGAATTGAACACCATACTCCAGCTGAGGCATAACCAGTGTTTTATAAAGGTTTAGTATGATTTCCTTACTTTTGTAATGTATGTTTCTCATTATAAAGCCAAGGCGGTGGTGGCGTAGCAGTAATGTCACTGGACTAATAATCCAGAAGCCCAAGCTAATGTTCTGGAGACATGGGTTTGAATCCTACCACAGCAAATGGTGAAAGTTGAATTCAATTAATAAATCTAGAGTTAAAAAGCTGGTCTAATGGTGACCATGAAACCATTGTTGGTTGTTGTAAAAACCTTTTTGGTTCGCTCATGTCCTTTCGGGAAGGAAATCTGCCATCCTTACCTGGTCTGGCCTACTTGTGACTCCAGACCCACAGCAACGTGGTTGACTCTGAAATGGCCGAGCAAGCTCCTTAGTTTCTCAAGGCCTAGCCAGTGACACCCACATCCTGTGAATGAATAATAAAAAGTATGCTTTTTTTTAACAGCCTTCTCAACTTGTCCGGCCCTTACATGGATTTGTGTACATATACCCCAAAGTTGCTTTGTTCCTGCATCCCTTTAAAATTGTATCACTTAGATTATTTAGGCTCATTCTTCCTACCAAAATGCATCACTTCACACTGCTCTGTATTAAATTTTATCTGCCATGTGCTTGCCCATTTCACCAGTCTGTCTCAGTCCTTCTGAAGTCCGTTCCGAACTTTCTCATTATTTTCTTCATTTTAAAGTTTCATATTCACTACAAACTTTGAAATTATGCCCTATATAACCATGTCCAGTCCAATAATTTATAGCAAAAAAAGCAGTGGTCCCAATATTGACACTGTGCTCTTTGGTGGAGCTATCCAACTAATCCCACTCCACTGTTCTTTCCCTATAAACCTGTAAATTTTTCCACTTAAGCATTCATCCAATTTCCTTTCCAATGCTACTATTGAATCCGCTTCCACTGCCCTCTCAGGCAGTGCATTCTAAATCACAACACCTCTGCAGTCTTGTAATTCTGACATTTTGCACATTCATGGTTTTCATCGCTCCACCATTGGCAGTCTAATTAGCCTCTAAGCTCCGGAGTTCCCTCCAGAAAACTCTTTGCCTCTCCACCTCTCGCTGCTTCTTTAAGATGCTCTTGAAAATCTCTCTCTTTTGGCCACTTGTGCTCAGATCACCTTTTGTGGATTCCTGTCAATTTTGTTTTTTGATTATGCTCATCTGAAGTGCCTTGGGATATTTTTCTACATTAAAGGCACTACATATATTCAAATTGTTTTTATTGCAGACAGAAAGTTCATACCAATGAGAATTACTTGTCCAGTAAAATAGCCGCTACACTACCAATGGGTGCGTCAGTTAACAAAGTGACCCTGAAACAGCCAGATTGTCATAAAAACACAACCGGTTCACTCGATCCTTTCGGAAAAAGAAACTTGCGATCCTTACCCAATTTTCCTGTATGTGAATGCAGTCCCATGCCAATGATGTTGTCCCTTAACTGTGCTCTGAAGTGGCCTAGCAATCCACTCAGTCTGGTCAATTAAGATGATCAATAAATACCAGCTTTGCCAGTGATACCCACATCCTGAGAATGAATTGAAACAAGTCACTGTTCCTGCAGAAGGGTCCAGCTGATATCTTCCAGTGTCTGTGAGTGTAAGAATTAGATACACTCACGAGCCTGGAGTGGAGCATCTCCGTGGAGTCAGAAGGTGCATTAATTCATGGTCCTCCTCCAGGATTTGAGCACATGTTCTTGCTGGTGTTTTAGTGCAGTACTGAGAGTTTTGGTTTGGGAAAGACTTGTTTTTCAGGTTAAGGGAGGGAAATTCAGAGCTTAGGGGCTAGGTAGCTGAAGACACAGATGCCAATGGTGGAGCGATAAAAATCAGGGATGCGCAAGAGACCAGAATTAGAAGAGTGCAGAGACCCCACAAACTGATCAAACGATGCCGCCTGATACCCGACATACTGGAAAATACTGATGAGAAACAATGGTTGAACAAGCTTAACTCATGGTTTATAACACCTCACCGGTTCAAAATTTCAACAGAGTTCAGCACCATTGTCAAATGGATAGTTCACGAAGGCCCGCTTTAAGGCTTTAACCCTGTTTGCCTGGTCAGGTGGTTGTAGGAGTCCCTGCCTTTATTGTATCAATAAAGCATCATTTGCAAAGTCCATACAATAAAAAAAAGGTAGTAAGTGTTTGATGAAATCTGGTCATTGTTCCAGGCACTTTTCTGGTCCATTGAATAATCAATTGTTCAGCACAAAGCAATGGTTTGCACATTCCCAAATGAAATGTAAATTAGACCAATAAGTCAGCAAAGTGCTAAGTTACATATTATAACAGTTGCCATGATGATGATAATGCAAAGTCATATCATGCTGCTAAAATACATTCAAATTGGTTCTTTATTAAGCTTCTTGTCTAAATGGACCATGTAGTGATGTACTCGCTATACAGACCAGAATGTTTCATGTATGTTTGAATCGCGGTACCTGATCTTTGGCACCAGCTGGGCTGATGAGGGATGGGGGAAGACTTCATTCACCTTTGAGCTAGATAAGGGTGCTATCCAGACTCACACATTAAAAAGGGGTCATTGGGGTGATGTGCAGGCTGGCACTTGTAGAAGCTTACCAAAAAGAGAAGTCAAGACCTCAGGAGAGAAGGAGGGAATGGAAGGAAATTGTGCTGTGTAATATAGTGGAATGGTGATCTCACCTTTAAGAATCCATACCTTTACGTGACCAGGCCACAGATGTAACTGATGACATCATCACATCATCATACATATATTAGGAGGAGACACTATTTTGAGACACACACTGAACACATGTGTTATAGAGAGCACATACACGCCAGTGAGGAAAAGACCTGGACCTGAGATCATGCCATGTAAATAAGCAAGACAATAAATAGTGTTTGTGTTGAATCTGAATATAAAGCCTGCGGTTACCATTTAATGAAGGCTTAAAAACGCACAGCACAGCACTACATGAAGGAGGGATTAGAATTTGCATTCGCCAAGGGATAGGGTACAAGTGCTAAGTGCTGATGTGTAAGCAATTATTTAGATCCCATTTGCAGTTCTTCTTCCCACCTTCCCTCCTTTCACTTGCTCAAAACCTATTACATTGCTAACTTTTCCAGTTCTGTTGAAAAATCACAGACCAGAAACGTTAACTCAGTTTCTCTCGCCACAGATGTTGCCAGACCTACTGAGTCTTTCCAGCACTTACTGTTTCTATGCCTGAAATGTAGACCTGACTTTAGGATGCAAGCAAGATCTGCATTCAAGTACAATAAAAGTGAGTACATATTGATGCATTTGAATGCATTTTAGCAGCATGATATGACTTTGCATTATCATTATCATGGCAATTGTTATAATATGTAACTTAGCACTTTGCTGACTTATTGGTCTAATTTACATTTCATTTGGGAATGTGCAAACTATTGCTTTGTGCTGAACAATTGATTATTCAATGGACCAGAAAAGTGCCTGGAACAATGACCAGATTTCATCAAACATTTACTACCTTTTTTTTATTGTATGGACTTTGCAAATGATGCTTTATTGATACAATAAAGGCAGGGTCTGGCCACTTAATCATAAGAAGGATATTTCTGCTTATTGAGAGTAGAATAACTCTGTGTTACCCTAGTGTGGCACAGCCATGGGCCCTGATTTTGTGGTAGTAATTGACAATATTGAAAATGCTGGTCCCTTTAATTAAATAGGACTCATTTCAGTGTTAATAGAGAGCAGGTGATGCTCATTATAGTTTTGCATTTAAGGGCTGGGTTTTTGCCCAGTGGGGTCATTGCCTCTGGACAGACAGTTAGTCCAGAAGGGAAGAGTAGGAACTGATATTTGGACTGAACTGTGAATTGACAATAAAACAGTTGTGGATCAGAGACTGTCATTGGCTTCTTCATTTTGGTGAATGGACATCTGCCTGCTTAACAGTAATGATGATGAAACTGTTAGCGTTCAGTGTCATTTCTCCACTGAAACTGTTTGCAGCTTCTGGAGTCCACATATGTGCAGAATAACATGGAAATCCAGAAGTTGCTGTCAGTGATTCTAAGCTTCTCCAGAGGGTGAAAGCTGTTGAGGCACCCCCAGACTGCAATCAATTGAATTGAAGAGAGCTTCTACTCTTACACTGTTAGTCTCACTGTAAATACCCTTGCAAAAGTTACACATTGATAAATGAAATGGAACTGGGTTTTTAACAGTGTATTAACTCATAATTACTGCAAAACATCATCACTGTCCCTGTGAAGCTAATTTTACATTTAGGGAATGTCAAATTGTTCCATAATGATAAAAAAGCAGTTTTTTAAATGTTTATCTTCATTCTACCTTTACTGTAATCCAATCATAATCATTCAATTACCTGATAGCGTCAATCCTGGCTATTATCATTCTATGATGAAACATGTAGGAGCATCAATATGTATTCACTTTCACTGTACTTGCATGAAGAGCTTGCTCATATTCTATGATGTATGAATAGCAGGATCCTGAGTAGTTGCCATCCAAAAGCAAAGTAAAGGAAATAGGAGAGAAACAAGCAAAAAAAAACAAAGAAAAATAAAACAAATGGGGGCAGAGATTATGATCTAAAATTGTTGAACTCAGTTTTGAGTCTGGAAGGCTGTAAAGTGCTTATTCGGAAGATGAGATTCTGTTCCTTGAGTTTGCATTGAGCTTCATTGAAACACTTCAGAAAGGTCAGAGTGGAAGCAAAGTGAAGAATTAAAATGACAAGCGACTAAAAGCTTGGGGCCATGCTTGCGGACTGAATGGTCGTCAGAAAAGCAGTCCCCCTGTCCGTGTTTTGTCTCCCCATTGTAGAGGAGACCACATTATGTGAAGTGAATACAGAATATTAAATTGAAAGAAGTACAAGCAAATTGCTGTTTCACCTGGAAGGAGTGTTTGAAGCCTTGGACGGTGAGAAGGGAGGAGGTAAAAGGGCAGGTGTTGCATCCCCTGCAGTTGCATGGAAAGGTGCCTTAAGAAAGGGAGAGGGTATTGGGGGTAACTGAGGAGTGGACCAGGGTGTCACGAAGAGTACAGTCCCTTTGAAATGTTGAAAGGGGAGAGTAAGGTATATTTGGTGGCATCATGCTGGAGGTGGCAGAAATGGCAGACAATGATCTGTTGAATATGGAGGTTGGTTGGGTGGAAGTTGAGGTCAAGAGAAACCCTATCATGATTCTGAGAGGGAGGGGAAGGGGTGAGAATGGCATTTCAGAATCAGCATCAAGCACTCCCAAGACACGTTTGGAGATAAAGTGAAGCTCTCTTCAATATGCCCCAACAATGTGATTTAGACCCATCTTTCAGATGAGACATTAAGTTAGACATTCCTTCTAAGGTGGACAAAAGATATTGCATGACATTATTTGAAGAAGTGGAGGGAAATGCTCCTCAGATTCTTGACTATGATGTATCCTTCAACCAACATTACTAAAAATAGATGACCTCATTGCTATCTGTGGAATCTTGCTGTGTGCAAATTGTCTGCTGTGTTTCCTGCATTACAACAGTGACTATACTTCAACAGTACTTCATTGGCTAGAAAGCACTTTGGGACGTCCTGAGGTTGTGAAATATGCTATATTAATGTGAATTTTTTTTTCAGACTGAATCTCAGACAAGCAACCACTCATTGTATCACTGTGGTGATTTCCATTTCCCATTCTCGGTCCAAGGTGCAAGGACCTGTGACAGTATAAGTGTTAATCTTGAGCCCCTAGTTTGCCAGAAACTGGGTTGAGACTCCCAAACTTATTTCAAATATAATCCTTAAGGGAACATTTTTGTCCCATCCTCTTGTGTTCAATTTAACACAGTCCACAGCAACGAAAGGCCTATGTGCTAACTTTCTTCACCATCCATTCTCCCATTTTGTTACGATCAATGATATTTGGAAGAAAGAAGTGGAGACCAGAATTTGGCTGGACTTCTAAATCCAGTTACTGATATTTTTGATCTTCCCCACCACCCCCCCCCCCCCACCCCGCCCCCCCACTCCTCTAATTACTGACCGGGATCTCCTGCTTTTCTTTGATAGGCACAATCTCCAGATGGATAAGTCCACCATCAGTCACAGAGTTGAGCCGGGCCAGCGGTCAGCCTTCCAGCCTTGGGGGTTATCGGCATTTTTAAGGTGAATTCTCTGGCTTCTTCCAGAGGACTTGTACCAGACTGAGGGCAGAACTTTGCTGTGGTAGGCCTCCCTGCTGCCTGCAAAAACAAACAAAAAATCTTTTTACAATTCTGTGCAAGGCCCTGGTGTAAAACAGCATTTTGGAGTCCCTTTCCATCACTACTGCCAGGAGAGCACTGGATATCCAGGGGCAGAAATTAATCTTCGCTGCACCTGTTTTATAGGCATAACATGTTTGCAAAAAGGACCAGTTTTGGGGCTTAAGGTCCTGCCCGCCACCAAGGATGCCTAAAACATCTCTGACTTGAAATTGGTTTTACTCAACAAAAAATTGAAGGGTTTGGGTGTTTGAGTGACAAGTTTAGACCACAGGGTCTGATAGGAGGAATTTGTTTAAGTAAAATTAGAAATATTAATTGAAAATTCCATTGGGAAAATTTCAGGGAGGAGGGAGTTTCTAATCATGTGAGTGTTTGAGTCAGGAAGGTGGTGAATTTCCTGATTCAAGCTCGTTTTCTGGAGCAGTATGTTCCCTTCCTAACAGCACTGTGGGTGTACGTACCCCACATGGACTGCAGCGATTCAAGAAGGCAGCTCACCACCAACTTCTCAAGGGCAATTAGGGATGGGCAATAAATGCTGGCCTGGCCAGCAACGCCCACATCCCATGAATGAATAAAAAATAAACAACCAACAATAGAGCAGGCCATAAAAAACATAAAATGTTGGAAATGCTGTACAGGTCTGGCAGCATCTGTAGAGAGAGAAACAGAGTTACAGACTGAATTTTACTGCGGCAGGCTGGAAGGCGATGGGAGGTCCCATATCAGCCTTGCCAGCAGCGGCCTCATCCGGAGAATGAATTCCAAAAAACATAAAGGTCCCTCACTATTTTGTGTTTCAGATCTAATTAAGGGCTTATTCTGTGCTTTGAACTCATAGCCAACAAGGAAAGAGCTAAAGCTGCCCATGCTTAATTTGTAGCGGTTTTGATACAACTGAGTGACTTGCTAGGCCATTTCAGAGGGCATTTAAGAGTCAACCACATTGCAGTGGGTCTGGTGTCATGTGTAGGCCAGACCAGATGAGGACGACAGATTTCTTTCCCTAAAGGACGTTAGTGAACCAGATGGGTTTTTACAACAATCGACAATTTGTTTCATGGTCACCATTACTGACCAGTTTATTAATTGAATTCAAATTTCACCATCTGCCGTGGTTAGATTCAAACACTGGTCTCCAGATCATCAGCCTAGGCCTCTGGATTACTAGTCCAGTGACATTACCACTATGCCACCACCTCCCCACAAAACCAAACTGCCTGATTTTGGTAGGAGTTGCCACTAGGAAGGTAATTGTGCAGTGAGAGATCACAATGTGATCGGTGCAGGGACTAGAACAATAGCAGAATAAGCGAGCATTCTTCAGAGGTTAGGTTTTGAGACAGAGGAGAGGAAAAGGAAGCTTCGGACTTTGCACTCTAACCCTGACCTGGGAGTGGTTGTTGCTAAGCTTAAGTGCATTAAATGGAAGGTGTTCCATTCTACGGCAGCCTGATGAGCCCAAAAGTCACAAAAAACGGGACAAGGAAAATGGTAGAATGGAGTTCACACCAATCTGCTGATCTGCAGTAATTCAACTGTTCAAAGTCTCAAGTCTGTACTTAATTTTTCCAACATCACTTTGCATCCTGAGCACTTCGAAGCTATCAATTAAACAATGCAGTTCAAGCCCAGCTGGTGGGAAGAGCAGTAATCAGCTGAATTAATCACATTAGCTTTCTGCAGCATATTATTAAGCAAGAAAACATTAATTTCGGAGTGTTGAATAGGCAAACAACTACAATTTAAAGACCAATTTTTCTTTCCTGAAAGAAACTGGTTTTGAAAAGAAATCAAGTCACACTTTATGACCATCTGCATTACAAGTGGACAATAATTGAAAATGATTGTATTTAGTTTTTTTATATATAGAAGTTACAGCACAGAAACAGGACATTTATCTCATCTGGTGTGTGCCAGAGTTAATGCTCCAAATGAGCCTCCTCCTCCTAACCCGTTTTATCTAATACTATCATCATAACTTTCTATTGCTTTCTCCCTCATGTGTGTAGCTAGCTTCCCCTTAAATGCGTCAATGATATTTTCGTCAGCCGGTCTGTGTTGTAGCGAGTTCCACATTCTAAACATTCTCTGGGTAAAAATGCTCCTCCTGAACTCCATACTAGATTTATTGTTGACTGCCTTATATTTCTAGTTTTGAAATTACTTTCTCCATTCCAACACACCCTTCCCCACCACTGTACATTTTTGAGCTGTATATTTCTGCTTGCTTTTAGATAGGAAGCCTGTCCAGTAGTTGATTCGTTTTGGCGTGTGACTTGACGATGGTACAGTCCGTGTTTACAAGGTATTAGAAAAGTCAGGTCTGAACACCTCCCAAACCCATCACTTCCACCACCCTATAAGGGGGAATGCCATCAGCTCCAAGGCTGGCATTTATTACCCATTCTTAGTTGCCACTGAGAAGACAGTGCTACAACCAGGGGTTCTGTCTCAGCCTTTGCCTGGTTTAACTGTAACAGGGTTTAATTTTAAAAACACTGTGTTGTAGCTCCCCCTCAGTGAATCCTTGTTCACTGCTTTCCAATTGTAAGGCAAAGAAATCAATCAGACAGGTTTTCTTCGATTTAAACAGGAAAGGTGGAAGTTTATTAATCTTAAACTCTAATTTGGTTAACGACTACGAATATGTGATGTGACCATGCTAGCATGCATACACGATAAATACACACGCAGATAGAGACAGAAAAATTAGAAAGAATAAAGGGGAAACGTTTGAGGCAATAGCTGGCTTTCTATTTACGGTCCTTTGAGTTCGATGTAGAGTCTTTGGTTGCCGATAAGTCTTAACATTTCATTGGGGCCCAGTGCACGCTTTAAAACTTGTTTCAACATAGGAGTCTTTTCTCTCTTGAGGTTTAAGTGACTTCAGTGGATCTGGAGATAAGTGAGAGAGAGAGAAAGAGAGAGAGAAGGAGAAAGAGAGAGAGAGAGACGAAGGCTCTCTTCTTCCAAGTTCAATCTGAAGATTGATCCAAGCTGTCCTGTGAGCAGTTCAAAACCAGACCTGTGCCAGCAGGTTAGTAATGTGACTCGCTTTTTTAACAAACTCTTGCGTTTATGGATTCCAAAGCTCTCTGTGTGGGGGTGGGGTGTAGTGCTGCCTCTTACACCGACCAAGATGTGGATCACCATTGCCCAGACCAATCTTTGTTAATTGACTCCGTCAGCAGTTCCTATTGTCTTTTCCTAGGCAATTGTCTCTTGGAATGAAAATTCTTTCCAGCCACTGCTGATCTCTTCAAACAAGTCATCTCTTCCCTCCAGCAACAGTTTAAAATTAATGTTCATGTGACAAAATTAATATGCCTCATTCTTGGCAGGTGGGGGTCTTCATGACAACAGTGATGGGCTGCCTTCTTGAAACACTTCAGTCTGCGCGGAAGAGGTCTCCACAACACTGTCTGGTAGGGAGTTCTAGTATTTTGACCCAGCGCCGGTGAAGGAATGGCGATGTATTCCCAAATCGGGATGGTGTGTGACTTGGAGAGGAACTTGGAGGTGGTGGTGTTCCCATGCTCCTGCTGCCCTTGTCCTTCTAGGTGGTGGAAGCTGGAAGTTTAGGAGATGCTGCTGAAGAAGCCTTGGCAACTTTGTATACCATCGCAGTGTAATAGGTTTTCTTAAAACCAGATGGTATTGCATACGGCATCAGTAAGTGAGATGAAACCTGCGATTTTACTGTAGCTACTGATCTCAATGATTTACATTCTGTGGCCACTTATTTATACCAGCTGATTGTGAGCTTGACATGAATAGTATGGAGCTTTCTGCATGTGTGTGCATTGAACTGGTAAATTGTACCATATCTTACCTATGGCGAGAACATAGAGGCCCTGCACTTCCAAAATACTGACATTAGCCATGCTTCAGTTTATAATAGGATATCAAGCAGCCAACCCACATGGAAAAGCAAAATACTACAGATGAGGTAGGTCTGAAATAAATACAGAAAGTGCTGGAAACGTTCAGCAGGTTGTGGAGAGAGGAATATACGATTAAGGTTTCAAATTGATGACCTTTCACCAGAATTGGATTAAATGCCACAGGGGCATTATACTGTTTGGTGTCAAAGTGAAGTCAGGTCAGGTAGGTGGTTACACCAGGATCATGTCCACTGGTGCCCTCCAGTATTAGTACCCACTGGGATTTGTGTGGTCAGTGGGGTGGGGTGGAGTTACCTCCTTTGCAAGGGCATGATGGGTACGAGGGCCACCTTGAGCCTATCTCAGCACCCGCCTGTCGGAAGCTCTGGTGGCTGCCCATTGATTGGAGGATGGTATCGCAACCCCAAGAGTGGTCGTATCAATCAAGCAGATGTAGAGTCATTACAGCACAGAAAATGGCCATTTGGCACATGGAGTCTATGCCAGCTCTCTGTGTAGAGCAATCCAGTCAGTCCCATTCCGCTGCTCTATCCCCTTAATCCTGCAGATTTATTTCCCTGAAGTGCTCATCCAATTTCCTTTCGAAATTATTGATCGTCTCCACTTCCACCACCCTCATAGGCAGCAAGTTTCACGTCATTACCACTTGCTGCGTAAAAAAGTTCCTCCTCAAATCTCCCCTGCACTTGTCCAAAACCTTACATCTCTGTCCTCTAGTCCTTGTACCATCAGCTACTGGGAACAGCTTTTCTTTGTCTACCTTATCTAAACCTGACACAATCTTGTACACCTCTATCAGATCTCACCTCAATCTCCTTTGCTCCAAGGAGAACAATCCCAGCTTCTCCAACCTAACCTTGCAGCTAAAATCCCTCATCCCTGGAACCATTCTGGTAAATCTCCTCTGCACCCTGTAAAGGAACCTCACCTCCTTCTTAAAATGTGGTGACCAGAACTGGACACAATACTCCAGTTGTGGCCTAATCAGAGCTTTATAAAGGTTCAGCATAACTTCCCTACTCTTATACTTAATACCTTTATTTATGAAGCCCAAGATCCCATATGCTTTATTAACCATTCTATCAATATGTCCTGCCATATCTGCTCCTAATCTGTAAAAACAAAATTTTAAATCCTTTTGGAGGGCCAGCTTGTCTGGCTTGAGCCTCAAGATGAGGCCCATCTCCACCATTTTGGAAGCTGCACACCTCCGCTCAATCAGTGTCAAGGGTTATCGGGCGGCCGACAGGAAAGTGGAGTTCAGACCACAATTAGATCATAAGAACATAAGGAACAGGAGTAGGCCATTCGGCCCTTTGAGCCCGCTCCGCCATTCGATAAGATCCTGGCTGATCTGGTTACGGTCTCAACTCCACTTTCCTGCCTGCCCCCATAACGCTTGACACACTTGTCAATCAAAAGTCTGTCTCACTCAGCCATGAAAATTTTCAATGACCCAGCCTCCAGTGCTCACTGGGAAGAGAATTCCAAACACTGAAGACCCTCAGAAGAAATTTCTCCTCATCTCTGTCTTAAATGGGAGACTCTTTAATTTGAAACTGTGCCTCCTAGTTCTAGATTCCCCCATGAGGGGACACAATGGGCTGGATTTTACCAGTCCCCCCACATTGGGGGTCTTGGTGGGGGGGACCCAGAAAATACCTCCGGGAGAGGTCTGCCACGGGCCTCGATGCCAGGAAGGCCCCATCCCATATTAACGGCAGCAGTGAGGCCTCGTGGCAGCCCCCTGTCACTCAGCAATGGCAACTTCATTTAAATATGTAAATTTATTTTAATTAATGAATAAATACTTACTACCTTGTCGTGCCGGCCATCCCACTGCGATATTCATTCGGAGATCTGAGGCGGAGCACTGCTGACGAGAAGTTAAGTTTTAAACGTGGTGTGGGGGGGGGGAGTGGGGTGAAACCTTTCTGATTGGTCTAGGGGGTGGTGGAAAGAGATAAAGGTCAGAGGTAATAAACTTTGGGAGGGGGAAGGACAGGACTATAATGTCAGTACTTTTGGCAGGGGAGAGGGCAACTAATAAACTCTTTACTCCTTGTGGGGGTGGGAGAGGCGATTGAAACGTTCAATAAATTTTTCATTTTAATTTTTCAGGTCCCTTTACTTGAAATATTTAAATTGAACTGAAGGGCTGGAAGCCCTTTAAAAATGGCGCTGGTGCCTGCATGGTAGCACCAGACGCCATTGCCGGGGACGAAGTGCTCGCCCCATCCACATCATCGGGGGCGGGCCGACTGCCCCAGCCATGTAAGTGAGCTGCTGTGCTAAATATCGTGGCGGCTCCGTGGAGCACTTCTTGCCACTTTTGAAGCTCGCTGCCGAGATCGGGGGTGAGCTGCAAAAATTCAGCCCATTGTCTCAGCATTTACCCTGTCAAGCCCCATCAGAATCTTATACATTTCAATAAGATCACCTCTCATTCCTCTAAATTCCAATGAGTATAGGCCCAACCTGCTCAACATTTCCTCATATGACAAACCCTTCATCCCAGGAATCAGCCTAATGAACCTTCTCTGAACTACTTTCCAAGCAAATATATCGTTCCTTAAATAAGGAGACCAAAACTGACCACAGTACTCCAGGTGCAATCTCACCAATGCCCAGAACAATTGTAGAAAGACCTTCCCACTTTTATACTCCATCTCCCCTTGCAATAAAGGTTAACATTCCATTTGCCTTCCTAGGGCTGGATTTTACCAAGCCCAAGACATCTGGCTCCGTACCGGGAGGAGCCGGAAGATGGTTCTGGCAGTGGTCCACCACGGAGGGTCTGGCCCGATCCTCCCAGCGATGGCAAGGCTCTATGGCTGTCCCCCTGCCGCCGGGCGAAGGGAGCTGGATTTAAATATTTAAATTATTGACATGCATACATTTAAATCAACTTACCTTAAACCTTCTGGGCCTACCGCGATCTTTGGCGTAGCGGCCAGCACTCCTGTGCCTTCAATTCCCCATCCAGGGAAAGCCGGCGTGACACTGGTGGGGAGGGGGGGAGGAGTTAAGATTTTCAGTACAGGGGAGGGGATGGAGCCAAATAAACGTAAAGGGTGGTGGGAAGGGGTGATCTTTAAACTTTGTGCAGTCAGGGGGTGGGGGGTAAGGTCAGATTTAAAAGGTAAGTGTTTTTGGGGGGAGAAGGGCAAATAGTTAATGTAATTGTTATTGGGGGGGTGGAAAAGGGGAGTTAGAAATTTATTGTACAAATTTTGGGGGGATACTGCTTTAAAAATTCAAATTCACCGGCTTTAAAAATGGCGACATCGCCTGCACACAGGCAGCTGATGCCATTGCCGGTGACGACAGCCTGCCTCCTCCACGTGACTGCCTCCCCGGCTATTTAAAGGAGCTGCCGGGCGGGAGATCGTGGTTGCTCTTTGGTGTGTGGCCGAGCTTGCTGCCGAGATTGGCGGTGGGCTCTTGAAATCTAACCCCTAATTACTTGCTGTACCCGCATGCTGACCTTTTGTGATTCATGTACAAGGACATCCAGGTCCCTCTGTACCACAGCATTCTGCAGTCTCCTTCTATTTAAATAATAATCTGTTTTTCCTTTCTTCCTCCCAAAGTGGATAACTACATTTTCCCACACTATACGCCATCTGCCAAATTTTTGTCAATTCATCCAACATATTTATATCCCTTTGCAGACTCTTTGTGTGCTCCTCACAGCTTACTTTCCAACCTATCTTTGTATCGTCAGCAAATTTGGCGACAATACAATCATACCCTTCATCCAAGTCATTAATACAGATTGTGAATAGTTGAAGCCCCAGCACTGATCCCTGTGGCACCCCACTAGTTACAGTTTTCCGTCCTGAAAAGAACAAACAAAGAACAAAGAAAATTACAGCACAGGAACAGGCCCTTCGGCCCTCCAAACCTACGCCGATCCAAATCCTCTATCTAAACCTGTCGCCTATTTTCTAAGGGTCTGTATCTCTTTACTTCCTGCCCATTCATGTATCTGTCTAGATACATCTTAAAAGACGCTATCGTGCCCGCGTCTACCACCTCCGCTGGCAATGCGTTCCAGGCACCCACCACCCTCTGCGTAAAGAACTTTCCACGCATATCCCCCCTAAACTTTTCCCCTTTCACTTTGAACTCGTGTCCCCTTGTAATTGAATCCCCCACTCTGGGGGAAAAAGCTTCTTGCTATCCACCCTGTCTATACCTCTCATGATTTTGAGAAGGACCCATTTATCCCAACTCTCTGTTTCCTGGTAGCTAATCAGTCCTCTATCCAAGCTAATATATCACCCCCAACACCATGAGCTCTTATGTAGTAACCTTTTATGTGGTGCCTTATCGAAATGTCTTTTGAAAATTCAAATACACTACATCTACTGGTTCCCCTTTTATCCACCATGCTTGTTACATCCTCTAATAAATTTGTCAAACCTGATTTCCCTTTCACAAAACCATGTTGACTCTGCCTGATTGGATTGTGATTTTCTAGATGTCCTGCTACTACCTCTTTAATAATGGATTCTAATATTTTCCCAACAACATGACGTTAGGCTAACTGACCTTGTTTCCAGCTTTCTGTCATGCCCCCCCCCACCCCCCAACAACTTTCTTGAACAGAGGTGTTTTTGGTTTTCCAATCCGCTGGGACCTTTCCAGAATCTAGGGAAATTTGGAAGATTACGACCAATGCATCCACTATCTCTGCAGCCACTTCCTTTAAGACCCTCAGATGCAGGCCATCAGATCCAGGGGACTTGTCAGCCTTTAGTCCCAGTAGTATTCTCATTACTTTTTTCTCTAGTGATAATAATTGTTTGATTTCCTCCCTCCCTTTTGCCTCCTGATTTTCTACTTTTCTTGGGATGCTTTTTTGAGTCCTTTATTGTGAAGACAGATACAAAATACTTGTTCCAAGCCCCTGCCATTTCCTCATTCACCATTATTAATTCCTCAGTCTCACCCTCTAAGGGACTTCAGCTACTCTTTTTTTATATATTTGTAGAAGCTTTTACTGTCTGTTTTTCTAATTCTTGCTAGTTTTCTCTCATACTCCAATTTCTCCCTCTTTTTTTAAGTCATCCTTTGCTGGTTTCTAAAATGTTCTCAATCTTCTGCCCTACCACTGATCTTCGAAGCATTGTGTGCCTTTTCTTTCAATTTGATACCACCCTTAACTTCCTTAGTTAGCCACAGACGGTGCATCCTTCTGGTAGAATCTCTCTTCCTCAATGGAATATATCTTTGTTGAGAGTTATGAAATATCTACTTAAATGTCTGCCACTGCTGCTCTACCATCTTACCTTTTAACCTATTTTCCCAGTACCCCACTACACTGGATAGCAGCTGAAAGACTGGAAAATTCCTTGGATTTGCTTCCCCTCCACATTTCTAGTGCCGGCAGAGCTGGGGGAGACCATGAGGACATCGCCAGGCCTGGTAGCTCCCACAACGGCCAGGCACCCACCATTTCCTGGGCCTTTCCCCTTATCCTCCACTGGGAGTTAAAGTGGGAGACAGGCGTGCTTGGACCCATCCCCGAGGCATTTTGGGAGCAAAAAGTCTGAGTGGTCTTTGGATCAAACTCAATCCAATTAAGACAGGAACATTCTTTCTTTTCTTCAGGTCTTCTACTTCATTAAAAGAATTCTCTAGGGGATGGCCCTGCACTAGTTTAATCCTTGAAAATCCATGTGAAAAATATAATTGCACTTAAAATTTAAGAGGAGACATATTTAGAACCAAAAATTCTACTTAAAACTTAATGCCTGCTTCTCCATCAAGATCAACTTTTTCAACACAGTTTTACTTTATATAATTTTCTTTCTCTTTGCCAATGTTCTCTTATCAGATTTCAACCCCTTCTTTCCCCAAAGTGTGCGGCCTAGATTTTCTGCTTGGATTAAGCTTTGGGAATTTCTGAGGAGGTGAAACTGTGCTATATAGATGACCCAACACTCTTAACTGCCCTCTGAAGTGGCTGAACAAGCCATTTAGTTGCATCACCACCTTCACAGGGCAATTAAGGATGGACAATAAATGCCAGCCTTGCCAACGATGCCCATGAATGGATAAAAAAAAAGCCCCTTTCATGACCTCAGGGCATCCCAGAATGCTTTACAGCCAATGAAGCACTTTTGAAGTGTAGCCACTGTTGTAATGTAGAAAATGCAGTAGTCAATTTGCACACAGCAAGCTCCCACAAACAGCAATGTGATAATGACCAGATAATCACTTGTTGTGATGTTGATTGAGGGATAAATATTGGCCAGGACACCGGGGAGAACTCCCCTGCTCTTCTTCAAAATAGTGCCATGGGATCTTCTACATTCATCTGAGAGGACAGACGGGGCTGTGGTTTCACATCTCATCTAAAGACGGCACTCCCTCGGGACTGCACTGGAGTGTCAGCCTTGATTTTCGTGCTCAAGTCCTGGACTTGAACCCACAACCTTTTGATTTAGAGGCAAGAGTGTGACCAACTGAGCCACAGCTGATAAAATAGAAGGAATTGGAAAGAATAAGTTGCTCAGTGATCATTTAAAAAAAAAAACAATAACAGCAGCAACATTTATTTCTATAGCGGGTTTAACATAATGAAATGTCCCAAGGTGCTACACAGGAGCTTAATCAGACTTTCATTTGACGCCAAGCCACATAAGACATATTAGGACAGTGTCAAAGGTAGGTTTTAAGGAGTGACTTAAAGGAGGAGAGAGAGAGAGAGCTGGTGAGACAGAGAAATTTAGGGAGGGAATTCCACAGTTTAAGGGCTTAGGCAGCTGAAGGCGCGGCCGCCAATGGTGGAGCGATTAAAAACTGGGGATATGCAAGAAGCCGGAATTAGAGGAGTGCAGAAATCTCAGGAGGGTTATAAGGCTGGAGAAGATTACAGAGATGGGGAGGGAAATAGCTAGGTGAGAGTTTCTTCTGGTTATCCCTGATCTGCTGCCTAACTTTGGTTGAAGATTGGCAGAACCCTTGTGATAACTGACGTACATGGCCATTTTTAGCCATTTACACCGTCTCTTTGTCGACCTTCTGCTGAAAAAGTGGCAGGGACCAGGAGAATCATTGAGAAAATTCCTGTCGGAGGAATTTACAGTATTCAGTCCCTGTCACAGAGACTCAGTTGCCAAAAACCTAACATAGGAAGCTGTACCCAGCCAATCAGGTCAAGAGATTTTCAGCTTAGATTCATCCGTCTGTGCTGAGATAATGGTCCCCAGTCAGGAGAACATTCAGACCACCACCAATTGGACTAAGTGCTTCCCAAGCTGAGGAATCAGCCAAAGTTCCCTCTCCTGATCACAATCCTGTATTCAGCTGCTCCCCCTGCAAAAGGCTGTGGATGCTGGTAATAATTGGAGCATTCAAGACTGAGATCGACAGATTTTATTTTCCCCTGGCTATCAATAGATATAAAACAAAACAAAAATTGCATTTATATAGTGCCTTTCATGACCTCAGTTCATCCTGAAACATTTAGAGCCAATGAAGCACTTTTCGAAGTCCAATCGCTGCTCTAATGTAGGAAATGTGACTGCCAATTTGCACACAGGAAGCTCCCACCAACAGCAATGCCTCTCATCATCCACCTAATTTGGACACATTGGCCAGGACTTTATATGGGTGACGGGGGTTTTCGGCCACCAGCTAAAGAGTCAGTGAAAGCCCTGCATCGTCTCCTCCTGAGGAAGGCCCACCACATTACGTGCCAATCAGACATTTAACTGGACAGCGGCAGACCTTCCATAGGTTTAAGGACCCCGGCATTGACAGTCCTGCCTGTTGAGTGCTGCAAGCCAATCAAAGGCCAGTGCCAAGTGAAGTATTGCGGCGCACATCTCGCGCGTGTGCCCCTGCTGGTTTTGATCTTGGCAGCGAGCTATAAAAATTCAGTCCGAGTCTCCGTAATGGTACCATGAAACTATCATTGATTGTAGTAAAAATTCAAAAACATTACTAATGTCCTTTAGGTAAGGAAATCTGCCATCCTTACCTGGTCTGACCTACTTGTGACTGTAGACCCACAGCAATGTGGTTGACTCTTAAATACCCTCTGAAAGGGCCTTGTAAGCCATTCAGATGTTAAGGGAAATTATGGCCGGGCATCAAATGCTGGCTTTTCCAGTGACAGCCACATCGCATGAAAGAATTTTTTTAAAAGTATTAAATACACCCCCCCAATTTGGTGTTGCATGGAAATTTTGAAATTGAATTTCCATTTTCAAATTGTTTATTTATAAAACGAACACTGATCCCAGTACCAATCTTTGTGGAACACCACTTCCCACTATTTGCCAACCTGAATAACTGCCTTTAATGCCTATTCTCTGTTTTCTGTTTTGTAACCAGATTGCTCCATTCTGCTACTTGTGCCCGATACCCACATGTTCTGACCTTAGTCATGACTCTGTTACACGGTCCCTTATCGAAGGTCTTTTGAAAATCCAAATACCCTATATCTACTACATTACCCTTATCTACCCTCTTGAGCAAGGTTTTAAAAAAAAAAAAAGCATTGACGTTATTCAGCACAGAGTTAGAGGCCACAATGAGAGAATTAGTGAACCAGGGGAATGTGTTTCAAATTTCCTTATGCCCTTTTTTCTCTGACTGTGTTTGTTATAGATCACAGAATCTATTCAATGTTGGAAGGAAAGCGGCTAAGCTATCAATAAATAATTTGCACAACAGAAAGTAATAAGCATCTTCGATCTTGGTTTTGCAGTCTCAATGGGTGATCTAATATCATTGTGAAGGATGTTGGTTGTTTCAACACTAACTTTATTCTAATTGTCAACATATACCAGAAGATGAACTGAATAGAATTCCTCTTTACAGAATGAATGCCAAGTTCATCGATATTTAAAATGATTTCTTTTTAAATGGCGCAAGACGCAAGTATATTTTTCTTTCTTTCTGTTCTAGCTTAATAAAAGTGAAAGGATTTGTATGAGAAGATAATGAGGAATGTGAGGCTTGCGTTTGACTGGCGAATTAAATTCTTCAGGCAGGAACTAATTCAACTGATCCATCAATTCTTACTACTTATTTATCTCTTCTTTTCATGTGAAAATCTACAGTTCGCTGTTTTAATAATATAGTTAACCCATGTAAAATCTACACAGTAGTGCCTCTTAAAATAACAAATGGGTCACCTGACTTTGTTAATTAATACTTTACAAATATCTTTTGCGTAGCGGAATCTGGCCCCCGAGGGGTGGAGTGCTGTTGTCTGTTTTCACCCACGATTTTGTGTTTGCATCATGTCCAGACTATTGTCATAGAAGTAACACATTGACACAATGCTATCTTATTCCAGGTTCTAATAGGCACCATGGCAAGCACAAGGGGGTAGATGTTAATTCTGGGTGGGGTGGGTGGGTGATGTGGGGGTCCTGAAGCCAATGGCGCACGAGGAAGTCACAGTGGAAGTGAGTTCCAGTTGATTTTAGTAGCTTAGACTTGCTTCATTTTTTTAAAAATCTGTCCTCTGCCAGAAGGAAAAAAAGAGAAAACCTTGCATTTCTATATCACAATCTCAGGACGTCCCAACATGCTTTACAGCCAATAAAGTACTTTAGAAGTGTTGTCACTGCTGTAAGGTAAGAAACACAGCAGTTAATTTGCACACAGCAGGCTCCCACAAGCAGTAATAACCAGATATCATTTTAGGGATAAATATTAGCCATTATACCATGGTAACATTTACTCACACCCGAGAGGAAAGGGTCTCGGTTTAACTTGTTAACCATCAAATGGCAACTCCGACAGTGCAACACTCCCTCAGTACTACACTGGGAATGTCAGCCTAGCTCATATTCTCAATTCCTGGAGTAGAACTCAAATGTACAACCTTCTGATTCAGAGTGCTACCAACCAATCAAAACAAATAGCACAATTCTCAATATCATATTTGGATATCAAGCCCCTTTATTTCTGTGGAAAGACAGCAGTGAATGCCCAAGGGCATACTATAGTTCATCTTGAAAAATATTCCCTTCCAATATGTTTTTTTAATCACCTTGATTAAGCAAAAGGTGGTTTATGAGACCATCAATCCTCTTCATTGATATTTTGTTAGGATCTATTTAAAATAGTACCAATATTTCAGGCTGCTGATTATGTTACAGCGACAATAGTGATTTCAGGAAGATTGTAATTTATTACATAACCTGTGTAATTGTTACCTATTTAAAGGAACTTGCAAAAAACAATCTTGCAAGACAGATAAATTGTACATCTGAAATGGCTCAAAAATATCATTACTGTGAAAATTACACCAATTTCAGTTTCACTGTCTCTGTTCAACTAAGTCTTATCATAACCAACTGTCATGTATTATTACCATCAATGTTCATCCTCAGTTGAAAGACTTACATCTTGTATGTGTCTCAAAGCACTTTTTTTTATTCATTCTTGGGCTGTCGGAGTCATTGCCAAGACTATTTATTGCCCATCCCTAGTTGCTCTTCAGAAGGTGGTGCTGCACCTTCCTCTTGAACCACAGTCCTTGTTGATCCAGTGACAATGAAGGAACAGTGATGTGTCCAAGTCGGGATTGTGTGTGTCTTGGAAGGGGAATTTGGAAGTGATGGTGTTCCCATGTAACTGTTGCCCTTGCCTTTGTAAGTAGTGGGGGGTCATGGGTTTGAAAGTTGCTGTTGGAGAAATATTGATGAGTTGCTGCAGTGCATCCTGTAAAAAGAATAGGGAGTGGATATGTAAGACAATAAATGGGGTGCCAATCAAGTAGACTGCTTTATAGAGATCGAGATACAGCACTGAAACAGGCCCTTTGGACCACCGAGTCTGTGCCAACCATCAACCACCCATTTATACTAATCCTACACTAATTCCATATTCCTACCCACCTGTCCCTATATTTGCCTACCACCTACCTATACTAGGGACAATTTACAATGGCCAATTTACCTATCAACCTGCAAGTCTTGGGCATGTGGGATGAAACCGGAGCACCCAGAGGAAACCCACGTAGACACAAGGAGAACTTGCAAACTCCACACAGGCAGTACCCAGAATTGGACCTGGATCGTTGGAGCTGTGAGGCTGCGGTGCTAACCACTGTGCCACTTTATGTTGGATAGTATTAAATTTCTTGCTTATTGTTGGAGCTGTACTTGGACAAGCAAGTGAAGCGTATTCGATCACAGTCCTGATTTTTTTTTTTTATTCATTCATGAGATGTGCTCATCGCTGGCCAGGACAGCATTTATTGCTCATTCCTAATTGCCCTTGAGAAGGTGGTGGTGAGCCGCCTTCTTGAACCAGCACAGTGCAGTTAGGAAAAGAGTTCCAGGATTTTGGCCCAGCAACAGTGAAGGAATGGCGATGTAGTTCCAAGTGTGGCTTGGAGGGAAACGTACAGGTGATGGTGTTCCCATGCATCTGCTGTCCTTGTCCTTAGAGTTGGTAGAGGTCACGGGTTTGGAAGGTGCTGTCTAAGGAGCCTTGGTGCGTGGCAGCAGTCATCTTGTAGATGGTACACTGCTGCCACTGTGCTTCAGTGGTGGAGGGAGTGAATGTTGAAGGTAGTGGATGGAGTGCCAATCAAGCAGGCTGCTTAGTCCTGGATGGTGTCAAGCTTCTCGAGTGTTGTTGGAGCCGCACCCATCCCGGCAAGTGGAGAGTATTCCATCACACTCCTGACTGTGCCTTGTGGATGGTGGACAGGCTTTGGGGAGTCAGGAGGTGAGTTACTCGCTGCAGGATTCCTAACCTCTGACCTGCTCTTGTAGCCACGGTAATTATATGGCTACTCCAGTTCAGTTTCTGGTCAATGGTAACCCCCAGGATGTTGATAGTGGGATATTCAGCGATCGTAATCCCATTGGATGCCAAGGGGAGATGGTTAGATTCTCTCTTGTTGGAGATGGTCATTGCCTGTCACTTTTGTGGTGCGAATGTTACATGCCACCTATCAAAGAACAAAGAACAGTACAGCAAAGGAACAGGCCATTTGGCCCTTCAAGTCTGCGCCGATCTTGATGCCTGCCTAAACTAACACCTTCTGCACTTCCGGGGCCCATATCCCTCTATTCCCTTCCTATTCATGTATTTGTCAAGATGTCTCTTAAACGTCTCTATCGTACCTGCTTCCATCCACCACCTCCCCTGGCAGCAAGTTCCAGGCACTCACCACCCTCTGTGAAAAAGCTTGCCTCGCACATCTCCTCTAAACTTTGCCCCTCGCACCTTAAACCTGTGTCCCCTAGTAACTGCCTCTTCCACCCTGGGAAAAAGATTCTGACTATCCACTCGGTCCATTCCGCTCATAACTTTGTAAACCTCTATCATGTCGCCCCCTCCACTTCCATCGTTCCAGTGAAAACAATCCGAGCTTTTCCAACCTCTCCTCATAGCTAATCCCCTCCAGACCAGGCACCATCCTGGTAAACCTCCTCTGTACCCTCTCCAAAGCCTTCACGACCTTCTGATAGTGTGGCGACCAGAATTGCACGCAATATTCTAAGTGTGGCCTAACCAAGGTTCTGTACAGCTGCAACATGACTTGCCAATTTCTATACTTTATGCCCCGACCGATGAAGGCAAGCATGCCATATGCCCTCCTGACTACTTTATCCACCTGCGTTGCCACTTTCAGTGACCTGTGGACCTGTACGCCCAGATCTCTCTGCCTGTCAATACTCCTAAGGGTTCTGCCATTTACTGTATACTTCCCACCTGCATTAGACCTTCCAAAATGTATTACCTCACATTTGTCCGGATTAAACTCCATCTGCCATTTCTCCGCCCAAGTCTCCAACCGATCTATATTCTGCTGTATTCTTAGACAATCCTCATCACTAGCCGCAACTCCACCAACCTTTGTCTCATCCGCAAACCTAATCAGACCAGCTACATTTTCCTCCAAATCATATTTATATATACTACAAAGAGCAAAGGTCCCAGCACTGATCCCTGTGGAACACCACTAGTCACATCCCTCCATTCAGAAAAGCACCCTTCCACGGCTACCCTCTGTCTTCTATGACTGAGCCAGTTCTGTATCCATCTTGCCAGCTCACCTCTGATTCCATGTGACTTCACCTTTTGTACCAGTCTGCCATGAGGGACCTTGTCAAAGGCTTTACTGAAGTCCATATAGATAACATCCACTGCTCTTCCTTCATCAATTATCTTGGACACTTCCTCAAAAAACTCAATCAAGTTGGAGAGACACGACCTCCCCTTCACAAAACCATGCTGCCTCTCGCTAATACGTTTGTTTCCAAATGGGAGTAAATCCTGTCCCGAAGAATCCTCTCTCATAGTTTCCCTACCACTGACGTAAGGCTCACCGGCCTATAATTTCCTGGATTATCCTTGCTACCCTTCTTAAACAAAGGAACAACATTGGCTATTCTCCAGTCCTCTGGGACCTCACCTGTAGCCAATGAGGCTACAAAGATTTCTATCAAGGCCCCAGCAATTTCTTCCCTTGCCTCCCTCAGTTTTCTGGGGTAGATCCCATCAGGCCCTGGGGACTTATCTACCTTAATGCTTTGCAAGACACCCAACACCACCTCCTTTTTGATAATGAGATGACTGAGACTATCTACACTCCCTTCCCTAGGCTCATCATCCACCAAGTCCTTCTCTTTGGTGAATACTGAAGCAAAGTACTCATTTAGCACCTCACTCATTTCCTCGGTCTCCACACATAGATTTCCTTCTCTGTCCTTGAGTGGGAAACCCCTTTCCCTAGTTACCCTCTTGCTCTTTATATACGTATAAAAAGCCTTGGGATTTTCCTTAATCCTGTTTGCCAATGACTTTTCATGACCCCTTTCAACCTTCTTGACTCTTTGCTTAAGTTCCTTCCTACTGTCTTTATATTCCTCAAGGGCTTTGTCTGTTCCTAGCCATCCAGCCCTCACGAATGCTTCCTTTTTCTTTTTGACTATTCTCACAATATCCCGTGTTATCCAAGGTTCCCGAAACTTGCCAAACTTATCCTTCTTCCTCACAGTAACATGCTGGTCCTGGATTCTAATCAACAGACGTTTGAAAGACTCCCACATGCCAGATGTTGATTTACCCTCAAACAGCCGCCCCAATCTAAATTCTTCAGTTCCTGCCTAATATTGTTAGAATTAGCCTTCCCCCTATTTAGCACCTTCACTCGAGGACTACTCTTATCCTTATCCACAAGTACCTCAAAACTTATGGAATTATGGTCACTGCTCCCGAAATGCTCCCCCTACTGAAACATCGACCACCTGGCCGGGCTCATTCCCCAATACCAGGTCCAGTACGGCCCCATCCCTTGTTGGACTATCTACATATTGTTTCAAGAAGCCCTCCTGGATGCTCCTCTCAAATTCTGCCCCATCCAAGCCCCTAGCACTAAGTGAGTCCCAGTCAATATAGGGGAAGTTAAAATCACCCACCACAACCCTGTTACCTTTTACATCTTTCCAAAATCTGTCGACATATCTGCTCCTCTACCTCCCGCTGGCTGTTGGGAGGCCTGTAGTAAACCCCCAACATCGTTACTGCATCCTTCCTATTCCTGAGCTCCACCCATATTGCCTCGCTGCACGACCCCTCCGAGGTGTCCTCCTGCAGTACAGCTATGATATTCTCCTTAACAAGTAATGTAACTCCCCCACCCCTTTTACATCCCCCTCTATCCCGCCTGAAGCTTCTAAATCCTGGAACATTTAGCAGCCGATCCTGTCCTTTTCTCAACCAAGTCTCTGTAATAGCAACAACATCATAGTTCCAAGTACTAATCCAAGCTCTGAGTTCATCTGCCTTACCTGTTATACTTCTCGCATTGAAACAAATGCACTTCAGACCACCAGTCCCGCTGTGCTCCGCAACATCTCCCTGCCTGCTCTTCCTCTTAGTCTTACTGGCCTTATTTAATAGCTCCCCCTCACTTATTTCACCTGCTGTCCTACTGCTCTGGTTCCCACCCCCCTGCCACACTAGTTTAAACCCTCCCAAGTGACGCTAGCAAACCTCGCAGCCAGGATATTTGTGCCTCTCCAGTTTAGATGTAACCCGTCCTTCCTCTACAGGTCCCATCTGTCCCTGAAGAGATCCCAATGGTCCAGATATATGAAACCCTCCCTTTTACACCAGCTGTTCAGCCACGTGTTTAGCTGCACTATCTTCCTATTTCTAGCCTCACTGGCACGTGGCACAGGGAGTAATCCCAAGATTACAACCCTGGAGGTCCTGTCTTTTAACTTTCTACCTAACTCCCTAAACTCCCCCGCAGGACCTCATCACTCTTCCTACGTATGTCGTTGGCACCGATGTGTACCACAACCTCTGGCTGTTCACCCTCCCCTTCAGAATGCCCCCTGTCTGTTCAGAGACATCCTTGACCCTGGCACCAGGGAGACAACATACCATCCTGGAGTCTCTTTCACGTCCACAGAAGTGCATATCTGTGCCTCTGACTATAGAGTCCCCTATAACTATTGTTCTTCTGCACTTTGTCCCTCCCTGCTGAACAACAGTGCCAGCCATGGTGCCACTGCTTAGTCTGCTGCTGTTTTCCACTGATAGGCCATCCCCCCCAACAGTATCCAAAACAGTATACTTGTTCAAGAGGGAGATAGCCACAGGGGATTCCTGCACTGACTGCCTGCCCCTTCTCACGGTCACCCATCTATCTGCCTGCACCTTGGGTGTAACCACTTCTCTAAAACTCCTGTCTATGAAGCTTTCCGCCACTTGCATGCTCCTAAGTGCATCCAGTTGCCGCTCCAACCAATCCATGCGGTCTGTGAGGAGCTGCAGCTGGGTACACTTCCTGCAGATGCTGTCGTCCGGAACGCTGGAAGCGTCACGGACCTCCCACATCTCACAGGTGAAGCACTTCACCCCTCTAACTGTCATTTCTAGCACTAATTAATTAATTAAAAATAAATAAATACTTTTAAATCCTTACTAAGTTGTTATAATTAACTATATGGTCCCTCATACTAGATTCCTACTATAAATATTAAATGCTAACTAAATACCATAATCTCCTCCCTCTGGTTTAGTTACTCTACTTATTAGCTAATTAGGGTTTTAATCAATTTTTAATTTTCAAATTCAGTAATAAAAAAAAATTCCCTACCAACCAATCAGGAGACAGCTTTCCTGTGACATCACTTTCAGTTTTTTTTACCAGTGGTAAGTTTTTTTTATCCTTACCGGTCCTGAACCCTGCCCTCCAAGTCTTCTCCCAGTCAGCTGTGCTCTTTGGAAGCTCTCAGCTCCCCTCACTCTGAGGACAGGTAGGAAATAAAAGGAGCTCCTCACTCCTTCCTTACCACACTTCCTCAGTTACCCAACTTCCACTGTAGCACTCTCATGCAACCCAAGTCAGCACTGTAAGATGGCTCACTTTTATACTGACTGACTCTAGCCCCCTGAAAACTGGTTTAAGCCAATTTTCTAATTAACAAGGTGCAGCTGCAAGCAGAGCCTGAGTGAACCCTGTTTAAAGCTGGTCTAAAACTCACCTTCTCCAACCCTAACAGCAACTGGTAAGTTACTCTGCTAAATAAAAGACAGATTTGATTTAAGATAAAGTTAACCCTTAATTATCCTCAGTTAGCAAACTTCCACTGTAGCACTCCAATGCAACCCAAGTCAGCACTCCAGTTGTCCAGGATATTGTCCAGGTCCTGCTGCATTTTTACACTGACTGCTTCAGTATCTGAGGAGTCGTGAATGGTGCTGAACATTGTGCAACCTTCAGCGAACATCCCCACTTCTGACCTTATGATTGAAGGAAGGTCATTGATGAAACAGCTGAAGATGGTTGGGCCTCGGACACTACCCTGAGGAACTCCTGCAGTGATGTCTTGGAGCTCAGATGATTGACCTCCAACAACCACAACCATCTTCCTTTGCACATGGTATGACTCCAGCCAGCAGAGAGTTTTCCCCCTGATTCCCATTGACTCATCCATATGTCTATCCTTGATGTCAAGGGCAGTCTATCTCACCTCACCTCTTGTGTTCAGCTCATTTGCCCATGCCATGAACCAAGGCTGTAATGAGGTCAGGATCTGAGTGACCATGGCTGAACCCAAACTGAGCACCAGTGAGCAGGTTATTGCTCAGCAAGTGCCACTTGATAGCACTGTCGATGACACCTTCCATCATTTTACTGATGATTGAGTAGACTTATGGGGCAGTACTTGGTCAGGTTGGATTTGCCCTGCTTTTTATGTTCAGAACATACCTGACTAGTGCCCTGGAGAAGCATTGGGGAGTCAAGAGGTGAGCCTCACCCACTACAGAATACCTAGTTTCTGACCTGCTCTTGTAGCCACAGCCAGTCGGTTATTAATCCTGTTGAGTTTCTGGTCAACAGTGACGCCAGGATGTTGATGGTGGGAGACTTTTTTTTAGAATTTTTTTAGAATTAGAACATTACAGCGCAGTACAGGCCCTTCGGCCCTCGATGTTGCGCCGACCTGTGAAACCATCTGACCTACGCTATTCCATTTTCATCCATATGTCTATCCAATGACCACTTAAATGCACTTAAAGTTGGCGAGTCTACTACTGTTGCAGGCAGGGCGTTCCACGCCCCTACTACTCTCTGAGTAAAGAAACTACCTCTGACATCTGTCCTATATCTATCACCCCTCAACTTAAAGCTATGTCCCCTCGTGTTTGCCATCACCATCCGAGGAAAAAGACACTCACTATCCACCCTGTCCAACCCTCTGATTATCTTATATGTCTCTATTAAGTCACCTCTCCTCCTCCTTCTTTCCAACGAAAACAACCTCAAGTCCCTCAGCCTTTCCTCGTAAGACCTTCCCTCCATACCAGGCAACATCCTCGTAAATCTCCTCTGCACCCTTTCCATAGGTTCCACATCCTTCCTATAATGCGGTGACCAGAACTGCACGCAATACTCCAGGTGCAGTCTCACCAGAGTTTTGTACAGCTGCAGCATGACCTCATGGCTCCGAAACTCGATCCCCCTACTAATAAAAGCTAACACACCATATGCCTTCTTAACAGCCCTATTAACCTGGGTAGCAACCTTCAAGGATTTATGCACCTGGACATCAAGATCTCTCTGTTCATCTACACTACCAAGAATCTTCCCATTAGCCCAGTACTCTGCATTCCTGTTACTCCTTCCAAAGTGAATCACCTCGCAGTTTTCCGCATTAAACTCCATTTGCCATCTCTCAGCCCAGCTCTGCAGCCTATCTATGTCCCTCTGTACCCTACAACATCCTTCGGCACTATCCACAACTCCACCGACCTTAGTGTCATCGCAAATTTACTAACCCACCCTTCTACACCCTCTTCCAGGTCATTGATAAAAATGACAAACAGCTGTGGCCCCAAAACAGATCCTTGCGGTACACCACTAGTAACTAAACTCCAGGATGAACATTTGCCATCAACCACCACCCTCTGTCTTCTTTCAGCTAGCCAATTTCTGATCCAAAGCTCTAAATCACCTTCAACCCCATACTTCCGTATTTTCTGCAATAGCCTACCATGGGGAACCTTATCAAACGCCTTACTGAAATCCATATACACCACATCCACTGCTTTACCCTCATCCACCTGTTTGGTCACCTTCTCGAAAAACTCAATAAGTTTTGTGAGGCACGGCCTACCCGTCACAAAACCGTGCTGACTATCGCTAATGAACTTATTCTTTTCAAGATGATTCTAAATCCTGTCTCTTATAACCTTTTCCAACATTTTACCCACAACCGAAGTAAGGCTCACAGGTCTATAATTACCAGGGCTGTCTCTACTCCCCTTCTTGAACAAGGGGACAACACTTGGTGTTGGTAATTCCATTGAATGTCAAGGGGAATTTGTTATGCTCTGTCTTGTTGGAGATGTTCACACCTGACACTTGTGTGACATGACTGTCACTTGTTACTTGTCGGGACAATAGTTGTCCAGGTCTTGCTACATGTGGACATGGACTGCTTCCTTATCTGAGGAATCATGAGTGAATCATCAGCAAAAAGTCCCAATTCTGACATGATGGATGGAAGGTCATTGAGCAACCAGTTGAAGATGGTTCAGTCTGTCATGCTGCACAGAGGAAATTTTTCTTATTCATTTCATGGGATGTGGGCTTTACTGGCAATGCCAGAATTTGTTGCCCATGCCTAATCATAGAATCATAGAAAGTTTAAGGCACAGAAAGAGGCCACTTGGCCGCCTGAAAAACGATCCACACATTCTAATCCCACCTTCCAGCATTTGGTCCGCAGCCCTGCAGATTAAGGAACTTGAGGTACATATCCAGACTGCTTTGGAATGAGTTGAGGATTTCTGCCTCAACTACCCTTTCAGGCAGTGAGTTCCAGTGCCTCACCACCCTCCTGAGTGAAAAACAATTTCCTCATCTCCCCTCTAATTTTTCTACCAATCACTTTAAATTTATGCCCCTTGTCACTGACCTCTCTGCTAAGGTAAATAGACCCTTCACCTCCACTCCATCCAGGCCCCTCAAAATATTGTCCATTTCAATCAGATCTCTCATCAGCCTTCTCTGTTCCAAGGAGAACAACCCCAGCCTATCCAATCTTTCCTCATAACTGCATTTTTCCAGTCCTGGCAGCATCCTCATAAATCTCCTCTGTACCCTCTCTAGTGCAATTACATTCTTTCTGTAATGAGGTGACCAGAACTGCACACAGTACTCAAGTTGTGGCCTAACCAATGAGTTATATATTTCCAGCACAACCTCCCTGCTCTTATATTCTATACCTCAGCTAATAAAGGCAAGGATTCGAAATCCCGTCTGAACCACCTTATCAACCTGTCCTGCTACCTTCAGGGATCTGTGGACATTCACTCCAAGGTCCCTCACCTCATCTATGCTTCTCAGTATTTTCCCATTAATAGTGTATTCCTTTTGCCTTGTTTGACCTCCCCAAATGCTTCACCTCTCACTTCTCCAGGTTGAATTCCATTTGCCACTTTTCTTCCCATCTGTCCAGACCATCAATATCTTCCTGCAGCCTACAGCTATCTCCTTTCTATCTACCACACGGCCAATCTTTGTGTCGTGTGCAAACTTCTTGATCATGACCCTACATTTACGTCCAAATCATTAATATATACCACAGAAAGCAGGGAACTCAGTACTGAGCCCTGCGGAACACCACTGGAAACAGCCCTCCAGTCGCAAAAACACCCGTCAACAATTCCCCTTTGTTTTCTGACACTGACACTTTGCTACATTTCCCTGGATCCATTGGATTTTATTTTTCAACCAGTCTGCCATGTGGGACCTTGCTAAAATCCATGTAAACCACATCAACCACACTACCCTCATCTATCTTCCTTGTTACTTCTTCAAAAAATTCGATCAAGTTGGTCAAACAAGAGCTACCCTTAACAAATCCATGCTGACTATCCTTGATTAACCTATGCCTTTCTAAGTGACAGTTTATCCCGTCTCTCAGAATAGATTCCAATAATTTGCCCACTACTGAGGTTCGACTAACTGGCCTGTAATTATTTGGTCTATCCCTCGCTCCCTTTTTAAACAGAGGTACAACGTTAGCAATTCTCCAATCCTCCGGAACCACACCTGTATCCAGCGAGGACTAGAAAAGGATGGTCAGATCCTGTGCTATTTCCTCTCTCGCTTCTTTTAACAGCCTAGGCTACATTTCTTCTGCCCCTGGTGATTTATCAACTTTCAAGGATGCTATCCCATTAATGCTTCCTGTCTTCCTATGGTTATCACATCCAATACTTCACACCCCTCTTCCTTAACTACAATATCTGCATCGTCACCCTCTTTTTTGAAGACAGGCGCAAAGTATTCATTAAGAACAATTCCAACATCTTCCGCCCCTACACATAGGTTACCTTTTTGATCTTTTATGGGCCCTTGTCTCTCCTTAGTTATCTTCTTACTCTTAATGTATTGATAAAATATCTTTGGGTTCACCTTGGTTTTGCTTGTCAATATTCTTTCATGCCCTCTTTGTTTTCCTAATTTCCTTTTTGAATTCACCCCTCCACTTTTTCTATACTCCTCTCAACTTTCTGTAGTATTGAGTTCTCGGTGTCAGACATAAGCTTTCCTTTTCTGCCTTATCTTACCCTGTCAGCTACTTGGCATCCATGGGGCTCTAATTTTGGCCGTCTTAGCCATTTTCTTTGTGGGAACATGTTTACTCTGAACCCCTTGAATCTTCGCTTTGAATGCCTCCCACTGCTCTGACACTGATGTACCTTCAAGTAGCTGTTTCCAGTCTACTTTCGCTAAATCACTCTTCAGTTTAGTAAAATTGACCTTGCCGCAATTGAGAACTCTAACTCCTCTTCTATCCTCGTCCTTTTCCATAATTATGTTAAAACTGACTGAATTATGATCACTACCACCAAATTGCTCTCCCACTGCCACTCCTTCCACCTGCCCAGCTTCATTTCCTAAAACTAAGTCTAAAACTGCGCCCTGTCTTGTTGGACTTGCTACATACTGGCCAAAAAGTTCTCCTGAATGCACCTAAAGAATTCTACTCCCTCAATTCCTTTCACCCGAAAACTATCCCAGTTAATATTGGGGTAGTTAAAATCCCTTACTATCACTGCCCTATTGATTTTGCACTTCTCATAGATTAGCCTACATATCTGCTCTTCTATCTCCCTCTGACTGAGGGTCTATAGTACACTCCCAGCAGTGTGATTGCCCCTTTATTGTTCCTTAGTGCAATCTATATGGCCTCATTTCATGACCATTCCAACATATCATCCCTCCTCACAGCTGTAATCATTTCTTTGACCAAAATTGCCACTCCTTCTCCGTTCTTATCTCCCTCCCTATCGCGTCTGAAAACCCTGTAACCAGGAACATTGAGCTGCCATTTCTGTCCCTACTTAAGCCATGTTTCTATAATAGCCATGTTTCTGTAATTGCTATGATATCATAATTGCCTTTGAAAAGGTGGTCGCGAGCTGTCTTCTTAAACATAGAAAAATAGAAAATAGGAGCAGGAGTAGGCCATTCGGCCTTTCGGGCCTGCTCCTCCATTCAAAAAAGATCATGTCTGATTGTCTAATTCAGTACCCTGTTCCCACTTTCTCCCCATATCCCTTGATCCTTTTGGCATTAAGAAATATATCTATCTCCTTCTTGAATATATTTAATGACTTGGCCTCCACTGCCTTCTGTGGTAGAGAATTCCACAGGTTCACCACCCTCTGAGTGAAGAAATTTCTCCTCATCTCAGTTCTAAATGGCATACCCCGTATCCTGAGACTGTGTGACCCCTGATTCTGGACTCTCCAGCCATTGGGAACATCCTCCCTGCATCTAGCCTGTCTAGTCCTGTTAGTCTGGAGCACCTACAGTGCTGTTAGGAAGGGAGTTCCAGGATTTTGATCCAGTGACAGTGAAGGATTGGCAATATATTTCCAAGTCAGGATGATGTGTGACTTGGAGGGGAACTTACAGTTGGTGGTGTTCCCATGTGTCCTCTGCCCTTGTCCTTCTAAGTGGAAGAGCTTGCAGGTTTGGAAGGTGCTGTTGAAGGAGGTGTGGTGATGCTGCAGTGCATCTTGTAGATGGTACACACTGTGTGTTGTTGGTGGACGGAGTGAATGTTTAAGGTGGTGGATGGGGTGCTGATCAAGTGGGCTGCTTTGTTCTGAGCTGCACCCATCCAGGCAAATGGGGAGTATTCCATCACAATCCAGACTTGTGCCTTGTAGATGGTGGACAAGCTTTGCGGAATCAGGAGGTGGGTTACTCGCCACAGAATTTCGAGCTTCTGACCTGCTCTTGTAGCTACAGCATTAATGTGGCTGCTTCAGTTCAGTTTCTGGTCAATGGTAACCCCCAGGATGTTGATAGTGGGGGATTCAGCGATGGTAATGCTATTGAATGTCAAGGAGATGATTGGATTCTCTCTTGTTGGAGATGGTCATTGCGTGGCACTTGTGTGAGGCAAATGTTACTTGCCACTTATCAGCCCAAGCCTGGATATTTTCCAGGTTTTGCTGCATATGGACATGGGCTGTTTCAGTAACTGAGGAGTTGTGAACTGAACATGGTGCAATCGTCAGCGAACATCCCCACTTCTGAGAGAAGGTCATTGATGAAGCAGCTGAAGATGGTTGGGACTAAGACACAACCCTGAGGAAGTCCTGCAGTGATGCCCTGGGACTGAGATGATTGACCTCCAACAACCACAACCATCTTCCTTTATGCTAGGTATGACTCCAACCAGTGCAGTGATTTCCCCCGACTCCCAGTGACTTCAATTTTGCTAGGACTCCTTAATGCCACACTTGGCAGACACTCTCATCTCATCTCTGGAATTCAGCTCTTTTGTGCATGTTTGGACTAAGGCTATAATGAGGTCTGAAGCTGAGTGGCACTGGTGAAACTCAAACTGAACATCTGTGAGCAGCTTATTGGTGAGTAAGTGTCACTTGATAGAAAGGGCTGCACAGTGGCGCAGTGGTTAGCACCGCAACCTCACAGCTCCAGGGACCCGGGTTCGATTCCGGGTACTGCCTGTGTGGAGTTTGCAAGTTCTCCCTGTGTCTGCGTGGGTTTTCTCTGGGTGCTCCGGTTTCCTCCCACAAGCCAAAAGACTTGCAGGTTGATAGGTAAATTGGCCATTATAAATTGTCACCAGTATAGGTAGGTGGTAGGGAAATATAGGGACAGGTGGGGATGTTTGTTGGGAATATGGGATTAGTGTAGGATTAGTATAAATGGGTGGTTGATGTTCGGCACAGACTCAGTGGGCCGAAGGGCCTTTTTCAGTGCTGTATCTCTAATCTAATCTAAACTGTCAGCAACGTCTTCCATCACTTAGCTGCTGATTGAAAGTAGACTGATGGGGCAGTAATTAAGCTGGAATGGATTTATCCTGATTTTTATGGAGAGGACCTACCTGGGCAATTTTCCACTTTGTAGGGTAGTTGCAGTGTTGTAGCTATACTGGAACTGCTTGGCTAGAGATGCAGCTAATTTTGGAACACAAGTCTTTAGTCAGAGCCTTTGCCGTATCCAGTGCGCTCAGACGTTTCTTGATATCATATGGAGTGAGTCAAATGGCCTGAAGACTGGCTTCTGTGATGTTGGGGACCTCAGGAGGAGGCTGAGATGGATCATCCAATCAGCTCATCTGGCTAATGAAGATTGCAAATGCTTTAGTCTTGTCTTTTGCCCTGGTGTGCATTAAATTAAGTGTTTTCAGACAGTAAGTAAACAGACTGCTTCAACTGACATATGAGTCATTAACCAGAGGACATACATTTAAAATAAAAAGCCAAAGAACCAGAGCAGAGATTAGGAGAATTGTTTTTTACACAGCAAATTGTACGTTCTGGAATATACTGCCTGAAATGGCAGTAAAACGGATTCACTAGTAGCTTTCAAAAGATAATTGGATATAGACTTAAAAATGAAACTTTTGCAAGGCTCTAGGGAAAGAGTAGGGAGTGGAACTAATTAAAGAGCTCCTTCAAAGAACCAGCACAGGCATGATGGGCTGATTGGCCTCATTCTGTGCTGTAAAATTCCATAATTTTATATTCTGGCAAATGTGGCAGCCATTTTTCGCACAACAAGATCCCAACAATAACAATATTTTCAGTAGCCTTGGTTGAAGGAGTAATATTGACGAACAGGTCAGAGACACCCCTGATGCTCTATCTATAAGGGATCTATACCAAGCGACTAATAGCTTAGTGTCTCATCCAAGGGAGAACATCTCTATCAATGAAGTTACCACTGTTGAATATTAGCTTAGAGTATGTGCATAAATCATGGGGTGGAACCTGAGTCTTCTGAGACAAAGGCAAAAGTGCAACTGAGTGAACTAAACTGACCCACAGTAAAAGACCTCACACAGTATTCAGCATGAAATTTCTGTTGATGTACTCAGAAAGAATGGGATATAATGGTCACTGTTTCCATAGATAGAACAGATATTACCTCATGTTTTGGTGCAGCAGTTTCTATCAATACCCTACGGAGGAAGCCATTAAAGTTGAAGAAAGAACAGAGTTAGCAAATCAAGGGCAAAATGTTCTGAGTTAGACCTTGAGAGCAGTAGAGTCGGGCAAAGACATTGTTGAGCAGAAACCATCTATCACTTACACAAAGCGAAGCAGATATGGAATGAGTCATTCTTCTACTTGTCACTCTTAAAGAGCAGCACAAGGTAGCCATATATGTACATAAATCTTTACTCTTTGTGCCTAAGGGAAATGGATGACATGATTTGTTAATTCATCACTGCAAAGGACACTGTCCAACTCGGTATCAATATATCTGCTAACAGAGATCCAACTAATCGTAGCAGCAACAATGACTTTCTTGTCTCCCTCAATCAACCGTCTGAATTTACACCAAAAAACTTTCAGAACTGATAGCTATCTTAAGGGGGACTTGATTAGTGTTCCCAATATTGACTGCCTGTGACAAGAAGCTCCTTTTGTCTGTTTCGAGTGGTGGCTTTATTCTGTATGTCATTTGGTACACTTTCTATTTACTTAGATAATAACTTGTAGGAAAGCCATTTCAATGCTTTTTTCATGGTAAGTGATTTAAGATCCTTAGCCTACATGGGGATAGTTGAATAAGATTGACGGTTGATCCAATATCCACTGTTCTTCCTGTTTCTTTTACTATTAATTTCATTCATTGCGAGTGCCATGTGTGACTCAGTGGATAGCAGAAATGCCACTGAGGCAGAAGGTTGTGGGTTCACTTGAGCACAAAAACCTGCACCAATGAGGAAGTGTTCCACTGTCTTTTGTGTAAGATGTTAAACCGAGGCCCCCTCAGGTAGCTGTAAAAGATCCCAAGGCACTAGTTCAAAGAAGAGCAGGCACATTCTCCCCGGTGCACTGGCCAATATTTATCCCTCAACCAACATCACTAAAACAGATTATCTGGTCGTTATCACATTGCTATTTGTGGGAGCTTGCCATGCGCAAATTGGCTGCTGCGTTTCCTACATTACAACAGTGACACTACTTCACAAGTACTACGCTGGTTGTAAAGCCTGAGGGTGTGAAAGGCATGACTGAATGTGTGTTTTTCTTTTTCTTACGACTACTGTTTGACCCTCCTTTCATCCTATCTAAAGCTCATCCTTTACTTTCTCGCACTCCCTCAGTGCCCAGTCACTATCACTACCCTGTGAAAATCTCTGAGATTTATCCTTCTGTATGATGACTACTGTAGAAATGCATCAGTGTTGTACTACCGATACCTGTCCTTATAAGAAACATGCTTTATTTCCCTTTTGTCTTCGATCCTCAGAATAACTCAAACTTCTTGTTTTGGAAAAAAAACGAATAATTGAAAGCAAAGTTCAACTCCAAGCATTGATTTTTAAAGGTGAAGGAGTTAAAGGGAAGGATGTAAATATATTATTTTAGTTTTCAATCGCTCAAATCAAAAGGTTTAATGTCATTAATGCCGTAAACTGCAATCCGCATTTAATGCCGTAAACTGCAATCCGCATTATTATCTGTAGTTAATATTTCTCAGTGATCAGCCAAATCTTTCCTCAAGGTACAGCTACTGAACTGCAACAAAATTGATCTATAATCTTCATTTGGTTCAATTTCTACCCCATGAGTTAAGGTAACGTGAATACTAGGCAGAGTGGAATGATGCATTAGTGCTTTCTTCTACTCTGATGCCTCCACACACGTACTCCAATGTATTTTCCTCACGGCAGGGTGACAGAATCATATGTACTTGAGATTGATTGAAGTAAAGCCAATTTAACGTTTGCCAAAGAAGAATCGAAGCTGCAAGTCTTTGAATCCCACTTGCTGCACGGTTTATACAAAGGTTCTGTACAGAAGAACAAGCTTTGCTGATTTGGGACGAGTGAAGGGCGAGTTCAGTACGAGAGTAGAAAAGTGCTTCTTTAACAAAGAAGGTAATGATTATTTGGAATGTGTTGCCAGGAAGGATGATTGCAGCCTGAACACCAGTTTCTTTAAGTAATAGTTAGCTGCCTTAATTCGAAGTTAGTCTTTTGGAAGTCAGGAATCAGGTGGATTAAAGAGCCATTTTAAGCTGGACCTGTGATTTTCTCTTTATGGATGCCGACCGACATGTGACATAAGCTGAAAGAAAGAAAAAATGCATTTAGGTAGACTATTCAAATCAGAGATTGACAGATTTTTGGATACTAAGGGATATGTCGATAGTGTGGGAAGGTGTAAAAGATCAGCCATGATCTTATTGAATGGTGGGGCAGACCCGAGGGGCCAATAGGCCTACTCCCATTCCTATTTCTTATTTACATCCGCAGGAAGCCCTTTAAGTGCTTCACTTCCAATCAATTACTTTTGAAGCATTGTCATTATTGTTCTATAGCAAATGTGACAGCTGATACACAAACAGCAAGGTTCCACAATCAACAAGGGGATCCGTGATCCATTAATATGTTTTGGTGGTATTGGGCAAGTGGGATGCTGGAAAACACCCTTGCCCTTCTTGCCACAGAATCTTCAAAATACAGTTCAGTAGGCAGGTGGGCCTTCAGTTTAGCCTCTAATCTGAAAGGCAGCACCTGCAACAGTGCAGCACTCTCGGTACTGCACTTAAATGTCAGTCTTGATTATACATCCAATTATGACCCCACAGCCTTTCAAGTATTTTATGGATTTATTTCAATTTTGCAGCATGTGCAACTATTTCCTTTCATTTTTTTTCTCTCTGTGAGGTTGTGAACTCCCACAGTTTAGTTTTGTTAGATCCTTTCATGCGAAATGAGCACATATAATTATTTGTGTACTTTTATATCTTCATTATCCATGAGAATGACTCAGTAATCTGCTTTGAGGACTGCCCCCAATCTCTGTCAAATTGCCTAAAGCTTCAAGAAACCAGCAGAGTATTTATTGTACTTAAGAATCTCCCATTTATTCAAATAATTGCTTTCAAATAACCTCAGAAAGCTCCCTCCAATTCATCCAAACACCTTAATCCAGACTTCAAATCTCAAATTTTGAGAAGTTATTTTTCATTTCTATTCTTATAGGGCTCAGTGATTCATTTTAAGCGGCAGTTATAACCCTGCTCACATGAGCATTAATTTGGATTCATTCTGTGTTTAACGTACGTTTATATAGCTCCTTTTTAATGTAAAAACAAATACTCAAGGCATTTTTAGAGTTGGGAAGACAACTCTGTATCTACGCTATAGGACTAATGTGATTTAATTTTTATTTCCAATTTTGTGCTTGCTCACCCTTTCACTCTGTCTTGACTATTTGAAGTGACAAATTGTAGTTGCTGATGCCTCACTGTTAACAGAAAGAAAGAAGGAAAGCCAGAAACACTTGCCTTTGTACAGAGCGATTCACAACCTCAGAATATCGCAAAGCACTTTACAGCTAAAGAAGCATTTTTGAAGCATGAATTGTGGTAATGTAGGAAGTATGGCAGCGAATTTGCACGCAGCAAATTTGCACACAGCAAGATCCCAGAAACAATCAGATAATCTGTTTTTAGGTGTTAGTTGAGGAATAAGTGTTGGCCAGCACTCTGGGGAGAACCAGGGATAGGCACCAACATGTTGCACGAAAAACATTTGACAAACTTATTGACTCAGCCACAGACATAGGGGCAATTAATCTGTATATAAAGTATACAGCCAATCTAATGCTATCAAAATACAGTTCTATTTAAAACATAGTTCTCCCTAAAAATAAAGTAGCTAAGCATACAAACATCAATGGAGAGCAGCACAACTGTATTAGCTAGCTAACAAGCAAAATAGTATGCAACGCCAATTGCTTTTGTTGACAGAACACAGCTAACTTTTTTTTTATTCTTTCATGGGATGTGGGCATCGCAGGCCAGGCCAGCATTTATTGCCCATCCCTAATTGCCCTTGAACTGAGTGGCTTGCTAGGCCATTTCGAGGGCATGTAAGAGTCAACCACATTGCTGTGGATCTGGAGTCACATGTAGGCCAGACCAGGTAAGGACAGCAGATTTCCTTCCCTAAAGGACATTAGTGAACCAGATGGGTTTTTACAACAATCGACAATGGTTTCATGGCCATCATTAGACTAGCTTTAAATTCCAGATTTATTAATTGAATTCAAATTCCACCTCCTGCTGTGGTGGATTCGAACCCATGTCCCCAAAGCAATACCTGGGTCTCTGGGTTACTAGTCCATTGGCAATACCAGTACGCCACCGCCTCCCCTTTAACTGCATCATGTCACAGGGTGGTAGATGGACCTTATCAGATTACATCTCTGTATTCACACTACATCAGGAGTGCAAATATATCCAATAAACCATAAACCTCAAGGAGAGGATTGTTGTTGTGGTTCTTGAGGTGAGACAGTAGAAAAATCAGCAATAGGAAGACGGACCAGTTCTTACACTGCTGTTGTCACAAGACAATTTAACCCATGGTCAATGTTTGTGCAACTTCTCCACCGGCTTGTTATATATGGCTGAAGACAGGGTAGGCAACAAAAGGGCAGTGATTTCCAAATCAGGAAATGTTTATAGGTTGGAGCAGATAGTACTTCAGAAGAGTCATTTAAAACAGAAAAGGTGAGTCGCACAGGAGAGACAGATAAATTAATGGTAGCTAGCGAAGATGAGTTTATTCATCTTGACAGGCTTTTAAACTAGGTCCTGGATTTTAAAATACAGAAACAACAGAATCTCACATGGACAAAATGTAATTTGCTCACAAAAGCTTGTGACAAATTAGAAAAACAAAATTATAAATAAATTTTGCCCTTCTGTTCCTCCAATAAAATGGTTCTCTTCAATTCACTGATGTCTATACACAGTCTATCACTGTTGATTCTGATTCAGCTCTGACAAGATATTATTTTAAAAAAAGCTTTTCTGCAAAAAGTTGAGCAGTTGTTACTGCATGTAATATTCAATTACAAAATGTTTAGTCACTACCTGTAAGATTGTACTCCAGACTAACCAATTGTTATTTTTTTTAGAGCAGTTCTCTTCAGGCGACGTCGAGAATTAGTCTGGCAGGTTTTCCAGGAGAAATGCAGCATCAAGGGTTTCAGCTATCACAAATTGGATTCTCAGGGTTTCTCAGAGGTGAAGAAAGGATGAATTGGTGTCTTCTCTCTAAGCAGACTGACCCCCAACTGAGTCAAAACAATATCCAAAATGAAACCAACTCTTGACCACCATAAATCTTGATATGTCACTTCTCTGAAAACAACTCCTCCTAGTCACCAAAGCTCTTGCCGTTTACTTTGCTGAAGACATGTGACTCCCAGTAAGTGTATTTCTAAACCAAGTCCTAAAGTCCTTCCAATGACCTTTTTCTGAAAAAAAAAGTCCAGCATCCACGTAATCTCTTCATTCCTCCAAAGGAATCCATTTATATAATTATAAAATGCAGGCAACTTTCAAATAACATTGGTCACTCAGGTTAGCTGCCCTCAACCTGGATAATAAATGATGTACATGGCAGTTAATCATCTTTGACATACTTGTAAATCTTGTCCTTTAATCCAATTTGCAGCAAAAAAATCAATTAATGACAGGTTTCAATGACCATGTTAGAAACAAATATATTTTTACTATGTCTTCCCTGATAATTTTTAAAACTGAAAATGCAGCATGAATTCTGTTAAGGAATTGTAGACAGTTCATCATAGATTAAGGTTTATTAAAGCCTTTAACACAGTATTTACTAACAATTGTATATGAGTCAGCAGCATCATGTTTTTGCAAATATCACTCAGTCCCAATACACCATACTGTTGTATTCCAGAAGAACATACAGTGCTGACATCTGGCAATTCCTTGGATTTGCTTGCCTGTTTTCCCCTCAATACAAGTTCTGGAACAATGTGATTCCAAATGGATAGCAGTGGCATTGTGACATGTATATAGAAATAAAAGTCCAGTAACTTTCAACAGATCACTGTGCTTGTGTCCCGAGTGAGAGTAATGCGTGCCAGAGCAGAGAAATTGAGACATTCCCGAAGTAACTTTTGCCATTTTAAAATGAGTTTACATAACACAAGCTTGTGTTTTAAAATAAGCTAGCTTCTTAGTTATTTTAAAACACAAGGTTAAAGGCTTGGAGCAGGGGTGTTCAACCTTTTCACGTGGAGCGGTTGAGGGGGTGGGGGGGGGGGTGCGCATTACAATTTTTGTCTTACATAGGGGGCTGGTGAGACAACTTTGGAAAGATAAAGGCATTAAACTTTTAGCTTACTATTAATCAAAAGAACAACAAATGTGCATTTTTATGAAGAAGCTTTAACTGAGAAGATTACTTTATTGACTTACTTTTTTGTCACTATGTTGGACACCGATTTAGTGAGATAACTGGAATTTTTGTGCTTGCGCAAGTAGTTAATGTCAGCCCGCATGCTTATGTAGCTATGCAGAGTATTCTGGATAGATGTCCATCCGTCAGAAGTGATCTTAATTGCTAACCCTCCCTCCTCTGTCTGTCTGTCTGTCTGTCTCTCCCCTTCCCTCTCTGTGTTTTCCCCCTCTCTGTGTTGACCCCCGGTGTTGTTCCCCCCTCTGAGTTGTCTGCTCACCCCCCCCACCACCACACCGCTGTGTTGTTCCCTCCCCTCGGTGTTGTTCCCTCCTGTGCCATTCATCCCTGTGTTTCTTCTTCCCATGCAACCCCTCCCTCTCTGTGTCATTCCAATCCCTCTGTCATCCCTGTGCTCTCTGTTCCCTCCCTATCTCTGTGCCCTCTCTCTCTGCCCCCACCCCTTTCTCTTAGACCCCCACATCTCTCTCTCCCTCTCTCTCTGTTCCCCTACATGCTCTTTCTCTCTGTCCTCCCCTCTCTCTGTCCCCTCTCTCTGTCTCCCGTCACTCTCTCTCCCCATTCCCCTTCTCTCTCTCCCCCTCTTTCTCTCTTCCCTCCTCTCTCTCCCCAGTCTCTCTCCCCCTCTCCCCTCTCCCTCTTCCCCCTGTCGCTCCTCCTCTCTCTCCCCCACTCTCTCTCTCTCTCTCTCTCTCTCCCCCACTCTCTCTCTCTCTCTCTCTCTCTCCCCCACTCTCTCTCTCTCTCTCTCTCTCTCTCTCCCCCACTCTCTCTCTCTCTCTCTCTCTCTCTCCCCCCCACTCTCTCTCTCTCTCTCTCTCTCTCTCCCCCACTCTCTCTCTCTCTCTCTCTCCCCCACTCTCTCTCTCTCTCTCTCTCTCCCCCACTCTCTCTCTCTCTCTCCCCCCCACTCTCCCACTCTCTCTCTCTCTCTCCCCCCCACTCTCCCCCTCTCTCTCTCTCTCTCTCTCTCCCCCACTCTCTCTCTCTCTCTCTCTCTCCCCCACTCTCTCTCTCTCCCCCCCCTTCTCCCCTCTCCCCTCTCGCTCTCCACCCCCCCCCTCCCTTCCCCCTTTTACTCTCTCTTTCCCCCCCCCCTCTCTCTCTCTCCCCGCTTTTCACTTTCTCGTTGACCGTTGCTGAGAGCAGGAGCAGCGCGTTGGACTCTGAACAGCTTCATGGCTTTCCAGAAGGCTTTAAAAAAAAAATCGGAATCCACCGGAAAATCACAAATCTGCCCGGAGTTCAGAAAGCGCCGTTCTGCTTCAGCACTTGTCAGCTGTGAAACTGACACTTGTGATTTTTTTTAAAAATGCCAGTCTGAAGAAGTCAATGGGAAATTTCTCATCCATTAAATTACCAGACACGGACCCCAAAATTGTTTACCATGGACACGTTGCCAACCCCGAGGGAGCACTCCTCTGCTCTTCACAGAATCACATAACTGTTACAGCACAGAAGGAGGCCATTCAGCCCATTGTGCCTGCACTGGCTCTCCAAATGAGCAATTCACCCAGTGCCATTCCCCTGCCTTCTCCCCATAACCCTGCACAGTCTTCCTTTTCAGACAAGTCTAATTGCCTCTTGAATGTCTCGATTGAACTTGCCTCCAGCACACTCTCATGCATTCCAGATCCTAACCACTCGCTGCATGAAATTTTTTTTCCTCATGATGTCATTGCTTCTTTTGCCAATTACCTTCAATTTGTGCCCTCTTGTTCTTGATCCTTTCAGGAGTGGGAATGGTTTTTCCCAATCTACTCTGTCCAGACCCCTCATGATTTTAACTATCTCAATCAAAGCTCCTCTCAACCTTCTCTTCTCCAAGGAAAACAGTCCCAACTTCTCCAATCTGTCTTTGTAGCTGAAGTTCCTCATCCCTGGAACCATTCCCATGAATCTTTTCTACAGTCTCTCCAAGCCTTCACATCTTTCCTCAAATGCTAGATGGAATACTCCATTTGAGGCCAAACCAGTGTTTTATACAAGTTTAACATAACCTCCTTGCTCTTGTACACTATGCCCCCATTAATAAAGCCTAGGACATTTATGCTTTATTAACCGCTCTTACAGAAATAGGGTCTTGGGATCCTTTACATCCACCTGAGAAAACAGGCAGGGCCTGAGTTTAAAATGCAGTCTGCAAGACAGCTGGCTGGATTTTATAAACTAGCCACCGAGATCGATGCCAAGCTTCAAGAACAGCGGCCGGCCAGTGTGGGCCGCATGCTGAAGGGCCGTCATGATTCCAAGCATGGTGGCAAATTTAAATAGCCGAGGTGGGCTGCACCACCCCGCACCCCCCCCCCCCCCCACCACCGATCATGTGGAGGGAGTGGGCTGTCCATTTTTAAAGGGCTGTTAGCCTGACCGGCTAATTTAAATGTTTAAAGAGAGAATGAATTAAATTAAGTAAAAACATTTAGTTTGTCCCTCTCCCACCCCTCCAATAACAATTAAATTAATTATTTGCCCTTTCCCCTGACAAATACTTAGCTTTACCATCTGACCTTTTCCCCCCAAACTGCATAAACTTTAAACTATAACCCTTCCCACCATCCTCTACATCTATGATGTTAGTTTGACCCCATCCCTCCTGCCCCCACACTCTGCGACACTGATAAACTTACCTCCTCCCCCCCTCCCTAGCAGTGTTGCGCCTCGTTTCCCCGGACGGGGATCCGAAGGCATGGAAATGCCAGCCACTGGGCCCACGATTGCAGCGGGACATCAGGAGGCAACGTAAGTTTATTTAAATGAATTATTTTAATTGATTTAAATATTCAAATTATGGTACCGTCGCCCAGCGGTGGGGCGGCCACCAAAGGGTGCCTCGCCACCTCTGGGAGGATCGGGGCGAGCCCTGCCAACGTCGAGGCAGACAAATCCCCAGGGCCTGATAATCGAAGTACCAGAGTACTAAAGGAAGTGGCCCTGGAAATAGTAGATGCATTGGTGGTCATCTTCCAAAATTCTATCGACTTTGGAGCAGTTCCTACAGATTGGAGGGTGGCAAATGTAACCCCATTATTTAAAAAAGGAGGGAGATGAAAAACAGGGAATTACTGACCAGTTAGCCTTACATCAGTAGTGGGGAAATTGCTAGAGTCTATTATAAAGGATGTGATAGCAGAACACCTAGAGAGCATAAACGGGATTAGGCAAAGTCAGCATGAGTTTAATAAACGGAAGTCATGCTTAACAAATCTACTGGAGTTTTTTGAGGATGTATTGAGTAGAATAGATAAGGGAGAAGCAGTGGCTGTGGTGTATTTGGATTTACAGCAGCCTTTTGATAAGCTCCCACATGAGAGGTTAGTGTGCAAAATTAAAGCACATGGGATTGGGGGTAATATACTAGAATGGAATGTTAATTGGTTGACAGACAGGAAACAGAGAGTAGGAATAAATGGATCTTTCTCTGGGTGGCAGGCAGTGACTAGTGGGGTACCACAGGGATCAGTGCTTGAGCCCCACCTATTCACAATATATATTAATGACTTGGGTGAAGGAACTAAATGTAACATTTCCAAATTTGCAGACGACACGAAGCTGGGGGAGAATGTGAGCTGTGAGGAGGATACAAAGAGGCTCCAATGTGATTTGGACAATTTGGGTGAGTGGGCAAATGCATGGCAGATGCAGTATAATGTGGAAAATGTGAGATTATCCACTTTGGTTGCAAAAACAGAAAGGCAGATTATTATCAGAATGGTGATAGATTGGGAAAGGGGGAGGTGTAACGAGACCTGTGTGTCCTTGTGCACCAGTCGCTGAAAGCAAGCATTCAGGTGCAGCAAGCAATTAGGAAGGTGAGTGGTATGTTGGCCTTCATTGCAAGAGGATTTGAGTACAGGAGCAAGGATGTCTTACTGCAGTTATACAGGGCCTTGGTGAGACCACATCTGGAGTATTGTGTGATGTTTTTGGTCTCCTTATCCGAGCAAGGATGTTCTTGCTATGAACGGAGTGCAAAGAAGATTTACTAGGCTGATTCCTGGGATGGCAGGATTGACATCTGAGGAGAGGTTGGGTCGAGTAGGCCTATATTTACTAGAGTTAGAAGACTGAGAGGATTATACAGGCTAGATGCAGGGAGGATGTTCCCGATGGCTGGGGAGTCCAGATCCAAGGGTCAGTCTCAGGATACGGGGAATGCCATTTAGAACCGAGATAAAGAGAAATTTCTTCACTGAAGGTGGTGAACCTATGGAATTCTCTACCACAGAAGGCAGTTGAGGCCAAGTCATTATTTATATTCAAGAAGGAGATAGATACATTTCTTAATGCCAAAGAGATCAAGGGATATGGGGAGAAAGCAGGAACAGGGTACTGAATTAGACGATCAGCCATGATCTTTTTTGAATGACGGAGCAGGCCCGAAGGGCCGAATGACCTACTCTTGCTCCTATTTTCTATGTTTCTATGTGGCGGGCCTCATCCGGGGCCATCTTCAGGCCCCACCCCGCCACAGATCCCAACATCGAGGGCTCCCTAAAATCCAGACCGGATCTCCAATAGCACAGCACTCCCTGAATATTACACAGGATGTGACAGCCTAGACTTTGTGGCCAGGTTTATGGAGTGAGACATAAACCCACAACCTTCTGATTTAGCTGGAGGCAAGATGCTACCCACCGAGCCATGGCTGACATCACTTATCAGTCATAGTTTGGTCATTTTACTCAGGCAACTGATGAAAGGGTTGATTTTAAAAGGGTTTATGGCCGTATTAAAATAGCACAGACAAAAATCTTTGAAAACAGGTCCAATAAAAATAACGCAAAAATGGAATTGAACCCATCAAGTTGCAACTATGCCACCGTGCTGCATCAGTTGTAGCTGTCACTGTAACTATTAACGGTGCCTAACAAGAGGACTGAGGACTGCAGTGTGAATGCTTAAAACACAAGAAGAACATAAGAACATAAGAAATAGGAGCAGGAGTAGGCCATTCAGCCCATCAAGCCTGCCCCGCCATTCAATAAGATCATGGCTGATCTGTCCCAGGCCTCAACTCCTCTTTTGGTTCTGCTCCGCCTAACCCTCGACTCCCCGAGATTTCAAAAATCTATCCACCTCTTCCTTAAATACGTTTAGTGACCTAGCCTCCACAACTCTCTGAGGCAGAGAATTCCAGAGATTTCCTTTGTGCTTAAACGGTGTTCATTCCTTCCCGTTCCCTCATCCTATTTATCACCCTGCATTGTCCAAGGCCATTTCTTACCCCTCTCCCTTTCCTCTTAGCACCCTGACCTTTCTTGCCTCTCTCCTCCCCATACCATACAAAATGCCAGCCCTGAGCTTTTAGTTTTAGTTATTTTAAAGCACTTGCAATGATCACACTCTATTTCTTCACTAGGCCTGGATGATAGGCTGAGGCTCTATATTTTGGTGGGATAGCATTGGAATGGGGCAGGCTAGCAAGCAATAGCTGCAGCAACAATAGTGGAATGGTGAGTTGCAGGCTTGGGAATAAGAAGTGTGGAGGTGTAGCAGTATTCGAGCAGTTGGCTAAAGCAGTGATGGGTGGGAAGGTTAGTTGATAGTGGCACGAACAAAGGAAGGCTTGATAAACCAATGAGTCAACGAACAAAGAACAGTACAGCACAGGAACAGGCCATTCGGCCCTCCAAGCCTGCGCCGATCTTGATGCCTGCCTAAACTAAAACCTACTGCACTTCCAGGGACCGTATCCCTCTATTCCCATCCTATTCATGTATTTGTCAAGATGCCTCTTAAACGTCATTATCATACCTGCTTCCACCACCTCCCCCGGCAGCAAGTTCCAGGCACTCACCACCCTCTGTGTAAAGAACTTGCCTCGCACATCCCCTCTAAACTTTGCCCCTCTCGCCTTAAACCTATGTCCCCTAGTAACTGACTCTTCCACCCTGGGAAAAAGCTTCTGACTATCCACTCTGTCCATGCCGCTCATAACTTTGTAAACCTCTATCATGTCGCCCCTCCACCTCCGTCGTTCCAGTGAAAACAATCCGAGGTTATCCAACCTGTCCTCATAGCTAATGCCCTCCAGACCAGGCAACATCCTGGTAAACCTCTTCTGTACCCTCTCCAAAGCCTTCACGTCCTTCTGGTAGTGTGGCGAACAGAATTGCACGCAATATTCTAAGTGTGGCCTAACTAAAGTTCTGTACATCTACAGCATGACTTGCCAATTTTTATACTCTATGCCCCGACCGATCAAGGCAAGCAAGCCGTATGCCTTCTTGACTACCTAATTCACCTGCGTTGCCACTTTCAGTGACCTGTGGACCTGTACGCCCAGATCTCTCTGCCTGTCAATACTCCGAAGGGTTCTGCCATTTACTGTATACTTCCCACCTGCATTAGACCTTCCAAAATGCATCACTTCACATTTGTCCGGATTAAACTCCATCTGCCATTTCTCCGCCCAAGTCTCCAACCGATCTGTGTCCTGCTGTATCCTCTGACAATCCTCATCACTATCCGCAACTCCACCAACCTTTGTGTTGTCCGCAAACTTACTAATCAGACCAGCTACATTTTCCTCCAAATCATATTTATATATACTACAAAGAGCAAAGGTCCCAGCTCTGATCCCTGCGGAACACCACTGGTAACATCCCTCCATTCAGAAAAGCACCCTCCCACTGCTACCCTCTGTCTTCTATGACTGAGCCAGTTCTGTATCCATCTTGCCAGCTCACCTCTGATCACCTTTTGTACCAGTCTGCCATGTGGGACCTTGTCAAAGGCTACACTGAAGTCCATATAGATAACATCCACTGCCCTTCCTTCATCAATAACCTTTGTCACTTCCTCAAAATACTCAATCAAATTAGTGAGACACGACCTCCCCTTCACAAAACCATGCTGCCTCTCGCTAATAAGTTTGTTTGTTTCCAAATGGGAGTAAATCCTGTCCCGAAGAATCCTCTCCAATAATTTCCCTACCACTGACGTAAGGCTCACCGGCCTATAATTTCCTGGATTATCCTTGCTATCCTTCTTAAACAAAGGAACAACATTGGCTATTCTCCAGTCCTCTGGGACCTCACCTGCAGCCAATGAGGATGCAAAGATTTCTGTCAAGGCCCCAGCAATTTCTTCCCTTGCCTCTCTTAGTATTCTGGGGTAGATCCCATCAGGCCCTGGAGACTTATCTACCTTAATGCTTTGCAAGACACCCAACACCTCCTCCTTTTTGATAATGAGATGACTGAGACTATCTACACTCCCTTCCCTCGGCTCATCATCCACCAAGTCCTTCTCTTTGGTGAATACTGATGCAAAGTACTCATTTCGTACCTCGTCCATTTCCTCTGGCTCCACACATAGATTCCCTTCTCTGTCCTTGAGTGGGACAACCCTTTCCCTAGTTACCCTCTTGCTCTTTATATATGTATAAAAAGCCTTGGGATTATCCTTAATCCTGTTTGCCATTTCCTCTGGCTCCACACATAGATTCCCTTCTCTGTTCTTGAGTGGGACAACCCTTTCCCTAGTAACCCTCTTGCTCTTTATATATGTATAAAAAGCCTTGGGATTATCCTTAATCCTGTTTGCCCATGACTTTTCATGACCCCTTTTAGCCCTCCTGACTCCTTGCTTAAGTTCCTTCCTACTGTCTTTATATTCCTCAAGGGATTCGTCTGTTCCTAGCCTTCCAGCCCTTACGAATGCTTCCTTTTTCTTTTTGACGAGGCTCACAATATCCCGCGTTATCCAAGGTTCCCGAATCTTGCCAAACTTATTCTTCTTCCTCACAGCAACATGCCAATCCTCTATTCTAATCAACTGACATTTGAAAGACTCCTACATGTCAGATGTTGATTTACCCTCAAACAGCCGCCCCCAATCTAAATTCTTCAGTTCCTGCCTAATATTGTTATAATTAGCCTTCCCCCAATTTAGCACCTTCACCCGAGGACTACTCTTAGCCTTATCCACAAGTACCTTAAAACTTATGTAATTATTAGAATTAGAATTAGAACATTACAGCGCAGTACAGGCCCTTCGGCCCTCGATGTTGCGCCGACCTGTGAAGCCATCTGACCTACACTATTCCATTTTCATCCATATGTCTATCCAATGACCACTTAAATGCCCTTAAAGTTGGCGAGTCAACTGTTCCCGAAATGCTCCCCCTACTGAAACTTCGACCACCTGGCCGGGCTCATTTCCCAATACCAGGTCCAGTACGGCCCCATCCCTAGTTGGACTATCTACATATTGTTTCAAGAAGCCCACCTGGATGCTCCTCACAAATTCTGCCCCATCCAAGCCCCTAGCACTAAGTGAGTCCCAGTCAATATAGGGGAAGTTAAAATCACCCACCACTACAACCCTGTTACCTTTACATCTTTCCAAAATCTGTCTACATATCTGCTCCTCTACCTCCCACTGGCTGTTGGGAGGCCTGTTGAAAACCCCCAACATCGTTACTGCACCCTTCCTATTCCTGAGCTCTACCCATATTGCCTCGCTGCACGACCCCTCCGAAGTGTTCTCCCGCAGTCCAGCTGTGATATTCTCCTTAACCAGTAATGCAACTCCCCCCACCCCTTATACATCCCCCTCTATCCCGCCTGAAGTTTCTAAAGCGTGGAACATTTAGCTGCCAATCCTGTCCTTCCCTCAACCAAGTCTCTGTAATAGCAACAACATCATAGTTCCTCATACTAATCCAAGCTCTAAGTTCATCTGCCTTACCTGTTATACTTCTCGCATTGAAACAAATGCACTTCAGACCACCAGTCCCGCTGTGCTCCGCAACATCTCCCTGCCTGCTCTTCCTCTTAGTCTTACTGGCCTTATTTACGAGTTCCCCCTCATTTATTTCACTTGCTGTCCTCCTGCTCTGGTTCCCACCCCCCTGCCACATTAGTTTAAACCCTCCCGAGTGATGCTAGCAAACCTCGCAGCCAGGATATTTGTGCCCCTCCAGTTTAGATGCAACCCGTCCTTCTTGTCCAGGTCCCATCTGTCCCTGAAGAGATCCCAATGGTCCAGATATCTGAAACCCTCCCTTCTACACCAGCTGTTCAGCCACATGTTTAGCTGCACTATCTTCCTATTTCTAGCCTCACTGGCACGTGGCACAGGGAGTAATCCCGAGATTACAACCCTTGAGGTCCTGTCTTTTAACTTTCTACCTAACTCCCTAAACTCTCCCTGCAGGATCTCGTCACTTTTCCTGCCTATGTCGTTGGTACCGATGTGTACCACAAGTTCACCCTCCCCCTTCAGAATGCCCCCTGTCCGTTCATTGACATCCTTGACCCTGGCACCAGGGAGGCAACAGACCATCCTGGAGTCTCTTTCACGTCCACAGAAGCGCCTATCTGTGCCCCTGACTATAGAGTCAAGGCTGGGAAGATCACAGCTCATGTTTCAGGACGTGCTAACCATTTTTCTGCAGAAGGAATCTGAAAATAGGTTTTATTGTTACTATTTTATTTGGATATAAAGTATATTCTCACAAGTTCCAAAAAGGGCATCTCGATGAAAGCTGACTAATATGCTGAATGGAAATTGTACTCCCTGGAGGTTAAATGATAAGCAACTTGTTAGTAAATCTGGGCAATCAGAAAGACAGCTCACACTGGTTGCATCGGAAAGCATGTGATCGCTATCTGTGAAGAGAGATATAAAAAGGGACAGAGGTGTTATTCGAAGGAGGCTGTAATTCAGCTGCTTGGGCAACATAAAGGCTGCGGGAAGGACGCAACACAAGACAGCAATTAGAAAATGAGTTTCAGTCCAGCAAGGTCATCCACTGAAGTGGGGTAGAATGGTGAATTCATTATTTTTGTGTTGTTATGCAGTTGAACTAAGTGAATCAATTCATTTCTGTAAATTCACACATTGTGAAATAAAGCAACTTCACATTTTTTAATCAAGCTTTGTTCATACCCCCTTGGCAAGAGTGGAGCAGCATGTTCAATTATATGACACACAAAAAAGCATTTCCCCACCCCCCCCCCCAAAATTGGTCTGGATTTTTAAATCTGGCTTTTCACCCCTCTCTCTCGAGGTCACGTGGTTTTTGTGTGAGGTGGAAAGTGCATATATTATGAATCACAGATACCATAGTTGTGTGGGACAGGCTGGGTGGGCAAGATTTTTTCCTCCCATTATTGTTTGTATATTTGTAGGTCATAAGGGAGTACTACTGTCACCCTCTAGGGTTTTAACATAGATTCACACAGTACTTACAGCACAGAAATAGGGCATGTGGAACAACAGGTCTATGTCGATGTTTACACTCCACATGAACCTCAGAGATGAGGAGATTTTTGTTTCTCTCAAAGTTGTGAGTCTTTCAAACTCTTTTCCCCAGAAAGCAGTGGAAGCAGGGTCATTGAATAATTTTAGGGCCGAGGTCGGTAAATTTGAGACCAACAAGGGAGTCAAAGGGTATTGGGGGGTAGGCGGGAAAGTGAAGTAGAGGCCACAAGCAGATCGGCCAATGGCCTACTCATGCTCCTAATTCGTATGCTCTTATGTTTGTAACCTTCTCCCACTCTTCTACATCTAACCCTATTAACATATCCTTCTATTCATCCTGCCTCATGTGTTTATCTAGCTTCCCCTTAAATTTACTCCTTCAGGGAGTAAGTTCCACATTCTAATCACTCTCTGGGAAAAGACATTTCTCCTGAATTCACGATTGGATTTATTCCTGACTATCTTATATTTATAACCTCTAATTCTGGAATTGCCCACAAGTGCAAACATTGAGCTGGATTTTATCTCGGCGACAGGGGTCCCGGCAACAGGCCGGAAGACGGGCTGCGAGTGAGGGCAACCCTGCCTCGGTCTTTATTGTATCCCTAGCCAAATTCAACAGTGGGCAGGTAATAAACTGTCAGGGTCCCAATCCCCTTTTCGGAACACGATCCCGCCCCAAGAGCTGCCAGCCAATCAGAGGGCTGGCAGCTCAGCAGTACCAGGCGTGCCACTGGAAGCGATGGCCACTGCTGATATTGCAGGAGGTCCAAGACTAGGAGCGCCACTGCAGCCCCGGATTGCAGGTAATTTGGTGGGGGTGGGTGGGGGTGCTCACCAGGGCCAGTCAGGCAGGCCCTGGCAAGGGCGGTGGGGGGTTGGATGCTGAGGGCAGACAGGTTGGTGTTGGCGCAGGGGCGGCCCTTGCTGCAGGGGCCCTCTGTGGACCACAGATTGCCCAAGCAGGAGGGTCCCCCAGTCCACTGAGAGGCCACCTGGTTTTACTGAACGGCCTCCCACATGGCTGAGCTCCCCGGCTCCACCTCTGCCGCCGGTTAAGTGCCAGCTGCGGTGGGAAGAGGCCTTTAAGTGACCATTATTTGGCCACTTGAGGGCCTCAATTGGCTTCTGGATGAGAAGACCATCCTCAGCCTTCCCCAGCCCTGACAAAATTGAATGGCATCGCGAAGGTGCCTGGCACTCCATCCCCCACCTTCCCTTGCTATTTAAAAAGATTCTCGCTTCCCTGTCTGATCCTAGAGGGCTGATAAAATTCATCCCATCTTTGTCTACCCTATCAAACCCTTTCATAATCATAAAGACCTCTATCAGGATACCTGTTAGCCTTCTCTTTTCTAAAAAAAAAACGAGCCCTAGTCTGTTCAACCGTTCCTGATAGGTATAACTTCTCAGGTCTGCATGTGAATCATTTTATTGGGTCTCCTCGATTTGTTTCTATTTATAATATAGAGAACATAAATATTCACTGTACTCCAAGTGTGGCCTAACCAAGGTTCTATACCAGTTCAACGTAACATATGCTATTGCACAAATAGATGCTGGGCAGCATGAGTTAAAATGTGCAACCGATCCAATCTTGTCGTCTGACAGAAGCAGGAGTTGACCGTTCGATATAAGGTACAAGATTTTTAAGAGGTGAATTTGGGATCCGCAATCTCACTAAGTAGCTGTTTCGTCTAGAAGGTTCAGTTGGAGAAGTGGATCAATAATCTTGTAGTCCTATTTACAATCCACATTCCTCCTGGAGTCTGGAATCACTTTTTTCATAAAGAAAGATATGCCTTTGACTTTTAATTGATCTTGGCTTTAATTTCCTCACGGCAAGAGAGCAAAAAGGACCTTTGTTCCTGTGATGTACTTTTCTATTTGTCATGTTCATTTTTTTTTAATCACTGTTGCCTTGTTTTTACCTCTGCAACCCAGCAGCACCCCCAAGAGCTTCTGTCTTTCTCTTTCCTTCACTCAGTAAATCTTCCAGTATTGTAGCACATAGTGCCACTCATGAGGACTTTAATAAATTGTCTCTCTCGTACCAGTAGGAGGTTTAGTTCAGCTACACTTCTAAAGAGAGACGAAACATCGTTTTCCGGCAGTGGCTCATCGAAACTTTGATGAGGCCTTCCAAACGAGCAATGAAATTGCCCTCTAGTATTTCTAATTTCTCACATCAAAAGGCAGCTTCATTAGAGGGAGATGCATTATCTGTAGAAACCATCTACTGAACATAATCCATCCACCACTGAGGTAATGGACTTGCTGTTATCTCCCTGGGATATTGTACAGTGGATGAAGTTCATACCACAGTCTCATCATGTCTTTTACAAGAATCTCATAAAGCAAGCTATTATTCTTCACTGCAGACCCTCTGGCCCCAGAATTACTTTTATTTTTACTGTGACCTGTTTAATAACAGGGCATTCTAGCAGGTTGTTTGTCACCACGGAGCCTTTGTATTGAAAAGGAAAAGGAAAGGCTTACATTTACAGAGAAAGGCTTGGATTTATACAGAGATTGCAGTACTGAGGGAGCACTGCACTCTCGGAGGTGCCATCTTTCCGATGAAACATTAAACCCAGTTCCTCTCAGGCAGATGCAACAGACCTCAGGGCATGATTCTAAGGAAGAACGAAGGAGTTATCCCCGTTGTCCTGGCCAATATTTATTCCTCAATCAATAGCACTCAAAACAGATTATCTGTCTATTTATCTCATTGCTCTTTGTGGAACCTTGCAAATTGGTTGTTGCTTTTCCTACATTACCACAGTGACCACACTTGGCTGTAAAGCACTTTGGGATGTCTTGTGGTTGTGAAAGGTGTTATATTGATGAAAGTTCTTTTCTTCTATTAACTTTGCAATTATTTATTAGTATTCACTGGGATCATTTTCGGAAAATGTAAAATTCAGCATCTTGTGTCTGCTTCATGCTGACATTGGGCTGCATTTGATCATGGCAATGGGGGTCCTGGCAATGGGCCAGAAGGCAAGGGGAGACCCTGCCTCGGATCCCCATCAGACCCCTGAAGCCATTTGATGGCAGGCAATTAACTGCCCGCCGTCGGGGATGCCATCCCTTTAAGGGACGAGCTCCAGTCTCCAGAGCTGCCAGCCAATCAAAGTCGGCAATGCCACTGGGCGCAGTGGTAACTGCCAGTATTGCAGGAGGCCCTGCAGCATCAAGGACATCCAGAGACCCCGGAAAAGGTGAGTGAGGTCAGGGTCGCTGGGGCAATTCAGGCAGAGCCCAGTGATAGGATGGGGGACTGGTTGATGAGGGTGGCGTTGTTAAGGTTGGAGGTGTGTCTTCCTGTGGGGGCGGGGTGGGGCAATGATAGCTGCCAGGGGAGCTGTCCGTGGGCTCTGGATTGCCCCAAAAGGAGGATTACCTGACCCTGCTAGGAGGCTGCCAGCCTTTAACTTGTGGCATCTCCACATGGCAGCAGGCCCCTCCACCCTCCACAAAATTGAGGTGGAGGCGAGAGTGGCCTTCCCCATCCTGGACAAATTGGCAGGGGGCCCGAACAATGTCAAGAACAGCACCCCCTGCCATTTTGTTGAACCACCCACGCCCCCGCGCCTCATGCCCATCTCCAAAGGGCAGAACAAAATTCTGCCCATTAATTTTATTGAGTCTAAATGAGTATATTTTTATCTTCAGTAAAGGCTGCTATAAGCTGTCAATTTTCAGAACTATGTAATCAATAAAAAGTAGTAACTTTATACACTGTTTTTCTCTTGTTGCACCATTTATCAACACAGGAGCTGAGGCATTCTAAGGGAGACCTTTTTACAGATCTGGGGCAGGGATGGAACCTGTTCCTTCCTCTGCCCTCATGGATTCACCCCTGACCTCATCCCGGTGTCAAAGGCATTTTGTTATGGCTCCAGGAGCCTGCACCATTTACAGTGTCACTGAGGTGCCCACTTTGATGGGAAGGAAGGGAATTTTTAGCATGGTACACTTTCTACAGTGGTCAGCCGGCCTTTTAGGGCTGGGTTTTGGGTTGGGACTCCGACATTGGGGTCAAATGGGGATTACAAGCCCGCACCGTGTGGAGATCAGTCACCCAGCAGTGATTTTCCCTGAAGCGGCCATTCAGCGGGCTTTCCATTCAGTTAATGATGACAGGGCGGCTCTTGAAGCTGGAGGGCCAATAGGAGGCCCTTCAGCTTGGAAGGAGCTGCAGCCTATGGTTGCAGCTAAGGGAGAGAGAGGGTGCCCCCATCTTGAGGCTCCCTCTCTCTAATGTTTAAAACTTTAAATTAAAAAATGCCCTCAGCAGCCGGGCCACCACTATGGAGGGGGAGCTCCTGCGCAGGGCAGACTGCTGCCGCAGCTGTGGCAAGGCAGGCAGGGAAGGCCTCAAAGCCTGCCTGGAGTGGTGCCTCCCCAATACATCAGGAGGCCCGGAGGCCAGTCTCTGATAGTAGGCCTTATTTGGCATTCAACCCCCTTAACTGGGTACGCACCACTTGATACTTCACAGAAGAAGGCCATTAGGTCACTTTGCCTGTGTCCGCTCTTTGCATAGCTATCTAATTAATCTCACTCCCTTGCTCTTGCCCCATAGCCCTGTAATAGGTTTCAATACAGAGAGCAGTGGCAAGGAGACGGTAGAATAGTAGTAATGTCGCTGAACTAGTAATCCACAGGCCCAGGCTAATGTACTGGGGACACAGGTTCAAATCCTATCACAGCAGCTGATGTAATTTAAGGTCAATTAACAAAAAGGCTGGAAATTAAAACTAGTCACAGTAATGGTGCCATGAAATGATCATTGATTGTTGTAAAAACCCATCTGGTTCACTAATGTCCTTTAGGAAAGGAAATCTGCTGTTCTTACCCTGCCTGGGCTACAGGTGACTCCAGACCCACAGCAATGGGGTTGACTCTTAACTGCCCTCTGAAATGGCCTAGCAAGCCACCCAGTTGACAAGGGAAATTAGGGATGGGCAACAAATGTTGGCCTTGCCAGCAATGCCCACATCCCATGAAAGAATTTTTTAAAAATCCAAATCTCTTTTGAATGTTACCATTGATGTAGTTCATTCGTTTGCCTGCTGCCAGTATGTTTCACCTTGTCCCACTCCCAGTGGAGTTTCTGATGGGCAGATCAAAGAGGCAAAGGATCAAAATAACCAGGCCTTATACCAAATTCCAACCCTATCTCCCCTGATCTTGGCATCTTTTCACTCTTGTGCCAACGGGAAAGACTGCTTGGCCTAACAAATGGAGCCCATTTTGGAACAGAATGCAACACATTGGCTGGAATATTATGGTGGGCGGACGGGAGCCGATCTCTGACGTAAAAGCTGGTGGCGAACTGGCTTCCGTCTCGCCTGGGGATCCGTTCCATATTTTACGGGTCCCCAGGCTTTAATTGTGCCGAGGCAGGACTTCCACCCGCTTTGAGGTAGGAAGTCCCGCCTCATTAAGCGGCCAGTCAATCAGCCGGCCAACACCACTTACTCCTAGCAGCGCCACCGGGAGCGATGGCCACTGCTGGGACTGCGGCCGAGCTGAAGATAGAAGAAGACGTGGAGCCGGGAGGCGAGATATGTTTTGGTTGCCTCGCCGGGGGTACTCGGCCGGGCCTCAGCGAGGCAAGGATGGTCAGTTGGGGGGAAGGGGAGGCCTGTTGGGTGCTGGGGGTAGTTGGGATAGTGAGGGCAGCCCCCCATCGGGCACCCTGTGCCTGATGAGCAGGGCCCTCCCCCCGGGATGATCGGCAGCCCCCTGATTTTCCCAGGCGGCTTTCCCAGATCCAGGATGCCCGCTTGCCATGCGTAAAACCTGCGTGGAGGTGGACGAAGGACCTTAAGTGGCCGTTAAGTGGCCACTTAAGGGCCTTGATTAGCCTGGGGCATGTGGACTGTTTTTCACCCCCCACCCGCCCTACGTAAAGGGCGGCGGAGGCGGGACCGGGTCGGGAAAGCCTCCCAGAGCCTCCCACTCCATTTTACGCCACCCCCCGGTCACCATCCCGCTCGTTGGGGTGGCGTAAAATTCGTCCATTGTATCAATATCTTAACCAAAGTTTCATGATTATTTCATTTTCATTTTGAGTCTTTTTGGATCATGACTAATGGTTTGGCATCCGTTTGTTTGACATTATTTTCAGAAATTTGGAAATTTGTTCTTATGAAATTCCTTTGCAATTGACTGGTTTCCTATTAAAAAGAGAATTTTGATTAAGCAGTTTTGTTCAAGGTGAGACGTTTAAGAATCATGGAGCTGGAATTTCAACATGGAGTCGGGAACCTGATGCCAGGATAATTTCTGGCTCCCGACTCCGCACCTCAACTGTGTCACTAATGTGATGCTATTTAGATATGTTAATGCCCTAATTGGGCAGGAGCTGAGGTCTGTGGCCAATTAGTGATGCCGAGCATCTCCAGGAGGCAGGAGCTGCCTGCAGATCGCGAGTGGCAAAGGCAGACAGCAGCCATGATGGGGCCTGCCGCTGCCTTGGCGAAGATAGCAGGCCGCTCCTTGGAGGGAAAAAGATGACGTTGCTGAAAGATCCAAATATGAGATAATGCCCTTGATCTGGCTAAAGATCACTGAGGGTACCATCATTTTTAATTTATAAAAATAGCTTCCCTTCGCCCCGCTTTGAACATGACAGCTGTGCACTAATGTGCGCCAGACTGTTTGGGTTCTTTTCTTTTATTCATTCATGGGATGTGGGCATTGCTGGCCAGGCCAGCATTTATTACCCATCCCTAATTGCCCTTGAATCCAAATTGGAATTCAAATTGAAAATTGCAATCCTGACCTCTCCGGCCTCTTAACAAGTTCCTCTAGGAGCTTCGCGGGCTGTTAGTTGGAGGTGAGCAGTTCCCCATTCCCTACCCCCACTTTCACTTCAAAAATTGGAGTCTGTCCCCGAGGCGTCAGGATCCAGAGATGCCCTCCAGGACCGCAATGGTTTCTCATATAGAAAAAACACTTCACTTTCCTTTCTTCAGCCTGGACTATATTTCATAGCAAAAGCTTTTGTATGTTTTTAACTCCTGCACCCAGATGATGGTTTCACCATGTGGAACAGGCTAGAGGGGCTGAATAGCCTACTCCCGTTCCTGTATGAATCCTGTCACAGATAGAGAATATCAGGCACTCACGTGAGAGCTAAAGAGCCAGCATGCTTTTGAAAGGTAATGGTAGGAATCATAGTCATTTATTCAACATATCCTTTAAAGGGATCAAATATCTATCACATTTCACACTTAACATATTCATTCAAATGATTATAAACACATCACTGTCAATGTTGGCACATATATCAATTAAGTAACTGCTGTCAATTATAGTTAAACATGAGTATGGATGCTTTAGTGACTATGATATTAGACTAGCGACTCAAGGGTTTTGAGTTCAAATCCCACCATAGCCAGTTGTGAAAATAAATTCAATAAATGCTGATAAACACTAACGGTTTGTTATCAAAACCCAATTGATTCAGTTATTCTTCAGGAAATGGAACCTATTACCCTAACCTGACCCACACATGACTCTAATCCTAAAATATGTGGTTAACCCTTAATGCCCTCAGGATAACAAGGAATAGGCAACAAATGCTTCCATACTCGTGTTACCCAAATCCCAAAATATAGACTAAAATTGAACTTATTTTGATTGCAAATAGATTAAGGTCTCTTTCAAAGGAAAGATTCTTGGACAGTCAAGTTAATAAGAATTTGTAGGTCAGGAGAGACTTCTGTACGTAGAGAGTGTTTAGAATATGGAACGTGCTACTGCAAGGACTAATTGAGGCAGATAAGGGAGCAAGGACGAGAAGGTATGCAGATAGGGTGAGACAAAAAGAAGTGAGAAGAGGCTTGTGTGCAACATGGCCCAATTGGACCGAATGACCTGTTTCTGTGCTAATTGATGCATTCATTCGGGGCACCATACGGACTCCTGCCGATATCAGTATCTCTCTATTTCTTAAATAATACCTGATTTTTGCCACACTAACCTACCCAAAGCCCATTCCACATGCTGATCACTCTAGGTGTCATAGTTCCTAAATTTGCTTTCTGTCAATTTGAACCTTGGTCTGAATGACACACTTTACTTGAAACAAAATTCTCAATTTAGCTTTTCACACACTTACTGTCTGAATGAATTTTAGTCCTGGAGGACTTGGATGTGCAAATGCTATGTGCCCAGTATTTCGGAAATGGGGAATGGTTCAAAATCAGGTACTTGACCTGAAGAGGAGACAGACATTTGGGCAAGCATCTGGATACAGTTGTTGTCCAGCCTATGTGCTTGCCATCAGAAATTCTAATTGTGAAGAGAGGGGTGGGAGGTGGTTTGAAAAGCTTCCTTCCTGCTACCTTTATGTCCTGCACAGATATAGAATATTATCGCACAGAAGAAAGCCTTTTGGCCCATTGTGAACAAAGAACAAAGAACAGTACAGCACAGGAACAGGCCATTCGGCCCTCCAAGCCTGCGCTGATCTTGATACCTGCCCAAACTAACACCTTCTGCACTTCCGGGGCCCATATCCCTCTATTCCCTTCCTATTCATATATTTGTCAAGATGTCTCTTAAACGTCGCTATTGTATCTGCTTCCACCACCTCCCCTGGCAGCAAGTTCCAGGCACTCACCACCCTCTGTGTAAAAAAAACTTGCCTCGCACATCCCCTCTAAACTTTGCCCCTCGCACCTTAAACCTATGTTCCCTCGTAACTGACTCTTCCACCCTAGGAAAAAGCTTCTGACTATCCACTCTGTCCATGCCGCTCATAACTTTGTAAACCTCCATCATGTCGCCCCTCCACCTCCGTCGTTCCAGTGATAATAATCCGAGTTTTTCCAACCTCTCCTCATAGCTAATGCCCTCCAGACCAGGCAACATCCTGGTAAACCTCCTCTGTACCCTCTCCAAAGCCTCCACGTCCTTCTGGTAGTGTGGTGACCAGAATTGCACGCAGTATTCTAAGTGTGGCCTAACTAAGGTGCTGTACAGCTGCAACATGACTTGCCAATTTTTATACTCTATGCTCTGACCGATGAAGGCAAGTATGCCGTATGCCTTCTTGACTACCTTGTCCACCTGCGTTGCCACTTTCAGTGACCTGTGGACCTGTACGTCCAGATCTCTCTGCCTGTCAATACTCCTAAGGGTTCTGCCATTTACTGTATACCTCCCACCTGCATTAGACCTTCCAAAATGCATTACCTCACATTTGTCCAGATTAAACTCCATCTGCCATTTCTCCGCCCAAGTCTCCAACCGATCTATATCCTGCTGTATCCTCTGACAATCCTCATCATTATCCGCAACTCCACCAACCTTTGTGTCGTCCGCAAACTTACTAATCAGACCAGTTACATTTTCCTCCAAATCATTTATATATACTACAAATAGCAAAGGTCCCAGCACTGATCCCTGCGGAACACCACTGGTCATATCCCTCCATTCAGAAAAAGGCCCATCCACTGATACCCTCTGTCTTCTATGACCGAGCCAGTTCTGTATCCATCTTGCCAGCTCACCTCTGATCCCATGTGACTTCACCTTTTGTACCAGTCTGCATTGCGGGACCTTGTCAAAGGCTTTACTAAAGTCCATATAGATAACATCCACTGCCCTTCCTTCATCGATCATCTTCGTCACTTCCTCAAAAAACTCAATCAAATTAGTAAGACACGACCTCCCCTTCACAAAACCATGCTGTCTCTTGCTAATAAGTTCGTTTGTTTCCAAGTGGGAGTAAATCCTGTCCCGAATAATCCTCTCTAATAGTTTCCCTAACACTGACGTAAGGCTCATCGGCCTATAATTTCCTGGATTATCCTTGCCACCCTTCTTAAACAAAGGAACAACATTGGCTATTCTCCAGTCCTCTGGGACCTCACCTGTAGCCAGTGAGGATGCAAAGATTTCTGTCAAGGCCCCAGCAATTTCCTCCCCTGCCTCCCTCAGTATTCTAGGGTAGATCCCATCAGGCCCTGGGGACTTATCTACCTTAATGCTTTGCAAGACACCCAACACCACCTCCTTTTTGATAATGAGATGACTGAGACTATCTGCACTCCTTTCCCTCGGCTCATCACCCACCAAGTCCTTCTCTTTGGTGAACACTGATGCAAAGTACTCATTTAGCACCTCGCCCATTTCCTCTGCCTCCACGCATAGATTCCCATCTCTGTCCTTGAGTGGGCCAACCCTTTCCCTGGTTACCTTCTTACTCTTTTATATACATATAAAAAGCCTTGGGATTTTACTTAATCCTGTGCTGGGGTCAGCTCTTTGAATAGACCTATCGCCACTCTGCTCTTTCCCCGTAGCCCTTTTGAAACTTACTATTGAATCTGCTTCTGCTGCCCTTTCAGGCTGTGCATTCCAGATCATTACAAGGGTCTGCATAAAAGGAAAATTCTCCTCATCTCCCTTCTGCATTGCTGATACTAATTGCCTTGCTTTAAACAATTCAGATCTGGGTTGTCTTCCTTGGTGATGCTTTTAAAAGACTCCTTCCATCAAGATTATTGAGTTCATTGGAGAATCCAAGTTTGAAGTTATGCGTTGCAGAAACAAAGTTAAAACTAATTACTGCAAGTGATACAACTCAGTGTTTGAAAAAAAAAATCTCCTCATCTCCTCCCTGGCTCTTTTGCCGATTATCTTAAATATATTGCGGTATGTTTTGGGGTGTGGGGTTGGGGGGGGTGATGTTTCCTGGAATGCCACCCAGCAGATCAACTGATAGATCCAATGGATCTCATGCCTGAAGTGATCAGGTGAGGGTTCAGTTCTTGACTTTACAAAGGTCCCACAGATGTGCAGGGTAACCTATTATAAGAACGATATCGAGACATTGAGAAGGCGCAGCTAAGATGGAACCAGAACAGAGACGATATACTTATCGGAAAGGACTGAACTGGCTGGGCCTCCTTTCCTTAGAAAAGAGAAAGCTGAGAGGCTGCCTGATAGACTCCTTCAAGATTATGAAAGAGTTTGATAGGGTACATCGAGAAAATATTCCACTTGCTGGAAAGTCCAACTACAGGTCATAAATGTAAGATAATCACTAGTAAATGCAATAGGAAATTCAGGAGAAACTTCTTTACTCAATGACTGGTCAGAATGTGTAACGTGCTGCCACGGGGAGTAGTTGAGTGAATTGTATCGATGCATTAAAGGGAAATTTCGATAAGCACATGAGGGAGCAAGAAATAGAAGGGTTAAAGGAGATAGGGTGGGACGAGGATTGTGTAGAACATAAACACTGGCATAGACCAGCTGAGCCTAGTGGTCTGTTTCTGTTTTGTGCACTCAATGGGCTGGATTTTACGTTCCGGCGGTGGGCGAGAAAAATGTGCAAGCCACACACCGCCGTGATCTAGCAAGCGGTGGCTCACTCTAATACACCGGTTGGGCACCCCCCACCCCCCCACAATCACATGGTGGGGATGGGCTCTGTGACACGGGCAACGGCGTCAGCTGTGTTTTTGCAGGCGCTGGCACCAGTGTTAAAGGGCTGCCAGACTTGCTGCAAAATTTGAATATTTAAAGCCATACCTGCCCCCAGTGCATCGCAAATAATATATTGCCCCTTCACCACCCACCCACCCCCAAAGAGATCACTTAAATGAAATAGTTGCCCACTCCCCCGCCAAAACCCCTACATTGTTGATTTGACCTCTCCACCCCCACCAACCGTTCAAAGTAAAGAGGTCACCCCTCCCCCCTCCCCTACACTACACATGCTAATTGGATCCCGTTCCCCCCCCCCCCACCCCCACGCTAAAAATCCTAACTACCCCTCTTCCCCACCTCGGGGAACTTTGCCTGGACGAGAAAGTGAAAGCACGTGAGTGCTGGCCGCCGCAGGCAAGATCGCGGACAGCTGGTAAGATTGCGGGGAGTTACATTTAAATGTATTCATGCTCTTTATTTAAATATTTAAATATCCTGTCGCCAAGTGGTGGGCGGGCCTCACAGAGCCTCGCCATCCCCGGGAAGAACGGACCCGGCCCTCTAGGCTCGGGGAACATGGCAGGTTGCTGCCGGTACGATCTTTTGGTTCCTCCCCACCCCCAACTGCCCACCGCCATGGATCCCGACGGCGGGAGCTCAGCAAATCTCAGCCCAATATATTTCAATGCAACTACATTCAGTTCTAAAGGGGTCAATATCAGGCTGTGGAATAATTAAAATTTTGATGTTACATCTTCAGTCTGTTCGGGGTCTTGGGATCTTTGTGCTTAACAATTTGGTGGCCCTGTAGTGCCTTTACAGACATGAACCAACAGTCCAAATTAATCAGTCCTCAGCCACTACAGCAGCATGCTAAATAAAATCATAAAATAGTACAGCACACAAAGGAGGCCATTTGGCCCATCGTATCTGTGCCGTCTACTTGAATGAGCTATCCGATTAGTCCTACTATACTTGCTCTTTCTCCATTGTCCTGCCATTTTTTTCTCCCATTTCAAGTATTTATCCAATTCCCTTTTGAAAGTTACTATTCAATCTGCTTCCACTGCACTTTCAGGCAGCGCATTCCAGATCACAACAACTCACTGCATAAAGAACATTCTCACCTCCCTACTGACATTTTTTTGCCAATTCTTTTAACTTTGTGTCTTTGGTATCCTGCATTCTACCCTATCAAAATCCCTCATAATTTTAAAGTCTTTTATTAAATCTCTGCTTAACCTTTCCTGCTCCAATCCCAGTTTCTCTAAGCCCTCCACATAACTAAAGTCCCTCAGTAGCAATACTATTCTAGTAAATCTCTTCTGCACCCTCTCTCGGTCCCTTCTTAACCGTGCCCAGAATCTGACACAACACTGCTTTAGAGAGTTTTATAGCATAATCTGCCTGCTTTTTCGCTCAATGCCTCTATTTATAAAGCCAAGGATCCCGTATGTTTTTTTTTTAACAACTTTATAATTGCTTGACATAGCTACTACAACACTATGTTGAGACCATTAACTTTAAAAAAAAAGAGACATGAATCTCCCAATGACCAATTAAAGAATCTCACAACAAGATTTTGTGGTTTAAGACTTTTACTATAACAACTAAACTGAAAATCAACATTAGCTAAACAATACTTAGTAGGTAGCTAATATACTAATTACAGAGTAAAGTATTTCCAATTAATTTATCAACACACTCGAAAACCCTACACCATATTTATACGTTACACGGTGCTCTCAGTAAAAAGATATCCTTGCAGTTGAAAGTCCCAAATTCCTCCCATTTCTGTGAGGAGCTGTCTTGTGAGGAAAGGTTGGACAGACTGGGTTTGTTTTCACTGGAGTTTAGAAGAGTGAGGGGAGACTTGATTGAAGTTTATAAGATCCTGAACAGTCTTGAGAAGCTGGATGTGGAAAGGATGTTTCCTCTTGTGGGTGATTCCAAAACTAGGGGGCACTGTTTTTAAAATTAGGGGTCACCCTTTTAGGGCAGAGATGAGGAGAAATTTTTTTTTCTCTGAGGGTTGTGCGACTTTGGAATTCTCTGCCTCAGAGGCTGGTGCAGGCGGCGCCATTGAATGTTTTTAAGTCAGAGGTAGATAGAATCTTGTTAGGCAAGGGAATCAAAGGTTATCGGGGATAGATGGGAGTGTGGCATTCGAGACACAAACAGATCACCATGGTCTTATTGAATGGCAGAACAGCTTCAAGGGGCCGAATGGCCTACTTCTGCTCCTAATTCATATGTTCATATTTGCAGTAGGTTGGATCTCCCAGTCCTTTTTCAAGTTAAAATGTCCTTTTCGCTCACTTCTTCCGTGCACATTTGACTGTATTTCCATTCATTTGGCAATCTCTGGTGACCCTGTTGTTCTTCTCTGCAAACCTCAACTTTTGAACCCAAATTCAAATCTTAGGAGCCTTTTGCTAAATCGGTGATCTGAGAGCAGCTGTTTTCTCAGAAACAGCAATTGGTCCCTCTCTCTCTCTTCAGGCTGTGTAGCAGCTGCTGGTCCTTGTTTCTTCCTTTCAGTCTACAGACCGAGGAACCTGTCGAATTTATCCAGATTAAATGTCAATAGGCATTTGCCCAAGTCTAATCACAGCAAAGTCACCTGGGCCTTCCTTTAAAAGTTGCATCTCGAATTTGCATTTGAGAGCCTCTGGCTCCCTGTTTACAATTTGAGAGTCTGGGAGAGTGAAATCCATTTGTCCTTTAGGTGTTACAACCTTGCACCCTGCTTTCAAAAGGGTCTTTGATCTGGGTTTCTTCTTGTCCTGGCTTGTCTCTGGGCAGAGTTTGTGTGAGGTCACATGTTTTCTCCAAATGTCCATTTTACACGGCATTAAAGATCAGAGTTTTTTAAAAACATATCCAAACTACAAAGTCCAGCATTTATAACAACTACAGCATGTATAGATGAGGCCAGGATTGATGGGAGATCTTTTTGGCATCTAGAGTAGGGCAGAACTTCCAACTTCCCCTTGGATTGACCTTTGACCCGAGCATATTTCCGAGAATCGGGCCTTTTGGTTAGGTGCCAACACGATTTAGTGTTGGACAGGCACCGATTGGAACCTGACAATCCAGTTCTTCTTTATGCTGCAAGGCTGAATCCAGCTTTTTATGTTTCAACACCACCACCCCACCACATCCTCACCAAGTCCCTCAGAAATGACGGTGAGCCAATGATGCCCAGGTGTGCCTGCTGGTCTGTGTTGCTTGGGCACAAATAATGTAAATCCTGTTGGGCAAAAAAAGGGTCAGAGACCCAGGGAAACTGGGCATCACCCTGAATTCTGCCCCCATCTGGATAATGGCATCTTAGAGCACCCTCCACCTACCCCACCCCAACCTGTGCCCTGCCACTCGACATTTCACACCTCGAGTCTCTTTGTAATGAGCAGTGAAATATTACCCATTGGCCTTATAGTACCTGCAGGTCTACTTTTCAAAATTGCAGTATTGAATTGGGCAAGTCTGCCATCTGCTGAGGTCCACCACTGCACCTGGAAGTAGTTGTTAAAAGTGTCTAGAATTGACCTCAGTGACCCTAGGAACTGAACAGAGGGGAGCGAGGATCAACCATGTTTCCTGTTCCTCATTACAGCCTGATTACAGCCAACTGCCCATCCACCTTTCTCCTTGGATAAGTTTGGCAAGTTTCGGGATATTGTGAGCCTAGTCAAAAAGAAAGAGGAAGCATTTGTAAGGGCTGGACGGCTAGGAACAGACGAAGCACTTGAGGTTTATAAAGACAGGAGGAAGGAACTTAAGCAAGGAGTCAGGAGGGCTAAAAGGGGTGATGAAAAGTCATTGGCAAACAGGATTAAGGAAAATCCCAAGGCTTTTTACACGTATATAAAGAGCAAGAGGGTAACCAGGGAAAGGGTTGGCCCACTCAAGGACAGAGAAGGGAATCTACATGTGGAACCAGAGGAAATGGGCGAGGTGCTAAATGAGTAGTTTGCATCAGTATTTACCAAAGAGAAGGACTTGGTGGATGATGAGCCTAGGGAAGGGAGTGTAGATAGTCTCAGTCATCTCATTATCAAAAAGGAGGAGGTGTTGGGTGTCTTGCAAAGCATTAAGGTCGATAGGTCCCCAGGGCCTGATGGGATCTATCCCAGAATACTGAGGGAGGCAAGGGAAGAAATTGCTGGGGCCTTGACAGAAATCTTTGCATCCTCATTGGCTACAGGTGAGGTCCCAGAGGATTGGAGAATAGCCAATGTTGTTCCTTTGTTTAAGAAGGGTAGCAAGGATAATCCAGGAAATTATAGGCCGGTGAGCCTTACGTCAGTGGTAGGGAAACTATTAGAGAGGATTCTTCGGGACAGGATTTACTCCCATTTGGAAGCAAACAAACGTATTAGCGAGAGGCAGCATGGTTTTGTGAAGGGGAGGTCGTGTCTTACTAATTTGATTGAGTTTTTTGAGGAAGTGACAGATGATTGATGAAGGAAGGGCAGTGGATGTTATCTATATGGACTTTAGTAAAGCCTTTGACAAGGTCCCACATGGCAGACTGGTACAAAAGGTGAAGTCACACGGGATCAGAGGTGAGCTGGCAAGATGGATACAGAACTGGCTCGGTCATAGGAGACAGAGGGTAGCAGTGGAAGGGCGCTTTTCTGAATGAAGGGCTGTGACTAGTGGTGTTCCGCAGGGATCACTGCTGGGACCTTTGCTGTTTGTAGTATATATAAATGATTTGGAGGAAAATGTAGCTGGTCTGATTAGTAAGTTTACGGAGGACACAAAGGTTGGTGGAACTGCGGATAGTGTTGAGGATTGTCAGAGGATACAGCAGGATATAGATTGGTTGGAGACTTGGGCCGAGAAATGACAGATGGAGTTTAATCCGGACAAATGTGAGGTAATGCATTTTGGAAGGTCTAATACAGGTGGGAAGTATACAGTAAATGGCAGAACCCTTAGGAGTATTGACAGGCAGAGAGATCTGGGCGTACAGATCCACAGGTCACTGAAAGTGGCAACGCAGGTGGATAAGGTAGTCAAGAAGGCATACGGCATGCTTGCCTTCATCGGTCGGGGCATAGAGTATAAAAATTGGCAAATCATGCTGCAGCTGTACAGAACTTTAGTTAGGCCACACTTAGAATATTGCGTGCAATTCTGGTCGCCACACTACCGGAAGGATGTGGAGGTTTTGGAGAGGGTACAGAAGAGGTTTACCAGGATGTTGCCTGGTCTGGAGGGCATTAACTATGAGGAGAGGTTGGATAACTTCGGATTGTTTTCACTGGAACGACGGAGGTGGAGGGGCGACATGATAGAGGTTTACAAAGTTATGAGCGGCATGGAGCAGTGGATAGTCAGAAGCTTTTTCCCCGGGTGGAAGAGTCAGTTACTAGGGGACATAGGTTTACGGTGCGAGGGGCAAAGTTTAGAGGTGATGTGCGAGGCAAGTTCTTTACACAGAGGGTGGTGAGTACCTGGAACTTGCTGCCGGGGGAGGTGGTGGAAGCAGGTACGATAGTGACGTTTAAAAGGCACCTTGACAAATACATGAATAGAGGGATATGGGCCCCGGAAGTGCAGTAGGTTTTAGTTTAGGCAGGCATCAAGATCGGCGCAGGCTTGGAGGGCCGAATGGCCTGTTCCTGTGCTGTACTGTTCTTTGTTCTTTGTAAGAGTTGTGTCTTGCTTGATTGTCACATTACTGGTGAGTTCCAGGTAGTTTATTTTATGCCCATTAGTACACATGAAGGCTACCTCAAAATATTTGGTTTCGGAGCCTCCAAGCGGCAAAGCTTTCATTCCATCAGATTTGCATGGGTTCAAAATCATCTTGAAAAATGAAAGCACAGACTTCTAGCCTATCCCATCATCAATGTGATTAATTCTTTAATCAACTTTCTCCCTCTATTTCACTGCAATGAACAATCACTTTAGTAATACTCTGTCACCTCATCAAAGTGCAGCCTGAGTGTGACTGAATGAAACAAAAACAAGAAATGCTGGCATCACTCAGCAGGTCTGGCAGCATCTGTGGAAAGAGAAGCAGAGTTAACGTTTCGGGTCAGTGACCCTTCTTCGGAACTGACAAATATTAGAAAAGTCACAGATTATAAGCAAGTGAGGTGGGGGTGGGGCAAGAGATAACAAAGGAGAAGGTGCAGATTGGACCAGGCCACATAGCTGACCAAAAGGTCACGGAGCAAAGGCAAACAATATGTTAATGGTGCATAAACAAGAAATGCTGGAATCACTCAGCAGGTCTGGCAGCATCTGTGGAAAGAGAAGCAGAGTTAACGTTTCGGGTCAGTGACCCGAATATGTTAATGGTGTGTTGAAAGACAAAGCATTAGTACAGATTAGGTGTGAATACACTGAATATTGAGCAGCAGCAAGTGCAAACCTGAAAAAAAACCTGAAAAAAACAGTGGGTAAGCAAACTGAACAAACTAAGATGAAATGAAATAAATGCAAAAAAAGATTGTAAAAAATGTAAAAAAGAATGTAAAAAAAAGGAAGAAAAAATAACTAAAAATGAAAGTAAAATGGGGGGCTGTCATGCTCTGAAATTATTGAACTCAATGTGACTGAATGAAGACTGATTAGGGCAATATTCTGCTGAGAGACTTCCTTTTATGCACATATGAAGCACTCTGACTGTGAACTAGGAAAGCACAGTGCATAGGCCAATTTACTAGACAATACGGTAGAACAGAATGACCCAATTGGCTAGCTATCAAGCTTCACATTCCTACTGATGTCTTGCATTGCTGGAAATCAATTTGAATATCAAAGCTGCCTAAAAATGCAGCACTCCCTCTGTACTGGACTGGGATGTCAGCCTGGATTTTGCACATCAAGTTCTGGAGTAGGTTTGGGCGCTACCAACTGAACGATGTAAGCAATGAAAACTTTCCGCAGGCGCATCCGTCCTCCTGCCCTTTGCTATGGCTGGTAGTCACCAAATTCCATCATCCTTCTGGTTTCCAATGGTTCACTATTCATTGTCCGAGTACAGGGCGTGACATCAATAACAACGACTTGCATTTGTATAGCACCTTTCATGCAGTAAAAACATTCCAAAGTGCGGTATCCGACATAATTTGACACTGAGTCACATAAAGAGATATTAGGACAGGTGACCAAAATCTTGATCAAAGAGGTAAGTTTTTTAAGGAATACTTAAAGGAGGAGAAAGAGGTAGAGAGGCGGAGAAATTCAGGAAGGGAATTCCAGAGCTTAGGTCCCAGGCAATTGAAGACATGACTGATCAGCGAGCACGATGGTGATGGGTGAACAGAACTTGATGAGGGGGAGTTTTGAACCCCAAAAAATGGGCAGGGGGATTTGGGTCAGATGAGGGTTTAAAGTGTTAAAATTCTGCATCATGAATCTAACCCACCCAGTTCCAGTTTTAATGGAGGTGGGACATGGGGCAGACAGCCAAGCCAGGCCCAGGAGGCAGGTTGGGACTCAAAATATTATAATGAAATGCATGCCTCATTTTTATTCATCATTTTGAATTTATCTGAACAGTTGGGTTTGCTAAGCATCAGGAAATGCAGCAGCTAAACTCAGGTGAGAACCTTTTGGATCTGGGAGGTAAGTGCATTTCCAACTAACTGCTGGATCCAGCATGTCTGCTTGGATAACACCTTGGTATCTTCTGATCTCCCCCCACCGACCTTCCTCAACAGGCCTCCAAAGAAGCCCAGCACTCGGCCTCCAATCTCCCACCAAGCCTCCAATCCCCCACCCCTCAGTCCTTCAACTACCCCTGCTCATGCCTCCAACTTCTCACTCCCCTCCCCCCCCCAGGGGCATCTGATTTCCCCTCCGAGTCCTCTGATCTCTTCCCAAGGTCTCTGAGACCCTCCTAACTTCTACCCATCAAGGTCTCTGACCTTCTTCCAAGGCCGCTGATGTCCCTCCCACCCATTTCCCCCAGGCACGTTGTCACTCCCTGGACACCAGGACCAGACACCCCCCCTCCCACGGACCATGGGATCAACGCCCCTGGGACTGTCACCCCCCCCCCCCCCCCCATGCCCTCCCACAGGATCGAATCTCTGCCCCTGGGCAGGAACCTACTCGGTCCCTGGACTGCCTCCCACCTGAGTGAAAGCCACGCCTGTCAATGGACGGAGAACTTGTCAGTGACATCACATACATATGCTGTGGAGTTAAAACTCAAAGTGTGAGGTCCCTGGCATCTGTATTCCCCATGCTCTGTCACCACCCAAATCCTCGCTCCCGGCAGGTCAGGTAACTTAAAATCCCTTGGAGCAAGTTAGCGTACGGGTAGAAGAGGGTTAAGGAAGAGCTTAGTTTAAGGAGGGTGGACAGTGGGAGGACAGCAAGGGAGCTTTGGAATTGACAAGGTTAATGTTGCAGGTGGTAGGATATGACATTCGAAGATGCATTCACTGACCTTGACCACTCGCGTGAGGTCATTAAACTTCTTGCAGCATGGTATTGAGGTCCTCAGGATTAGACTGCTGATATTGTCTGCACCAGCTTCATGCTGCCAGTGCCTTGTTAGTATCTGCCCAGAGGGCAGCAAGACAGGAATGAGGTTTTCAGCAGCAGATGAGCTAAGGCAGGACCTCTGCCTCTATCAACATCCTACTCTTGTAAATTGTCTTGCGGTCCGACTATCCTTTCATGAAGAAATTTATCCTGTTCCTAAGCTTTCTCCTGTCTTCCTAATTTTTAATTGACGCCTCCTGGTAACTGTGCAACAACAACAATTTGACTGATGGACGGTAATGAATATCTCTTTTTAAAGCATTCAGTGATTATGCAGCATTTCAAAGCACTACACCTCCTCTTTAAGCCTGCGACTGTCTGGTGGTAATGTAATCTCATTCACAGGGTTGATCATTTTACCCTAGTTCTGTGCGTCTGTCCCCAATGACAAATTAAGCAATAAAAGACAGGCTGTACATGCACTGCGCTGTCAAAGTGAAGAAAGGCCGGACAACTGAAGGACAAAACTGCAGGTCAAGCCCATCATTCTCACATCCTACCCATAATTCGACAGCGCAGTAAACATGAAGCCTATCACTGCTGTTCAGATACCATTGAACGACTGGTACAGTTCAGTGCCATGTTTAGTGCTATTTTATTAGGTATATAAAGTAAGCAGCTGAAAATGAAGAGCGTGATAATGGCATAAAAATGTCTTGATGCAATCCCTTAGTTTTCTATTTGTAGGAGATATATAAAACAGATATATTGGAACAGATATGTTAGGATTTTGCTCTAATAGGATTTCTTTTTTGCAGGACCAACAGTAAATAATTGGACTCCACAAAAATAGATCCCAATCATCCCTTCTCATTGCATGGCTCAATCACCTCTTCTCTCTTTGCATCACTGTGTATCACTGGGGGCACAATTGGATAGCTTCCGAAAACGGGAATCGCAATGTGCATTTAACTCACGCCCATTCCAAGTGATGCAGGCAGTATGCAAACTACCTGCAGCGCTGTACGTGCTGCTCAGTTGCTGCATGCCTCGGCCAGGAGCCCAAGATCATGCAAGGCTAGTACCACTTAAAGCGAGCCTGCACTACTTAAAGCCAGCCTGAACCTTTTAAAGGTGAGATGCATTCTGGCTGCAGCAGGGGCTAGAACTGGTGATGGAGATTTTATTGTGCAGGCCAGAGAGCATAACCCAAGGTTCTCTGATGTAACACGGGAGGCCTTGGTGCAGGAGGTACACAGGAGGAGAGAGGACCTCTGCCCTCAGGGGGCCAGCAGGCCCTCCAGGTAGATACTAACAAGGCATGGCAGCAGGTAGCTATCGCAGTCAATGCCAACAGTCTAATCCTGAGGACCTCGATGCAGTGCCGCAAGAAATTTAATGACCTCACACGAGTAGTCAAGGTCAGTGAATGTATCTTCAAGTGCCATATCCCTCCAACTGCACTATTATCCTCAGACACAGCTCCATTCACGACACCCACTTCACAGAGTCTATCAGCCATGCCTCATACCTCACAGCCATAGTATAAGGTTAAGAGATTTCTCATGGCTTACTTTTATGAATGACTTTGTGTTACTCTTTCTGCGAGAAACTAGTGTCAAGGCTTGACTGCAAAGTATGATGGGCAGGCTTGACTGAAATAGGTCAATCTATAGCTGTTTAATGCTGAATTGTAATTTAGAGAGTCCGGAAAACATATTTTTCTGTACTTGTGTAAGATCAAGAATAAAAAAGGTCAAAAAGCCTAGCTGTTAAAAACTGCAAAGCTACAGAAATAGAGCTATCTCAGAACAAAAGGGGAACTTTAGATATCTGGCAAGGATTAAAAACATGAACCATCTGTGAGGGTCTAGGTGCTAAGCCATCACGAGACTAGGGGCAAACAATGATGTCGTCTTAACCCAATCATGTTGGCTGAATTAGATCGTGGTCTAATATGGCAATGCCAAGATTCTCTAGGACGGATAAAAAGAGGAGAGTTTGGGACATCATTGGCACGCTTAGAAGGAGAAGATGGACCATGGTCAACAGAACACAGCAAGAGTAGAAGAGGAAGAGAAAACCGTGCCCCAGAAGACTCAGAAGCAAGAATCGACGGTGCTGATTTAAAGCTGTATACCTATTGCCATTGTTAAGTATTAACTTTGTAGATCTTAGTTCACTTAATAAACTCTTTGACTTGATTAAAGAGCATAAGTCCGTACCTTATAGGTCTATCTTGGTCAAGAATCCTAAGGTGAGACGGGTTGTGTATCCTCTGTTTCACCTTTAGTCAGGTAACATCCACCTGACACTTACAATAGCCTTGCCTCATCCTCACACATTTAGCACTGCAACAAGCTGCACACTCACATCTCACAACTTACACACACTGCCAGCTATTCAACTGTGGCAGGAACATCACTCAAGCACATTGCAACACACTCACCGACAAACTTTGTTCTCTCTTGCAAGACAAGGTTGCCCATAATCAGAGGCAGCAGCACCTAAGTGGCAGGGGACAAGCCTAGCTGCACATCCTCACTCCAATTGGCAATCATTGGTGTGGCCAATGGCAGGGCTGAAACCATCGAGGATAATGTTGTGTTCTTTCCTAATCCACCTTCTCACATCCCACATCCCCCCCTCATCTTAAAATCTCTTCTGATGTATAAAGTGCACATTGTGCAACCATGCACCTCTTACTTTCTCCCCCTCCTCTCACCCCAACCTTAACTTTCTGCCTTTGTGCTTTCAGAGCTGTATACCTATTGCCATTGTTAAGTATTAACTTTGTAGATCTTAGTTCACTTAATAAACTCTTTGACTTGATTAAAGAGCATAAGTCCGCCTGGCCCAGCAATAGTACAGGAGGACGAAGTTCTCGAGGAACAGGAGGCTGAAGAAGAAGAAACACCATCACTCGATCTGACACTTGCAGCCAGAAGCTCAGCTACTGAGCGCACTTTAGGGGTAGCATAGAGGTGGGATCTGTACACAGTGAGTCACCGAGTATGAATGGGCTGCAGACAGGCCAGGGAGAAGGACAGTGTGTATGCCAGATCCCCAGAAGGCAAGGTCACTCATGAGTTCTGCTGCAGCAGATTCAGATGAGGACTACGAGTATATGGAAAAAGGCTGATGGCCATGCACACAGAAATGCTTGGTGCATTGGCAGGCCTGTCATTTAGCCTGTTGTCATTGTTAAGGATGGAGGAATCCAGCTCCAACTTGGCACAGGGCTTCGCACAGAGCTTGGAGACCATCCTTTCCAGCATGGAAGTGGTGGCCAACTCCATGACTACATTTGCGGACCCAGCCGTGATGCAAGGTCTGATGACCGATGTCTCAGCTTCCATTGCTGCATGAGCAGAAGCTACCCAACGACTCAGTGCTGCAGTGGAAGCTCAGATTGAGGGCATGAGATCTCAGCTTGACGGCATGGAGACTCAGAACACTGCCTTCAAAGGGGTTTGCAGGCTCTCCCAGCAGTCCACCAATCTGTGCTCCAGCAGGTAACTAGGATTGCTAAGGTGCTGCCCCGGGGGAGTGGCAGGGGCTCCGTAAAGCACAAACCTGCTGTTCAATCTCAGGATGGAAGCATTTATGCTCCCACCGCTGCCATTCTGCCAGTGTCCTTGCTGTCAATCACCCAGTCCTATACCAAGGTGGTGAAACACAAGGCCCAGAGCTTCTCAAGGGCAACTACAAGGACATCTGCAGTTTCCTCCACTGAAAGTCAGCAGCTTTCCACCAACCATGCTGTAGTCACCACGATAGCAATGTATAGGAGCACTAGGCCAGGCAAAGGTACACGGAAGGCAGACACTAAGGGTGATTAGTTGACTTTTGCATAGAATCCTGGATGCTTTGTTCCATAAAGTTGGTTTGGAATTGTTATTTTATAGTGGCTATTATTTCAGCATTGCAGCCAAGAGGACACTGTGATGGTTTGTAACACAGGGTTGGTAAGGTGAACAATGGAGATCTGGGGTTGTATTCATGGGAGTAGAAGTCGACTGATGCAATCATGGACAGCCTTTCCGAAATTTGGATGCGCCTTCTGCCTCCTCCCTTCCTCCTCTTCCTCCTCCTGAGGTACTTGCTAAATGATGGTAAGGGTTGGTGTCCTCATGATGGTCAAGTTGTGGCAGATGCAGCAGAACATCATGAATCGGGACACCCATTTCGGCAAGTATTCCGGGGTCCTCCAGAGCAGTCCTGGCAGTGGAATCATTGCTTCAGCACCCCAATCATCTGCACCATGATGTGTCTTGTGGCATTTAATGAATTCTGGGCAGGATCAACTGGGTTGTGGAGAGGAGTCATAAGTCTGGTGTAGGGCAGAGATCGCCCTTGGCAGCCACCCTTTGTTTTAACATGGCAGCTGAAAGATTGATGGAACAGAGGATCTGTGCAGAAATAACACATCATGACTGCTGTCAGGATAACGGGTATTCACAGGCATGACGTGCTGAGTGTGATTGCACATCAACTGCACATTCAGCAAGTGGTAACCTTTGTGATTTCGGTACAACTCAGTATTGAAATGCGGTGCGTGTAAAGCCATGTGTGCTCAGTTGATGGTACCCTGCACCAACTGGAAGCCTGCTCTCCTGGCAAAGCCATGTGTGCACCCCATTAGCTTCTCTCTGCTCAGAGAGATCACAATGACGCCCCCTCGTCTGGCATTAAGATGCTCTGTCACCTCCCTGATGCAGCATTAGGTGATGAACTGGGACTTGTTAGCTAAGCTGGCTGGTTCCAGTCTGGAAGGATCCTGATGCAAAGAAATTAAAGGTCCTGGTCACCTTCACAGTCACTGGCAGCACTGTTCTCATCCTGCTCTGAGGTTGCAAATCTGGTTCCATCCTGACTTGGAACTATATCGCCGTTTCTTCACTGTCACTGGGTCAAAATCCTGGAACTCCCTTCCTAACAGCACCGTGGGTGTACCTACACCACACGGACTCCAGCAGTTCAAGAAGGCAGCTCACCACAACCTTCTCAAGGGCAATTAGGGATAGGCAATAAATGTTGGCCTAGCCAGCGACGCCCACATCCCGTGAAAGAATAAAAAAAGGAGGCAGAGTTCTGTGAGTGCCTTCTTTGTGAATCGCAGACACCAAACACACTGCTCCTGGCTTAACTGGAGGTAGGGGGAGTGCTCCCAAAAGACCCTAGATAGATAAGGCCTTTTGAGAGCCTCCCCCTCCTCCCCCCTCTGTGAGCAGTTTGTCCTCTTGCTTGCCTCTGCACAATCACCCTCTCATGCTGCAGCCCAAGGGTGCTGGTACAAGAGCCCCAATGACTGGGAGCAAGTGGTATGCTCACAGCCCTTGCAGTAGCAACTAATGCCTACCCCATCTACAGCACCACTCCCTGCAGACTTTACCAACTGTGAGCATCTCCTCAAAACACCCAGCACTTCCACAAACTTCAAACAAAGCCAATAGTAAGTCATCAACAACTAACCTGCAAGTTGTTGGTTATCTCTTTAAATAGCGCTGATTGGGTGGGAGGGGTTCCTTTCTGCTGTTGAATGCATGATGAGCATTGCGGGTTTAAGAGAAACTGGTAAGTGGAGTGGTAAGGTCCAAAATGGCAGCGCTGGCATCAAATCAGCGTCACACGTCACAATCTTCCTACTCTGTCTACTTCTGGCATGCACACATAATGCCCTCAGCCCAAGATGGCGTTCAGCATGGGCCACACCAGAAGTGAGCACGAGCAGTGCAGACACCATTTTGATACTAAAACGCCACCTGTAGGGCCAAATCTACAGGCGCTACAGAGCCCAATTGTGTGGCCATTGTGTCTTGAACCATTTTATACCCTCAGCTTCAATGCCCTTCCCTGGAAACATAAGATTCTATCCTGTCCTGCACAAAGTCCTGCTCCACTACTACCCCATCCTTGCCGACCTCCATTGGCTCCAGTCTCTCAAAGCATTGACTGATATCTGCTCAATGATGCTTCTGCTGGTAGCACAGCTCTCGTTTTGGCCAGTTTTGTATTTGTGAGTGGACCAAGAGCCATTGTCCTTGTCACCCTGCATCCAGCCTGCAACCTGATAACCTGTTGGAATAAAGGCAACACAGAGAACTGGCGCAGGATGAATGAATGTGACTGCTGCCTGCGGTCGTAAACAAGCTGGGGGGTTTGAAGGCATAGGAATGCCTTCCAATTCCAAAGGTGTCTGGTTGGTGATGGGGATCACTTAAGGCAATATGGGTTCAGTCTATGCTGCCTTCCATCCTGGAGATGTCTAATGTCTGGCCGAACATCTCTCTCATCCTGCTATGCTCTGTCCATTGGGAAAGTGATGTAGCTGTTCCTCCTGCTGTAGAGAGACTCAGCCCCTTCCCTAACACAATGGTGAACAGAAAACTGGGAAATGTCCTTTGAAGAGAGATTGGGGAAACTGGGCCTGCATTCTCTAGAGTTTCAAAGAATGAGAGGTATTTTCATTGAAACCTACAAAATACTTAAAGGGATCGACAGGGTAGATGCAGATAAGATGGTTCCCCTGGTTGGGGAGTCTAGAACCAGGGGACACAATTTCAAAATAAGGGGGAAGCCGCTTAGGACAGAGATGAGGAGAAATTTCTTTACTCAGAGGGTTGTGAATCTTTGGAATTCTCTACCCCAGAGGGATGTGGAAGCCCAGTTATTGAGTATGTTTAAAGTAGAGATTGACAGATTGCCAAGTACAAAAGACATAATGGGATATGGGGGTAGTGTGGGGAAAAAGGCATTTTAGTGGATGATCAGCCATGATCATATTGAATGGCAGAGCAGGCTCGATGGGTTGAATGGCCTACTCCTGCTCCTATGTTCCTATGCCCTGGCCCCCTTCCTATTTCTCATCTACATGCTGTCCCTCAGCAACATCATGCGAAGAAGCCACACCAGTTTCCATGTGTATGTTGACAACAGCCAGCCCGACTTCATCTCCACCTCTCATGACCCCTGCACTGTCTCTGATTTGTCAGACTGCTTGGCCGATTTCCAGTCCTGGATGAGAAGAAATTTGCTCCAACTAATTGCTGGGAAGACCAAAGCCATGATCTTCTGTCCCCAGAACAAACTCTGCTCCCTCGCCATCAACTCCAGCCCTTTCCCTGGCCGCCTCTGGGGCTGCACTAGATCCTGATATACTACTTGGCCCTGAACTGAGCTTCTGACCACATATCTGCTCCATCAGCAAGACTGCCTACTTCCATCACTGTAACAGTGTCCATCTCCATTTTTGCCTCAGCTTATCCACTGCTGAAACCCTCATCTATGTTTTTGTTAGCTCAAGCTCTCCTGGCCACCTCCCATCTTCCACCCTTCATAAGTATTTGGCCACTTGCCCCAATACTATATGCCTTGTGTTACATTTTGTTTGATAACACCCCTGTGAAACACCTTGGGACATTTTACCACATTAAAGATGATATATAAATGCAAATTATTGTTGTCGATGTCACTGCCTGCAGCCTGGAATGATCCCCATGGCATTAATGTTGAGCGCCACCGTGACCTTGACAGCCTCAGGCAGTGCTGTCCATTCCCTGGTTTCGAGGTTCGAGTTGTGGCTGCAGTAGGTAACATAGCCTCATTAGTGAAGTGAAGGCATCTGACACGTCACTCTTCAGTGAAGTTGGGGTAGGAGAAGTGCTCCCTGAAGGCCCTCTGTGGGTATTGCCTGCTGCACCATGCCCTCCTCATGTCCTTCCTGCCTGTTAGTGCGACGAGTTGGTGAGCGAGCTCATCATATGGTAAGTCAAAGCCTGGGGCAGTCTGTTTTCTCAAAGGGATCCAAACAAAAAGCACATGACCTGGGCGCCTACGGAGAAGCCCAATCCAATATGGTGGCACGCAGATATTGGATCTTTAGGCGCTCATTTCATTTTTATAAAAGGGGCACAGCGCGACTGCATTTCTAAGACTATGAATCTGAGATGGGCTGGTCAGAATAGGGAGAGAAGAACCAGTCTAAATCTGGCAGGGAATTCAAAAAATGAGTGCCCGCTAACATTCTCCCCATTGTTAAATCAAAGCTTGAGCTAGCTTACAAATAGCTTGGTAATTAATACCTTGCTGTAAACCAAACCATTTTGGAACACGATAATCAGAATGGCCACTACAGGCTTGAGTGTATGGAGGGATTGGCGAGCAAATCTCAATTTTCCTAATTTCCACTGAAAATAAAAATAAAGGACTTGCGTCTTGAAAAGAGAAGGCTGAGGGGTGACCTAATGGAGGTCTTTAAAATGATGAGAGGTTTTGATAGAGTGGATACAGAGAGAACCGGAGAAATTTTATGCTGTCCTCTGCGGCAGGTTTGGAAGCAGGGAAAGCATTTAATCAAATGGGATGGTGGCGGGGGCGATCCCACCTCTGCCCAATTAAGCCTGGGGTGGGAAAGCCTGTGAATGGCGTTCCTACACCGCCACCAACTGAGGCCCTTTAGTGGGCAATCAATGCCCAATTTGGGGCCTTATCCTGCCGCCGCCAGTATTAGCCCACCAGTGGGTGGGGCTGTCACTGCACGGGTGCGAGTTGCTTGCCAGCTCTGGGGGGAGTGTCCCTTATTAAAAGTCACCAAGTGCCTGATTGAGGGACCCAGCATTGGGAAAGAGGACCTGCTGAGTGCTAGCCCCACTGCCCTTGCTGCTGACCCCCCTACAACCTCCTCCCCCCCGCAAACTCCAGCCCAGACTCTCCTCTGGCCTGGGTCCCTCAGCAATCCATGGCTATCGGTGAGTCCAGTACCAGCAGCAGCCACCACCTCCGCGCTAGTGCTGCTCAGTAAAAGAGCTGCTGGCCTCTGATTAGCTGGTAGCTCTCAGCAGGCGGGACTTTTGTTGCCGGGGTCCTTGACCCCGGGGAGGGCCCGTTGCCGTCCACTTAAATGCCTAATTCGCATGTAATGTGGCGGGCCTTCCCCAGAGGAGGTGACGAGGGGCTCTCGCCAGCGCTTTTGTCTGTGGCTGAGACCCATCCATCGCCTGGATAAAATCCCAGCCAATGTTTCCATTTGTGAAGAGCATAACCAGAGGCCATCAATATAAGATAGTCAGCAAGAAATCCAGAAGGTACTTTTTAGTGGTGAGAATGTTGAACTCGCTACAACAGAGAGTAGTTGAGGCGAATAGTATCGATACGTTTAACGGGGGTGTAGGTAAGCCTCTGAGGGAGAAGAGAATTGAGGGTTATGCTAATTGTGTTAGTTGAGGAATGATCGAAGGAGATACAAGTGAATCATAAATGCTGGCATGAACTGGTTGGGCCGAATGGCCTGTTCCTCTGCTGTATGTTCGATGTAATCCGATTTAATATTTATCCAGAGCCTTTCATGACCTCAGGACATCGCAACACACTTTGCACTTAATTTTTGTCTGCTTATTTTCCTATGAAGGGCCTTGGGATGATTTACTAGGTGAAAAGCACTAAGGCACAAGGTGTTGTCAATGTTGCGGTTATGGCACAAACTACCCAGCAATGACAATGGGAAACTTTATTTTCGGGGTCTGCCTTTGCAAGGATGGCTGCAGCCAGCCTGCAACATGGGGCTTGTATAACCATTGAAAATACTGGTCATCTGCAGTATCAAGTCCTCCTTCACTTCCTTACATATTGTGAACCTTCCATGAAGAGACACAGTGGAGTAGACCTCCTTGAAAAAGCCTTGTGCAAAACCTTCTCCACTTCAGGCCTGCATCAAACAGGGTCAGGAGCTGGGCTTCACCATTACTTCCCACTATTTCCAAGAAGAGCAGGGAAATTCTCCCTGGTGTTCTGGTCAATATTTACCCCTCAACCAGTGTCGCTAAAAATCCAGTTGTAGACTCAAAGAACATTACAACACAAAAGGAGGCCACTGACCTGTAACGTTGACTCTGCTTCTCTCGCCACAGATGCTGCCAGACCTGCTGAGTATTTCCAGCATTTCTTGTTTTTATTTCTATTTTAAACGTTCATTATCACATTGCTGTTTCTGAGAGCTTGCTGTGCACAAAATTGGTTACTATAATGAGTTCTTTTATGTTGTCTGATGCAATATAAATGAGATATGTGGCGTCCAGTTGGTTGAAGATCTCAAACAGTTAAACTATTATACATTGTACAGAGTAAACTATTTATAGAACCTTCCTCTCGATGTTACAGTTGCAGAGTGACTCAGGCAGTGGGTTCCAGACCCCCACTGTGGGTGAAAAAAAACTCCTCACCTCCCCCCAAATCATCCCAACAATTCCTTTAAATCTATGGCCTAAATTTTACGCACAATGCCACCCTTCCCAGGAGCAAGCTGGAAGGGGGAGTAAAATCGAGTGGGAGGGTGCCATTCCTGTCACCTACCCGTCCCCCACTGCCATTTTAGCAGTGGTGGGGGAGATGGCAAACGGCCTGATGGCCCCAGGCAAATTGAAGCCCTCAAGTGGGCAATTAATTGCCACTTAAAGGCTTCCTCCTGCTGCCTGTGGTATACTGCCAGTGGTGGACGGGCACTTCGGCACCCGAGGAGGCCGCCTGATAATTCCTGGTGGCCTCATTGAGGGCTGGGGTGTCCATCCTGATTGGACACCCTGTGCCCCGCAGAAGGCCCCACCCAGCAGCACGACCTGCTTCCCCTAAAATGACTCCCCTGTCGTACATTCTGACCCTCAATAAATAAATAAATAAACCCCTCACCAGGGCTCAGCCTATTGTCACAAGCGAGGCCGGACCCCCACTCACCTGTTTTAGGCTGGAGTCCATGCTGGCTCCTCTCGCTGGGTGCAATCCCAGCAATGGCCACCACTTCTGATGGCGTTGCTGGGACTGAGGAGCTGCTGGCCCTTTGGTTGGCCAGCAGCTCTTGGAAACAAGGCTTCCTGCCTCAGAGGGGTGGAAGTCTTGACCGATGCCAATGAAGGGCCTGGGCCATGTAAAAGTACAGCGTGGTTTCCAGGCCCAGTGGAGACGGGTTCACCCCCGAATTCTTTTGTCAGTGGGTGGGGCCACTGCCACAAGGTAAAATTCCAGCCTATGTCCACTGGATATTTATCTCTCTGTTAAGGGAAATAAACCCTTCCTATCCATTCTAGGCCCTTCATGATTTTATGCACCTAAGTAAATCTTCCCTCAATCTCTTCTGTTCCAAATAAAACAACCGCAGTCAATCCAATCTTTCCTCAGAGCCAAAATTCTCCATTCCTGGCAACATCCTCATGAATCTCTTCTGTATCCTTTCTAGTGTCATCACATCCTTCCTACAATGCAGTGACCAGAACTGTATGCAGTACTCTGACTGAGGTCTAACTAGTGTTTTATACAAGTCTAGCATAACTCCCTGCTCTTATACTTTATGCCTTGGAAAATATAAGAAAGTATCCCACATGCCTTCTTGACGACTTTAGTTACCTGTCCTGCTACCTTCAGGGATTTGTAGATAGACACTCCAAGTTCCCTCTGTTCCTATACACTTTTCAGAATCTAACCAATTATTTTCTATCCCCTTGCCTTGTTTTTGTCCTCCCCAAATGCATTATCTCACACTTCTCTGGATTGATTTCCATTTTCTACTTTTTTGCCCACCTAACCAGTCCATTTGACTTCTTCCTGCAGACTATAACTTTCTTCCTCACTATCCAACCACATGACCAATTTTTGTATCATCTGCAAACTTCTTAATCATGCCCCCTACATTTAAGTCTAAATCATTGATAAAAGCACAAACAGCAAGGAACCCAGTGCTGAGCCCTGCAGAACCCCAATCTCCATTGAAGTCAACGAGTAATGTTGGGCAGGTGTAAAATCAGCGTTCCACCCAATCCCATGGGCTTCCCAACCGGCAGGTTAAGTTAAAACTGTCGCCTACATTTCAAGAATTACTTCATCTGTAAAATGCTTTGGGATGTCCTGAGGTGAAAGGCACTATATAAATGCAAGTGTTTATTTCTTCTATTGCTTGATTATAGACTATTGCCCACACTTTAAAGCCGGGAAGTGGGGCTCCCAGCACCTGGCCGAAGACGCGGGGGAGGCCCTGCCTTGGCCTATTTTCTCCCACTCACCCCCTCACCCATCCACCACCCCCCTCACCGCCACTGGCGTGATCCTCTGTTGTTCTGGAGCTGAAGTTTCTGGCACTGGGATCTCCATCCCTTTAAAGATGGGGATCCTGCCTCCAAGAGCTGCAGGCCAATCATGGGGCCGGCAGCTCAGCAGCATCGGCAGCGACATTGGGAGCAGTGACCACTGCCGGTATTGTATCCTTGGACCCAGGACCAGTGCTAAAATCCCGGACCTCAGGTAAGTGAAGAGGGTCACTGAACCCAGTCCGGAGGCCCCAGCGAGGTGTGGTGGTGAGGTGTGAAGTCCAGGGGCAGGCGTGTCCATGGAGATGGAGGATTTGCCAGCGGGTGTCCTTCGTGGGACACAGATTGCCCACAGAGGACGGACCCTCCAAGCCTGCAGAGAGTGCACCTCATTTTACAAGATGCCCTTCCCACATGGCAAAAGCACCCACTGCCACTGGTTAGATCCCAGAGGCGGTGGGAAAAGGCCCTTACGTGGCCGTTAAGTTGTCCTCTGGATGGGAAGACCGTCCCTGGCAAAATTGCTTGAAAGTGGGTCAGCGATAGCCCCTCTGCCCCCCACCACGCTTCACGATACTATAGGCACCCCCCCCCCCCCCTCAAGGGGCTCATAAAATCCAGCCCTAAGATTGCTGATGGGTTGAGATACTTTTTGGGGCTTTCCAAATTCTGTCAGAACGGCAACTACTCATTGTAATATTCCCCTTTAATTAACACCATCCATTTAAAGTTAATGTGCACACAATTTCCGTCCCTCAGTAGCTGGTGCCCTAAATCATCCAAAGTAGCTGCTGAAACTCCCATAGTGAGCTGGCCTCAGTTAATATGGTGTAAATGACACCTTCCTTTTGAATCTATTGTCAGGAAAATCCCCACTTGCCAAGACTGAGGCACACATTATTTCGCCACATAAAACTTAAAATTGCAAGCCCCTGACTGGAAAGAGATTTGCATAGTAACAGTGTTGGAACAAAAAGATGCAGTCTTCGCTTTCTCAATACACAGAAGAAGTGGTCATACCAGTTTTAGACACATGATTAGCTGGCTGTTTTTTTTGAACTTGCTGCAGATTTAAAATCAGCAATCACTTTTCTCCTGGACTGAGAATATCTCTCTCCTGTCTGCTTTCATCTCGCTCTCACCAGCTTTGGAAAGCATTGAAGACACATGAACTCCAAGAGAGAAAAGTCTCCTACAGTGAACAAGGTTTAAGAAGAATACTGGGCCCCAAAGAAAAGTAAGAGCTGTCTACAATCGAGGACTCTACGGTGAGCTGGAAACACAAAAACAGTGACAAGAAACCCCCTTTAGAGACTGCCTCAAACTTCTCCATTTTATTTTCCTTCTGCTCTTTTCTGTCCCTATTTGCAAGTGTGTTTTGCGTGTGCATGCTAGCGTGGGCGCGTTGTATATCCGTAGGCGTTAACCATATTAGAGTTTAAGTTTAAGGTTTAATAAATTTCACTCATTCTTCTTTAAACTTAAGAAAACCTGGTGTGCTCATTTCTTTGCCTTATAATTAGAAAGCTGTGAACAAGGATTCACAAAGGGGTGCTCAAAACAGTTTGTTTAAAAATAATACCCTGTTACAATAAGACCAGGTGAAGACAGTAAAAGACCCCTAGACACCTTTCTCACCTGGTCGTAACACTATATAAAAAGTCTCCCACGGCCACTCCACTGTAAATTGCACCAACATCAAAAAACCGAGAAGGGTGAGTCAGGATGCATCTGAGAAAGCTAGGGCCGTCATGAATTCCATTAAAAGGCAGGTGATTTAGTGAGGCTTAAGCTTTCGTAGACAACTTAATTTGGAGGAAGTGCGAAATATGTATTGGCAACTATTCAAGTTTGTAGCCCGAGTTAATCAAATGCAGTAAATATGGAAGCACCAATGATGTTTTTTTTTAATGCTTTGTTACTGATGCAGCTGAGATGCTGCCAATACAGATATGTGGGTCAGCTGGCAGATGGTGAGGTCACCTGATGGAAATGAAGGGGCAGACGTGAGAGGACAGTGTAGAAGTCACCTCAGTTTCTCCTGTATCTTTATGAGATAACTTTAGCTTGACATTCTTGAATCATTGGAAAAGTAGGCAAGGTGCTTGTTGTTTGTCAAATTTATGAAGCTTTTAAGGAAACTGCAGAAATACATTGTTGAGAATTTAGATTAATAGCAACACAAAAGTAGCAGCCAATTGTAACACACCTGCAATAATGAAACTTTGATGCTTTCCCAAGTGATAATTGAGCTTCGTGACTGATATAAATCTTCTGAGATCATTCATCCATGTGGGGATTTGTGGTAAATAACTCAGTGGTTCAGGGTCTAAGCCCCACTCCAGAGACTTGAGCACATAAATCTAGGCTGACATTCCAGTACTGATGGAGTGCTGCACTGTTGGAGGTGCTGTTTTTTGGATGAGACATAAAACCTCTCTGCTCTCTTGAATGGACGGAAAAGATCCCATGGCAGTATTTCGAAGAAGAGAAGGGGAGAGTTTCTCTCTGGTTCCCTGGCCGGTGTCTATCCCTCAATCAAAAATTATCTGGTCATTATCACGTTGCTGTTTGAGGGAGCTTGCTGTGTGCAGATCAGCTGTCGTGTTTACAACTGTGACTGCACATCAAAAATGGCTGTAACTGTAACATGGGCTGTAAAGACCTTTTGTATTGTCATGAGGTCATGAAGGACCCGGTATAATTGCAAGCTCTTTTTATAATAATCAGATAAACTCTGCAAGATTATTTCCACTGGGTGAAAAAATGAGGGAGCACAAATTATTTTAAAAGGGAATCGGTTAGTTTGAGAAAGAGAAATATCGAAGGATATAGAAAGCGGTGCCAGTGCAATGCCAGGTGTGCAGGCCGTATGTCCCAAGGACTGGTGGACTGTATCAAACAGCACATCCCTTTGCCTGTTCTCAAAGGCAGAGTCCTGACCCTACACAATATGGTTGACTCTCACATGCTCTCTGAAATGGCCTAGGAATGAAACCGGACGGACCAACCGGCATCGACCTAGGCACCGGAAACGACAACGGCAAACCCAGCCCTGTAAAGTCCTCCATACTAACATTTGGGGGCTTGTGCCAAAGTTGGGAGAGCTGTCCCACAGACTTGTCAAGCAACAGCCTGACATGGTCATACTCACGGAATCATACCGAACAGACAATGTCCCAGACACTGCCATCACTATCCCCAGGTATGTCCTGTCCCTCCGGCAGGACAGACCCAGCAGAGGTGGCGACACAGTGGTATACAGTCAGGAGGGAGTTGCCCTGGGAGTCCTCAACATTGACTCCGGACCCCATGAAGTCTCATGGCATCAGATCAAACATGGGAAAGGAAACCTCCTGCTGATTACCACCTACTGCCATCCCTTAGCTGATGAGTCAGTACTCCTCCATGTTGAACACCACTTGGAGGAAGAACTAAGGGTGGCAAGGGCACAGAATGTAGTCTGGGTGGGGGACTTCAATGTCCATCACCAAAAGTGGCTCAGTAGCACCACTACTGACCGAGCTGGCCAAGTCCTAAAGGACATATCTGCTAGACTGGGTATACAGCAGGTGGTGAGGGAACCAACAAGAGGGAAAAACATACTTGACCCCGTCCTCACCAATCTGCCTGCCGCAGGTGCATCTGTTCATGACAGTATTGGCAGGAATGACCACCACATAGGCCTTGTGGAGACTAAGTCCCGCCTTCACATCGAGGATACCATCCATCATGTTGTGTGGCACTATCACCGTGCTAAATGGGATAGATTTCGAACAGATCTAGCAATGCAAAACTGGGCATCCATGAGGCGCTGTGGGCCATCAGCAGCAGCAGCAGAATTGTACTCAACCACAATCTGTAACCTCATGGCCTGGCATATCCCCCACTCTATCATTACTATCATTACCAAAAGGCGGCACAGTGGTGCAGTGGTTAGCACCGCAGCCTCACAGCTCCAGCGACCCGGGTTCAATTCTGGGTACTGCCTGTGTGGAGTTTGCAAGTTCTCCCTGTGTCTGCGTGGGTTTCCTCCGGGTGCTCCGGTTTCCTCCCACATGCCAAAGACTTGCAGGTTGATAGGTAAATTGGCCATTAGCAATTACCCCTATTATAAGTAGGTGGTAGGGAAATATAGGGACAGGTGGGGATGTGGTAGGAATATGGAATTAGTGTAGGATTAGTATAAGTGGGTGGTTGATGGTCGGCACAGACTCGGTGGGCCGAAGGGCCTGTTTCAGTGCTGTATCTCTAAACTAAACTAAACATCAAGTCAGGAGACCAACCCTGGTTCAATGAAGAGTGCAGGAGGGCATGCCAGGAAAAGCACGAGAAATACCTCAAAATGAGGTGTCAGCCTGGTGAAGCTACAACAGAGGACTACTTGCGTGCCAAACTGTGTAAGAAGCATGCAATAGACAGAGCTAAGCGATCCCATAACCAATGGATCAGATCTAAGCTCTGCAGTCCTGCCACATCCAGCCATGAATGGTGCTAGACAATTAAACAACTAACTGGAGGAGGTGGCTCCACAAATATCCCCAACCTCAATGATGGGGGAGCCCAGCACATCAGAGCAAAAGATAAGGCAGAAGCATTTGCAACAATCTTCAGTCGGAAGTGCCAAGATGACGATCCACCTCGTCCCCTTCCTGAAGTCCCCAGCATCATAGATTCCAGACCTCAGCCAATTCGATTCACTCCGCGTGATATCAAGAAACAAGTAAAGGCACTGGATACTGTAAAGGCTATGGTTCTGACAATATTCCGGCAATAGTACTGAAGACCTGTGCTCCAGAACTTGTCGCGCTCATAGCCAAGCTGTTCCAGTACAGCTACAACACTGGCATCTACCCGGCAATGTGGAAAATTGCCCAGGTATGTCCTGTACACACAAAGCAGGACAAAGCCAACCCGGCCAATTACCGCCCCATCAGCCTACTCTCAATCATCAGTAAAGTGATGGAAGGTGTCATCAACAGTGTCATCAAGTAGCACTTGCTTAGCAATAACCTGCTTTTTGATACCCAGTTTGGGTTCCGCCAGGGCTACTTAGCACCTCACCTCATTACAGCCTTGGTTCAAACATGAACAAAAGAGCTGAACTCAAGAGGTGAGGTGAAAGTGACTGCCCTTGACATCAAGGCAGCATTTGACCGAGTATGGCATCAAGAAACCCAAACAAAATTGAAGTCAATGGGAATCAGGGGGAAAACTCTCCGTTGGTTAGAGTCATGCCAAGCACAAAGGAAATGGTTGTGGAGGTCAATCATCTCAGCTCCTGGACATCACTGCAGCACTTCATAAGGGTAGTGTCCTGGGCCCAACCATCTTCATCTACTTCATCAATGACCTTCCCTCCAACATAAGGTCAGAAGTGGAGATGTTCACTGATAATTGCACAGTGTTCTGTTCCACTTGCAACTCCTCAGATACTAAAGCAGTCTGTGTAGAAATGCAGCAAGACCTGGACAACATTCAGGCTTGTCGAGTAATATTTGTGCCACACAAGTGCCAGGCAATGACTATCTCAAACAAGAGAGAATTTAACCGTCTCCCCTTGACATTCAATAACACTACCATAATTGAATCCCCGCCAACACATCCTGGGGGTTACCATTGACCGGAAACTTAACTGGAGCAGCCACATAAATACTGTGGCAACAACAGCAGGTCAGGGGCTGGGAATTCTGCAGTGAGTAACTCATCTCCTGACTCCACAAAGCCTGTCCACCATCTACAACAGTTGATAGAGGAATGCACTTTTCGTACTCCTCTGGGAGGCCCAAAATCCAGCTGGCAGTTTAACATCCCATCAAGGAACAACAAGTTCTTCCAGTGCTGGACGAACACATTAGATTGTGTGTTCTGCTGCTCGGAACATAGGAACAGGAGTAGACCATTCAGCCCATCAGGCCTGCTTCACCATTGAATTTTTATTTTTAGAGTAAATTTTGGTAAAGAAGGGGCAGACTGTGCTCCAATTATTTTTTGCCTCAAAGGAGCTGACCACGTGAAATTAAGGTGTGTTATCTTGGTAGACATTTTGCTTCTGCGTAATAGGAACAGGAGGAGGCCATTCATCCCCTTAGGCCTGCTCTGCCATTCAATTTGATCATGGTTGACCTATACCTCAACTCCATTAACCCGCCTTTGTTCTATATCCATTGATACCCTTACCCAACACAAATATATTGATCTCAATTTTGAAAGCTCTTATTATCCCAACATCCATAGCCTTTTAGGGGAAAGAATTCCAAATTTCTACTCCCGTCTGTGTGGAAAAACTGCTTCTTGATTTCTCTCCTAAATGGTTTAGCTCTAATTTTAAGGTTTTATCTGTTATTTATAACGTGACGTCACTTCCTACAGCGACATTTCACTTACAGCCTGTTAAAGTGCTCCCACAACAATATCCCTTTGTTCTTGATTGCCCCACCAGAGGAAATACTATCTCCAAATCTATCCAACCAAATCCTTTGAACATTTTAAACACCTTGATCAGACCACACTTCAATCTTCTCTATTCAAGGGAATACAGCCACATTTATGCAACCTATCCTCATAATTTAACACTGTAAGCCCTGGTATCATCCTATAAATCTGTGCTGCTTTCCTCCACAGCCAGTACATCCTAAGGTTCAGTACCCAGAACTGAACACATTAATTGAATGCACAAGTTGTTGATCTCTGAGGCAGGAGCCCTACAAACTAAGACCTGATCATTGTAACATAGCAAACTCAATGGAGGATTACAGCCTTTGCAATCTGTGTTTGCAAACCCATTGCCAGAAATCAGAATTTTAAATAAAAACACCATTTCATAAAATCATAGAAACATAGACAATAGGAGCAGGTGTAGGCCATTGGGCCCTTCGAGTCTGCTCCGCCATTCACTATGATCATGGCTGATCATCCAACTCAGTAACTTGTTCCTGCTTTCGCCCCATACCCTTTGATCCCTTTAGACCCAAGAGCTATATCTAACTCCTTCTTGAAAACATACAATGTTTTGGCCTCAACTGCTTTCTGTGGTAGTGAATTCCACAGGCTCACCACTGTCTGGGTGAAGAAATTTCTCCTCATCTCAGTCCTGATAGGTTTACCCCGTATCCTTAGACTATGACCCCTGGTTCTGGACTCCCCCACCATCGGGAACATCCTTCCTACATCTACCCTGTCAAGTCCTGTTAGAATTTTATAGGTTTCTATGAGATTCCCCCCTCACTCTTCTGAACTCCAGCGAATATAATCCCAACTGACTCAATCTCTCCTCATACATCAGACCCACCATCCCGGGAATCAGTCTGGTAAACCTTCGCTGCACTCCCTCTATAGCAAGAACATCCTTCCTCAGATAAGGAGACCAAAACTACACACAATATTCCAGGTGTGGCCTCACCAAGGCCCTGTATAATTGTAGCAAAACATCCCTGCTCCTGTACTCGAATCCTCTCGCTATGAAGACCAACATACCACTTGTCTTTTTTAACCACCTGTTGCACCTGCATGCTTACCTTCAGCGACTGCTGTACGAAATCACCCAGGTCTCGCTGTATATTCCCTTCTCTCAGTTTATAAACATTCAGATAATAATCTGCCTTCCTGTTTTTGCTTCCAAAGTGGATAACCTCACATTTTTCTATTTCAGATTGCCACAGCACAGAAGGAGGCCATTCTGTCCATTGTGTAGTGTTCTTTGCAAGCCATGTGTTGGGTGTGTCTCTCAAAATGATGTCTCCTTATATATGTTTGATGATGTCATCAGTTGCATTAGTGGCCTGATCTCTTAAAGGTATGGTTTCTTAAAGGTGAAAGCACCATTACATGACATTATCCCCTTCTTTATAAATTAAAATTTTCCCCCTTTTTAAAAAAAATTAACAATTACTCTCTAGCTACTTAATTATGCAAAGTTATATTGACCAAAACTTTGTTGGACTGATGTTTGAAAACTTGGAGGGGATAGGTTTCAGGCACATCACCCTAAATACCAGACGTTTTTCCCACCTGGCTCACTACGTCATCGATGCATGACATCGTTTTTAAATGAGACAGGTAATCGATGAGGTCTCAATGATCTTCTCTGTGGATCTTGTAGTATCGATTTGGTGCTTGATTTGTCTGAGCTGCTTCTTGAACTGTTGCAAGCACGAACTCATCAAAGTCGTCTTCATCACTTTCTTCTGGAATTGTTTTCGCATTGACTACTTTGAAGAAGGTTGCATTTCTCTTCACAATGTAATTTCCTCCTCTGATCATGCTTCCTTTTCTCTGAACTACTGTAAGCAGTCTTGGCTCAAACGGTGAGCTAATTTTCGACATTTCCTCTTGCCGAACCAAGACTTTATCTCCTTCTTTTATCTCGCTACCCTTTGCGTGGATCCGTCAGTCTGCATGTGTCATTATCCTCTGTTTTTGACTCTTGTCTCTGTCTCTCAAGCTTTCCATTAAGTGTGTGTAGGGTTGTGTAGGCGTGAATTTTGGTAGTGGATATTTCTTCAGGATGGGCGGCACAGTGGCGCAGTGGTTAGCACCGCCGCCTCACAACTCTAGCGACCCGGGTTCAATTCTGGGTACTGCCTGTGCGGAGTTTGCAAGTTCTCCCTGTGTCTGCGTGGGTTTCCGCCGGGTGCTCCGGTTTCCTCCCACAGCCAAAGACTTGCAGGTTGATAGGTAAATTGGCCATTGTAAATTGCCCCTAGTGTAGGTAGGTGGTAGGAGAATGGTGGGGATGTGGTAGAGAATATGGGGTTAATGTAGGATTAGTATAAATGGGTGGTTGTTGGTCGGCACAGACTTGGTGGGCTGAAGGGCCTGTTTCAGTGCTGTATCTCTAAGTAAAAAAATTTAAAAATGTCTTCTTTCTTCACGGTCCTCTGATGGTGTTGATCGTGATCAGCTTCAATTCGCTGGCAGATTTTCCCTTGCTTGAGTTGACAACATGGACCCATGACATGTGGATCCATGGGAGGATTTGAGAGTAACTTGGATCATCCCTAGGACTGGTAGAGAGGTATCTGATCCATAGGAGAAGATTTTAGATATCAGTTTGTTCAATTGCAGTTCCTGTTTTCTCTGATCCATGTGGAATGTCGGGGCATCTGTTACGTTGACTGTTGCTCCTGAGTCGATTACAGCAGAGGTTGTCGAATTGCCTAGGAACACATCACACATGGGCGGGTGTCAGTACTTGTGACTGTGCACAACAAAGATCTTCTCTTCTATTGCGAAGATGTAATCTCGCAACTGGCATTTAATTTTATTAATGTCTTGTGCAGGCTCCGATCGGCATACTCTTGCGAAATGCCCCATGAACACTTCTTTCCTCTTGCAGGACAAGTTTTGTAATGAGGATATGCACCACCACAATGATTGCATGTTCGAACATGAGATTGTGATCTCTGTCTTGGTCTTCCTTGACATGCCTCGGACCTTTCTCTGGGTTTCCTCTGTGCCCATGTGTTCGGTGTGTTTCCATGGTGAATCCTTCCTCTGTGGCATTCACGAATTCTGCTGACGATCCTGAACTGGCCTCGGCATTCTTATCTTATGTTATTTGTCTCTTTGCCTTCTAAGACTTCACCTTGTCATTGGCTGGCTTCCAGCATTCTGCCAATATCGAGTAACCTTTGCAAGTTTAACGATTCACCCTCTAGCAGTTTGCCTTCTTAGTTTTGGTGATTGGCAGGTCATAATGATCTGGGAGATGATTTCTTTGTCCACATCTGTGAAGTTGCAATTCTGGCTCAAGCTTCAGAATCTCGTCACGTAGTGGTCAAAGATCTCGTAGTTAGCTTGTTTTGCTGCTTGAAGACATAAACTTTATAGTGAGGATTTGCCTTGGTTGAAAATATCTTGTCACAGCATTCTTTGCTGTGTCATAATCATCAGCGGTTCTGGAGTCTGTGAGTGTATTGAAGATATCGTCGACTTTTGGTCCAGCGTAGTGTAGGAATAACGCTCTCTTTCTCTGGGGTATATTGATATCGAGTGCCACCATCAGGCGTTCGAATCTCGTAAGCCATTTGCTCCAGTATGGCCTTGAGCTGCTGTCTGTCTCTGTAAAGGCTGAAAACACTGGCAGTTGTTGCGCACATGTGGTGATTGCTTTTGCTTAAATCTGGAACAGAACTTAATTTTTTCTGTACCAGCCCAGGTTTTCTCTCTACTCCAGTCTGTTTTCTCCCTGATCAAGTCCTGGTTTTCTCTCGACTTTTTGGGGGGTTTGATTTCTGACCTTGGATCCTTCTGTGCTGCGTCTTTTCTTTTTCCTCTTTTTTTTTTTCTCCTCGTTGTCGGAAAATGTAACGTTCTTTGCCAGCCATGCATCTCTCAAAATGGTGTCTCCCCCTTATGTATGTCTGATGACATCATCAGTTGCATCAGTGGCCTGATCTCTTAAAGGTACGGTTTCTTAAAGGTGAAGTCACCACTACAGTACATTCCACATCGTACCTCTGCTATTAATCCCAGTCCCCTGCTCCTTTCTAATAATCCTGTAAATGTTTTCCCTTCAAGTATTTGTCCAATTTCCTTTTCGAAGTTACTATTGAATCTGCTTACACCATCCTTTCAGGTAATGCATTCCAGATCATAAAAAATCGCTGTGTAAAAAATGTTTTCTCACTTGCCTGTGTTTCTTTCGACACAAATTCTAAATCTGTGTCCTCTCATTACTGACCCGCCTGCCAGTGTAAACAGTTTTTCCTTATTTACTTCATCAAAATGCCTCAAGATTTTACGAATTAGGAGCAGGAGTAGACCACTCGGCCCTTCGAGCCTGCTCCGCCATTCAATAAGTTCATGGCTGAACTGAATACTCCACATTTCCACCTACCCCCGATAACCTTCCACCCCCTTGCTTATCAAGAATCTATCTACCTCTGCCTTAAAAATATTCAAAGACTCTGCTTCCACTGCCTTTTGAGGAAGAGAATTCCAAAGACTCATGACCCTCAGAGAAAAAATTTCTCCTCATCTCTGTTTAAAATGGGCGACCCCTTTTTTTTAAACAATGAACTCTAGTTCTAGATTGTCCCACAAGAGGAAACATCCTTTCCACATCCACCCTGTCAAGACCCCTCAGGATCTTATAGGTTTCAGTCAAGTTGCCTCTTACTCTTCTAAATTCCAGTGGATACTAATCTAGCCTGTCCAATCTTTCCTTATAAGACAGCCTGCCCATTCTAGGTATTAGTCTAGTAAACCTTCTCTGTACTGCCTCCAACGCATTTACATCCTTCCTTAAATAAGGAGACTAGTACTGTACACAGTACTCTAGATATGGTCTCACCAATGCCCTGTATAGCTGAAGTATAACTTCCTTAGTTTTGTATTCATATTCCCCTCACGATAAATGATATAATTCTATTAACTTTCCTAAATAGGTGCTGTACCTGCATACTAACCTTTTGCGATTCATGCACTACGACACCCAGATCCCTCTGCATTTCAGAGCTCTGCAGTCTCTCACCATTTAGATAATATGTTTCTTTTTTATTCTTCCTACCAAAGTGGACAATTTTACACTTTCCCACGGTATACTCCATTTGCCAGCTCTTTGCTCACTCACTTAACCTATCTATATCCCTTTGTAGCTCCCTTATGTTCTCTTCACAAGTTACTTTCCTACCTATCTTTGTGTCATCAGCAAATTTAGCATCCATATCTTTGGTCCCTTCATCAATGTCATGTATATAAATTGTAAAATGTTGAGGCCCCAGCACAGATTCCTGTGGCACACCACTCGTTACATCTTGCCAACCAGAAAATGGCCCATTTATGCCTACTCTCTGTTTCTTGTTAGCTCGCCAATCTTCTGTCCATGCCAATATGTTACCTCTACACCATGAGCTTTAATTTTCTGCAATAACCTTTGATGTGGCACCTTGTCAAATGCCTTCTGGAAATCTAAGTACAATACATCCACCTGTTCCCCTTTATCCACAGCACATGTAACTCCCTCAAAGAACTCCAATAAGTTGGTTAAACATGATTTCCCTTTCACAAAACCATGTTGACTCTGCCTTGAATTTTTCTAAATGCTCTGCTAAATTGTCTTTAATAATAGCTTCTTACATTTTCCCTAAGACAGATGTTAAGCTAACTGGCCTGCAGCTTCCTGCTTTCTGTCTCCCTGCCTTTTTGAATAAAGGAGTTACATTCATTATTTTCCAATCTAACGGAACCTTCCTCGGATCTAGGGAATTTTGGAAAATTAAAACTAATGCATCAACTATATCACTCGCCACTTCTTTTAAGACCCTAGAATGAAGTCCATCAGGACCTGTGGGCTTGTCAGCCCGTAGCTCCAACAATTTGTTCAGTACCACTTCCTTGGTGATTGTAATTTTCTTGAGTTCCTCCATCACTTACATTTCCTGACTTACAGCTAATACTGGGATGTTAGTTGTATCCTCAATAATGAAGACCGATGCAAAATACCTGTTCCATTCATCTGCCATCTCCTTATTATCCATTATTAATTCCCCAGACTCACTTTCTTTCAGACCAACGCTCACTTTGTTAACTCTTTTCTTTTTTAATATCAATAGAAACTCTTACTATCTGTCTTTATATTTCTAGCTAGTTTTCCCTCGTACTCTAAGTTTACCTTCCTTATTAATCTTTTAGTCATTCTTTGCTGTTTTTTTTATATTCTGTCCAATTTTCTGACCTGCCTCCCGCCTTTGCACAATTATAAGCTTTTTCTTTAAGTTTGATACCATCTTTAACTGTTTTAGTTAACCACGGATAGCAGGTCCCACCATTGGAATATTTCTTTCTCGTTGAAATGTATCTATTCTGTTTATTCTGAAATATCCCCTTAAATTTCTGCCACTGCATCTCTATTAACCTATCCCTTAACCTGATTTGCCAGTTCACTTTAGTTCAGTTCACTCTGCTTCCGTGCCCTCATACTTACCGTTATTTAAGTTTAAAATACTAGTCTTGGACCCACTCTCCTCTCCCTCAAACTGAATGTAAAATTCAATTATATTATGATTGTTTCTGCCTTTGGGCGCCTTATCTATGAGGTCATTAATTAATTCTATCTCATTGCGTAATACAAGGTCTAGTATGGCCTGCTCTCTGGTTGGCTCCAGAATGTACTGTTCAAAGAAATTATCCCGAAAACATTCTATGTACTCCTCATCTAGGCTACTTCTGCCCATTTGGTTTTTCCAGTCATATGTAGGTTAAAATCCCCCATCATTATCACTGTACCTTTCTAACAAGCTGTCATTATTTCCTTCCTTTATACCCCATCCTAGAGTGTGGTTAATGTTCGGTGGCCTGTACACCACTCCCACAAGTGACTTCTTGCCTTTATGATTTCTCATCTCTGTGAAAATGCTTCTACATCCTGGTTTCCTGAACTTGGGTCATCCCTCTCTATTGCGCTAATACCATCATTAATTAACAGAGCTACCTCTCCACCTTTTCCTAGCTTCCTGTCCTTCCTAAATGCCTTCAATATTCAGGTCCCCATTTATGCCATCCTGCGGCCATATCTCAGTAATGGCTATCAGATCGTACTTATTTATTTCTATTTGCGCTCTCAATTCATCTGTTTTGTTTTGAATGCTATGTGCATTCAGATACAGAGCCTTTAGCTTTGTCCTTTTTATTATTTTTGTAATCTCTAGCCTTATCTGTTGATTTACTCTTAGATTTGTAAGCTCTGTCCCTTCCTGTCACACTCTGTTTATCATTTCCCATATTAATACCTTTCTCTCATGCCTTGTCTCTACTCCTTGATTTGCCACATCTTCCCAAATTTGATCCCTTGCCCGCACTATTCAATTTAAAACCCTCTCTACTTCCCTAATTATGCAGCTCGCTAGAACACTGGCCCCAGCACGGTTCAGGTGTAGACTGTCCCAACGGTACAGCCACCACTTACCCCAGTACTGGTGCCAGTGCCCCACGAACCACAACCCACTTCAACCACACCAGTCTTTGAGCCATGCATTAATTTCTCTAATCTTATTTGCTCCATGCCAATTTGCACATGGCTGAGGTAATAATCCGGAGATTATTACCTTTTGAGGTTCTGCTTCTTAATTTGCTGCCTAGTTCCACATCCTGACTATGCAGAATCGCTTTCCTTGTCCTGCCTATGTCGGTGGTACCTACATGGACCACGATGAATGGATGCTCCCCCCCTCCCACTGTAAGTTCCTCTCCAGCCCTCCAACACCTCCATTAACTCTCCTCTTAACCTTCTCTGCCATAAGGAGAACAATAACAGCTTCTTCAGTTTCTCCATGTAACTGAAGTCCTACATCCATTGTTCCTACTCTTCCTTTTAAGATGGAGATGAAGAGAAACTTTTTTCTCTCAGAGGGTTGTTAGTCTGTGGAAGTCTCTTCCCTAGAAACAGTGGAGGCTGGGTCATCAGATTTATTCAAGGCTGAGTTAGGTAAATTTTTGATAGACAAGGGAGCCAAGGGTTATGGGCGCCAGACAGGAAAGTGGAGTTAAGGCCACAATCATGATCTTATCGAATGGTGGAGCTGGCTTGAAGGGCCAAATGGCCTACTCTACTCCTGTTGCTATGTTCCGATGTTCCTTTCTACCATTCCACTAAGTTGCTTCTGCACCTTCTCTAAGGCTATGACATTCTTCCTCAAGTGTGGTGACCAACATTGCCACAATATTCCAGCTGTGGCCCTAACTAGTTTTTTGAGAAGGCTCAAGCCTAACTTCCTTGCTTTTGCACTCAGTGCTTTTAATAATAAAGTCGAGGATCCCTATGATTTTTTAACAATCTTCTCAACTAGTCCTGCCACATTCAAAGATTTGTGTACACCCACTCCCAGTTTCCCTGCAAGCTTTTAAAAGACACGCTGGCTGGGATTTTCATTTTTGGTAGCATAGCTGGGGAAAACGTGCTGGGTTTTTGGTAGGGATGAACTGTTACAGATTAATCGGAGTTGAACCTGAATTTTCGCCTTTCAGACAGGGTGCTATTCCTGCCTGTGTCAGGGAATGAGGTGGCATGGGGAAGAGGAGGGTTTATAGAAACAGCTGCTGCAGGCAACGTACCCTCTAATCTATCTTTTGGAGTGCCCCGGATGTGGTAACTTAAAGGGGCTGATTTGTGCACAGCCTACGCGGGACCTTTTGGGTTGCTGTGCGCCAGCACAGCCATGCAGCTTAAAGGGAACATTACTGCAGACCTTGAAGTATCTGCAGCAGCAGAGCCGAGCTGCATTAGAGAGCAGAAGAGGAAACTTGTGTGGCTACAAATGAAAAATCACACGTGGGAGAATTCAATTGATCTCCCCAAGATTGAATCTGCTCCCCAAAGTGGCAGTAGGGGATACGGTGGAATTTGAAATTTAATCGCAATTAAGGCAGCCACGCCACTATATGCCAGTAATATTTAGGAATATTAGGAACATAGAAATTGCTAAATGATAAAAGGCCAAAGTTTGCCATCTACCATCCTGATAGTCACATGATCCAGCAATAATGGAGTTGTTGACTAATTATAGCAATTAATCTCTATCAATGAGCCTACAACAGACCCAGACATGAGGTGAGGAAAACCCCAATGGTGGAGAGCTTTCGGAGGCTTCGGTCCACGTCGTGTCTCAAATTACTCATGTACTGTATCCTGAAATTAAACTTTCTGAAAAAAATCTAGCTCAATTGTATTTGAACCAATATTAACTGTCTTCCTTCCCGCAGCCTCTCCACCTCTCTACCTCTCTTTCCCCCTTTAAGATAATTGTTAAAACCTACCGCATTGACCAATTTTTTCGTTGGCTATCCTCAGATCTCTTCATGTGACTCAGTGCCAAGTTTTATTTAATAACACTCCTATGAGGTGCCTTGGTGTGTTTTACTATGTCAAAGGCGCTCTATAAATGCAAGTTGCTATTGCTTTCATTGTCTCCTTCAGCAACCCATTTCATAGCTCGACTACTCGCTCACTTGGGAAATCCTATCGCCCAGCGTTGCTATGGTGGTAATGATGTAAGATGTGATGTATTGCGTCGTCTATCATTAATCCCCTACAGGCCCAAATAGAGCAGAGATATTCAAAGTGCTTGAGGAACACCTAGCGATAAAAGTAGAGGGCATTTGCCAGAGAGATGGTACAATGGCTGATTTTCCACACCATTAGCCCCACTAAAGCAGCGTAATTGTAGAACAAAGTCTCACCCTGTTGTGCAACAATCTTCAGCTTTAAGGACTAATTGCAAGAGAGCTAATTTTTCTTTGCATTAGATGAACAATTTAGTTAAAGAGAACCTTCAAGCAATTTGTTTTTCCAGTTAATTTGTTAAAACATTATGAGCTTTTTCTTTGTTGTTAAATTCCTGAGAGTATGAGTGTGTTCAGCTGCCAACATAACATAATTGATGTTGCTAGCACCAGCTCTGTACCTCAGTGGAAACACAGGCATTTTGTTTTTTCTAAGATCACTACAGTGTGATTTTCAAATGGGTGATTAGCGTACAGCCAAGAAAACACACTCTGTCACTCCTGTTATTCAGTGACCAAACTCATCTATCTAGTTAGACTTTTTTGAAACAACAAAGGCCCACATTTATATGTTACCCTTAATGCCCTCATGACAGTCAATGAATTACAGGCACTGTTGCAATGTAGGAAACGCAGCAGCCAATTTGCACATAGCAAGCTCCCACAAACAGCACTGTGATAATGACTACTCTGTCTATTTAATGTTGTTGGTTGAGGGATAAATATTGGCAATGAAACTGGGGAGAATTCCCCTGCTCTTCTTTGAGATAGTGCCATCGGAACTTTTACATCCACCTGAGAGTCAAGACAGGACCTCAGTTTAACATCTCATCCAAAAGACGGCACCTCCGACAAGGCAGCACTCACTCAGTACTGCACCGGGAGTGTCAGCCCAGATCGTGTGCTAAATTCTCTGCAGTGGAACTTAGAACAATGTCCTTCTGACTCAGAGGCAAGAGTTCTATCCACTGAACCGTGACTGACACAAATATTATTTCTCGCTGGGGCCTGGTAATGTCTTTAAGGAACTGTGCATTGGATAACATAAGGATGGGGGAGAATTTGTTCTTAATTTTAATTGTCAGATGTTGTCGTTGGATATGAATTCATTTTCAAGACTAGAAAATATCTGTATTCATTTGATTTAATCAGATCAGTGTAGGAATCAGTGCTATGTTTTCAAAGTAAATTTCCTCTGGTTGTCATATGTTAACAACAACATTAATGGAACTGGACAATTCCCCATGGTTACCATTTCTAGCCAAATACTAGAATGGCTTCTAAATATGATTCTGTAAGGAATACTGGCTGGGACTTTCCTGGGAGCTGCTCACACTTCTCTTCCATAACTTTTTCAAAAGTGAGGCAGAAACCCTACTCGCTCAGGTAAGCAAAGCTACCACTGCAGTAGAAGATATGGTAGGCATCTACAAGGCACAAGTCATGAGTGGTGGATTGCTATTCACTTGCCTGGATGGGTGCAGCTCCAACAACACTCAAGAAGCTCAACACCATCCAGGACAAAGCAGCCCACTTGATTGGCACCCCATCCACTATCTAAAACATTCACTCCCTCCACCACTGACATACACTGGCAGCAGTGTGTACCATCTACAAGATGCACTGCAGCAACACACCAAGGCTACTTTGACAGCATCTTCCAAACCCATGATCTCGACCACCTAGAAGATCACAGACAGCAGATGCGTGGGAACACCACCACCTGCATGTTCCCCTCTAAGCCACACACCATGCTGACTTAGAACTATATCACCGTCACTTCATTGTCGCTGGGTCAAAATCCTGGAACTCTGTCCCTAACAGCACAATGGGTGCACCTACACCACATGGACTGCAGCGGTTCAAGAAGGCAGACTCACCACCACCTTCTCAGGGGCAATTAGGGATGGGCAACAAATTCTGGCCTAGCCAATGCCCCATAAATGAATTTTAAAAAATGTAGATTGGGATCAGGCCACAAAAAGTTACTGGCCGATGATCAGACGGAATCTGCATTACAATCTCACTAGTGCATAGCGACAGGAGGAAATCTTCTCCCCTGCCAACTCTGACTCTCCCGATTATTATCGTAATCATGTGGAAACAAAACTGTGGTTGGAAAATATGTCCAGGAAAAGCTAGGGCATCTGAAGATGCAGACCTTCAGACACAGCATCCATCAGAGATCGGTCAGGGAGAAAGAGCAAACAGTCTTGTCATTTGTGACGAAACAAGTGGACAGCTCCATCTTTTCTAGCCTTGTATTTTCATGCATCATAGGGGCCAGAGATATCAGCATCAAGCTCAGCCTGCAACACCTAGCTTTGTGATCTAAGTAGACCATGCTCCAAGCCTGAGACTGTCATTGGTCTCCAGATTAGCATTACCTGTTAAACCATCAGATGGTGATAACATTGCCACACCCAATGAGAGGTTACAATCCATCAGCGAGACTGTAGTCTGCAAAGTCAAAGCAGCTGCCTAAGAATAGTTTCCCTGGAGAAATCATTGTTCCAGAATAGCAGAACACGTTAAGGCATGAGACCACAGAGTTGGATGAAACAACATCAACATGTATTTACAAAGCACCACGAAAGTAGTAAACCACCCTCCACATTCACTCCCTCCACCATCGTCACACAGTGGCAGCAGTGTGTACCATCTACAAAATCCACTGCAGCAACTCGCCAAGCCTCCTTCCACAGCACCTTCCAAACCCGTGACCTCTACCACTTAGAAGGACAAAGGCAGCAGGTGTGTGGGAACACCACCACCTGCAAGATCCCCTCCGAGCTACACACCACCTTATCTTGGAACTATATCACCATTCCTTCACTGTCGCTGGGTCAAAATCCTGGAGCACTCTACCTAACAGCACTTGGACTGCAGTGGTTCCAGAAGGCAGCTCACTGACACCTTTCCAGGGGCAATTAGGGATGAGCAATAATTGCTGGCCTTTCCATTGACACTCAAATCTCATGAATAAATGTGAAAAATTAAACCATCCCAAACCGCTTCATATGAGAGCATTCAAACCAAATTTGACAGCAAGCCCAAAGCTTAGTCAAAGAGGTAGATTTAAAGGTGTGGCCTGAAGGAGGATGGAGAGAGAGAGAGGTGGAGATATTTAACGAGGGAATTCCAGAGCTTGGAGCTCGGGTAGCTAAAGACACCGTCATCAATAGTGGAGCGACAAAAATCAGGGAGGCGACAAAGGCTAGATTTGGAGGAGCACAGAGATCTTAAAGTGTTGTAGGGCTGGAGGAGGTTACAGATAGAGAGGGGTGAGGCCATGGAGGGATTTGAAAACGAGTATGAGAATTTTTAAATCGCAAAATGAAGAAACCTAAAGCAAAGACTAGAAATTGGAATTTTTTTTACAATGTAGCAAATATGCAGGTAGATTCCCTTCATTGATGAAGTTATTGATCAATGGATTCCTTTAAAAAAGAGGATGGATTAATGGTGAAGTGACGGATTGGAAGTTGAAAGTATTGACATAGAAGAGGAGTCGCAAGAATGATTAGTATTGTCACAAGACTGAGTTATGAGGATCGAGTGGGAAAAGTTGGGTTATTCTACTTTGAAAGGAGGCAATTGAGAAAGGATCTGACAGGCATATAAGATTGTGAATAGTATGGAAAATAACTACTTCAAATTAAACGGTACTCGTAGGACAAGAGGACATTGGCTGAAACTGGATGTATCAGCTTTGGTTTGGTAGGTAGCAGACTCTTGCTTCTGAGATAGAAGATTGTTGGGTAAAGCCCCAATCCAGAAACATGAGTGGATAATCAAGGGAGGGAGCTCTGCATAGTTGGAAGTGACATCTTTTAGGTGAGGCGCTAACCCGAGGTCCTGTCTTCCCTCTCAGGTGGATGTACAGGATCCCATGGCACTCTTTTGAAGAACAGAGGAGTTCTCCCTGATGTCCCTCAATCAATGCCTTAACCCAGTCATTTATTTGACTTACTGCTGCGGGATCTTGCTGTGTGAATATTGGCTGCTGTATTTCCTACCTTACACAAGTGACTGCACTTTCAAGAGAAAAGGAGCTTCAATTGCTGTGAAGCACTTTGTGCCATTCTGAGGCTGTGAAAAGCATTATATGAATGCAAGTCTTTTTTTTTTCTTTTCATGAAAGATGAATTCAGGACTGATGTCAGAAACATCAGTGAATGACCAACATATGGAACGAATCTCTCAGTAGAGTAGTGGGTGTGTTACAACCCCATTAGGGACCATTAACTTTTAAAAAGAGAAAGTCAAATTCCCAGTTACTACTGAAAGGATTATGCCATACGACTTCATGCTGCAAACAAAAAACTTTATTGTGCAAGAGGTAAACAAAGCAAAACACTACTAGCTTCATGCTACAACTTGAGACATTTATATTTTCAACTTAAGATCTACAGAACACTCCAATTTAACTTTTGCTTCCACCCCAGGAGTTCCCTATACTTTAAAGGGATCTTGGTGGCTTGTTCACTTTTCCTGGGACCAATTCAAAGTGTGCCACAGTTCTTAGGAATTCACTTTGATCTCCTTAGTTTCTCAGCTGTCTTGAGGTATAAGATCACCTTCCAAATCTGGACTTCCCAGCTTGAGCACGGGCATGCCTCAAAACAGAAACACTGCTGGTTCCCGATGGCTTCTTTGCTCTTGATTCTAACTGACTTCCAAAAGCCAACAGCTTTCCAAAATTAAAGTCCCTGTTTGAACAAAACAGACTGTCTGCGTCAGCAAGCATATAGCTCAAAAAACCAACAGACATCCCTTGCATCATCTAGCTCCATAACAATTGGTACACGTGGGATGTCCCAGATAACAATTGAAAGTAATTATTTCCAACTCCAATCTTCTCTTTTGTTCTGGGGAATCATATGAATAATTTGAACCCTGGACTGAGGTAGCTGCAGACACACCAGGGGAAATTTTATGCTCTCCTCCATGGCAGGTTTGGAGGTGGGGAGATCATAAAATTGGGTGGGATGGAGGTGGGGGTTTCCGCTACCATTCTGCTTCCGCAAAAATTTGTTCTGGGGCGAGAAGGCCTGTGAACGACGTTCTCGCCCCATAATCAACTAAAGTCCTTAACTGGGCAATCAACCTCAACTAAGGGCCTCTTCCCACCGTAGCCGCAATGTGTTGTGTGGTAAGTAAGCCTGTTGCCACACGGAAAGCATGGCACTAAAACCTGTACGAGCTGCTTCCTGGCTTGGTGTGGGGGAGGGGGTCCTTCATTAAAAGGCATTTAGTGCCTGAACAAGGGGCCCTACATCGGGAGGTAGGGGTCCGCTGAGAGCCACCCCTCTGCCCTTGCTACAGCCCCCCTACAACCCCCTCCCCCATAACCCCCACCCCACGTGATACCTCTCGCCTTGATCTACCTGTGGCTTGGGTCCAGCGATGCTCCTGGATCTCTGGTAGGTTCTTCTCCAGCAGCAGCCACCACCTTTATGGTAGCACTGCAACTACTAGCCTCTGTTTGGCCGGCAGTTCTCCAAGGGCGGCAACGGGGTCCTTGATCCTTTGGAAGGCCCATCGCTGTCCACTTAAGTACCTGATTGGAATTAGATTTGGTGGGCTTTCCGGAGAAAAGGTGACGCGGGGATCCTCAGTGCCAATTTTTCCAGACGTTGAGATTCCCGTTCTCAGAATAAAATCCCAGCCACAGTCTCTATCAACAAGTGGAGGGGTTCCCATTGTGTAGGGTCTTTACACTTCCCATTATGAACTTACTATATAAACATGGGCCACCCTCTGCTATGTAACGACCCTAAGTTTGTTTGCCAGCTTCTCAAACCAGGTGTTTTCATTTGGCTTGCATTAAAAAAAATTCAATTCCCAAATTAAAAGGTACCTCCAGAAAATGAATATAAACGATGAACCAGGTGATTGTAGCAGATGTGAAAACATTGCAATCATTTAAAGAACATTTTGTTTTCATGATAGATGATCTGAACAGTTTTCTTCTTTGGAATCCTGTTTTATGATGGACTAATAACCATCCTCATCCACATCTATCTTGTGATCTGGTGAATCCTTGATGTCGCTGCATTTGGTAGAAAGAGAAAGCAGAACACTCAAAGCACCTCAGCCTTCACTCTATGAAGAAAAAATGCTTTTGACTGTAATACTAGAAAGGCACTTTATCTTAGCACTGTTGTTTTTGAATGCATTCAGATCCACTTTGGTGCCCAGTTTGATGCACTTTGATGCCCATTTGCAATCACTACACATTCCTTTCATCAGACCATGAACTCTGTGAGTACACCTTGCTCAAGTCATGCCAGTGATATCTGGTTTAAGTCATTTAACTTTCCATTGTCTGCATTGCCCTTCCAGATTGGTTTTAGCTTCAAAGAAGTATCTTGAGGGTCAAGATAGTAAGACTCGTTTTTCTTGTGTGACAGCGGGTTATTCTTGCATCGCTTCTGAACATTGTTAGGCTTCCTGTTCTCCAGTGTTGCTGTAAAGATATTAGAAGGTTGCTATTGTGATAAGGTTGGGGATTTTGTCAGCAATTTAAAGCAGCAACAATGGGATGTTTTGTTCTGACCAAAAGCTACAATGTCGAGCCCTAATTTAATTGTGTTTCGCCTGAGTGAATAAATGTAAGAAAATGAAAACTATTTTATGATATTATTGGACATTAAGACCTTCCAGAGGTTTAATTTAATTTAACGGGTTAAGACGTGGCAGGAGAGCACAAAGCTGTGGTGTGATCCTCGTGCTCCATGTCGGAAGCCGGGAACATTTCCAGCGCCCGGGACCAGCATGTGTGCAGGAAATGTATCCCGCTGCAGCTCCTAGAAGCCCAGGTTTCGGAGCTGGAGCAGCAGCTGGGGACACTGTGGAGCATCCGCGAGGCGGAGAGTATCATGGATAGCATGTATAGAGAAGTGGTCAGACCCCACAGGCAGGAGGGGAATGACCACCAGGCAGGGCAAGAGGACTGAGCAGGCAGTTCAGGAATCTCCTGTGGCTATTCCCCTGCAAAACAGGTATACTGCTTTGGATACTGTTGGGGGAACGGCCTCTCAGGGGAAAGCAGCAACAGCCCAATTCGTTGCACCACAGTTGGTTCTGCTGCACAGGGGAGGAGTAACAAGCGTGGGAATGCAATAGTTATAGCCTGTTAACATCCGTAGCACTTAAAGCACCCAGAAGCGCTGCACGAAGAACAGCCAGGCGCTTCGCAAATGACTACTGGCAACACGTATGCAGTCATATTCAGCTGGCCTCTGACACCAGAAACATCAGAGGAATGTATGATGGCATTAAGAGAACTTTTGGGACAACCATCAAGAAGATCGCCCCCCCCCCTCAAATCTAAATCAGGGGACACAATCACTGACCAACGCAAGCAAATGGACCGCTGGGTGGAGCACTACCTAGAACTGTACTCCAGAGAAAATGTTGTCACTGAGACCGCCCTCAATGCAGCCCAGTCTCTGCCAGTAATGGGCGAGCTGGATGTACAGCCAACAAAATTGAAACTCAGTGATGCCATTGATTCTCTAGCCAGCGGAAAGGCCCGTGGGAAGGAAGGCATTACCCCCGAAATAATCAAGAGTGCCAAGCCTGCTTGGCAGGCTCAGCACTGTATGAACTGTTTTTCCTGTGCTGGGACGAGGGAGCAGTACCGCAGGACATGCGTGATGCCAATATCATCACCCTCTATAAGAACAAGGGTAACCGCGGTGACTGCAACAACTACCATGGAAACTCCCTGCTCAGCATAGTGGGGAAAGTCTTCACTCGAGTCGCTTTAAACAGGCTCCAGAAGCTGGCTGAGCACGTCTACCCTGAGGCACAGTGTGGCTTTCAAGGGGAGAGATCCACTATTGACATGCTGTTCTCCCTTCACCAGCTACAGGAGAAATGCCGCGAACAACAGATGCCCCTCTACGTTGCTTTCATTGATCTCACCAAAGGCTTTGAGCTCGTCAGCAGACGTGGTCTCTTCAGACTACTAGAAAAGATCGGATGTCCACCAAAGTTACTAAGTATCATCACCTCATTCCATGACAACATGAAAGCCACAATTCAGCATAGCGGCGCCTCACCAGACCCCTTTCCTATCCTGAGTGGTGTGAAACAGGGCTGTGTTCTCGCACCTACACTGTTTGGGATCATCTTCTCCCTGCTGCTCTCACATGCGTTCAAGTCTTTAGAAGAAGGAATTTTCCTCCACACAAGATCAGGTGGCAGGTTGTTCAACCTTGTCCGTCTTAGAGCGAAGACCAAAGTACGGAAAGTCCTCATCAGGGAACTCCTCTTTGGTGACGATGCTGCATTAACATCTCACACTGAAGAGTGTCTGCAGAGACTCATCGACAGGATTGCGGCTGCCTGCACCGAATTTGACCTTACCATCAGCCTCAAGAAAACGAACATCATGTGACAGGATGTCAGAAATGCTCCATCCATCAATATTGGTGACCACGTTCTGGAAGTGGTTCAAGAGTTCACCTACCTAGGCTCAACTATCACCAGTAACCTGTCTCTCGATGCAGAAATCAACAAGCGCATGGGAAAGGCTTCCACTGCTATGTCCAGACTGGCCAAGAGAGTGTGGGAAAATGGCGCACTGACACGGAACACAAAAGTCTGCGTGTATCAAGCCTGTGCCCTCAGTACCTTGCTCTACGGCAGCGAAGCCTGGACAACGTATGTCAGCCAAGGGCGACGTCTCAATTCATTCCATCTTCGCTGCCTCCGCAGAATTCTTGGCATCAGGTGGCAGGACTGTATCTCCAACACAGAAGTCCTCGAGACGGCCAACATCCCCAGCATATACACCCTACTGAGCCAGCGGTGCTTGAGATGGCTTGGCCATGTGAGCCACATGGAAGATGGCAGGATCCCCAAGGACGCATTGTACAGCGAGCTCGTCACTGGTATCAGACCCACCGGCCGTCCATGTCTCCACTTTAAAGACATCTGCAAATGTGGCATGAAGTCCTGTGACATTGATAACAAGTCGTGGGAGTCAAATTCCCAGCCATCACCAGAGCTGGCGGGCAGCCATAAAGGCGGGGCTAAAGTGTGGCGAGTCGAAGAGACTTAGCAGTTGGCAGGAAAGAAGACAGAAGCGCAAGGGGAGAGCCAACTGTGTAACAGCCCCGACAACCAATTTTATCTGCAGCACCTATGGAAGAGTCTGTCACTCTAGAATTGGCCTTCATAGCCACTCCAGGCGCTGCTTCACAAACCACTGACCAGGCGCTTACCCATTGTCTCTCGAGACAAGGAGGCCAAAGAAGAAGAGGGGATTCGATTGTAAGGGGAATAGATAGGCGTTTCTGTGGCTGCAAAAGAGACTCCAGGAGGGTATGTTGCCTCCCTGGTGCTAAGGTCAAGGATGTTTGAGTGGTTACAGGACATTCTGAAGGGGGAGGATGAACAGCCAGTGGTCGTGGCACACATTGGTACAAACGACATAGGTGAAAAAAAGGATGAGGTCCTAAAAGCAGAATATGGGGAGCTAGGAAGTAAGTTGAAAAGTAGGACCTCAAAGGTAGTGATCTCAGGATTGCTACGAGTGCCAGTTGCGAGTCAGAGTAGAAATAGCAGGATATATCGGATGAATACGTGGCTGAAGAGATGGTGTGAGGGGGAGGGTTTTAGATTCCGGGGGCATTGAGACCAGTTCTGGGGGAGGTGGGAACAGTACAAACTGGACAGGTTACACCAGGGCAGGACTGGGACTGATGTCCGAGAGGGAGTATTTGCTGGAGTGGTTGGGGAGGGTTTAAACTAAAATGGCAGGGGGATGGGAACCTTTGCAAGGAGTCAGAGGAAGGGGGATCAAAGAACAAAAGACCGTAAGGGGAATAAGAAAAGTGATAGGCACAGAAATTCAGGGGCCAGAATCAAACAGGGCCACAGTGACAAATAGTGGGAAGGGGACAAGTAATGTTAAAAAGACAAGCCTTAAGACTTTGTGCCTTAACGCGCGGAGCATTCGCAAGAAATTGGATGAATTAATCGCGCAAATAGATGTAAACAGGTATGATATAGTCGGGATTACGGAGACATGGCTGCAGGGTGACCAGGGATGGGAAATGAACATCCACGGCATTCACTATTTCGGAAGGACAGACAAAAAGCAAAAGGCGGTGCAGTTGCAGTGCTGGTTAAAGAGGAAATTAACGCAATAGTGAGGACGGATATTAGCTCTGATGATGTGGAATCTGTATGGATAGAGCTGAGAAACACTAAGCGGCAAAAAACGTTAGTTGGGGTTGTATATAGACCCCCAAACTGTACTGGTGATGTTGGGAATGGCATTAAACAGGAAATTAGAGATACATACGATAAAGGAACATCTGTAATTATGGGTGTGTTTAATCTGCATATAGATTGGGCAAATCAAATTAGTCACAATACTGTAGAGGAAGAATTCTTGGAGTGTATGCGGGATGGTTTTCTGGACCAATACGTTGAGGAACCAACTGGAGAACAGGCCATCCTAGACTGGGTAGTGTGTAATGAGAGAGAAATAATTGACAATCTAGTGGTGCAAGACCCCTTGGGATGAGTGACCATAATATGATAAAATTCTTCATCAAGATGGAGAGTGATATAGTTGATTCTGAGACAAAGGTCCTGAATCTTAGTAAAGGAAACTCCAAAGGTGTGAGTCATGAGTTGGCTATGACGGATTGGGAAACATTACTTAAAGGGATGACAGTGGATAGGCAATGGCAAACATTTAAAGAGCACATGGATGAACTGCAACAATGGTTTAAAAGTAAAATGGGAAAGGTAGCCAAACCATGGCTTACAAGTGAAATTAGAAATAGCATTAGATCCAAGGAATTGGCATATAGATTTGCCAGGAAAAACAACAGACCTGAGGATTGGGAGCAGTTTAGAATTCAGAAAAGGAGGACCAAGGGATTGATTAAGAAGGGGAAAATAGAATACGAGAGCAAGCTTGCGGGGAACATAAAAACTGACTGTAAAAGTTTCTCTCGGTATGTGAAGAGAAAAAGATTGGTGAAGACAAATGTAGGCCCCTTACAGTCAAACAGGGGAATTTATTATGGGGAATTTTATTATGGCTGACCAACTAAATGCATACTTTAGCTCTGTCTTCAGAAAGGAGGACACAAATATACCAGAAATGTTGGGGAACACAGGGCTTAGTGAGAGAGAGGAACTGAAAGAAATCTGTATGAGTAGAGAAATGGTGTTGGGGAAATTGATGGGATTGAAGGCCAATAAATCCCCAGGGCCTGATGGTATGCATCCCAGAGTACTTAAGGAAGTGGCCCTAGAAATAGTGGATGCATTGGTGGTCATCTTCCAAGATTCTATAGACTCTGGAACAGTTCCTACAGATTGGAGGGTAGCTAATGTAACCCCACTATTTAAAAAGGGAGGCAGAGAGAAAGCAGGGAATTATAGACCAGTCAGCCTGACGTTGGTAGTGGGGAAAATTCTAGAGTCCATTATCAAAGATTTAAAGCAGAGCACTTAGAGAACAGTGGTAGAATCGGGTCGAGTCAGCATGGATTTACGAAAGGGAAATCATGCTTGACAAATCTACTAGAGTTCTTCGAGGATGTAACTAGTAGAGTTGATGAGGGGGAGCCAGTGGATGTGGTTTATTTGGACTTTCAGAAGGCTTTTGACAAAGTCCCACATAAGAGATTAGCATGTAAAGTTAAAGCGCATGGGATTGGGGGCAGTGTGTTGCAATGGATAGAAAATTGGTTGGCGGACAAGAAACAAAGAGTAGGGATAAATGGGTCTTTTTCTGAATGGCAGGCAGTGACTAGTGGGGTACCACAGGGATCGGTGCTAGGACCCCAGCTATTCACAATATACATTAATGATTTAGATGAGGGAACTAAATGTAATATCTCCAAATTTGCAGATGAGACAAAACTGGGTGGGAGGGTGAGTTGTGAGGAGGATGCAGAGAGGCTTCAGGGTGATTTGGACAAGTTGAGTAGTGGGCTAATGCAAGGCAGATGCAGTATAATGTGGACAAATGTGAGGTTATCCACTTTGGTAGCAAAAACAGGAAGGCAGATTATTATCTGAGCGGCTATAAACTGAGAGAGGGGAATATGCAGTGAAACCTGGGTGTTCTCGTACATCAGACGCTGAAGGTAAGCATGCAGATGCAACAGGTGGTAAAAAAGGCAACTGGTATGTTGGCCTTCGTAACTTGAGGATTCGAGTACAGAAGCAGTGATGTCTTGCTGCAATTATACAGGGCCTTGGTGAGGCCACATCTGGAATATTGTGTGCAGTAATGGTCTCCTTATCTGAGAAAGGATGTTCTTGCTATTGAGGGAGTGCAGTGAAGGTTTACCAGACTGATTCCTGGGATTGCGGGACTGACGTATGAGGAGCGATGGAGTCGGTTCGGATTATATTCGCTGGAGTTCAGAAGAGTGAGGGGGGATCTCATTGTAGCCTATAAAATTCTAACAGGACTTGATAAGGTAGATGCAGGAAGGATGTTCCCGATGGTGGGGGAGTCCAGAACCAGGGATCATAGTCTAAGGATATGGGATAAACCTTTCAGGACTGAGATGAGGAGAAATTTCTTCACCCAGAGAGTGATGAGCCTGTGGAAATCGCTACCACAGAAAGCAGTTAAGGCCAAAACATTGAATGTTTTCAAGAAGGAGTTAGATATAGCTCTTGGGTCTAAAGGGATCAAAGGCTATGGGGCGAAAGCTACAGAGTTGGATGATCAACCGTGATCATAATGAATGGCGGAACAGGCTTGAAGGGCCCAATGGCCTACTCCTGCTCCTATTTTCTTTTTTTCTATGTTTCTATTTAAAGAACTTGCATTTATTTAGTGCCTTTCACAACCTCACACTTTTCAGCTTATCAAGTACTGTAGAAGTGTCATCAGTGTTGCAGTGTAGGAAACACAGCAGATAACTAGCACACAGCAATCTCCCACAAACAGCAATGAGATAAATGACCAGATTATCTGTTTTGTTTTTATGATTTAAGGGATAAATGTCGGCCAGGAATAACTCCCCTGCTCTTCTTTGAATAACACCCTGGGATCTTTTACCTCCACCCAACAAGGCTGGCAAGACTTTGGTTTAATGTCTCATCTGAAAGACAGCAGTCAGAACTCCTTCATTACTGCACTAGGGTGGCTTGATTATCTGCTCAAATTTCTGGAATGGGATTTGAACCTGCAGCCTTCTGAATCAGACCTATAATCCTACCATTTACTGAAGGTTGACACCTAAGAAAAGGGTGATCCTGATCCAGGATGTTGCCCTGTCAGCATTCTGCATTATGGAGTCAATGGTTTGAACCTCCTTGCCCAATCCATTCCCCCCAATAGTCAGATACGGCGTTCACTAGGGATGACTGGCAATATGGAGCGATGACAATTGGGGTTATACATGAGGTCACAACAGGAGGAGCACAGAGATTTCACCATTTGGAGACCTGGAGGAGGTCACACAGATCAGGAGGGTCAAATCCTTGGAGGAAGTTGAGCATGAGGATGAAAATTCTTAATTTGAGGCATTGCTGAACCAGGAGTCAATGCAGATCAGTGACGGATGAATGTGATGGTACACATTAGGATGTGGCAGAGTTTTAGATGAGCTCAAGTTTACAGAGGGTGCAAAGTGGCAGGCTGGCCAGGAGAACATTGGAATAGTTGGGTCTAGTGGAAGGAAAGATGTTTGTATTTGCACTTTTTAGCTTTTAGTTTCTTGAGCAGTTGCTATCTGTGTTCAGTGTAACAGAAAAAGGGTGTAGGGCATAGGCAGCGAAACAGCATTAAATGGATAGTTCTTTCAAAGAGTCTCCACAAGTACAATTGGCTGGCCACATTAAGTGCTGTAACTCTTCATAATTCTATGAGTCAATGATCTGATATTCGATATTTGTGTGTGCTTTGACCAAGCTTTTGGTCACCTGACCTAATATCTCCTTAAGTGGCTTGCTGTCAAATTTTGTTTCTAACTCTTCTGTAAAGCACCTTGAGATGTTTTTGCTACATTAAAGGCGCTATGTAAATGCAAATTGTTATTGTGTGCGAGGTTTCGAATCACACCAATCCCCCGAGAGGGCCTGCAGCATGCCCCCAGATACCGATATTATTTGATGAAAATAAGCACTAATGTTGCACAAGTTGAATTATAAAACTTTCTGAAATGTCTGGCACTGTCTGAAATTTATATACAAGAAATGGTGGGCTTGTAACGTTTTGCTATTCTACCTCATTCATTGCGATCAATCTGTATTACTGCATTTATCATTGCTGTGACATCTTGGTCTGATTGATTCATAAGTTTCTTCAAACAAATTATAATTGAGCTTTTACAATCCATCAGCTACATAGAAATTGCACGATGGGATTATTAAATTATTGCCACTAAATTATTTTGGTTGATAATGACATTTTTTTCTAAACCACATAGGAATTGCTAAAAGAATACAGACCCAGATCCATCTAGCTCACCTTGTACCATCCTGGTATTCACATGATACCATGATAATGGAGTTATTGACTAATCATAGCAATTCAATCTCTATCAATCAGTCCATAACAGACCCAGACGTGAGGTGAGAAAAATCCTCAGTAGTGGAAAGCTTTCAGAACCAGAGGTCCAAAGTCACCTATTCCTCCAGAGCAGTATTACACTTAACACGTCGTGTCTCAAATTACTCATATTCCATATTTCAAAATGTTATTTTCTGAAAGAAATCTATCCAATTTGTATTTGAATGAGTTAATACTAGCTGCATCCATCATCCCCCTAGGGAGCCCGTTCCATAGATTGACCACTCGCTCCCACAGATGAATTTTGACTTTATCCCTTTTCAAACTGTGTCCTCTGGTACTACTGTTCTGACGAAGGTGAAATAGCTTGTCATGGTGAACCTTATCTCGCCATCTGAACTATCTGTAGTATTGCTGTACTATGTTCATGGGCAGTGTCATATTGAGTAAACTTCATGACCTAGGGCGCTCTCTGCTGAGCTTTTCACAATAGAGGTTCATGCAGAGTACTGTGTAGCGTTCTGGTCACCGCATTACAGGAAGGATGTGATCATACTCAAGATGGTACAGCAGAGATATATGAAGATGCTTCCAGGAATGGAAAACTTTAACAATGAAGAAAGATTGGATCGGCCAAGGTTATTTTCTTTGGAGCAGGGGAGGCTGAGGGGAGATTTAATTGAGGTGTCCAAAATTATGAGGGGCCTAGAGAGCTCAATAACCAGGGGGCATAGATTTAAAGTAATTGGCAGGAGAATTAAAGGAAAGTTGAAGAGTAATTCTTTCAGGGTCTGGAACTCACTGCCTGTAAGAGCGATAGAGGCAGAAACCCTGCCTGCTTTTAAAAATACTTGGATATACACTTGTAGTGTTGTAACCTACAGGGCTACGGACCAAGAGTTGGGAAATGGGATTAGGTTATAGAGCTCTTTTTTTGGCTGGCACAGACATGATGGGCCAAATGGCTTCCTTCTGTGCCATAGATTTTCTGATTCATGATCCAAGCCACCTTTCAAACACTAAGGTGAGAAACCACGGATGCTGAAAACTGGACACACTGATATCTGTTGCCACATGGCTGATAAGCGTTCTGGTTGTTATGCTTTGAGAGCATTAAAATGTAAAACTTACAACCTATTTGATTATTTTTAATAGATCAGATGAATGTTGAAGATATTCAAAGAGCAGCAAGTTCTCCTGGTGTCTTGGCCCCCATTTACCACTCAATTAACACTACTACAATCAGATGTCTGGGCCACGCATACCATTTGCTGCAGATGGTTGCTGCATTTTCTACAGAGCAACAATAACCACAGTTAAATAGTAATTGGCGTGAATGTCCTTTAGGGAAGGAAATCTGCCTGGTCTGGCCTGCATGTGACTCCAGACTCACAGAAATGTGGTTGACTCTTAAAATGCTCTCTGAAATGACCTAGCAAGACACTCAGCAAGGGCAATTAGGGATGGGCAAACAAATAAAAATAAAGTGCTTTGAAATTTGTGGTCAATAAGGTGTTGTTCCTTTAATTTTCTGTTTCTTTCCAGCTTTTTCTATTTTTATTTCAGACTTGCAGTATTGACAGTTTTGTGTTATGGTTTATATGTGTGTGTGTGTGTGATTTGTATTATTTGACTGCAATTCTGTTCAGTTCTGTGAAATTAATCTCAGTAAGGTTATTGAGCAACAAGGGATTAAATCTCCATTAGTCTTTGCCTCATCTTTTTTCAAACTGATTTCTGCTGTGAGATTGCTATATCTTATATCTACACCTTTGAAATTATCATTTATGAAATTCAGAAGAACAGCACAGATTTATACATTCACTGGATGAGAGAGAAAATTCAGGCACGTGGTACTCACGACAGGCAGCCTCTCCAGAATGTCCTTAGGGCTCTTAGACTACGGTGCAAAACATTCTGCAGAGTTTCCCCTGATCTGCCATAATTAGGGTAGCAGGGTCATTTGAGACCTTAGGGTGGTCGTCCCTGCCCTTTTTTGAGTCGCCCCAGGCAAGGGTCCCACGCTCAGGGTTACGAGCCAAGGCCAACAGCAGAACCAGCGAATTTTCAGTGGTGATGGTGGAAGCGCTTGAACCTCGAGGGACAACTGTTGCTTAGGATCCTGGAAAAAAGCAGAAAATTAAAGGAACAATAATACCTTATTGACCACACATTTCAAAGCACTTCACGCCAATTACTATTTAACTGTAGTCTTTGGTTCTGTAGGCAAATGCAGCAGCCAACTAAGGATCCTTCGGAAGAGGACATGTGTCTCCTTTAAAGCACACATGTTGAAGGCAACGGGAAACCACCTCATGTACTTTTCCCCCCGAATCATATTGCTCATTTCTCATGCAAGTTAAAAAATGAGAGCAACTGAAGAGAAAAGCGCAGGAATGTAAGGCGTGGGGTAATGAGCAGAGGACCTGTTCTTGGGCGGATCACAACTATTACCTGCCATAATAATTGGCAGAATCCCATTGGAAATCTTGGTGTAGTTCCATAAACAATCGCTCCCTCTATTTCTGCAGTTTTCTTTGACCTTCTGCTAAAGTTACAATGGAGATTGGAAGGTAGCTCGAGAAAATTCCAGGCCTAACGATATCTGATTTTCCAGTTGGCATAATCTCTAGTGATAACCCAGAACAGGCCCATACTTCTACTGAATTTGCCGAACAGTAAGAAAGAACTCACATTAATATGTCATCATTCATGACCTCAGGGTGTCTCAAAGCACTTTACAATCAAATAAGGACTTCCGAACTGTCGTCACTGTTATAATGTAGGAAATGTGGCTGCAATTTATGTACAGCAAGATCCCACAAATAGCAATGAATTAAATTACCAAACAATCTGTGATTTAGTGACGTTGGTTGAGGGATAAATATTGGCCAGGGCACTAGGGAAGACCTCCACTGCTCTTCTTTGTAAAGGTGGCATGGGATGTTTTAAAATCTGAGAGGGCAGATGGGGCCTCGATTTGACATCAGATCCAAAAGATGGCACCTTGGACAGTGCAGCACTTCTTCGGAAATGCACTGGGAGTTCAGTTGAGGTTGTGTATTCAAGTTTCTATCTTGGGACTTGAACCCATAACCTTTCAACTGAAAGGAGAATGTTACCACTGAACCACAGTTATGATGACAGACTTAATAATCTAGAACTGTATTTAAGGGAGCTGAAAAGGGAAGACGGGTCTAGTCGAAGTGATCAAAACGTTGAAAGGTTTGAAAAGTCAATGAATTAGAAAAAAGGGAAAATTATCTCAGAATTAGTACTGGAACCAAGATGCAGGAAGGCGAGAAGATGTTTTTCACATAGATGGTTGTGAGAATATGGAATGCATTATCAAATGGGTATTGAAAAGGAGTTAAAGGCATCTAATATTTTAGATAAATACTTGATGAAAATGATTAATGAGAAATGGGGAGCGGAAAGCAAGGACAGTTTTTTAAATTCATTCTTGGGGTTTGAGCGTAGCTGGCATTTATTGCCCATCCTTAGTTGTCCTTGAGAAGATGATGGTTGGCCTTCTTCTTGAACTGCTGCTGTCCATGTGGTGAAGATGATCCTATATTGCTGTTAGATAGAGGGTTCCAGGATTTTGACCTACTAACAATGAAGGAACAATTATATATTTCCAAGTCAGGATGGTGTGTGACTAGGAGGGGAACTTGGAGACGATGGCATTCCTATACACCTGTTGCCTTTGTCCTTCTAAGTGATCACGGGTTTGGGAGACACAGTCAAAGGAGCCTTGGCAGAGTTGCTGCAGTGCATCTTATAGATGGTACACACTGCAGGCACGGTGAGCGGTGGTGGAGGAAGTGAATGCTGAAGGTGGTGGAAGGGTGCCAACCAAGCGGGCTCCTTTGGCCTGGATGGTGTCTTGAGTGTTGTTGGAGCTATGATTAGGGCAAATTATTTGAATGTGTGAGCTGTCAGGCATGAAGAGCCAAATGACTTCTCGTATTGAAATCTCAATCATGTTATGATTTAAATATGAGTAGAGGATGTCAGTTATCTAAGAAAGGAAAGCCAAATAAATATTTGAAGCAGAGTAAGATGCATAGCTGTTGGGAAAAGCTGGGCAATAGGACTGATTTTAGATTTATACAGGGCTACGAGAGAGAGAGCAAGGCAATAGGGTTACTTTTGGTTTGATGCAGGATTATGGGGCGAGAGTTGGGCATTGGTCTTGGATTGATGCAGGACTAGGGGGAGAAAGGAGGACAGTGGAGTTAATTTTGGATTGATCCAGAAAAGACTCAGCACAAATACGATGAGCTAGAAATTGATTCGCATTGCACACTTTTTTTCAGGCAAAAAACAGGCTCTGAATGTGCCACTATGATGTGCTGCATATGTGCACATTCATTCTTCACCATTTTGGTTAGGGTGCCCTATCTTTTGCATGTCAGCCACTTGAAACAGGTTTTAGGTCCATTGAATATGTAGGTTCAGGACCTTGTTCAGGCTGTTACAAGCTCAGTGAGACTGTCAATGTTAAAATATGTGATATGAACCCCCCATGACCAATTTAAAGAATTACACAAGATTTCAAGTTTTAAGACTTTTATTGCAACAACTAAACTAAAAGAAATCCCCGTTAACTAAATGGTGCTTTATAAGTAGCTGACACCCCAAATTACATAGAAAAGATATTTTCTTCACTTATTAAAATACTGACCACACCACACTTATACGCTACACACTGCTTTTTTGACAGTGAAATCCTTTGCGGTTTACAAACTCCTCTCAGTTGCAATGTGTCGGATCTCCAAGACCTTTTCAAAATCAATATCCTCTTCGCTCACTTCTCTGAGCACTTTCAAGCTGGATGTCCGTGAATAAGGCGATTCCTATGTGATCCTGTTGGGCTTTTGCTTCTCCGTGAACATCAACTTTCAAAATGGGTTCAAGTCTTCGCAGGCTTTTGCTTTTGAGTAGGTGTTCCCCCTCTCCTTCTCGAGGCTGCCACTGCTGGTTGTCTTCCTTACAGCCTGTCTGCCTTCAGAAAATCTGTTAAATTTATCTGGACTCAAAAGTCAATAGCTTATTTTCCCTTTTCCAATATGCAAAGTCCAGAAGTCTGGTTTCACAGAGCTTCTTGGGCCTTCCATTGTTCCCAATGTTAACAGTTGCATGGTACATTTGCATCTTCAGAATCACTGACTGCTTTTCTATGGCTCAAAAGCCTGGGGGGGCGGGGAGATGGTGTGGGGGGGTGGGGTGGTGAAACCTATTGTTCTTCAGGTGTTAATTCTACAGTCACTGGTTTTTCAAAGGAAGTCTTTGATCTATGTTCTCCGTTGTCCTGGTAACCAATATTTCTGTCTTATCCTTTAGCAGAGTGGATGTGAGGTCACTTGTCCTTCTGGACTCCATTTTAAACTTTTAAAAATCACAGTTTTTAAAATATAATCATGTTACAAAGCCCAGCACAGGCCCGTGCCCAAAATTGGCTGGCATCTGATGGCAGCATGCGCCATGCATACTGCGATCGATTTTCTCAAGGGGAGAGCAGCCAAATCAGCCATCCTTAAAGAGAATGCTGAGGGATGCCAATGAAAAGTTAAGTTGAAAAAAATGCTGGCTCAATTGCCCTTCCTTCCCAGCCTAAGTCCCAGTGACACACCATTCCCAGTCTCAGGCCTGAGGCCCAATTGCCCAATCTTCACAGAGGCAGGCCAAGTAGCCCACCATCAAGCTTAATTGCCCAGCACTCCCAGCCCCAGGCCCATGGTCCGATCACCCACACTCCTCACTTCCCTGAGGGCTCTTGTGGCGTCAGAAATCACCCAAATTTTCAGTTACACTTCACCGGCAGCTCTGCACAGCTCACCAGCTCCAGGAAATAAATCTCAAGACCCCAACAAGAGTGACACTTCTGGCCTCACCATTCAGGTGCAGGGATCGCACCTCACTCCCATGTATTTCCAGGTCATTGTGTCTTGAGCAGAGTAAAGGTATGCAGTGGGTTAAGGCTCTGTCCTTTACCACAAAGAGTAGGACATTTTAATGAAGTTAATCCAGTTCTAGAGAAATGACTGTGACTAAAACATTTTACTGAATATTATTGGAGCAGAGGTGCAGCTTTTGGAGCCCTTCCCTCTCTCTTAATCGAGCTGTATAGTGCCAAAGAAAATTAGCACTTAATAATCTGCAGTCATCACTGAGTCTTCATGTGTGCCCTCTACATAGTTGGGGAAACATCATACATTCATTCTCACGTGGGCAGAGGAGTTTGAGATAACCTTTAATATGTTATGCATTAAAGGGTCATCCCTGGATCTTTAGTCTCTTCAACTCCAGCTCCTGGGTGTGCCAATTAAAATTTCACCTTATTATGCCTTTTCTCACAGGAGCTGTACTCCCACACAGCCTGCCGCAGCACAAGGGCAGCAATGCTTATTGGTTATTCCCTTTCATCCCTGCTTCTGGTCAGAGGTTTGCTGTTATTTAAGGGCAATCGTCTTTCAGCAGCATCTCATCAAACCTTTGGAGCCCCTTGTGTTCTCCTGGCACTATTATTTTCTCTTGCCCTCTCAGCTGCAGAGAAGCCAAGGTCCAGACTGTATCAGCAGGGAATTTGCTGGGAGCTTTGCCGCACCATCATGCAACTGATAAATTAGGGAACTTCTGATCACTTTGCCTGGATGTCAAGCTCTTCTTTCAAAATCGTATGATTAAATCCCATGTTTAAGGATGTCTTGTGATCTAGGTAGGGCCATCCCAGAGCTAAAAGGTTAAATTACGAGGACTAGTTCATAGGCCAGACATCTATTCCCTTGAGTATCAAAGATTAAGGGTATTTTAGTCAATGTGTTTAAGATGTTTCAGGATTTGATAAAGTGGATGGGTGAAACTAGTTCCTCTGGTGGTGGAGTCCAGAACAAGGGGGCATAACCTTCAAATTCGAGCTGGGCCATTCAGTGGCGATGTCAGGAAGCACTTCTTCACACAAAGGGTAGTGGAAATCTGGAACCCTTTTCCCCAAAAAGCTGCTGAGGCTGGTGGTGGGGGTTTGGGGGGGCGGGGAGCGGCTGCGCGGGGGTGGTGGGGGGGGTGGGGGGGTGGATGCGGTGGGGGAGGGGTGCCAATTGAAAATTTCTAAACTGAGATTGAGAAGTTTCTGTTTGGCAAGGGTGTTATGGGATAGTGAACTAAGGTGGGTGAATGGAGTTAAGATACAGATTAGCCATGATATTATTGAATAGTATGGCAATGTGGTGGCACAGTGGAGCAGTGCTTAGCACATCCTCCCACATGCCAAAGACTTGCGGGTTGATAGGTAAATTGGCCATTGTAAAAGTTGCCCCTAGTGTAAGTAGGTGGTAGGAGAATTGTGGGGATGTGAGAGGGAAAAAGGGGATTAATGTAGGATTAGTATAAATGGGCGGTTGATGGTCGGCATGGACTCGGTGGGCCGAAGGGCCTGTTTCAGTGCTGTATCTCTCGATGACTCTAAAGCTAATTGGCTGACTCCTGGTCCTATGTTTCTGTTGTCCATGAGGTCCTGTTGGTCCATCAGAAGCAGAATTTCACACCACCACATAATCTGTAACCCCATGGACCAGCACATGCCTCATTATTATCAAACCAGGAAACCAACCACATTTTGTCAAAGCTGGTAGTAGACCGTCAGGCAAAAGGCTGGGAATTATGTGGTGAAGGAACTAACTTCCTGACTCACCAAAGCCTGTCCACCATCCACAAAGCACAGGTCAGGAGTGTGATGGAATACTCTCCACTTGCCTGGATGAATGCAGCTCCAAAAACACTCCAGAAGCTTGACACTATCCAGGACAAAACAGCCTGTTTGATCGTCACCCAATTCACTACCTTCAACATTCACTCCCTCCACCACCAGCACATAATGGCAGCAATATGTACTATCTATAAGATGCACTACAATAACTCACCAAGGCTCCTTCGACAACACCTTCCAAACCAGTGACCTCTACCACCTAAAGGGACAAGGGAAGCAGATGCATGGGAATACCACTACTTGCAAGTTCCCCTCCAATCCACACACAATCCTGTCTTAGAACGTCATTGCCGTTCCTTCATTGTTGCTGGGTCAAAATCCTGGAACTCCCTTCCTAACAACACTGTGGGTGTACCTACAGCACATGGACTGCAGTGGTTCAAGAAGGCAGCTCACCACCATTTTCTCACGGACAATTAGAGATGGGCAGTAACTGCTGGTCTAGCCAGAGATCCCACATCCCATATAAGAATAAAATAAAGGCAAGCAACAGGAAGACGGGGGTTTCATAACCAATCCCAACCATGATGCAGCCCAGCAAATGAGAGCAAGCATCTTCAGCCAAAGGATTCTACTTTGCTCCCTCCCCCAAGGTCTCCACCCTCATTGATGTCAATATCTAGCCAACTTGGTTCATATCCATGTGACATTATAGGACAGCAGAGTGTTACGACCAGGTCAAGGGTTCCCTTTCAGCCTTCACCTGGTCTTACTGTAGCAGGGTTTAGTTTTAAACACGCCATATTTTTAGCTCCCCCTTGTTCGCCGCTTTCCAATTATAAGGCAAAGAAACCAGCACAAACAGGCTTTCTGAGGTTTAAAGAAGAAAAGTTGAAATTTACTAAACTTAAACATAAACTCTAGTTTTGTTGACACATACGGATACACGATGCGTCCATGCTCGCATGCATATGCGATACACATGCAGATAGGGACAGAAAGAGCAGAAGAAAAATAAAGTGGAAAAGTTTGAGGCAGTCTTTGAAGAGGGATTTTTTGTTACAGTGCTTCAAGCTCGCTGTAGAGTCCTTGATTGTAGGTAGATCATGCTTTTCATTGGGGCCCAGTATTCTTCTTAAACCTTGTTCACTGTAGGAGACTTCTCTCTCTTGAGGTTCATGTGTCTTCAGTGCGTTTGGAGTTCCATGAGAAAGAGATGGGAGCCAACAGGAGAGGCTGTGGCAAGCCAGACAGGAGAGGTCTTTTCAAGCCAGGAGCAAACAGCTTTCTGCAGACTCTCAGTTCAAATTGTACAATTCAGAAAAAAACCCAGACTGCCAAGCAGGTAGGTCATGTGACTAACTGGTTTGACCACGTCTATTTGTGGATTGTATTGGAGCAGGGAATAGCTCCTTTGTTCCAAGCACTGTCTGTTAATATGCAAAAATGTCTTTCCAGCCAGGGGCCTGGCAACCCCTTGTCACAGGCCTTCTCTTCTTCCCAGCAACAATTTGAAATTCAATGTCCATGTGGTGAAATTAATGCACTTCATTCTTGGCAGGTGGGGGCTGCATGACAAGAGTGATTGGACACAACAAATGTGTCCCGCTAACTCTCCAGAAACTTATTGATTTGGCCATCAACTTCACACTCAATGAATTACTTTTGAAATGCAATCACTGATCTTCCCTCCTTCGTTGGCTTAGCTTCCAAATTCTTTTCATTACACATCTGTGAAGCTCCATAGAAGTGCAAGCTGTTTCCTTCATTAGCATTTCTAATGGACCATTCAGGTGATGGAGATAGAGGGGTATCTGCAGAGACACTTAAAGAAAAGGTAAGTACCATCACTGAATGGTGTCTCAGATTGGGTAAACAAAATATGTTTGTGTTGGGAAAAATGGCCTCCTTTTGTGCTGCAAGATGCTATGTTTTCTTTTATTTATTCATGGGTTTTGTTGTCAGTGGTAAGGCCAGCATTTGTTGCCCATCCCTAGTTTCCCTGGAGAAGGTGGTAGTGAGCATGATTGTCAGTGTCTTTAAAAATAGACCCACATTTAAATAGCACCTTTCATGACTTCAGGACATCCCAAAGCGCCTCAGAGCCGATGTAGTACTTTTGAAGTGCAGTCATTGTTGCAATATAGGAAACATGGCAGCCAATCTGCACACAGCAAGCTGCCATAAACAGCAGTGTGATAATGGCCAGATAATTTGTTTTTTTTTAATGCTGTTGACTGAGGGATAAATATTGGCCAGGGAACCAGGGAGAACTCCCCTGCTCTTCTTCGAGATAATGGCATGGGATCTTTTACATCCACCTGAGATTGCAGATGGATTAACCTCTCATCCGATAGACTATAAAGGAACATGCTGATTTCCAGACACATTGCGGTTCAACCTCTGACTCCTTATTGTCCCAATGAAGCATACTGTGGCCTTGGTAGAAGTTCGCTGAATATTGGCTGAGTCAACCTTTCAGTGCCATTCATTGTTCTGCGGCTCTAAACTTTAGCTAAAAAGATGTTCATGATGTAAACAAGAGATGGCGTGATACCTCAGTGCACTAATCTGCAATGCCCTGGATCCGAGGAACTTCCACTGGTAAAAGGTGGAAACACCTTTTCTCTGTCTACCCTATCAAACCCTTCAAATTTATGATAGGGAAGACATAGAGAAGATGATTCCACTATGGAGGAGACCTAAACTAGGTCCCGTGAATGTGACAGAGTCATTAATAAATCCAATGTGGAATTCAGCAGAAACTTCTTTACCCAGAGAGTGGTTAGAATGTGGAACCCACTACCACAAGGAATAGATGAGGCAAATAGCATAGATGTATTTCAGGGGAAGCTAGACAAACACATCTGGGAGAAAGGAATAGAATAATAGGGTGAGCTGAAGAGGGGTGCAAGTTGGTTCCTGTGAAGCATAAAGCATAAATGACTTTTTTTTCTATGCTGCATATTCTATGTAAAGAGGAAAACAAAGAACCTGCAGCGAGCATGGAGAGAGGGATAAAGACCGATCTGGCTAAACTGTTCTGATTTCACCCTTCTCCTGGATGTGTCTCTACATTACAACAGGGACAACACTTCAAAGTTATTCATTGTATGCAAAGTGCTTTGAGATGAATCATACAAAAGCAAATCTTCCTTTTATCTCCTGGTGAGATCGTCAATGGCCTGTCAGCCTTTCGTTTGGAGAATGGCTGCATCAGGGGACAAAAGAATAGAAAAACAGGGGGAAAAATCAGTAAACCTTTCGGGAGTTTTATATAATTTTAAACAGTTGGTAAAGTTTTTAACTGTGTTTAGAAATGGTCACGAGCCCCCTCCTTCAAAAGCATTACACTTCTTGATACAGTCAGAATATTGAAGCAAGCTCTTTACCTACATTAACAGGGAAGAGAAAATATGAGCAGCTTTTATAATTTAGTGACATAGAACAGATCTGTTATCTCGTCACGCCATTTTCACTTCTCTCAGATATTTTCCAACACTATCTGAGACATATGTGTACCGATTAGAATACAAATGTGAAGTAGTGTGAAGTAGATAAGAGGAATGGAACGCAGCCTATTGCATTCTTCTGAGGTGCACTGTGGATGACACAATGCCCTTCAAGCAGATGTTGTGCAACACAATCTTGGGCAGCACCAGTTTCTCTATGCCAGCTATGGCTGAGTTTGTAGCACTCTCACCCCCGAGTCAGAAGAGTGTGGTTCAAGTCCCACTCCAGAGACTTGAACACAAAAATCAAAACTGACACTCCCAGTACAATACTGAGGGAATGCTACACTGTTGGAGGTGCCGTCTGTCCTTTCAGGTGGACATAAAAAAAAAAATCATACAGCGCTATTTCGACGGAGAGCAGTGGAGTTCTTCCTGGTGTCCTGGCCAATATTTATCCCTCAATCAATATCACAAAAACAGATTATTTGGCTGTGATTACATAACTGTTTGTGGGATCTTGCTGGGCGCAAATTGACCACAATTTCCTAAGGTGCAAGAGCAATTGTATTTCAGAAGTATGCTATTGACTGCAAAGCACTTTGGGACATCCTGTGGCCATGAAAGTCTTTCTTTCTCTTTCCATCATCTAATTTAAAGGGGATAAAGTATGTTTAAGTTGCCTGCCTGGTACACTTAAAAATAATGGCTCCCATGAACCTCAGAATCACAGAATTGTTACAGCACAGAAGGAGGCCATTCAACCCATCGTGTCTGCACCAGCTCTCTGAATTAGCAATTCACAAAGTGCCAATCACCCGCCTTCTCCCTGTAACCCTGTACATTCTTCCCTTTCAGGTAACTATCTAATTCTCTTTTGAATGCCTTGATTAAACCTGCCTCCACTGCACTCTCAGGCAGTGCATTCCAGATTCTAAGCACTCACTGCATGAAAAGGTTTTTCCCCATGTTGCTTCTTTTGCCAATTACCTTAAATCTGTGCCCTCTCATTCTTGAGCCTTTCACAAGTGGGAACGGTGTCTCCCTATCTACTCTGTCCAGACCCTTCATGATTTTGAATATCTCTATCAAATCTCCTCTCAGCCTTCTCTTCTCCAAGGAAAACAGTCCCAACTTCTCCAATCTATCTTCATAAATGAAATTCCTCATCCCTGGAACCATTCTTGTGAATCTTTTCCGTACTCTCTCCAATGCCCTCACATCTTTCCTGAAATGTGGTGCCTAGAACTGGACACCATACTCCAGCTGAGGCTGAACTAGTGTCTTATACAAGTTTAACATAACCTCCTTGCTTTTATACCCTATGCCCCTATTAAGAAAGCCGAGGATACTGTATGCTTTATTAAACGCGCTCTCAACCTACCCTGCTACCTTCAATGACATATGCACATATACACCCAAGACCCTCTGTTCCTGCACCCCCTTTAGAATTGTACCCTTTATTTTTTATTGTCTCTCCATGTTCTTCCTACCAAAATGAATCACTTCACATTTCTCCTCATTGAACTTCTCTGCTACTTGTCCGCCCATTCCACCAGCTTATCTATGTCCTTTTGAAGTTCTATAAGATGCTTCTCACAGTTCACAATGCTACCAAGTTTCATATCATTCGCAGATTTTGAAATTTTTCCCTGTACACCAAGTTCAGGTCATTAATATATATTAGGAAAAGCAAGGGTTCCAACACTGATCCCTAGGGAACTCCACTGCAAACCTTCCTCCAGCCTGAAAACATCCATTAACCACTACACTTTGTTTCCTGTCACTCATTTGTATCCATGTTGCTACTGTCCCTTTTATTCCATGAGCTATAACTTTGCTCACTTAATCAAATGACTTTTGAAGTCCATATACACCACATCAACTGCCTTGCCCTCATCAACCCTCCCAGTTACCCCTTCAAAAAACTCCAGCAAGTTAGTCGAACACAATTTTAACCAACCAGTAAGATTGACACCTGCAATTTTTTTTTGTCAATTCTTTGTGGGATGTGGGCATCGCTGGCTAGGCCAGCTTTTATGGCCCATCCGTAAATGCTCTTGAACTGAGTGACTTGCTACGCCATTTCAGAGTCAACCACATTACTGTGGGTCTGGATTCACATGTAGGCCAGACCAGGTAAGGACAGCAGATTTCCTTCCCTCGAGGACATTAGTGAACCAGGTGGGTTCTTTTACAACAATTGACAATGGTTGCATGGTTACCATTAGACTGGCTTTTAATTCCAGATTTATTAACTGAATTCAAATTTCACAATCTACCATGGTGGGATTCAAACCCTTGTCCCCAGAGCATTAGCCAGGGCTCTAGATTACTAGCTCAGTGACATTGCCACTGCACAACCCCTGCTTGAACACAGGATGTTCCTCTGTTAGCTTGGCATACCTTATGCTTGTTTAATGCCTGAAAAACTGGGGTGCAACGTTTACCAATTTCTACCTTATTTGTCTTCAGAGGAGCAAGTGAGTATTTGGAGAACAATGCAAAGGGAAAGCTCAACAATGGAAAAAATTCTGGAGTATGGCATACGTTGGCATATAGACAAAGAAGCCAAGACAAAGAAAATTACAGCACAGGAACAGGCCCTTCAGCCCTACCTCAAAACAGGTATAGAGTCATCAGAAAAGGTTTAGGGAACAGTGGTCAGGATGATTCAAGACCTCAGTTTAATGAAATCCAGATCTCTCTTTCCCCTCAAAAAACTGTTGAAGCTACAGGTCAACTGACAGTTTCAAAACTGAGATTGATAGGTTTTATGAGTAAGGGTAGTAGGGTTTAAGGAAGCAAGGAGGGCTAATAGAATTAAGATAAGATCAGCCATGATGTCAAGAAAACCCTGTATGCCAAATGAGAAATATTAATTTAATCGGTTGGAAACTTACATTAGATTTTTAATGGAGAAAATCTTGCAGTTTTTTTCTAAATACCAACAGCCAAGATGGCCACTGCAATTTGCATCTGAAATACCAGGAGATCAAACTGGGGCGGCACAGTGGCGCAGTGGTTAGCACCGCAGCCTCACAGCTCCAGTGACCCGGGTTCAATTCTGGGTACTGCCTGTGTGGAGTTTGCAAGTTCTCCCTGTGTCTGCGTGGGTTTCCTCCGGGTGCTCCGGTTTCCTCCCACATGCCAAAGACTTGCAGATTGATAGGTAAATTGGCCATTATATAAATTGCCCCTAGTATAGGTAGGTGGTAGGGAAATATAGGGACAGGTGGGGATGTGGTAGGAATATGGAATTAGTGTAGGATTAGTATAAATGGGTGGTTGATGGTCGGCACAGACTCGGTGGGCCGAAGGGCCTGTATCTCTAAAACTAAAAAAACTAAAAACTGGAGACAAAAGTCTAACAAGAAGCCCAGCCAGAACAATGCTTAGCTAACTGAATAGATTATCCAGATCATCCTCATTAGTGGGTCATTCAAAGTCATCCGGAGGTAAACACTGACAACCCTACCTGTGAGAGCTTCTGGGTTTTGGACTTTGGACCTCATTAAAAGCAAAGGGGATTGAGAGAACCATGTGACCGCCTGTACATCTCTGAAGAAACTGGGAGTTTTGTTACACTCACAAAAGACCAGCAGTAACTGAGACTGCAGCAGCAGAAAAAGCTGTGTTTCTTTCTTTCTTTCTCTCTCTTTCTCACTCTTTCTCTCTCTTTCTCTTTCTCTTTCTTTCTTTCTCTTTCTTTCTTTCTTTTTCTTTCTTTCTTTCTTTCTTTTCTCTCCCTCTCTCCAGAAAAACATCAAGTTGAAAACTGTCTGTGACTGTGGACCTTCTAAGTCTACAGACCGGGGAAGTGAGCCAACGACAATTCTGCCTCCAAGAAAACCCTGAACAAAGTGCACCAGCCAAGGACTTCAAGAATACAGCTTCATCCAGAAGACTACTGAATCATCCACTCCGCAGACTGTGTATTTAAGTTCTATTTATTTTCGACTCTAATCCAGCCATCAAATCTATTTTTCCCTCTGTAATCTATTTGTGTGTGTGTGTGATTCTTGTGTGAATGTGTGCGTGAATGTGTAGTGTATTTTTTTATTATTTTAAATCGGGGTTAGATTGTTAAGTATAATAAACTTACCTCTTTCTTGTTTAAACTCAAGAAAACCTGTCCAATTGGTTCTTTCATGATCACAGTAAAAGAAAAGGATAAAATGCAGCACAACCACTGTTCAAAAAGAATAAACCCTGTTGCGGTCAAATAAGAGGGGTGACTGTGACTCCCTCCTCACTTGGCCTTAACAATGATCTAATTTAATAGGCAGGTAGTTAGTGATCAGCCATGACTTAACTGAATGTGGAACAGGCTTGAGGGGCTGGATGGCTTTCGGCTCTTCCTACGTTTCGAAGACTTGCTCAAGCAACTGAATTTATTTTTGATGCCTAAAACGAAGAGTGATGGGAGACATGATGTGAGTCTTCTAAGTAATCAATGATATAAACACAGTTAAACATGTTATCTAACTTGGACACTGAGTGTGGCATTAGACGATGCCAGGACAAAATTCACATACCTAAAGTAAAATTAATGATTTCAAGAAACATTTGGTTCCAGTGTGAACATCTGAAACATCTCAGAGAAGGTCATTGATTCTGTCTCTATTGGCTTTTACATAGCATTACAGTTTATAGTACAGAAACAGGCTATTCAGCCCAACAAGTCCATGCCAGTGTTTATACTCCACCTGAGCCTCCTCTCACCTTACTTCAGCTGAACCTATCAACATATCTTTCTATTTCTTTCTCCCCCATTCGCTGATCTACCTTTCCCCTAAATGGATCTATACTAATTACCTCAACTACTCCTTATGGGAGGAAGTTCCACAGTTTTAACACTCTCTGGTTAAAGAGCTTTCTCCTGAATTCCCTCTTGGATTTACTGGTGATTACCTTATATTTATGTCCCCTTGTACTGGTCCCCAAGTTAAAACATCTTCTCTACCCTATCAAATCCTTTCATAATCTTAAAGACCTTGCCCTCAAACTTCACTTTTCTAGAGAAAAGTGCCCCAACCTGTTCAATCTTCCCAGTAAATCTTTTTTGCACCTTCCCCGTTGCCACTTCATAATACGGAGACCAGAATGGTTCACAGTACTCCAACATGCTCTAACCAAGGTTTTTTACCAGCTTAATGTAACTTTTTGCTTTTCAATTCTATCTCTTTAGAAATGACCCTCATGCTTTGTTTGCTATTTTAATGGCCTGATTAATTTGTGTTGCTACATTTAGTGATTTTTGTGTATCTGTACCCCCAGATCCTTCTGTTCCTCTGCATCTATTTCCCAAGGCAACTGGGAAATTCTTCCTACCAAAATGTACCACCTCATACTTTTCTATATGGAAGTTCATTTGCAATTGCAATCCCATTCTGCAAGTTTATTAATGTCTTCCTGTAGTTTTCTGCAGTCTTACTCAGTATTAACTACACTGCACCATCATCTACAAATTTTGAAATTTTATTTCCAATTCCAAAGTCCAATTTGTTTAAGTAAATGGTGAACGACAGTGACCCAGGCACCAATCCATGGGGAACAGTGCTTCCTACCTTTTGTCAGTCTGAGTAACTCTCTTTAATTCCTACTCTCTGGTTTCTGTTTTGTAGCCAGCTTGCAATCCATTCTGCTACTTGTCCCCTGACTCCACATGTTCTCACCTTTTTCATGAGTCTATTATGCGATACCTTTTTGAAGTCCTTTCGGAAATCCAAGTATAATATGTCTACTACATTACCCTTATCTACCCTTTCTGGTACTTCTTCCAATAATTCAATAATGTTAGTTAAACATGGCCTTCCCTTTTGGAATCTTTATTTTATTTTCAGTTTTGAGATGTTTTTCTGTAACATCTTTTTCTATCAAAGCAAAACATTGCAGATGCTGGAAATCTGAAATAAAAACAGAAAATGCTGGAAATGCTCAACAGATCAGACAGCATCTGTGGAGAGAGAAACAGTTAACATTTCAGGTCACTGACCTTTCATCAGAACTGGAAAAAGTTAGAAATGTAATAGGTTTTCAGCAATTTTTTTTTATTCATTCATGGGATGTAGGCGTCACTGGCTATGCCAGCATTTATTGTCCATCCCGAATTGCCCTTGAGAAGGTGGTGGTGAGCTGCCTTCTTGAACCACTGCAGTCCATGTGGGGTAGGTACACCCACAGTGCTGTTAGGAAGGGAGTTCCAGGATTTTGACCCAGTGACAGTGAAGGAACGGCGATATAGTTCCAAGTTAGGATGGTGTGTGACTTGGACGGGAACTTGCAGGTCGTGGGTTTGGAAGATGTTGTTGAAGGAGCCTTGGTGCATTGCTGCAGTGCATCTTGTAGATGGTATACACTGCTGCCACTGTGCGTCGGTGGAGGAGGGAGTGAATGTTTGTGAATGGTGTGCCAGTCAAGTGGACTGCTTTGTTCTGGATGGTGTCGATCTTCTTGATTGTAGTTGGAGCTGCACCCATACAGGCAAGTGGAGAGTATTCCATCACACTCCTGACTTGTGCCTTGTAGATGGTGGACAGGCTTTGGGGAGTCAGGAGGTAAGTTACTCGCCGCAGGATTCCTAGCCTCTGACCTGCTCTTGTAGCCACGGTATTTATATGACCACTCCAGTTCAGTTTCTGGTCAATGGTAGCCCCTAAGATGTTGATAGTGGGGGATTCAGTGATGGTAATGCCATTGGATGTCAAGGGGAGATGGTTAGATTCTCTCTTGTTGGAGATGGTCATTGCCTGGCACTTGTGTGGCGCAAATGTTACTTGCCACTTATCAGCCCAAGCCTGGATATTGTCCAGGTCTTGCTGGACGGTGCAGGGGGACGGTGAAAAAAGAACAAAATGGAAGGTCTGTGATAGGATGGAAGACAGGAGAGATGGGTGGTGCAGGGCCAAAGGGAGTGGTAACGGGAGAAGTAAAGAAAGAAAAGATGTGTTGAGAGGAGGTGTGAAAGACGGAATGATGAACACCTACTGTCTAAAAGCAAAAATAAGAGAAAAACTAAAACCTGCCAAGAAAAAGGAAACAAAACAGTGGCAGAGATTGTGGTCTGAAATTGTTGAACTCAATGTTGAGTCCAGAAGTCTGTACAGTGGCTAATCGAAAGATGAGATGCTGTTCCTCTGATTATGTTGAGCTTGGTTATGTTGGATAGGTACATGGACGATAGTAGAATGAAGGGTAGGTAGGTAGTTTGATCTTAGAGTAGGTTAAAGGTTCGGCACAACATCGTGAGCCGAAGGGCCTGTACTGTGCTGTACTGTTCTATGTTCTATGTTCATTGGAACACTGCAGGAGGCCAAGAATAGAGAGGTCAACGTGAGAGCAAGGTGGAGAATTAACATGACAGGTGACCGGAAGCTTGGGGTCATGCTTGTGGACTAAATGGAAGTGCTTCACAAAGCAGTCACCCAATCTGCATTTGGTCTCCCCATTGTGAGCAGCGAATACAGTAGACTAAATGAAAGATGTACAAGTAAATCAGAGTTTCACCTGACAGGAGTGTTTGGGGCCTTGGACGGTGAGGATAGAGGAGGTAAAAAGGCAAGTGTTGCATCTCTTGCACTTGCATGGAAAGGAGCTGTAGGAAAGTGGGGAGGTGTTGGTGGTTACTGAGGAGTGGACCACGGTGTCATGGAAGGAATGGTCCCTTCTGAATGCTGAAAGGGGAGGAGATGATGTGTTTTGTGGTGGCATCACGCTGGAGGTGGTGGAAATGGCAGAGTATGATCCATTGAATAGGGAGGCTGGTGGGGTGGAAGGTGAGGGCAAGGGGAATCCTATTATGGTTCTGGGAAGGAGGGGATGGGGTGAGAGCAGAAGTGTAGGAAATGGAAGGGACACACTCGCAGGTCCTGTCAACCATGGTGGGAGGGAATCCTCGATTAAGAAAGAAGAAAGATGCATCAGAAGCGCTGACATGCAAGGTTGCATTATCAGAAGAGATGCAATGGAGAAACAGGGAGACAGGGTGTGAGGAAGTGCAGTCGAGGTAGCTGTGGGAGTCAGTGGGCTTACAGTGAACACTCGTTCTCCACATATTTTCCTGTTATATCTTGTTATTATTGCAACTTGTTTATCAGAGGGCTGAGCCTCTAAAGAAGGTGTTTGAGTACTGTAGAGATATGGGGGTAAAATTCCTCTTGGACTATAGTGCACTGAATTAAAACTGAATTCAGGAAAAAAAAAACTATCTTCTCACAAAAGATTGTGAGAATGTAGAATGAAATCAACCCAAGGCCAGAGAAGGTGAATCATTTGAAATGTTTAAAAGGGTGATAGTTATTTGAAGAGTAAGAATATTAAGGCGGATGAAGAATGGGCAGGAAATTTGGATTAAAAAAACACTGCTATAGCTAATAAAATGACTGCACAGACTCGAGAGGACTTATGGCCTACTCTTGTCACCAAGTACCTCATAATTGCCTCTTTAACTGGGATTCTTAATCAAATAAAACTGTTCCTTTAGAGTATCATTTATTTTGTTTCCTTTGAGTTTCTCACTGCTCCATTTTCTGAGGGAAGTCACTTGAGTTTGTTCATGGTTCCATCCATGACTCTTCAGCCCTTCATTGCGTAACCTTTGACTTTGAGCTACAGGAGGCCAGTCAATTGAAGGCAACATCAAAGAATATGGATTTTCATTGCGGCAGAAAGCTGAAGCATCCCATCTGTGTCAGATAGGCTTGATATTGACTCTCTTAGGAATCCATACCATGTTTTAGCTTAAGGTTCAATCATCCATAATATTTAACAGCACCGCATTTAGAATTAAAGCAGGTTTCCTGGAACACTGAAGCCTTGTGTTTGTACAGAAAAGCAAATCTGGAAGTCGAGCTTCTGAATGAACACAATAGTGGAGTATAAATTCTGTGCTAAAGGGGGCTAAATTTGAACGGTCCCTGTGGACATTTAAAATAAGTAACCGTAATAAAACAAAGCTTTCAGTTGCTCAAGTCTAATGCTACACATTGAATTGGAGGTCTTGCTTGGGAAGCCTCATTTACAAGATAACTAGTTGAGGAAATGCTCTGGAGATCTGAATCAGAATAACGAGACTACTAAGAGGTTGGGTTGGAAGGTTGACAGATGAGGGATGAGTCTCTGTGCCTACTTTCCTGCCTTATGTTCAGTCATAAGAGAAATTACAGCATGTCGGTCGCTTGTTAAAAATCGTCATATTATGATATAAATATACTTGGGCTTAGAGAGGGGAAAAAGTGAGACAGAGAGGATGTTTGATGATTGAGGTTGCTGCTTGTACAATTTTGCTACATAACAAAGATATTTTAGTCAGCCAAAAAAAAACCCTGCTTTCTAACTGCCTGCCAGTTCCTTCAGTCTCTAAGTTAATAACTTCATATGGTTGCCTCACTTACATTATATATCACTTGTGGTCGACTTGGTGTGTGTGTTTTTAAATACATGTGTGTATGCAAGTGCATGTGAGTATGTGCTCGCATGTGTGTGTGTTTAGGAGGTGGGGTGTGTGCTTATGGGGGTGGGTGTGTCTTCATGAGGGGGTGTTTTTGTTCATGTGTATGTTCATTTTTTATTCATTCACGGGATGTGGGCATTGCTGGCCAGGTCAGCATTTATTGCCCATCCCTAATTGCCCTTGAGAAGGCGGTGGATGTGGATGTGTGTGTGTTTATGAGGGTGTGTGCATGTTGATGTTTGTGTGTGTGCATGCACGTGTGTTTGAGAGGTTGTGTGTGTTTATGTGGGGGTGTTAATGTTCATATGTGTGCTTATGGATGTGGATGTGTTTGTTTATGAGGTGGTGTGCGTGTTTATGAAGGGGTGTGTGCATTAATGTATGTGGAGGTGTGTGTGTGTTTATGGGGTGTCTGTTTAAGTATGCATGTGTTTATACGTGTGTGTTTATGTGTGTATTTGAGTTTTGACAGATTGGTTTCTCCTATCTCCTGAGCTTTTTGTGTGAAATGCTCTGCTATGAATCACATTTAAGCTTCGTTCCCATTTTGTCCTGATAAAGAAATGCTGGGCACTGTCAATTCGATCTATATGTATAAACACAGCCCTGTTGTTGAATGGTGCAGTGTGTTTTCTCCAGGGAGCTCGGTCAGCACTGCTGTCTCAATGATGCATTTTCAGCGACAATTAAACTGTATGACTTAGTCAGCACCACAGATACACCAAGACCATCTATCGCTGCAGCGATTTACTTTTTCAGTTTATCTTCATTTTTCAATAGAAGCTGTAGTTTATTGTTAAATTGGGATGGGAGTGGAAAAATGACTGTTCCACTGGCTCAATGGGGACATTGTGGAATAAGCTAGACTCCAGATTTAAACTGAGTTTTTCATGTTTGTGCTGTTGGCTAGGGCTGTTCATTATTTTGTCATTAACACTCTCTCTGCACAAATGCTTTGTCTTTCACCACACCATTAGTACACTCCCTTTGCCTTTGCCCCATGACCTCCTCATCAGTTAATCTCTCCTGCCCTCTGCCCAATCACACACCTTCCCTTTTGATCTCTTCCCCCCACCCCTGCTTCACTTGCTAAAAACCTATTACATTTCTAACCTTTGCCAGTTCTGATGAAAGGTCACTGACCTCAAACGTGAACTCTGCTTCTGCCTCTACAGGTGCTGCCAGACCTGCTGAGTATTTCCAGCACTTTCTGTTTTTATTCCAGATTTAATCCCCAGTCAGATGCTGCTGGTCATTATTTTGTTCTCAGGATTCAGGCTCATTGTGATCTCCTGGGCCACTTCTGTCTGCCTAAGATGATTGGAGAGGACATTTGCAGTTTTATTCTCTCCCTAATTAACCTGGGTTATTATTTGGCTTTTTGCCTCTCCCAGGAGGTTACTTAGCTCTGGGTGGATTGGCATGGGAAGTGTAAATATTGTGATTTTTAAGGCACAACAAAGAATTTGCATTTATAAAGCACCTTTCACGACCTCAGGAAGTTCCACAGCGCTTTATAGCCAATTAGGCTTGTTATTGAGGTGTATTCACCGTTCTTATGTAGGAAATGCAGCAGCCAACTTGCTCGCAGCGAGGTCCTAAAAAAAAAATGACCAGATTGTCTGTTTCAGTTATTGGTTGAGGAATAAATATTGGAGAAAAATCCCCTGCTCCTCTTCAAATAGTGCCATGTGAGTTTTTCTGCCCACCTGATAGGTTAGACAGGCCCTTGGTTTAACATTTCATCCAAAAGATGGCATTTCCGAAAGTGCAGCACTCTGTCAATACTGTACTGGGAGCGTCAGTCTAGATTGTGTCGTTGAGTCTCCACGTGCTTGGTCTTGAAGCCACAACCAAAGTCGGATCTGAGAAGGAAGAACTGTAAGAGTGAAACAGCATGAGGAGAAGCAAAAGTCAGTTAATACTGAGGGTGCAGAATGTGCCAGCAACCCACAGGACTTATAATCTTCTTTTATTTATGTACTGTATGTACAAGTCATCGAAAGAGGAAGATACCAGATTGTCTTAGCTCCTTACAATTAGTGGTAGCCACAGTTCTCATGGGTATTACTAAAAAAAGTAAGAAAGAGCTTGTGTTTATATCGCACTTTTTATAACCTCAGGACATCCCAAAGTGTTTACAGACAACGAAGGGCAGTCACTGTGGTAATGTTTCATTGTCTGGAAGCGATCCCTGGATCCTTTTGATTTTAACTCCCTCCCTTCCATCCGCCCTTCAACCTAGCATAACCCCCTTCCACCACCACCCTCCCCCCACAGCTATCTTCCATTGTCTTTCCCAGGGTTAGAAATGACCGTGTGTGATATGCCAAATGGCATTACTTTAACATTAAGCCATTTATTTGAAAACAGCAGACAAAAATAATATTGTACAAACACAGTCTGGACCTTACTCTTTGCAATCTTCCTTCTTCACCAACGTTTCTCAATTTTTAAGAAAGGGCACTGGAACCGATTCCTCGATCAGGCACCCTCAGCAAAAAAGCAGGGCTCCTGCAGAATATTGGGATGGGAATTCATAGGCTACCAGCCTCTTAATTTTCCGACACATCACCTTTTAATATAGAATATGTATTCCATGCTACCAAATTCTCATCTGATTTGTTCTTTAACATCAGATGCAAAGATTTTGCCCTCGTCTGTGTCTGAAAAGGCTGGTGTTTGACTGGAGAACACTGCTGTTGTCTAGACAAGTGTGGGCTGTAATTCAATAGGAGAAAAACTCTAAAGCTGTTGAGAACACTTAATAGGGGGCCATTTTCTTGAATATTCTTTGATTTTAGCCAGAGGCGGGGATAATGTGATTTTTTTTTGGCATGGAAAAGATATTAAAATTTAATGCTTTTCGTTCATTGCTTACCGTCCCTATCGAAGCATCAATTGTGCTCTGTATTTCAGAGTCTGTGCCTGAAGGTCTTGGTTTATTTTATTTTTCACACAATCGCATTTTTTTCTGCTCTCATTCTGGTGAAACAGATCGATTGCAGTTGCCACTTAACAGGGCCATTAAGCTCAGAACTGAGCACCTCCTTTCCTAACATGTGTGAACTTTACATTGAATTTCACAGAATGTGTGCAGTAGGAATTATGAAAGAGAGAAAGAGAGAGCAAGAGAGTGAGAAAGAGGGATAGAGAAAGAAAAAGAAAGAACTGAAGAAAAAGAGCAAAAGAAAGTGAGAAATAGAGAACAAAATATAGAAAGAAAGTGAGAAAAAGACAAATAGAGGGAAAAGAGCAATAAGTTTAGAGAGAAAGATAAATAATGAAAAAATAAGAAAGAAAAATAAAGACTTGAATTTACACTTCACTTTTCACAACCTCAGGACATCCCAAAGCACTTTACATCCCATTAAGTACTTTTGAAATGTAGTGACTGTCGTAATGTAGGAAACACAGCAGCCAATTTGTGCGCAACAAGCTCCTGCAAACCAATGCGATGATGACCAGACCATCTGCTTTTTAATGATGTTTGTTGAGGGGTAAATACTGGTCCATAAGTCCTCTTTTTCATTCAATGTGAAGCTCCACCTTTACTGTCATTTGCTCCCTTCGCTCCCTGGTCACAATAGCTGTGAACTAATTGTGACAGAGACGAGAGCTGGGCAGCCAATTCCCAAGCATCAAGCTCAACGGATGCACAACAGGAGCTGCAGCTAGTTTCTCTGTTTGTCTTCTCTCTTATTCTCCTACAAAGATAAATTATTACATTGTTATGCAGTGACCAAACACATACCATACAACATTAACATGCTTATATAGCACATTTAATGCAGTAAAACATCCCAAGGAGCTTCACAGGAGTGTTATAAAGCAAAATACAACACTAAGCCACACAAGGAGATATTAGGATAGATGACCAAAAGCCTGGTGAAAGAGGTATGTTTTAAGGAACGTCTTAAAAGAACAAAGCGAGGTGGAGAGATTAAAGGCTTAGGGGCTTGACAGCTGATTAAAGTTGGGATGCTCAAAAGGCCATAATTGGAAAGAGTGCAGAAATCTCAGAGGGTTGTAGGGCTGGAGGAGGTTACAGAGATCAAGAGGTGCAAAGCCATGGACGGATTTGAAAACAAAGATGAGGATTTGAAAACTGAGGTTTTGTCGAACTGGGAGCTAATGAGGTTCAGCAAGCACAGGGGTGATGGGTAAATGGGACTTGGTGTGAGCCAGGACATGGGCATCAGAGCTTTGGATGACCTCAAGTTTATGGAGGTTAGGAGGTGGGAGGCCTGCCAGGAGGGATTATAGAATCATACAGCACAGAAGGAGGCCATTTGGCCCATCATACTTATGCTGGCTCTTTGAAACAGCTATGTATATAATCCCATTCCAATGCACTTTCCCCATCGCCCTGCAAACTTCCTCTTAAACTGTAAATACCAACACATTGGCATGACCTTTTGAGGAACTAATGCCTTGATGGAGTGATTTTTGATAAGACATCTTTCACAAAAGCTAAAGAGTACAATCCTAGATAATCACTGATTCGAAGACTTGTAGAAATTTGCAACTACTTAGTTCTGTACTGCTGCTGCCAAACTTTTTAAGTTCAGGTCGAACACAATTTGGATTGAGGTTTACTAAAGTGACAAAACCAATTTTCACTTTTAAGTGATGGGGGTTAAGTCATTACTTTGAGCGTTCATAGAGGAATCCGAGCAACAGACGTTTACTCAGTGGGGATCGAGGGAGCTTGTTTCTAAAAACTATCATGCAATTGAGCATTCTTGCAATTGGAATGAGTTGCCTGAGGGAACTTGAGTTGCAACTTCTATCAAAGGTAGCTCTTTCAAATAACGTCTGCAGATTGTCAATGCAATTCTAAGGAGATAAAGTCCAAGACTAAACTTTACAGTTATACTAACAATTCTTTTTCTCCCCACCTTGCGTTTCATAGAACCATAGAATCATACAGCACAGAAGGAGGCTAATCCACCCATCATGCCTATGCTGTATTTCTGAAAGAGCTATTTAATTAGTCCCATTCCCTTGCTCATTCCACATAGCCCTGAAAGTTTCTCTTCTTCAAGTATTTATTCAATTCCCTTCTGAAAGTTAATGTTGAATCTGCTTCCACCACCCTTTCAGGCAGCGCATTCCTGATCACAGCAACTAGCTGCATAAAAAGAATTCTCAACATCTCCCCTCTGGTTTTTTTGCCAATTAACTTACATCTGTGGCTTCTGCTTACCAACCCTCCTGCCGTTGGAAACAGTTTCTTCCTATTTGCTCAACCAAAAAACTCTGAGTTTTGAACACGTCTATTAAATCAAACTTAAAATGAATTCAGGATTTGTTCCATCATCTGTTAAATTCAGGAATACCCTACTTCCAAAACTGAAGCTAAAAATATGAATTTTGCTCCTCGGGGAAAAGGGCAAATATCCCTGGGCCACCTGAAGTTGAAAAACTGAATTATATGGCACTTACAAACATTGTCAGATCCAGGAGAGTAAGATGGATGATCTTAATGACAGTATCATACTTATGCCTACTTTATTATTATCTTCGCTGCCTTCGAAGAATACTTGGCATCAGGTGGCAGGACTATATCTCCAACACAGAAGTCCTTGAAGCGGCCAACACCCCCAGCTTATACACACTACTGAGTCAGCGGCGCTTGAGATGGCTTGGCCATGTGAGCCGCATGGAAGATGGCAGGATCCCCAAAGACACATTGTACAGCGAGCTCGCCACTGGTATCAGACCCACCGGCCGTCCATGTCTCCGTTATAAAGACGTCTGCAAACGCGACATGAAATCGTGTGACATTGATCACAAGTCGTGGGAGTCAGTTGCCAGCATTCGCCAGAGCTGGCGGGCAGCCATAAAGACAGGGCTAAATTGTGGCGAGTCGAAGAGACTTAGTAGTTGGCAGGAAAAAAGACAGAGGCGCAAGGGGAGAGCCAACTGTGCAACAGCCCCAACAAACAAATTTCTCTGCAGCACCTGTGGAAGAGCCTGTCACTCCAGAATTGGCCTTTATAGCCACTCCAGGCGCTGCTTCACAAACCACTGACCACCTCCAGGCGCGTATCCATTGTCTCTCGAGATAAGGAGGCCCAAAAGAAAGAATTATTATCAAAGTACTGGTGTGGTAGCATTGTGTCTTATTGGACTAGTAATCCAGAGGCTTGGCCTGGGGCTGGATTTTACGCACCCGCCATTGGGACTGACGGCGGGTGAAAGAAATGGTGGCCCACATGTGCGTGCCACACGCCACCATGCCACCGTGATCTTCCTCGCGGCTGCCCACAATAATATGTCAGTCGGGCAGTGCCCCCCCCCGCCCAATGATATGGTAGGGGGGCGGGCTCTCTGATGCCAGCAATGATGTCAGTTGCCTGTGTGCAGGCTTTGGTTCCATTTTTAAAGCCTTGCCAGCTAATTTAAATTTTTAAAGTTATACCCCCCCCACTGTGCTGATTAAGAATGCATTTAGTCTCACCCCCCACAATAACAATAACATTCATTATCTGCCCTCTCGCACCCCCCCACCAAAGCACTTACTTTCCACAATTGACCCTTCCCCCCGCTCCGCCCCCTGAAAACTGAACAAAGTGCACAGGTCACCCCTTCCAACCATCCTCTAGATGAATGATGTAAATTTGACCCCATCCCCCCACCCCCCACACTAAATATCTTAGGTACTCCCCTTCCCCACTACTGCAGCGATTGCTTTCCCCAGACAGGAAAGTGAAGGTGCGTGAGTGACGGCTGTCACTCAGATGATCGAGACCCAACGGTAAGATTGGAGTCAATTTTATTGAAATGTATGCGTTCTGATAATTTTAATATTTTAATCCGGATCCCATCGCCCAGCGGTGGGGGGGGGGGGGTGCTGCCACGGAGCCACGCCACCGCCAGGAAGATCGAGCTGGCCCTCCTGGCGTCGGACTCCGTGGTGGGCCACTGCCGCAACGATCTTCCGGCACTCCCCCCTGCCATGGAGCCCGATGTTGGGAGCTTTGTAAAATCCTGGCCATGAGTTCAAATTCCACCGAGGCAGCTGAGGAACTTAAATTGAATTAATTAAATAAATCTGAAATTAAAAACTTGTACCAGTCATGGTGACCATGAAACTGCCACATTGTCACAAAAATCCATCTGCTTCGCTAATGTCCTTGAGGGAAGGAAATCTGCCATCCTTACCTGGCCTGGCCTACGTGTGACTCCAGACTCACAGCAATGTGGTTGACTCTGAAATGGCCTAGCAAGCCGCTCGGTTGTGTACAAGAAGATGGCTCACCACCATCTTCTCGAGGGAAATTGAGGATGAGTAGTAAATGCTGGCCTTTCTAGCAATGCCCACATCCTGTGAATGAATAAAAGTGCCAGAAAAACTAGTTGTGCTCCCATGACTCAGTGAGTAAATGCAATGAGGTTTCCACTATTAAACTGTGCAGAACCACAGGTTGCAAAAGCAAAATTCTGCAGATGCTGGAAATCTGAAATAAAAACAGAAAATGCTGGAAATACTTAGTAGGTCAGGCAGCATCATTGACCTGAAATGTTAACTCTGCTTTTCTCTCCACAGATGCTGCCTGACCTGCTCAATATTTCCAGCATTTTCTGTTTTTATTTCAGAACCAAATCTTCCCAGTTTATGCTGAGTTAGCTGATTTCAGTCAAGACAGCTAAAACTGGCTTCAATTGACCAGGAAGGAGGAAGAGCAAGCAACTGGGAACTCAGTCTCCAGTGTTAGACACAGTGAGCGTGTAGCTGACACTATGGTTGCATTGGTGTTCACAGAAAAACATCCTGTCAGTATTCAAGCCTGGGCTCATGCATACAGAGTGGCCCACTTGGATGAGGTACCAGAGGGCTGCGAGGACCATGGAAACACACTGAAGCAAGAATTATTGCATTTAATTTTGACTTGGAGCAATAGTACATCAGCTGTCCATTACAACTAAAGAACAAAGAACAAAGAACAGTACAGCACAGGAACAGGCCATTCGGCCTCCAAGCCTGCGCCGATCTTGATGCCTGCACTTCCGGGGACCGTATCCCTCTATTCCCATCCTATTCATGTATTTGTCAAGATGCCTCTTAAACGTCGCTATCGTACCTGCTTCCACCACCTCCCCCAGCAGCAAGTTCCAGGCACGCACCACCCTCTGTGCAAAGAACTTGCCTCGCACATCCTCTCTAAACTTTGCCCCTCGCACCTTAAACCTATGTCCCCCAGTAACTGACTCTTCCACCCTGGGAAAAAGCTTCTGACTATCCACTCTGTCCATGCCACTCATAACTTTGTAAACCTCTATCATGTCGCCTCTCCACCTCTGTTGTTCCAGTGAAAACAATCCGAGTTTATCCAACCTCTCCTCATAGCTAATGCCCTCCAGACCAGGCAACATCCAGGTAAACCTCTTCTGTACCCTCTCCAAAGCCTCCACGTCCTTCTGGTAGTGTGGTGACCAGAATTGCACGCAATATTCTGAGTGTGGCCTAACTAAATTTCTGCACAGCTGCAGCATGACTTGCCAATTTTTATACTCTATGCCCCGACCGATGAAGGCAAGCATGCCGTATGCCTTCGTGACTACCTTATCCACCTGCGTTGCCACTTTCAGTGACCTGTGGACCTGTACGCCCAGATCTCTCTGCCTGTCAATATTCCTAAGGGTTCTGCCATTTACTGTATACCTCCCACCTGCATTAGATCTTCCAAAATGCATTACCTCACATTTGTCCAGATTAAACTCCATCTGCCATTTCTCTGCCCTAGTCTCCAACCAATCTATATCCTGCTGTATCCTCTGACAATCCTCATCACTATCCGCAACGCCACCAACCTCTGTGTCGTCCGCAAACTTACTAATCAGACCAGCTACATTTTCCTCCAAATCATTTATATATACTACAAAGAGCAAAGGTCCCAGCACTGATCCCTGCGGAACACCACTAGTCACAGCCCTCCATTCAGAAAAGCACCCTTCCACTGCTACCCTCTGTCTTCTATGACTGAGCCAGTTCTGTATCCATCTTGCCAGCTCACCTCTGATCCCGTGTGACTTCACCTTTTGTACCAGTCTGTCATGAGGGACCTTGTCAAAGGCTTTACTGAAGTCCATATAGATAACATCACTGCCCTTCCGTCATCAATCATCTTCGTCACTTCCTCAAAAAATTCAATCAAGTTAGTGAGACACGACCTCCCCTTCACAAAACCATGCTGCCTCTCACTAATAAGTTCATTTGTTTCCAAATGGGAGTAAATCCTTTCCCGAAGAATCCTCTCTAATAATTTCCCTGCCACTGACATAAGGCTCAACGGCCTATAATTCCCTGGATTATCCTTGCTACCCTTCTTAAACAAAGGAACAACATTGGCTATTTTCCAGTCCTCTGGGACCTCACCTGTAGCCAATGAGGATACAAAGATTTCTGTCAAGGCCCCAGCAATTTCTTCCCTTGCCTCCCTCAGTATTCTGGGGTAGATCCCATCAGGCCCTGGGGACTTATCTACCTTAATGCTTTGCAAGACGCCCAATACCTCCTCCTTTTTGATAACGACATGACCCAGACTATCTATACTCCCCTCCCTAGACTCATCATCCACCAAGTCCTTCTCTTTGGTGAATACTGATGCAAAGTACTCATTTAGTCCCACGCCCATTTCCTCTGGCTCCACAGATAGATTCCTTCCTCAGTCCTTGAGTGGGCCAACCCTTTCTCTGGCTACCCTCTTGCTCTTTATATATGTATAAAAAGCCTTGGGATTCTAATTAATTCTGTTTGCCAATGATTTTTCATGGCAGCACGGTGGTGCAGTGGTTAGCACTGCAGCCTCACAGCTCCAGCGACCCAGGTTTGGTTCTGGGTACTGCCTGTGCGGAGTTTGCAAGTTCTCCCTGGGACTGTGTGGGTTTCTGCCGGGTGCTCTGGTTTTCTCCCACAGCCAAAGACTTGCAGGCTGATAGGTAAATTGGCCATTATAAATTGCCCCGAGTGTAGGTAGGTGGTGGGGATTTGGTAGGGAATATGGGATTAATGTAGGATTAGTATAAAAGGGTGGTTGTTGGTCGGCACCGACCCAGTGAGCCGAAGGGCCTGTTTCAGTGCTGTATCTCTCTATGACTCACTCTCTCTATGACCCCTTTTAGCCCTCCTGACTCCTTGCTTAAGTTCCTTCCTACTGTCTTTATATTCCTCTAGTGCTTTTCATTCCCATTGGAAAACCAACCTTCGAAAAGGGGGAGAGAAACTGAAAACTGTCATTCTACATTGTACCGATTTTAATCACTCTGCTATTGGTGGCCATACTTTCAACTGCCTTGACTCTAAGCTCTGGAATTCCCTCCCGAAACCTCTCTGCATCTCGACCTCTCTTTCCCCTTTGAAGAGGCTCATAAGCTCTACCTCTTTGACCAAGCTTTTGATCATCTTTCCCAATATCTCCTACTGTAGCTCAGTCTCAAACTGTTTTTTTTTATTGACAATGCTCTTGGTAAGTGCCTTGGGGCGTTTTACTACATTGAAGGTGCTATATAAGGGCAAATTGTTGTTGAATAATTACCCCGTTCAGAACAAGTATGTGTCTGGCTGCATCTGTTTCCTTCCTGCTTTGGGCCTTGTTACAATGGACGACAGTGAGCCTTCAGCAAAGTTCACTGGCAGGGTCATTGACACAAGACTTTCTTTCGTGCAATCTTCCTCCAGGAAGAAGGCATGAGAATAACCAATATTAGATGCTAAGTACAATCTGACAATTACACCACATGAGATATTTTATGATTTGTCTATATCTTTGTGCCAATTTCGTCTGTCCACTCTATCATTACCAACATTACCCTTACCATCAAGCCGGGGGACCAACCCTTGCTCAAGGGATGAATGCAAGAGGGCATGCCAAGAGTAGCACCAGGCATACCTAAAATGAGGTGTCAGCCTGGGGAAGCTACAACACAGGACTACTTGCATGCCAAACAGCAGAAGCAGCAATAGACAGGGCTAAGCGATCCTACAACCAAAGGATCAGATCTAAGTTCTGCAGTCTTGCCACATCATTCGTGAATGGTGGTGGACAATTGAACAACTAACAGAGGATGTGGTTCCACAAATATCCCCATCCTCAATGATGGGGAGCCCAGCACATCAATGCTAAAGACAAGGCTAAAGAAGCCAGAAGTGCCAAATGGATGATCCATCTCGGCCTCCTCCTGAGTTCCCCAGCATCACAGATGCTAGTCTTCAGTCAATTCGATTCACTCCATGTCATATCAAGAAATGGCTGAAGGCACTGGATACCGCAAAGGCTATGTGCCCTGACAACATTCTGGCAATAGTACTGAAAATTTGTGCTCCAGAACTAGCCGTACCACTAACCAAGCTGTTCCAGTACAGCTGCAACACTGGCATCTACCTGAAAATGTGGAAAATTGCCCAGTTATGTCCTGTACACAAAAAGCAGGACAAATCCAACCCGGCCAATTACCACCCTATCAGTCTACTCTCAATCATCAGTAAAGTGATGGAAGGGGTTGTCGACAGTGCTATCACATGGCACTTGCTCAGCAATAACTTGATCACTGACAGTCAGTTTGAGTTCTGCCAGGGCCACTCAGTTCCTGACCTCATTGTAGCCTTGGTCCAAACATGGGCAAAAAGAGCTGGACTCCAGAGGTGAGGTGAGAGTGACAGCACTTGATATCAAAGCAGCATATGATCGAGAACGGCATCAAGGAGCCCTAGCAAAACTTGAGTCAATGGGAATGAGGGGAAAACTCTCCACTGGTTGGAGTCATATCTAGCACAAAGGAAGATGGTTGTGGCTGTTGGAGGTCAATCATCTCAGTCCCAGGACATCACTGCAGGAGATCCTCCGGGTAGTGTCCTCGACCAAATCATCTTCAGCTGCTTCATCAATGACCTTCCCTCCATCATAAGGTTAGAAGTGGAGATGTTCGCTGATGATTGCACAATGTTCAGCACCATTCGTGACTCCTCAGATACTGAAGCAGCCAGTGTCCAGATGCAGCAAGACCTGGACAACATCCAGGCTTGGGCTGATAAGTGACAAGTAACATTTGCACCACACAAGTGCCAGGCAATGACCATCTCCAATAAGAGAGATTCTGACCATCACCTCTTGATGTTCAAAGGCATTATGATCGCTAAATCCCCCACCATCAACATCCTGGGGGTTACTATTGACCAGAAACTGAATTGGACCAGCCACATCAACTGTGGCTACAAGAGCAGGTCAGAGGCTGGGAATTCTGCATGAAGTAACTCACTTCCTGTCTCCCTAGTGCCTGTCCACCATCTACAAGGCAGAAGTCAGGAGTGTCCAACAACACTCAAGAAGCTTGACACCATCCAAGACAAAGCATCCCACTTGATTGACACCCAATCCACCACCTTCAACATTCATTCCCTCCATCACTGATGCACAGTGGCAGCAGTGTGTACCATCTAGAAGATGCACTGCAGCAGCTCACCAAGGCTCCTTAGAAAGCACCTTCCAAACCCATGACCTCCACCACCTGGAAGGACAAGAGTGGCAGATACATGGGAACACCACCACCTGCAATCCCGCCAAGTCACACACCATATTGACTTGGAACTATGTTGCCCTTCCTTTACTGTCACTGGGTCAAAATCCTGGAACACCTTTCCTGACAGCACTGTGGGTGCACCTACACCACGTTGTCTGTAACGGTTCAAGAAGGCTGCTCACCACCCCCTTCTCAAGGGCATGAACAAATTTATTTTAAAATGGCCTCTTAAGAGGCTCTTCCTGCTTCTGCTGCTGGCATTTTACCAGTGGCGAAGGGTGCCTCTGCCATGTGAGGAGGTTGCCCTGTAAAACAAGGTGGCGTCTCTCTCGGTTGGTTGGGAGGGCCTCCTCGGTGAGCAAACTGTGGCCCACGAAGGGACCATGGTGACAAAGGGTATTCCTGTGGCATCACCCAGACCGCCCTCATTAACCCACTTCGCTGGAGCCTGCCTGAGTGATCCTGGCGAGCCCGTCCCCACTTAACTTCAGTCCAGGCTGCTCCTCTTCAAGTGGCTGCTGCAGTCCCAGCAGTAGCCATCGCTCCCAATGGCGCTGCCGAGCTGCCGAGATTGGCCAGCAGCTCTCAGAAATGGGATCCTAATCCTTAAAGGGACCCCAGCACTGGGCAGTTAGTTGCCCGAACACCATTAAGTACAGCTGGGGGGTCGTCTAAAGGGCTGAGGCGGGGTTCCCCTCGCCTTTTCGGCCGGGAGTCGGAACTCCCACCGGCTGCACAAAATTCACCCCATTCTGACCAACACAACAGGTCGGTGATGCATGGGAAAGCTTTTGCCAGACAGGCCTAGATAGGCAGTAAAAGGAGCTGTTGACCTCGGACTGTTTATTGTCTATGTGCTTGTTGACAGTGGCTTCATTTGAGATAATACTACCTAGATAGGTAAACTGTTCTACTGCATTGAGGTTGTTACTGTCAATGCTGATCTGTGGTGGATTGTAATTTCCTCGGGGCTGTGGTTGGTACAGCACTTCTGCTTTCTTTAGGCTAATAGTAAGGCTGTAAGTCTCTTAAACAGAGGGTTTCACTTCCCTCTAATGTCCGGGCCCTGTACTGGAGATATCAATAACACAAAACTAACTTTGGATACAATTTCCACTTCATGTGGAAAAACTTTATTAACCCACTAAGCAACAGTATATACTTACACCAGTCGCTTAGCTAGACCGTGTACAGGAGCTCATTCCCGGGTCCGTCCAATGAATTCTTCCGTACGACTTCCCATGGCTGACCAAGTGGCAGTTCCCTGGCTGCAGCAACAATGTCCTTGTGGGCTGTGCTTTATACCCCTTTGTGACCCTGGTCCCATGACATATAAGGTAATATCTTGAATCGGGTCATCCGATTGTGTTCATTGCCTTATCAATTCCACCGTGACTATGCAAGACCACCTGCATGTGGTCATTTCCTGATTCCAGTGGGGTGGGGGAGTGCGGTCTCTGGGTACATACCACCAATGGGTGTAATATCTGCATCTTGATATGCAGGAAGAAAGCCATTTACGCATATCCAGTGAGCCCATTGTCTGAGAGTTGTTGTTGACAGAGTGACTGGTGTTGTAATTAGTCTGGGCTACCACCTTAATGACATAGCCTGACAGGTCTGTGTGTGTGTGTGTCCCTATTCAGTCAAAACTGTCTTTATTTTTAAAAAGTTCAATATGAGCCCCAGCAATGATGTCTTCGGTCAGGATTCTTCTCCCTTCGTCCCAATGTCCTCCGCCTCCATGTTCCTACACTCCTGAGCTCCGCACGCTGGTCGACAGCACAACTGGTTACACTTTACTTACAAGCAGAAACACAAGAGATATTAAAATGCCTTACCAGGCCAAAGGCATTTGCTGTCTCAGAGAAACAGTTTAAAATGAGATTCATTGCCTCATCTCTATGTGCCAGAAGGCCACAATCGTCAAGAAACAGAAGCTCTGTGATAAGCTCTTCTGTAGTCTCGGTAAGTGCCAGTTGTCATCGCAGGTTGAAGGGACTGCCGTCTGTTCAGAAGTGGATGTATATGCCCTCTGTCATGGCATGATCTAAACTGAGTATAGTGCAAGCTACAAGCATGAAACTCTAACAGGTTTCAGCAACATAATGAAGCATTAGGATTAACAAGCCTGCCACTATTGACACATCTCAATTTCATTTACTCACCTGCTCGCCATATCCCCCAATTATTTCTCTTTTCAATTTGCCGATGAACCCCTAATGCAGGACTAGTATTGAAAATCAGGCCTTGTTTTATTGATAATAGGGGACTGGCATTTAGTTGTTGAGCATAAGGGATATGTTTTGCTAGACATGCGAATAAAGAAACAATTGGCTTTAGATTGTAGAAAATAATAAATGAACCAAAACAATGGGTGAGTGCCTCTCTATTTGATTCATTCATGGGATGTGGGCATCGCTGACAAGGCCAACATTTATTGCCCATCCCTAATTGCCATTGAGAAGGTGGTGGTGAGCTACGATATGGTGCCAGTACAGCCCGATAGCGAGGGAATTCCAGTGACAGTGAAGGAATGGCAATATAGTTCCAAGTCAGGATGGTGTGCGACGTGGAGGGGAAATTGCAGCAGCTCATATTCCCATGAGTTTACAGCCCTTGCTCTCCTAGGTGGTAGAGGTTGAGGGTTTGGAAGGTGCTGTCGAAGGAGCCTTGGCGAGTTGCTGCAGTGCATCTTGTATATGGTACACACTGCTGCCATTGTGCGTCGATGGTGGAGGGAGTGAATGTTTAAGATGGTGGATGGGGTGCTGATCAAGCAATTTATTTTGCAGGCTTCTTTTTAATTTGAATGCATTAGGAAACCAGCCAATTATGTCCTATCTGTAATAATACAGTTCTCATGCTTCTCAGGCACCAAGATTCACACACAACCAGTATAAATTATTAATGCTTTATTCATCCAGCTGCGCTCTGTATAAGTTCAACTGAAATGGTGCAATGATAATTTTATATATGCCATTTTGCAGACGCGGCCTTAAACGATGTGCTTGACACCCTGATCAAAATGTGTGGTGAACATTTGGAACCAGGATGACAGGGAATACCCAAAAAATAATTCATTGCATGATAGCAAGTGTCAGTGAAACAGAGACAGGTATATCCCACTTGTAATATACCACCTTGTAAAACTCAAATCCGACTTCCAGAGGCACCTCTGACTCAATAGGGTTGAATTTTGCCATGAGCATTGGGAACCCGACTTTGGAGTCATTTCTGGGTTGTGACCAGCTTGAGGTGGCAGTGCATCGTCCAGCTGAATTTTATGGGAGGTGGCCAATTAGTAAGTCGCCGCTGCGTTCGCCATCCAATCAGGGATGGCGGACAGGTTCCGGAGGCGGGAACAGAAGAGAGCACTGCCCGCTGCAGGGGAGGCCAGCAGCTCTTACTGTGTGACCAATGCGAGGGCTGCTGAGGCCCAAGCAGCCGGAGAGGCAAGGAAGCACTGATGCTAACATTAGTATCAGGGGAGTGGCTGAGACATCATTAGGCCCATGACAATTGGAGGCATCCGTCTCCACCGATACCACACTCAATAGCAAGGCTGTGAAAGAGAGCAGCCTTGCCATTTTCCACTGGAAACATTTAGATCTCCTCCAGATTCAGCACAGCCATGACGTCTCGCTGTGCAGATGCCTCCCCTCACTTGCCTGGGTGCAGAGAGAACGGGGCGGGGTGGGGGGGGGGGCCATGCGACTCCAGCAAAATTGCTGTACTGTGTCAATAATTACCATGAAGTGATTCCTTAATTAATTTGATTGCATTCCCGCCGCTGTCGGGTTAGTTGCCGTCACCACTGCGTGCCCACCTCTGGGAAAAGCGCGAGGAGGCGGGAGCACGTCAGGGAGCCGGTCCGACGCTTTTTAATGCAATTTTCCTGTCCCTCCTCAGTTTACAAAGCCACCTCCACGAGGCTGGGAAACTTCAGCCCAACATCTCTTGGTGGCGTCAAACCAACCTGGCACAACTCTTATTACTAATTCCAATTTCACATGAATCAACTCTGCACCCAAAAAAAGAAGCATCAGCAGACCATTCCAGCTCTTTTATATGGGGACGATGGGCAAATATTAGGGTTGCCAACCCTCCAGGGTTGGCCTGGAGTCCCCAGGGATTAGACATTGAGCTCCAGGACATTGCTGTGAGGAACCCTGAAGAATAATTATTAGTGTACGTAACAACATTTTAAATAAAATGTTGAGAACGCTGGTTTTCATTATTTTTGAGCACTTTCATTTATTCATTGTAAAAGGTGGAAAAATTAGCTGTTTGACTGACAGTCAAGAATCCTCCAGCTGAGTGGCTGGTCTCCTTACACTTGGTGCAGAATGTGGGGTATCAAAAGGATGGACGTGTCGGGGCGAGGCGATTGGAGGTGAGAGATAATGTGAAGAAACCTCCAGATATACGTCAAACCAGAGTTGGAAATCCTGGCAGATATGGGCAATAATATTACAAGTGCTATGATTGAAATTGCTCTGTGTAAAATTGCCGTATGAATGCTCCAAGGATTTGAGTTAAATTCCTTCCACCAGTGTTTTAACAGAAATTCTACACCCCCATTTATTATTAGTAACCTAATGCCACCATTACAGCACCAGACAGTGGAATTTTATATAGAAATAAAGATTAAACTTACATTTATATCACATCTTTTGCATGTAAATAAAAATCAGGAGGGATGTAAAACAGAGATGCTGATTGGCCGTCATCCGTTTTGCATTATCACAATAAGTCAAAATCCACCCCTGCATAATTGGCACCCTATCATCTTGTTAAAGGAATTAAAGAAATGAATATAACATTCACACATTGAAGTGACTAAAGTTGTGCCTGATTTTGATCGTGAGCTGGTACCGTGAATCATATCAGTCCGGAGTGCCAACAGGATTGAATTATGAATGATTATGTACACAAGGTCAGCACATCTCCGACAGGACAAAGCAGCACACTTGATTGGCACCCCATCCACCACCTTCAATATTCATTCCCTCCACCACTGGCGCACAGTGGCAGCAGTGTGTACCATCTACAAGATGCACTGTAGTAACCCGCCAAGGATCCTTCCAAACCCAGGATCTCTACCACGTAGAAGAGCAAGGGCAGCAGTTGCATGGGAACACCACCACCTGCAAGTTCCCCTCCTAGTCACACACCTGACTTGGAACTAGATCACTGTTCCTTCACTGTCGCTGGGTCAAAATCCTGGAACCTCCTTCCTAACAGCACTCTGGGTGTACCTACACTACATGCACTGCAGCGGTTCAAGAAGATGGTTCACCACCACCTTCTCAAGCGCAATTAGGGATGGGTAACAAATGCTGGCCTTGCCATCAATGCCCACATCCTGAAAACGAATAAAAAAAAGTGAGGTGAAGCGTTTTCATGCTTGCTTTGAATATGGTTGCCTGACAATTTCTTCTTTCTTGGTGTAATGTGACTGGAGAAGGAAATTGAAATTGAGGAGTAAAATTTTGGACGATATGATTGGCGAATAACAAAAGTAGAAAATTAGCCAAATTGTAAAGGAGAAACATACACACAGTGTTCACAATACAATGGAAACAAGAAATTGAAAGGATTGTATAATATGTAATGTTCAAGTATTCATTGTTTTGATACTTTATGAATAATGGAATTAAATAACAAAAGGCTACAAATATCACAATGATCCAATCAGGAGTTTAAAACATGCCAAGTCTCAGAGACTTTTCCTTTGCTGACTGTGTCTAATCTAATGCTCTTGAGGCAACAGATCTCAATTCCTCTTCTCAGTTTACTGACCTGTTCCAGGAGACAGTGTGTATGGATCTTCTGGTTGGTGATTAGCCAGATCAAAATGGACAGTGATGAATGCTCCTGGCAAACAATGATTTTAATGCAGATTGTAGTTTATTTTCAATTTTCCGCAAGGCAAATGGTTGCCCAAAAGTGGCCAAGCTTTTTGCAGGGCCTTGTGGGTGCATCTAGTTGCCCACGCATTCAATTAAACGATCGGACTGATGAGCATTAGGGTTATGAACACTACATGAAAGGATCACCAAAATGTCATAAGCTCCAGCGCATGTATTCTCCATTTTGATGCTCAGCAAATGGAAATAAGGCATTATCATACTTTGAAGACAGAGGCAAATAGATTCTTGATAAGAAAGGGGGTGAAAGGTTAGCGGGGGTTAGGTGGGAATGTGGAGAAATCAGTTCAGCCCTGAACTTATTGAATGGTAAAGCAGGCTTGAGGGGCCAAACTGCCTGCACACGTTCCTAATTCATGTGTTTGTATTATCACAAGTTCTGATCAGCTCATCGGTTACAGAACCACATCACCAGAGAGAGCAGTTGGGGCCTTGGTTCAGTGTCTCGTCTGAAAGACAGCACCTCCAATTATGCAGCACTCCCTCAGGACTGCATTGGAATGTTAGTCTTAGTTATGTGCGCAAGTTTCTGAAGTGAGGTTTGAACCCAGGACCTTCTGACTCAGAGGCATAGTAAAGGATAGCAGCCGGTGTCATTGTCAGGATTGCATCCCTGACAATCCTTGGGTGGGTCAATTGGAATATTGTGTGCAGTTTTGGTCTCCTTATCTGATGAAGGATGTTCTTGCTATAGAGGGGGTGCAGCGAAGGTTTACCAGACTAATTCCTGGGATGGCGGGACTGATGTATGAGGAGAGGTTGAGTCGGTTAGGATTATATTCGCTGGAGTTCAGAAGAGTGAGGGGGGATCTCATAGAAACCTATAAAATTCTAACAGGACTTGACAGGGTAGATGCAGGAAGGATGTTCCCGATGGTGGGGGAGTCCAGAACCAGGGGTCATAGTCTAAGGATATGGGGTAAACCTTTCAGGACTGAGATGAGGAGAAATTTCTTCACCCAGAGAGTGGTGAGCCTGTGGAATTCGCTACCACAGAAAGCAGTTGAGGCCAAAACATTGTATGTTTTCAAGAAGGAGTTAGATATAGCTCTTGGGTCTGAAGGGATCAAAGGGTATGGGGCGAAAGCGTGAACAGGCTACTGAGTTGGATGATCAGCCATGATCATAATGAATGGGGAGCAGGCTCGAAGGGCAGAATGGCCTACTCCTGCTCCTATTTTTTATGTTTCTATGTGTTCCAACATATGGAAAGCATTATGATATATTGCTGTTGTATTTTTCAGTTGGAGAGTTCTCCCCTAAGAGTTGGAATGTAGGACACCATGTATTACAATCTTCATGGTTCAGTAAACAAACTCTCCAACAAAGTGTATGCCTTTTTGTTTATAATTGAGGGACTAAATAATATGCCAAGGCCCATAGAGTCAAGGATGGCCCATCAAGGTCAAATGTGGAGGTGCAGGAAGAGCAATTATGCTCACCCTTACCCTGACCCCCAACCTTGTCTCCACAAAAATGCTCCCAATCGTTGCCTTATCTTCCACTGCCCACACACCAGCCACTGCCCCCTAACCGCTCATATCAACCACACTCTCCCACCCCTTTAAGTAGTCTGCTACCGGCTGTACCCTGAGGATACGCCGCCAGATTTCACACTCACTCTCCCAGTCGGCAAGCTGCCTGTCGCTGCTTATTTAGTTCTAGCTGATTGCTCCTTTGACCAAATTTAAGTCCTAATGGTGCAGTAGCTCTGGCTTCTGGTGAGCTACAGAGGACATTCACTCTGACCACCATCTTCTGCCCGATATCCAGGCCACAGCAAAACACGCTCCTCATATAGCTTCAATTTCAAAGGGACGAGAGCAGCAAGGCTAGAATAGAAAGAAAGACTTGCATTTATCTAGCGCCTTTCAGGACCTCAGGTCATCCCAAAGCACTTTACAACCAATGAACAAAGAAAATTACAGCACAGGAACAGGCCCTTCAGCCCTCCAAGCCTACGCCGATCCAAATCCTCTATCTAAACCTGTCGCCTATTTTCTAAGGGTCTGTATCTCTTTACTTCCTGCCCATTCATGTATCTGTCGAGATACATCTTAAAAGATGCTATCGTGCCCGCGTCTACGACCTCCGCTGGCAATGCGTTCCAGGCACCCACCACCCTCTGCATAAAGAACTTTCCACGCATATCCTCCCTAAACTTTTCCCCTTTCACTTTGAACTCGTGTCCCCTTGTAATTGAATCCCCCACTCTGGGAAAAAGCTTCTTGCTATCCACCCTGTCTATACCTCTCATGATTTTGTACACCTCTATCAGGTCCCCCCTCAACCTCCGTCTTTCTAATGAAAATAATCCTAATCTACTCAACCTCTCTTCATAGCTAACGCCCTCCATACCAGGCAACATCCTGGTGAACCTCCTCTGCACCTCTTCAAAGCATCCACATCCTTTTGGTAATGTGGCGACCAGAACTGCACACAGTATTCCAAATGTGGCCGAACCAAAGTCCTATACAACTGTAACATGACCTGCCAACTCTTGTACTCAATACCCCGTCCGATGAAGGAAAGCATGCCGTATGCCTTCTTGACCACTCTATTGACCTGCGTTGCCACCTTCAGGGAACAATGGACCTGAACACCCAAATCTCTCTGTACATCAATTTTCCCCAGGACTTTTCCATTTACTGTATAGTTCACTCTTGAATTGGATCTTCCAAAATGCATCACCTCGCATTTGCCCTGATTGAACTCCATCTGCCATTTCTCTGCCCAACTCTCCAGTCTATCTATATTCTGCTGTATTCTCTGACAGTCCCCTTCACTATCTGCTACTCCACCAATCTTAGTGTCGTCTGCAAACTTGCTAATCAGACCACCTATACTTTCCTACAAATCATTTATGTATATCACAAACAACAGTGGTCCCAGCACGGATCCCTGTGGAACACCACTGGTCACATGTCTCTATTTTGAGAAACTACCTTCCACTGCTACTCTCTCTCCTGTTGCCCAGCCAGTTCTTTATCCATCTAGCTAGTACACCTTGGACCCCATGCGCCTTCACTTTCTCCATCAGCCTACCATGGGGAACCTTATCAAACGCCTTACTGAAGTCCATGTATATGACATCTACAGTCATTCCCTCATCAATCAACTTTGTCACTTCCTCAAAGAATTCTATTAAGTTGGTAAGACATGACCTTCCCTGCACAAAACCATGTTGCCTATCACTGATAAGCCCATTTTCTTCCAAATGGGAATAGATCCTATCCCTCAGTATCTTCTCCAGCAGCTTCCCTACCACTGACGTCAGGCTCACCGGTCTATAATTACCTGGATTATCCCTGCTACCCTTCTTAAACAAGGGGACAACATTAGCAATTTTCCAGTCCTCCGGGACCTCACCCGTGTTTAAGGATGTTGCAAAGATATCTGTTAAGGCCCCAGCTATTTCCTCTCTCTCTTCCCACAGTAACCTGGGATTGATCCCATCCGGACCTGGGGACTTGTCCACCTTAATGCCTTTTAGAATACCCAACACTTCCTCCCTCCTTATGCCGACTTGACCTAGAGTAATCAAACATCTATCTCTAACCTCAACATCCGTCATGTCCCTCTCCTCGGTGAATACCGATGCAAAGTACTCGTTTAGAATCTCACCCATTTTCTCTGACTCCACGCATAACTTTCCTCCTTTGTCCTTGAGTGGGCCAATCCTTTCTCTAGTTACCCTCTTGCTCCTTATATATGAATAAAAGGCTTTGGGATTTTCCTTAACCCTGTTTGCTAAAGATATTTCATGACCCCTTTTAGCCCTCTTAATTCCTCGTTTCAGATTGCGCCTACAATCCCGATATTCTTTCAAAGCTTCGTCTTTCATCAGCCGCCTACACCTTATGTATGCTTCCTTTTTCCTCTGAGCTCGTCTCACAATTTCACCTGTCATCCATGGTTCCCTAATCTTGTCATTTCTACCCCTCATTTTCACAGGAACATGTCTCTCCTGCACGCTAATCAACCTCTCTTTAAAAGCCTCCCACATATCAAATGTGGATTTACCTTCAAACAGCTGCTCCCAATCTACATTCCCCAGCTCCTGCCGAATTTTGGTATAGTTGGCCTTCCCCCAATTTAGCACTCTTCCTTTAGGACCACTCTCGTCTTTGTCCATGAGTATTCTAAAACTTACGGAATTGTGATCACTATTCCCAAAGTAGTCCCCTGCTGAAACGTCAACCACCTGGCCCGGCTCATTCCCCAACACCAGGTCCAGTATGGCCCCTTCCCGAGTTGGACTATTTACATACTGCTGTAGAAAACCCTCCTGGATGCTCCTTACAAATTCTGCTCCATCTAGACCTCTAACACTAAGTGAATCCCAGTCAATGGTGGGAAAATTAAAATCTCCTATCACCACCACCCTGTTGCTCCTACATCTTTCCATAATCTGTTTACATATTTGTACCTCTATCTCACGCTCGCTGTTGGGAGGCCTGTAGTACAGCCCCAACATTGTTACCGCACCCTTCCTATTTCTGAGTTCTGCCCATATTGCCTCACAGCTCGAGTCCTCCATACTGCCTTCCTTCAGCACAGCTGTGATATCCTCTTTGACCAGTAATGCAACTCCTCCACCCCTTTTACCTCCCTCTCTATCCCGCCTGAAGCATCAATGAAGTGCTTTTACCATTGTAATGTAGGAAACACAGCAGCCAATTTGCACACAGTAAGCTCCCACAAACAGCAATGTGTTACTGACCAACTAATCTGTTTGATTGATAAATAAATATTGGCCAGGACACCAGGGAGAACACCCCTGTCCTTTTTTGGAATCATGCCATGGGATCTTTTGCATCCACCTGAGAGAGTAGACAGAGCCTCAGCTTCACATCTCATCTGAAAGACAGCAACATCTGACAGTGCAGCATTCCCTCAGTACAGCACTTGAGTGTCTGTCCGGATTTTTTGTGTTTAAGGCTCTGGAGTGGGACTTGAACCCCAAAGCTTCTGACTTAGAGGCATCTACCTCCCGAGCCACGGCTGAAAAAAGCTGGTAGCTGAGGTAAAATAAAGAGACAAGGATGTGCCTTGAAAAATTGCAAATCTCTAAAGATTAAACCTGTGCCTTCAAACTGCAGCTTTGTATGACTTGGAGAAGCACTGATTTTATCTGGAGACTTGAATCTCAGAACGCCAGCTGTGACAAGTCAGCAATAATTGACACCTTCCTCTGCAGCTCCACAGAATGCCTTCAAGCTAATCACTGCACAGTCTGAGGATCAAAAGCTACGTATTTTTTGTTCATTTCCAATCTTTTCAAGTTGCTGTGATAATTCCAGGCTTCTTCCTTTTGCAAGTGACTAAAACTATGTTACCACATTCAGGCTCACCTGCCGAGATTTCTCCTGCACAAAGCATGTTCTGTAGATCAGAAACCCAGCAGCAGTAAAGGCTGAGAGGAACAGAGGAGACTATTCAAAACCTTGCGCCTTTTCCGCCATTCACTTATATCATGGCTGATCTGTATCTTAACTCCAACTGCCCACCTTGTTCCATACCCCTTAATATCAATTCCCCACTATCAACATCCTAGGGGTTACCATTGACCAGAAACTGAACTGGAGTAGCCGTATAAATACCGTGGCTACAAGAGCAGGTCAGAGGCTAGGAATTCTGAGGCGCGTAACTCACCTCCTGACTCCCCACAGCCTGTCCACCATCTACAAGGCACAAGTCAGGAGTGTGATGGAATACTCTCCAGTTGCCTGGATGGGTGCAGCTCCATCAAGAAGCTCGACACTCTCCAGGGCAAAGCAGCCCGCTTGATTGGCACCCCATCTACAAACATTCACTCCCTCCACCACCGACGCACAGTGGCAGCAGTGTGTACCATCTACAAGATGCACTGCAGCAATGCACCAAGACTCCTTAGACAGCACCTTCCAAACCCGCGACCTCTACCAACTAGAAGGACAAGGGCAGCAAATACATGGGAACACCATCACCTGTAAGTTCCCCTCCAAGTCACACACCATCCTGACTTGGAACTATATCGCCGTTCCTTCACTGTCACTGGGTCAAAATCCTGGAACTCGCTTCCGAACAGCACTGTGGGTATACCTACCCCAAATGGACTGCAGTGATTCAAGAAGGCAGCTCACCACCACCTTCTCAAGGGCAATTAGGGATGGGCAATAAATTGGCCTGGCCAGTGATGCCCGCATCCCATGAATGAATTTTAAAAAAAATCAATTTCAGTTGTAAAATTTTCGATTGACCCTCCCCAACCATGACAGCATTTTGGGGAACAGAGTTCCAGTTTTCCACTATCCTTTGTGTGAAGAAGTGACTCCTGACGTCACCCCTGAATGGCCTCGCTCTAGACGCCTTGCTGTGGACTCCCCAAGCAGAGGAAATAGCTTCTATCTACTCAAGCAAATACTTTAATCATGTTAAACACCTCAATCAGACAAATCTTTA